>NC_090934.1:1249804014-1250425056 GCF_040938575.1 Ambystoma mexicanum
CAAGAATAACAGTCTTTAGGTTTACTTTCTAGGTAATTAAAATGTAGCCTTTTAATGTCGCTTGTAATTTATTAAATACTAAACTGACAAATGTACGGTCCTTTTTTCCCAATCTCTTTGCTATCTCAGGTTTTTACATGTATCTCAAACCTTCAAAATTGAAATGAGGATCCTCTGACCGGAGCCCTCAAATTAGCCTCATTTTGAGGGTCCGGTGAGGGTACTTGTTTCCTTTTTAGTGAAATTACACTTCAATCATCCTTTTCTTGCAGCTACCAAGCAAAATGGTAAGCACATCTCATCACTTGCACCAAGAAAAGATTTGAGAATCTACCACATTCCTTCTTAAACTCCACATGGATAGTGCCCTATGTCTCCAATTGGGTCAATCTAAATTTCATTTGAATCAGACATGATTCGATTAGACTCGCAAGCCATTTCTATAGCGGCTCGAATGGCTCGGACAGATTTGAACCTTTTCTTAAAGGTTAAAACTGATATTTGAGTAAAGTACTGTAAGGCTTGCGCATCCCTTGCGTTCAACAATGATAATATGAGAAGTTAAAAAAAATTAAAATAAAATGCAGGTGTTGGGAAGAACTCCCAGGTATGCCAGAGAGTCACTGGGAGTCTGTGGACTCTTGGAAGGCCCAACACCTTCCCCAGGATAAACGGAGGAATCAGTCAACGGCAAGTACAAACTGCGGTTTATTACAGACAAAGCCAATAGTGATAAGCACAGGAACAGGAGAAATCCATGTACATCTCTTTCCTCCTTGGCTCACAAGCTGATTTCACAGTACAATTGCATCTGAGTGACATCACAACCAGGGCCCTTCTCCAGGAAACCTATCGGTCCACTCGATTGGGTATTGAGTATTATACTACCTATAGTAGGCATTCTAGAGGTTATTCTACTGGTCCTCGCATGTCAGGTGGCTGGCCTGGTCCATCCCCAAGTCACTATCTATAACAATGTTGCAGTGTGGTGGGTTTACCATTGGTTCTGACCCCTTGCTACCCACCCATAGGATACTAAACTGTGGTTGGCTCGAGCTGACGTCCCAAGGCCTGAGATCTGCAAAGATTCTTAGCTGTTGTTAATAAGAATGACTATGTGTCTGCATTGTAAATTGCGTGTACCACCTTAGTCTATGAGAGTGCTCTTCTGCTCGATGCAACACTTGTCTCATATTGTAACATATTTGTTGCATCTTCTGTCTGTTAGCCTGAGATCTGCTCTCTTTCCCAGCGCTGGTTGCTGTCCATTGTCTGCTTTGACCAAGTCACGTGTTCAGAGACCACAAATTTGAGATGTGCAGCTCTGAATTATGAGGAATTGTTTGTATTTACTGCATCTGGTGCCTTTGTTGTCCAGGGAATGGAATGTCAACTGTATCTTGTGGCCTTGGCTGCGGGTCCCGTCTCACATGCCTTGCTCTTGTCCAGCCTGAATTCAGCTCAGCTCGCTCTTGCTGAGAGGGCTGTAGCGTGCTGTAATATTCCTAAACCATTGCAATGCGGTTTCTACAGTGTTCGTGCTATACTACATTCTCCATAGGTTAGTCACACTTGGTTCCGTCAGGTCCCATAGGTGCTCCTGCAGTTCTATAGGGTTATTCACATGTAAGCATCTGCAAGCTGTGCTCAGGATCTCTTGCTTCTTGCGTTGCTGCATTGGCTAGTGGAAAAAATAATGAAAGCAATGACAGTATGTATATGTGTCTGTCCTCTAACTATAGAACTGTAAGCTCATGTTCTTCATGCATTCGAGTGCGTGTTTACGTCCTGAAGTGTGGACGGCATGTGTGCTTCATGTCTAACACTGCTATGTCGTGGTGTTTCTAATGATGTAAGCAAAATGGCTTCTTGGTGCTTTAATCGAGACTGTCGATCAAGGTGTCTTTTGTCACTGTCTGTAGCTCTTCATCCACAGTGGGATAAATTAGTACCGCACCTGAACTGTAGGACTGGTTCAGGTCGTATGGGTGGCTGAGTGGGTATCTCTCGACGTACTTGTCAATCATTGGACCACTAGGAATTGGTCCAAAATAGAATGGGTGATTGCAGTGTTTCCTGGCCTTCTTTTGTGTCCTACATTTCATGGGAGGTGGAGGGGGTGGTAGCATTCCCCATCCCTCTTCAGTCCCCCCTCTGGTCGACCTGTCGGCCACATCCTTATATGACAGCCCTTTTTCTCTTGGCTGCCATATCTTCGCTATTCCTCCAAGATGTCTAATAGTTGGTTTGGTCATCGAAGGACCAGTTCATGTAACAGCAGACTCTTTCGGGGTTGAAACAAACCCACTTCCCTTCATAGTATTTTGCATAAAATGGGTTGTCCAACTTCATTGATTCGGTTGGGAACAGATCCCATTGTGCAATTCTCTATCTTATCTTGCCTGTCTTGATGACAATCTCGTCCTTTGCCCCTCCTATGTTCACATCCATCAGGATCTGCATTCCAATGGCTTCCTCTGCTGTATTCTTGCACCTGTCATACATATTTTGATCCCACACATTGATGTGACTACCAGTATTAGTGCTACCAATATCAATTTAAGTTCTGTGGTTTATTTTGTATATGTTGTGGAACCTATGTAAATATGCCTACCAAGTTCTTCGCGCCCAGATGCCTCTGGGCCTGGCGTGCGCTACAAATAAAATAAATACAAATACAAATACCCTTAGTCCATCTGAAAGCCATGATAGCATCCAGGAACATTTGTAAGCTATCCAGCATTGGTCTTCCTGTCCCTCTTGCTTCTTCTTCCATCTTGGCATGCATCTGTGCCAGCTGTGCCACTGCATCTGATAGAGTTCTCTCATCTTCATCATTGGCAGGTTTGAATGTGCAACATGAACTCCCTATCTTTGCACAAACTCCTCCTTCCATAGCTGTGAGAAGTTCCAGAACATACCTATTCTGGAGCGCCACCAACCTTGTCGCTCTGAGCTCTTAGTTTATGGCATTGAGCCCATTCAGAGTCGAGTTAATCGTTACCATCAACTCCCAGCGAGTGATCTGTAACCACTTGGCGTTTGTGTATGTTATTGATGCAAAGAACATTTGTGTCCTGCTGAACAGCCTGTGTTCCACTGGGATCTCATCTAGTGTCGTTTCTGATGCTTCTGAGAAGTAGTTCCCTCCTCTTTTCACTCTGCTCAACCCTTCCCGTTTCCTTGCCTTTTTCTGCTTTGGCTGCCACCTCGACCGATCTCTTTTTTCTCTTATTGTTGTTCATTTTCGGGAACTCAGCTTTACCTCCTTCCTTGGTACGACCAACGAGGGCTTGTTGGTGTGTACCAATGACAAAACCCCTCCCCACTCTGGTAGCAACTTCTCATATGCTTTTGATCCATCAGTACTGTCATTCCTGCCTTCATGGCTTCAAGTTGTTTGATGTTCTTGCACCCGACATTCTTGGCAACTTCAACTTCACCATTGTTCTAATAGCACAGTGCTGGTGCCTTCAGAGGGATTATCGGCATCAGTCCAGCTTCATTTTCTACCCATGTCAGTAATTTTGCGCTCGCTTTCCATTCCTTCAGGCATTGATCATTTTCTTTCTGCACCTTTTTTACTGAGGACTAGACTAGTTTCAGGGCTTTGCTTCCCACCACTCCATCTTGCCATCCATTGTTTGTGTATACTCAGCCATAGACTAATATCTGTGGTCTTTCCCAGCAGCCAGGCTCTCCAACTATTTATTTATTTAAGATTTATAAAGCGCGGGGGGCGTGGCTTGGAGCGCTAGCGATGCAGTCGCTCCTCTGATGCCGCCCATGGGAGACCCGCCGCCGCCACAAATATGACGCGTATCCCGGCAAGTAACTCGATCGCCGAGGCGACCCAAGGCGATCGGAACCACTGAAGCACATCTGAACCGTGGATGAACTCCTGACGCGTGTGCATCGTGCCCAAATCCACCCTCCGAGCCCACCACCCAGCGCCCTCCGTAACATCCAAGATGGCGGACGTTCGGGAGGCCGGAGTGAGGAGGCGAGCGACGATCGAGTGAGGGGGTGCGCACTGACACGCGCCGCCGCCCCAGCAGCAGTGGACCCAGCGGTGGACCCAGCGACAGGAAACAACCCAGGAACAGCTCTGGCGGACGTTCGGGAGGCCGGAGTGAGGAGGCGAAGGACGATCGAGTGAGGGAGTGCGCACTGACACGCGCCACCGCCCGAGCAGCAGTGGACCCAGCAGTGGACCCAGCGACAGGAGACCACCCAGGTACAGCTCCGGCTCCGACCTCCGCCTGAGCGGTGTGGGGACTGCAGCGGCGGCCGCAAAGGAGCTCCTGCCGAGGATCCTCCCGATTTTCGGGACACCGGCGGGGACAGACAGCCCCGTGGTAGACTGCCTCCCGCCTCCCCCCTCTCGACTCCCGCATTAATCCGGGCCCCCTAGCTGAAGACGCCGGGGTCCGGTCCATATTGGGGCCCACAATACGGGAGATCAGCGGCAACACCCCGCGCCCTTGCCGGAGGGCACCCTAACGGCAGCAGGAGAGACCAGCATTTCCCCCCCGACGAGGGGCGGGGGACCAGAAAGCACCACGAGTCACCAGGAGGGCCAAGAGTAGCCCGTACCAACAGACCCTAACTCTCGGAGCCTCGGGAGGCTGAGTCGGCCCCCGCAAAACACCCGGGGGGCCCCACGACAAACCCGGCCCGCCGCATAAGCGTCACCAAAGAAGACCTGAGGTTCGGCCACACTGCCAAACACCCTACTCAAGCACCTAAGAACGGGCCCCCTCCCCAGTGGCCGCTTAACGCAATCCTGCGCACCGTCCCCATCTCTGGGGTCAACCAACGGCTGCAGAGGAGGCGCCCCCACGACAGCAGAACCTACGCAAAAGAAGGACAACAGAGGCACGGACACAACCTAGCCTCTCCAGCTAAAAATCCCATAACCACTAACACGTGTCCTCCACACTCTTCCTGGGGCGCCCCGGCCCACTCCATTATTTAGCAAACCCACGCATCACTCGTCGTAACGACCCCCCCACCCACCTATCATGTCCAGGCAATCGAAAGCTAACAAAACAACGGACATCCCCACAATGTTTGCTGGCGCGGACAAAAACAAAAAACTAGACTCTACCAAATTGACCCCGCAAAAACAGCTGGAAGAAAAGGATGCTCTAGCCACCAGAGGGGACCTAGTAGCCTTTATGGCGGACATTAAAGCTGAATTCCGCTCCTGCTTAGCCGACCTCACCTCTAAAATAGAACAAACAGATCAAAGAATAACAGAGGCGGAACAGAGGCTGGGGGAGGTTGAAGATCGATCACAAGTTCATACTACCACCCTTAAGGAGATCCAACAAACTATCCATACAATGCAGGACAAATATGAGCTGCTGGAGTTTAAGCAGGAGGACCTGGAAAACAGGGCACGCCGCAATAATCTCCGGATTCGGGGGGTCCCATCCTCGGTCCCCGACAACAAGCTAACGGAATACATAGGCGACTTCTTCCAGGCCCTATTACCGGATCTAGACAAATCCCAGCTCCTGCTGGACCGGACCCACCGGCTGCGCCCGCGCCGGGGCATGGACTCAGACCCTTCCCCAGATGTGATCACCAGGGTCCATTTCTTCACAACCAAAGAGGCCATAGCAGCAATCAGCCGTACGGGAGACAGTCTCTCATTCCAAGGTTCCCCCCTCCAGATTTATCAGGATCTCTCGCTACTTACCTTACAGAAACGAAGGGTGCTCCGCCGCCTGGCGCTTTTTCTTCAAAAACAACAGGTTCGGTATAGATGGCTGTTCCCCACGGCACTGCAATTCTCATACAGAGGCACTCTCCGACGGATCAGCCACTTGGAGGACGCAAATTCAATCATGCAGCCAACTTCACCCAGTGAGACCTCCTCGCCAAACCTAGACAAAGCTGGAGACCCTGAACCTCCTCCCCCCCCAAGGCCCAGGCGATCATCCTGGTCAAAGATCCAGCGAAACCACAAGAAATGATAACTAAGGATGACGCACACCACAGGAACAGGACGTCCCCACGGACTCTGGTCCCGACAACATCCACCCCGGACACCTACGACCTTGCCAAAATCTAGATCCGCCTCCTTCTCGTTGAAGGAACGAGCCTATCGAGCAGCGGCGGCGGACCATTCCCGTGGTTCGTACCCATTCCAGGGAGACTTTCCAACAGCGGTTCCCTGGATACCCGTAGTTCTCAAGACGAGATGGGACAGTTGGCCCCGTTGGCCAGGGAGAGGCCCATACCCGAAAGGTCGGGCCCCCCACAAGTTAAAGTTGCGGCCCCCCGTTGGGGCACCGCTTTAAAACCTCAAGTGCAGAACGATACCATAGTAGCTCCCGACAGACATGGCAGCTGAAGCAATAACTCACGACCCCCCCCCAACCCAATCATCGGAACAAGTGACCCAAACGGACCACCAGACCCTGCGGATCCTCTCCCTAAATGTGAATGGGCTAAACTCCCCCAACAAACGGAGGGCAATTTTACTAAAACTCCAAGATGAAGATGCCATGATAGCCATGCTACAAGAGACCCACTTGTTGCCGGCGGACGTAACTCGGCTCCGTTCCCGGCTGTTCCCACTTCAATTCTTCGCCTCTGGAGGAAGCAAAAAGGGAGGCACTGCGATCCTCTTTCGAAAAGACTTACACCCGCAAATCCTAGAAACAAAAACGTGCCCGGAGGGCCGGTACATAGCGGTCAAATGCCTTCTTAGGGGAGACCTATACACCCTGGTCTCAGTCTATGCCCCCAACACGGGACAATCCCTCTTCTATGACTCGCTGGGCACAGCTCTTGCTGGCTTTGTGGAAGGCCAAATAATCGTAGGGGGGGACTTCAACGGGGTTCCCGATCCCACCAAAGATAGATCGCACTCCCCAACTCCAGGTGACTTTGCTCAGGCTCTCAGCCTCCTTCGGCTCTTCAGGTCCCTGGACATAATAGATTCATGGCGAGTGTTCCACCCCAACGAAATAGACTACTCTTTCTATTCATTTGTCCATCGCACCTTTTCAAGGATCGACTTGTTCCTGCTCTCCCCGCAAACTTTCCCCTCTGTCAAGGAGGTCTCCATTGGCACCAGAGCCATATCCGACCACGCTCCAATGCTCCTGGAACTCCGGGCACAGAACCCCAATCTTCTTGGCCCACGTAAATGGGCACTGTACGACCCGATCCTCAATGACATGGCCACCAGAGACAAGATCGCAATAGGCATAAGAAATTTCTTTGAAGAAAATCCCGCCTCAGACACCTCGCTAGCGAACAACTGGGACGCCATGAAGGCGGTAATAAGAGGCTCCCTAATAGCCCAAGGGGCGGCTTACCACCGAAACAGGCGCCAAGCCCGAATAACCCTAGAAAATGAACTAAAAGAGGCAGAGGCAATACAAAAAGAAAAAGGCTGGTCCCCTAAAACGCAACGGTTCATACGCACAGCAAGGAAAAGACTGGAAGCCCACTATGCGGAACAGACCGCTCAACTACTGGCGAAAGCAAAGCAATCGTATTACGCAAAGGGCAACAAGGCCAACAGGTTCTTGGTAGCCAAGCTAGCCAAACGCCGATGTAGTAACACGATCGCCAGCCTGCGCGATCCTAACGGAGTCATGCACTACTCGGAGCCTGATAAGCAACGCCTCGCAAAAGACTACCTAGCCCAAATTATGAAGGCAACCCCACGGAGCTTACCGCAACAGATGGAATACTTACAAGAGGCAGCAGTACCTCACCTCCCCGATACAATGAAAGACGAACTGGAGGAGCCCATAACGGGGGAGGAGGTGGAACAAGCCATCAAATCACTGAAATCACGGGCCCCTGGGCCAGACGGCTTCTCAACTAGGTTTTACAAACTGTTTAGAGCCCAACTGACCCCGCACCTGGTTGCCCTATTCAACTCCTTCAGAGAAACTGGATCGGTGACCCCGTCGATGCAGGAATCGACCACTATCCTCCTGCCTAAGCCGGGAAAAGATCCGAGAAACCTGACCTCCTACAGGCCGATTGCCCTCTTAAACATCGACGCAAACATGTACTCAAAAATCCTGGCAACCCGCCTGAATCGTATCCTACCGAAAATCATTCATCCCGATCAGGCTGGTTTCATTCTGCATCGGACAGCAGGAGACAACATACGAAGAACACTGAACCTAATAGACCTCGCCTCCCGGAACTCTCAAAAACTAGTGTTGGTGGCGCTGGACGCAGCTAAGGCATTTGACAGGGTGGATTGGACATTCATGAAGCACACCCTTAAAGCCTTCGGCTTTGGACCAAACTTCCAAACGATGGCTCTAGCCAACTACAACAACCCAAAAACCAGCCTAAGAATCAACGGCCACAATTCGGACCCAATCCCCCTGTCATGCGGAACCCGACAAGGCTGCCCGCTGTCGCCCCTGCTTTTTGCACTCACCATGGAGCCATTCGCCCAAAGAATCAGACGAAACGACCAAATCAGGGGCATACAGTGTGGCCCCACGCAACACAAAATCGCCCTATACGCGGACGACGTTCTGCTCACGATCTCAGAGGCCCACTCATCCCTAAAACACGCGACCCGGGAAATCGCCACCTATGGGGAAGTCTCTGGCTTTTCAATAAACTTCGATAAGTCATCGGCTTTGGGCATCGGCCTCAATCTAGCGGAGCAGGAGGCACTGTCCAAGATATGCCCAATAACATGGGGAAAAAAGGCCATCCCCTATCTGGGGGTCCATATCCCGGCAGACCCGAGAGACACATATAAGGTCAACTTTCCTCGACTCTTCACAGAATTGGAAGGCGACTTGAAACGATGGGAGACCCAAGAGATCTCACTGCTAGGGCGCATCACGGCATGCAAGATGAACCTCCTCCCCAGATTCCTGTACTCCTGCGCCTCCCTACCAGTAGCGATTCCCACACCAACGCTCCGAGGTCTCCAAAAGACAATGCTGAACTTTATCTGGAAAGGTAAGAGAGCGAGAATCCCTCTCAGGACGATGCTGGGGGGTTCCAAATTAGGAGGGCTCGGGGTCCCGGATTTGCAAGCCTACAGAGTAGCGGCACAACTAGCACAGGTGCAGGCATGGCAAAACATAACAAATCGCCCTAGATGGGTTGAGCTGGAACAATCACGAACACCCCTGCCCCTACGATTCTTGCCACACATCCCACCCCCCCTCAGGTCGCATTGGGGAGACCTCCTCCTATCAACTAAACACACCCTCAGCTCCTGGGACTGGGCACTAAAACGGAAGGGAGTGCCAAGGGGGCTGAGCCCACAATCCCCAATCTTCCACAACCCAACGTTCTCACCGGGAGCGAATCCCCGCAACTTTCAGAATTGGATAAACGGGGGACTAGAGACAGTGGACCAGCTATACATAGGAGGGAGACCACTCACATTCGACCAATGCAAGGAGAAATTCCAACTCCAGGAAAGAGACAGATTTACCTACATCCAGATACGCCACTGGTGCTCGCACCCCCAGACCCTCCAAGCAGCGACACGCCCCCCGACCGCGCTGGAACTCACACTGAGAGACCTCCCCACCCGCGGTAGAGTATCCACCCTATATAGACGCTTTTTAGCCGACTTCCTGACCACAAAAACTCGATGCATGGCTCAATGGGAGGCGGACCTGGGACACCCAATCGAGGACCAAACCTGGGTGGACATATGGACCAGAACTCACACCTCATCGACCTGCATCACCAACAGGGAATGTGCATATAAGGTCACACTCCGGTGGTATTACCCGCCCCTCCGACTTCACCACATGAATCCGCAATTGGACCACTCCTGCTGGAGAGGATGCGGCCACCCAGGCTCCTTCTTCCACATGTGGTGGACCTGCCCAAAGATCCAACGGTTCTGGAGGACATGCCTGGAGACCATCTCGCAGATCACCGGAACGACAATCCCCCTAGAACCAGAAGCAGTCCTGCTAGGAGCTCCGATCCCCACGATCTACCCGCGCTCCGGGCCCAGAGCGAAACTACTAACCCACTGCCTCCTGGCAGGGAAAACAGTGGTGGCACGAACTTGGAAATCCCCGGAAGGCCCTCACGTAGCCCAATGGTGGACCAAACTATGGGACATTCTGATCGCGGAGAAAGTGACGGCGGCACAAGCGGGTATACTCCACAGGTTCCGGAATATTTGGGCCCCAGTGCTAGAATACGACCAGCGCTTCCCCGCCCTAACTTACAAGCCGACCCGAGCCCGCTGGATCCTGGAAAACCAAGGGACCCCCGAGGCAGAACCATAGACGCTGAGGTAAGAAGCGGACAACCTAGGAGGGAAGATACCACCTCCAGAGACTGAGGAGCAAAGAGGCCGAAGAACGAGGAGAGGGAGGAAACCCAGGGGGGGGGATAAGAGACTGGGGATCTATATACCTAAAGAATCACTGCCGATACTGTTTGTAATTATCATTCTGCCTTGATTGAAAATAAACAAAGTTAAAAAAAAGATTTATAAAGCGCGAACTATGGCCAAGGGCATCATATCTCCCTCACTCTTGCCCAGGGACTTGGCAGTTCCTTCAATGTGATAGTCTTTTATTTCTCCCTTCTCAGGTCTGTCAGTTACGTACTGTATAGCTTCATCTAGCTGCCAATAATTGTTCATCATGTCTAATGTCTTTATGTAATTATCTTCGTACAGGAATTTTACTTTGGACTTTCATCTCAATGTTGCTGACTTCCCTTGAAATCTTCCTTGTGTTTGCACCATTGCGAGATACATCAGGCATTGTGCTCATGCTGCTGGTATTTCAGTTGCTATGAATGTTCTAGAGGCACTCATTACGTAGGGTATTAAAGAGCAGGGGTATTAAAGAGCAGACATAACAGCTCTCCCTGGTGGTTTCCTTACCTACTTTTGTCATGTGTTTGTACCAATGTTTTTAGGCACTCGAGCAGTGTCAGTGAGATATATGTCTACTCCCTTCATGTCTGTGTCAATAATGCACTTACCTCTCCTTATTTTATAAGCAGTGTTCTCTTGTCCACCTGGCATGGTTGTTCCCCCTGCTTGGGTTGGGGGAATGTTAGTAGAGGGTACAGCGGTAGTGCTAACAGCAACATACTGCCAAAATACAAATCCAATCAATCCACTGGGAAGTAATAGACACGACCTAATGATAATATTCTTTATTGTTTCCCTCATTTCCACTTACGCTGCTTGATCCTTGCAGCTTGAAGATACAGCTGCCCACCTGAAAAGCGCAAAGAAGTGTGTTACTGTCTTAGTATTGCCAGTGCTCCTAAGCTCTGCGGACCAAATATTCACTAATTGCAAAGGCAAACACCTCCTCCCACACCTTTCTTATAGATTGGTCTCTTAATGTGGTCAGTACTGAGGGTTCACCGTACTCAAGTTGCAGGTATGTTTGGGCTACGTAATCTACGAAGACAAAATAATATACTCCAGGGTTCTGTATTGGTTGGGTCTCCTTACAGTGTGGAAAACTGGTTAGAGAAAGTGTCTGGGTGACGATGAAGGCAACATGGGTGAAAACAAACAGTACAATCCCCATGGTGTTCATGTAGGCTCTGCGTGTGCGGAAAATGAAAATAACAAACAGACAGTGTATCTTTAATTGATATTGACAAGTGTTCCAGTTTCTACTTCTGCTGCTCGTGAGCAGGTGACCATGGGGTGTCCTCGTCTCCCTAGTCACGTAAGTTCAGAACGCACGTGTAGCTCTTCTCGGTGCTGAATGTTGGCCCTGTCGGTCACAGGGACTTTGTTGCCAGTTGAGGCCCCTACTATGTAGGGCTTGATGTCTTGAAGGTGGTTCCAGACTGCCTTACCGACTAACTTGACAGTAAAGTCGGCCACCTGCTCGACCACGTGAGGGCCAGTAAACTGGGTGCGCATTACAGAGGCGGATAAAGTTCTGCCAGAGAACGATGTCGCCCACTTTCACAGAGTTTTTTAGTTCACAGTCTTGTTGTGCGTTGTCACAGTCAATCTCTTCGCCTTCTTCTGGGCCCACCTGGAATTGCTGTGTCTGGTGAGAGATAAAAGAAGTGCTAACCACCAGAGAAGTGATGTATTCGTACATTTCCTGCCCTAACACATCTGCACTACTGTCACAGTCCTTCAGTGCTCTTGTGGGAGGAGACAGGGGAAGATCCATGCACTGTCCTCTCACCACCTCATGGGGCGTTAAATGGTGGTCGGACCCTGGCTTATTGCGCAATGCAAACAGTGCATGGGGCAAACCGTGTAATACATTTTTCTTGGTGCTTTGCTGCGTCTTGGCTGTGCACTCCTTTAGGAGTCCATTCAGGCGTTCATACACTGCATTTGCTTGCAAAGTGAGTGAAGTGAGGGCCGTTGTCAGACCGCAGGACCTCACACACTCCCCATCTCGGGAAAACCTCCCTAACCAAGAACTTAGCCGCTCTAAGGGCGTCAGCATGGATACAGGGACCTGTTTCAATCCACCTGGAGAATGGGCAGATAACCACAATCATGTAGCAGTATCCTTGACAGACTTGGATCATATCCACATAATCCACCTGTAGATGCAGAAATGGGCCGACTAGTTTTGGTATTGCTCCTCTCACAACTCTCAGAGTATGCCCTGTTGTGAACTGTTGACAGGTCAAGCAGTTACTCACGAACTCAGCCACATGTTCATTTAAATTCAGACAGAACCACATTTCTCCAATGCATGTAGCAACGAAGTCTTTCCCTGTATGTGTTGGATAGTGCAATTATGCTAATGCTGTCTTCAATCATGCTAGGGGCATAACTACTATCCCTGTATTGTTCTGTCACCATAAGGCATCTTTTGGAGACAATGAACACCCTCTCCTCACCCATAGCTCCGTCTCCTCCTTGGGCGGAGCTCCTTGCAGCTCCATAATAACCCTCTTTCAGCACCATGTTTCTCAATCCTCCTTGTGTACTATGTCTCTCACTCAGTTCCTACAATTCTCCATAATACACTGTGCATTTTGCCTCAAAATCTGCTGCTTCATTCCCTCTTGAGATAGGATCTTCCCCTTTTGTGTGGGCTTAGCACTTCACTATTGCTAACCATGTTGGATAACCAATTACCTTAATCAATCTGCCCAGTAAAAGTGCATGCTGCACTGGGGTCCCGTCTGCTCTCCTGAACTCTCTCCTCAGCCACCATGCTAGTCCTGAGTGTACTGTTGACATCACATAGGCGGAGTCAGAATAAATCATCACCTCCTGCTCTACGCTGTTTTCCAGTGCTAATATGAGGGCCATTAGTTCTGCTGCTTGTGCTGAATAGTGGGATGGCAGTCGTGCACTTGCAACCACCTCACGTGTCCCATCCTCTTTCAGTCTTACCACTGCAGTCCCAGTATGTCTGGCCCCATCAGTTTGATGAACTGTCAATGTAGAACACATCTCCCCCTCCAGTGCATCCTCCTCTACCTTGCGTGTCTCACTGAACATTTCTATTTTCTTTGTGCAGTCGTGTGCATAGTCTCCTACTTGTAGGACATCTGACAAGAATGTTGCTGGGTTGAAAAGTCTTGCATCTTACTATCTGCAAGCCTACATTCAATAGTATCACCTTGTACCTTGATGCCCTCTGTGTGGTCATTGTGCCTTTTGGCTTCGGCAGTATCGCAAAGAGGGCGTTCTCCATGTAAAGAGTGGTGGTGCATCCCATTGTTACTGCTGCTGACTTCTCCACTGCGAATTCTGCAGCTGCCAAAGATTGTTCGCACAGATAACGTCCCCTCATTACTGGATCAAGTTGTCCACTATAGTAAGCTATTGGCTTGTGGCTCATGCTTGTCTTTTGTGTCAGTACTACCTTCATCACTGTACTGTCAGTGTGTGAGAACAAGAAGAATTCCTTTTTGTAGTCTGAGATCCCTAACAATGGGGTTGTGCCTATTGCTTCTTTCAGTTCATCGAATGCTTCAGTCATCTCAGTTATCCGCGTTAGTGTCTTAGTTCCTTTCTGAGCTTCCTTCAGGGCACACAATAGTGGCCTTGTGTATGTGCTGTAGTCAAAGACCCATGCTCTGCAGTAGTTGCATAACCCTAAGAACTGTTGCATTTCCCTCACTGTCATGGGCTTAGGCGTTTTACGTATTGTCTCGGCTCTCTCTGGGGTAATCTGTCGGCCATTATGTGATATTGTCTGTATTGTCTGCCCAATTTACAACACTTCCTTCTGACAGTACTGTACCTTGGCCATGTACACCTTGTATCCTTTGTCAGCTAACACAGTCAGTCTTCTGATCTTTTGTCTACAGAAAATCAAAATGTTGTCTACATATTGTAGAACTGTGCTTTCCGTCTGTATGTTGCTCAGATCCATCTGTATCACTCTGTTAAAGATAAATGGTGACTCGCAGTACCCCTGTGGGAGCTGAGTATGTTTCCACTTCTGGTTTCTATACCTAAAGTTGGTCAAGTCTTATGAGTCTGGATGGAGTGGTACTGAAAAGAACGCGTTGTTCAAATCAATGGGCCTCATTACAAGTCCAGCGGTAAAAAATTGTAATTACCAGCATGCCAGTGCTACCGTGTCCGTGAAGCACTGCTGCCAGAATCAACGGTTGATTCCATGTTAGCGTGCACGCGTATTCCGGCATGCCGTAAACGGTTGCATTGGCATGCCGGTAATACCACCAAACCCCCCCAAATCCCCACACTGCCACCCTCAGTGCCGGTGACTCCGATTACGGCCTCATGCTACTGGACTCACCGGCATCAGTAACAACAGTGCCGTTATTACTGTTCGCCGAAAAAGGAAATGGGCCGGCGGTCATTAACAAAACACAATCCATTGCAATCCTCAGAGCAGAGGGGTGACACCCACATCCCAAGCTCATAATCTGATCTAGAGACATGTCTTCAAGGGTACCTGAAACCTGGAGGCGCAAGCCGCGCTTCAGCGAGGCTGAATTGAACATGCTCGCAAACACTATCCTAGAGCATGCAGACCAAATATTCACCAATGACCTCAGAAGGCAGGCCCAGGTACGCAAGAAGGCAATCTGGGAGGAGGTGGCGCAGAAGGTCTTGGCAGTCAGGACAACACCACAGACTGTCCGGGACTGCCAAAAAAGGTGGGCCCACCTTTGTCTGAGGGTGCAAAACCTCTTGGCGGCCCAGCGCCCATAAGGCATGACCACAGGAGGCAGCACTGCATCCTCATCCACCTGCAGCCATGGGAGGAGACCTGCAGTAGCGTGCTGCACCTCGAGTCGATTGAGGGAGTTGGTGCAGTGGAGTCCGGAGCCATGACATCGGAGGAGGCTGGTGAGGACTCGTAAGCCCAATGTCACATCATCCACCTTGCCCACAATGTATACGATAAAGCAGGCAAACATGTCAAGTATGACATGCCGAACACCAGTACAGCCCTGCCTGAGGACCCCCCCCTTCAACCAGGTTGCCCACATCCACATACACCTTGCACCCAAACCTCATTTATACACCACTCACACAGTGAAAATAACACAGGCACCATGTATCGCCCTCACAGGATGCTCCTGCTGGCACTCAGACACATATCCCCCTGACACAGCCTAACTTGTATTGTCACTGCTGTGCTAGCACAGGCCCAAAGTCACGTCAGTGCCAAGCACCTACACCACCAGCAAATTACCTGCCACACACAGCAAAGAAACATGTGGCCCCCTCGTCCCATCCCCCACAACCCATGTTTAAAAACATCACTGACGCAGTAAGTGCCATAGGCAGCAGTCACATATTGAACACATCCATGGCACAAGCAGCCACAACATCATACAACTTGTGTGCCACACCCATAATGGAAGTGCCACTGCACACACCATGTAGGCACAAGACACATGCGGCACATAGTATACCTCCGACACAAGCATGTGTGCACCATGCCATGTCCACCGCCAGGTCCCTGACACAGCATTGTCATCAAAAAGTACTAGCATTCATGTCTGTCTCATCAATCTACACCCATCACTGATGCCCAGCCTTTCTGACTCCTCCAGAGCACATCATCTGGCAATGAGACTGGCCAGCCCAGTACATCCAGGGCAACCAGGCTAATGCAGAAGGACCACTACCACGTCCACACAGGACTCCACAGCATCCTCTGGCAGACGTGAACCTGTGACCACATCCGCTTCCCTCCAGCCACCCACCATCCAAGTGGCACCTGCAGCCCAGCCGCCCAACATCCCAGGGGCACCTGCACCCCAGCCACCCACCATCTCAGTGGCACCTGCAGCCGAGCCACCCAACATCCCAGTGGCACCTGCAGCCCAGCCGCCCAATATCCCAGTCTCACCTGCACCCCAGCTTCCCAACATCCCAGTGGCACCTGCACCCCAGCCGCCCAACATCCCAGTGGCACCTGCACCCCAGCCGCAAGGACGTCCACAAGGGGGTCCTGATGAAAGAACTGGTGAGGAGGCTGGAGCAGAAAGTCTGGACACAGACCAGAGCTATAAGGAGGCTGTGGCCTTCAGTCCTGTGGGCCCGATGAGCCCCCAAGCACCACCCTTACGCAGTGTCAGGGACATTGAAGGGCACCTGTCATGTATGGAGCAATGGCAGGATTCCCTGACATCACTTGTACAACAGCACCTTCATGAGGCACAACTCATGCGGGAGAGTGTTCAGGCCAGCTCGAGGAAGAATGCACGGGCACTGGGCAGATGCACAAGTGCCATCTTGCAAATGTCACACCATGTGAGGGAGGGCAACAGTGTAATGTCCTGCATTGCTGAAACAATGTCCATGTTGGTCCAGGCCCTCTTGGACCAAATGCACCTCTCCATACCACCGGCTCACTCCGCTAGCCCCACAACAGGGAGTTCCTTACAAAGCAGCCCAAGGAGTCGCTCGGAGCAGCTGTCTCGGCCTGCAGAAGGTCACACCCCAGAACCTAAAAGGGGCCGGAAATAGGGCATGGATACATGGCTGCCCTGTCTGCATACTCTGCCAATGTACATAGTTATGCAGGACATGATATGCACATAGACAGTTGCGGAGGGGGCGGGGGTGTGGGGATAGTTGGGGGTGGGTGTGGGAAGGGACAGTTGGGGAGGGGGTGGGGGGGATAGTTGGGGGTCGGTGTGGGGAGGGACAGTTGGGGAGGGGGTGCGGGGATAGTTGAGTTGCACAGTTTCACTATTATACCGGATTCACATTTGTACATAGTTTGGAATCACATAATATAGTTGGTGTGGCAAATTAAAATCATGACTGGACAATCATTATGATCAAATCTGTGTGATATATTTATTTACGTGCAGTGCCCAGTGTGCAAGGTGGCCTGTGCCATGTGTCAAATAGGTTATCAGAAGTAGTGCTATATGAGTCCATCCCGTGCAACGCGTTGTTCCATTGCGTCATAGCGCTGGCCGATTTCCTGATCATCATCACTGTCATCCTCTGCCTCAGTTGGGTGCATGTCCATGTCGGGGGGGCAGGGGGACATTGCGTCTGATGCACATGTTGTACAGCCTGGCACAGGCAAGCACTATCTTAACCACCTTTTCTGGACTGTACATCTGTGCTCCCCCCGATCTGCTCAGGCAGCGGAACCTTGCCTTCAACGGGCCAAATGTCTGTTCAATTGTGCCCCGAGTACGTACATGCACACGATTGAATGCCTGCTTGTGGATGTTGTATGGTTGCCTCATCGGTGTCATCAACCATGGCCAGATGGGGTAACCAGCATCACCTGCAGGGGGCCAACAGAAAGTGTACATTGTCATCCCACTGTCCATGTCATGTTGGCACAGGCTATATAGTGATGCTTTTAGTGGGCACACATGCACATGCAGTATTCATTTGAGCTAACATATGTCCTGATTTAGGTACCTGATATGCACTATGCAAAAATGTGTGTGGGTGGTGTGGTATGCAGTGGCATTCCCTTGGCCCATTCGCATTATCCATGACCTCCGACCTTTGTTATACCAAAGACAGAAATATGATGCATCTATCATTCTTGTGTTATGAAGGAAAATTGAACAACATGTCTATTTTTGAGTGCACTTTTGCATTTCACATGAGTAGCAGGTGTGATTGTGTGGTTCGACGATGCAGGTGGCATGGACATTTGGTGTGTTGGCTGACACTGCTATGTGGGTGGGTGCTGTGTTTTTCTCTGTCTGCCCATCAGGTAGTGTGTGTCTGCTAAAATGTGTTATTCCTACATGTTTCAGATCTGTTGTGGTGCATTATGGTAAATGTAGTTTTTTTGTTCATGTTTCATCAGATTGGCTGCTGCCATACATGCACTGGATAGATATCTAAGTTTCAGGCACGCATTGCAAGGGCTCTAGTCAAGTCAAGCATACAGTGACTGTGTAACAGCTTTAGTCACACCTGTACACGTTCATGTTTTATGCACACACAACACAAACTATGTACTTGTCCCCTTATAGTTAGTGAATGTACGTGTAGTACTATGGAGTTGATTCCTAGAATTCTTAATGATGGCAACCTTTCCACTTTCCACTCCATATCTTGCACATGTTCCATTTCATGGTGTATTTCTCATTTAAGGTAAGTGGTATGTGAGGTGGAAATAAGCATTCTGTGTGCACAGCCACGGGTGATGTGTGTTAGACATGGTCCCCGGATTCACTAGTGCTCATGGCCTACTAGTTGGACTCACCCAGCAGCCAGGTACACTATGCTGTTTCATGCCCCTCCCCCACAATTCAATAGTGCTCATGGCCTACTAGTTGGACTCACACAGCAGCCACGTACACTATGCTGTTTCATGCCCTCCACCCCAATTCAATAGGGCTCATGGGCTACTAGTTGGACTCACCCAGCAGCCAGTTACGCTGTCCACCGTGACGTGCCATGTACTGAGGCAGCGTGCAGTAGCCCAGCACCATGGAGTCATGGGTGGAACCGGGAAATCGGGCACAGCAATGGGTGATGATGTGGCGGGCATCACACACCATCTGCACGTTCAGCGAATTATATAGTTTTCTGTTGCAGTACACAACCTCCACATCATGCCTGGCCACCAGCTTCACATGAGTGCAGTCCAAGGCACCAATGACGTTAGGCATGCCTGTAAGGGCATGGAAGGCTATGTTTGTACCATTTACCTGGTCAGCAGTCTTGGGTAGGCTGATGTGGTCTTGTACGTGACACAGGAGTGCATCAATCACCTGGAGTAGCACACTGGAGAAACAGGGTTGAGAGATCCCATGCAGCTCACCAACAGGGTGCTGGTATGTGCCTGTGCCTAGAAAGTGTAGCACACCCACTACCTTCAGCAAGGGGGGATGGCTGTGCGGATATTGATGAGGCAGACCAGGTCATCATGGATCAGGTCCACTATTGAGGTGATAATGCCCCTAGCCAGCCAGTGCAGGGTGTGGATCTGACCTTGGCTGAGGTTGAATGTTGTGGCCTTTAAGCGAGAGATTGGTGGCTGCCTGCAGGTTGCAACCTGCTGGACATTGGGGATTTGCTGGGCCATGATAGGCCTCCTTCTCCTCAAGCTCCTCCGCTGTATCCTCCGCCTCCCTGCTTCTCCAAGTAGTAGCTCTGCAGGCCTGGCCTCCAGCTCCAGTACAGCTAAAGCTACTGATAGCATTGTGGTTTTGGAAGGGGTTTGGGGTGTGGGAGTGGTCCTTTTGTGCTGTGGCACAGTACATTAGGACCACCTGTGCTGGTTTTGAGCACCTGTGGCATGTTTCTACACACCAGAATCCACTGGTCTGGTCCGCGATGCCAGTGTTACGGGCATCGTTTTCACGTTGTTACCGGCATGTCCAGGCCAGTGATTGCATGTCTGTGCACCTTGAATGTGCACTTACTGACGCCATGCCGGTATCTCAGGCACTGCTGCTGCGTCTCTCCGCAGATACCGGTGGGACTATACGAGTCAGGAAAAAGGTGCCGGTACGGATCTACTGGCAACGCTATTCCCGGACCGGCATACTTGCAATGAGGCCAAATGTCTGTGAAACGGGCAGCTTCTGCCGGACTGCTGAACAAAATCGTCGCTGGATTTGCAGCTAAAGGATACTCTGCTTCTACAATATGGTTAAGAGGCCTAAGGTCCTGTATGCATGACCCTCCCTTTGCCTTGCACACAGAATACACCACGGTGTTACATGGGGATTCTGATGGTACAGGATTGCCTCTCTAAAGTGGTGATTGTCTCATAAATGCCCTCATCTGCCTCCTTGGTTAGGGGATAAATTGCTCCTGGCTTCAGTTTAATCTTTACCCCCCCATGCTCTTTATGCAACCCTCGTCATAGGGACTTGTGGTCCATAGACTGCTGGGTACCTTAGCCATGTTCTCCTCCCAGAATGAGGGTGGTGCCTCCAGCGCCAATGCCATTCTCTGTGACACTTCTCTGTAGTGTATCTGTAACCAGTAGTTTACACTCATTACGAACACCATCTCTAGTGAATGAGACTTTGTAGCAATGCAGGCTCCTCCTTCCCAAAGTGAAAGCAATGGCAGAAAGACTTGAAACAGGGAGCAGACTGCACAGACTGCTAAACACTCTGCGTTGACACAACATCTCTAGTTCCTGTCTCTATTCCCTGAATAGTTCATCGTCTGTCACTGTGGTCAGCCTGCACCCCTCTGCAACTGCGGTTATTGCTCTCCATGCCTGCCCTCTGTCATCCATCCTGTGCACTGCAATGCAATCCTCTCTTGCCACCACTGCCTCTATTTCTATGGGGACTATTGTTCCTTCTGGCTCATCCAATGGTAACTGAGGACTAAATAGATACTTGTTCCCTGCAATCCCCGGAAGCCATGTAGTTGCAATGTCCGTCCTGTACTGGAACATCTCTGCCTCCACTGGCACCCCCCTCTGTACTATGCTTCCACAATATGCTTGAACTCTCTGTTTTACATTTAGCATGTGTATGCCTGGTGTAGAGCACACTATGCCCTTGTCTGTGAATGAGATGGTCATGTTTGGTCTGCTTATGATTTATTTATTTGCATTTATAAAGCGCAGCAATGGCCCGGGGGTATCGTGGCACTGTTACAGCAGATTGAGCTTGACAGGCAACAATTATGACAATGAGACATATGGGACATAATGCTGTTCAGGTTACATTTAGCGACATGTGTCACAGATGTTGAGGTTGCGCGCTTGCTCTGTGTCTCATGTTCTGTTGACATGTTGTGAGAGATTCTTATGGTGCTCGTGAATTTTCTTTTGTAGGAGTTTGATTTTGTTTAGTAGTGCGGTTTGTATAGTGTTGCACCATTTTTGATCCTTGATGATGTCAAGCGATTTGGTAGCTGGGGTGGACAGTTCTTTGAAGATTGTGAATAATTCTTTGGATTCCGAGGTGGCATTTGTGATTCTGTCATTGTAGGAGGCAGATTGAGCTGCAATTATAGCTTTCTTATATAGTGTGGCAGATACTTGTAGGATGATAGCGTGGCTGGGCTAGGGGTAGTTTTCCATAATTTCAAGGCTTTGCATTTTTGAGTGCGGAGTTCTTGTAGTTCAGGGGAGAACCAGGTGTTATAGTGTTTGACCTTTTTATCTTTTTGTTGTTTTAGAGGTGCAATAATGTCGATAGCAGTGCTAATGGTGGATTTGAAGATGTCTGCCATTACCGATGGGTCTGAGGATTCGGAGATGTTGGAGGTGAGGCTGTCTAGGTGGGGTAGGATCCTTTCTTTAGTGATGTTTTTAGCACTTGTCGCTGGTGTTGGGGAGTTTGGGGTTGGCTTTTTGGTGTTGGTTGCAACAGTAGGGATGAGGAAGTGTATGAGGAGGTGGTCAGACCACGGTATGGGTGTGATGGAGCTGATTCCAATGTTGCAGTTATGGTCAGCAACCCAGTCGATGGTACGACCTTTGCAGTGTGTGGGTGCTAGGACTTTTTGTACAAAGCCTAGTTCTTGTAGAGCTAGCGCCAAGGCTTTGGAGGTCTGTCCTTCTTGTTGTTGAGACCTAGGTTAAAATCGCCTAAAACGATCGATTTGGTTGAGGATTTTAGGTTTTCAGCTAGGAGGTGAGTGATGTTTTCCTGAAAGTCATGTAGTGGGCCTGGTGGGTGGTAAGCAAGGTTGATGGTGATGGTGTTGTTGGGGGAGAGGGCGATTGTTACTCCAAGGGAGTCGGTGTTCCCTCCTAGGTTGGTAGGGTTTTGTCTGATCTCCAAGTGGTCTTTCACTATGAGTGCTACACCTCCGCCTATGGTGGTGAGTCGGTCTTGTCTGATGATGGAGTATCCTGAAGGGATGGCAAGAGAGAGTGCTGGCCCGTCTGCTCTGTGAAGCCATGTCTCAGTGATGGCAAGGATATCTAGGTCTAGGTGTCATGCCTACGGCACGTTCATTCACCCAACCTTGTGCTCCTTCCCGACCATGTCCCAGACCGGGTACTAGCTCTCACGTTAGATCACTCTCCATTCCCCCCATTGAGATCAGATCTTCCGCTGGTGGGAGGAGTTGGGGAGGCCATCGGAGAAAACGTCAGGTAAGGGGTCATCGCCTTTATCTCAAGTGGCGACTCCCCTGGAGTATGTCCTCAATGCACAATCGGGCCACCTCTGGCAAACAACCACTAGGGGCATCAAACCTGCACAATACCCGGACCTTCAACGAACCACGTGTTATGGCTTCCGCCACTCCTACTCCCCAACAACAGACAGATCCATTAGCTTATCATGGCACGGCATCGCGGGTGGCCGCGGTAACGGCCACGCCTCTTTGGACCACCGCATTCTCATTGGATCCAGCAACGCTCAAGCCTCCACCGACCAACACAGTGGTCATGTGACGTGTAACATGTCCTTAGTAATCACGTGACATTTCTCCAGGTATTTAAGGAGTTCCAGAATGCTATACGACGCTTCTCAACTGTTTGTTTACGCCGTTTTGGAGCCTCCTCTTCGTTCTTGTAACCTGGAACTACTGTTTTTGACCACGGACTACGTATTACGGATTCCTCGGCTTTTTCCCTTTTTTGGTACTTTGTTTGGTCTCTATTGGACTCTTGGAATTACAGACCACGGACCGTCGCTTGGATCATCTTTAGTCAGCTCCCTTGGCAAAGTCATACCCGGACTCTTTCTTGATAACTTGGTGCTCCAGCTTCCATCCTCCAGGAGCATCCTACTCAGGTGGTTTCCAGTGTGGCATTCTGTCTTTCCTCCTCTGGCCTCCCTGATCTCAGCCCACTGAGGGAACAGGCATTACCCCATCGTTTAGGCTTTCCATCCAGTGGTTCTTGGTAGGTGTCATTCTCCTTTGGGTAATACTGTATAGTTCTGCCTTGTGTGTTCCTGATCTTACCTGTTCCTTTTCAAGTACAGCAGTCATCTGGACCACGCAGGTATCCTGTTTTTCCACCTGTGGCCCTAATCCTCGAACAGCAAGTGACTATTTTCTTGCTGTTGGTGGCTTCGGGACGGAGGTATTCTTGTTCCTCGCGACCATCAAGTCTTGACACTAAGTTGGAGATGAATTCATGGATTTCAGTGGCGTGTGCAGAAATGCAGAGCACATTGTAGTGTAGTTGGAAGCTGTGTGGGTTTAGGGTTGTTGGTGGTTAATTTGGTGGTTGGGAGAATGGGGGGTCCTGGACCTAACGGTGGACTGTGTGGTGATTGATTCTTGTCATTAGATTGGTTAGTGGTTTTCCGGGAAGTGGAACTAACCAGAGGTGTCGTGTGTAGATGTCTGGAGCGGAGACCTAGCTGTTTGTTCTTGGAGTTGATGGATCTGGAGCGTGTCACTAAGCCTTGGTTGGGTGTGGTTGGGTTGGCATGTATTGCTGGAGAGTTGCGAGTAGTAAAGAACGATGGTAAAAAATGGGTAGAGGGGATTGCTGATGGGAAGGGGTGATTGGTGGTTGCCATCTTGCACATGAGAGGGAGGAGGAGCTGAGGAGGTGTGAACTATGGCACTGGGCAGTGGGCTGCAGTGCTGTTGGTCTAGGCTAGGTGATATTCACATATGAAATGTTGGGCAGAATAGGCAGCGTGGGGGAGCGTGGAGTAACATTTGCATGGTTAACATTAAGCAGCGATAGGCTACTTGAAGAATGGTACCAACAACGAAATTGGGCTAGTTTGCTATCTTACCTATATACTAGTGGGCAAGATAGGCAGCTTAGAAGAGCATTGCATTGTATTAGGATGAATAATTTTAGCAACAAATAGGCTATTTGTGTCTAAGTACTAGTGACAAGTAAATATATAAAGATATGGTACTATGAACATAATATCAGCGATGCAAATAGGCTGGTATGCTAGCATTCACATGAATACTTATGTATGGATGTGCTACTATGAACATAATATCAGCAGTGCAAATAGGCTAGTTTGCTATCAATCATATGCAAACTGTTGGGCAGAATAGGCAGCTTTGGAGCGTATTGAAAAAGACGTGCTTGGAGGGGAGTACATTAGCGTTTGCATGAATAACAGGAAATAGTAATAGAATAGTATGTGTTACTTTAAACATAAGGACAGTAAGGACAGTAACGGAGATGGACTGGATTGCTTGCCTCGGGTGTAAGTCATTGGGCACAAGTGAACTACTCAGAGGAGCGAGGCGTTCACATGGAACAATCAGCAGCAGTCATGGTGTAGTATCACATATGGGAGATAAGACTGTTATGAGTGATATGTCTGTTTTTTTCAGTTTAGTTCCGTTTGGAAACACCAGAGGTTGGTGGTATGTTGGTAATCGTAATGAGAGGCTAGCAGTGCCTTACCTTATAGTTTCGTAGGAGGTGGTAGGCGTGTGCCGCACTTCAGGGTAGTTTCTATCGCATGATTTAGGAGAGCTGGAGTAGATGGGGGCAGACTTCCAGACCTTCCAAGCACCAACAGGCACAGACAGGTTAGGTGCCTTATAAAAGGTGCCTTGTAGAAAGGCTGCCAGTTCGCGCCTTCCGGCGAGACCGTGCAATATATATGCAGTCTCCTCACCAATGGGCTGGGAGATCTGTTACTAGGCAATGAGGGACAACACAAGTGCGGTGGCCATTTTATGGGACACCAAGCGGTTTTCTGCGTCGGGAAGCCGAAAATAAATGTTGAATCTGATGCAAACTAGAGATAAATGGATGGCAGAGCAGGAAGGCGATCCTCTGGGGGTAAGGGCTCCTGATCTGTGTGGATGCAGCTCGGATGGCCCTTTGGCAAGCCGCGTTAGATGTGAGGTATCGAATCAGCTGCTCCAGCTGAGACACGGAGATGGATGGGCTCCTGCCCGTCCGACGACGTCTTCAGTGTGCACGGCACAGACAGGTTGATGTCTCGTCCCAGTATGTTTACTGGTGTCTGTCGAGAGTAAAGTAAAGACAGTGACAGATCGTGATCTTCTATAGAAAGTGAGATATTGTCTGTAAGAGGAACCACTTCCCGAGCACCAAATAATCCTTGAGTGTTCATGGCATCAACTGACAATGTAAATGTCCCTTCCCTAATGAATGACCTAGTTGCCCCTGTGTCAACAAAAAGGAAAATGTTTTGTTTTGCAGACAGTAGAAGCAGGGAGATTTAGAAAGAAGCTGTTGCAGTAAACCAGCTTAGAGAGAACCAGAGCTCTAGAGACAGAGAGTTTCTGGGGGAAGGAGAGGAAAGGAAGAATACCTCTGAGGAGGTACAGTTGGTAGTTTGACTTCTTAGAGATGACAGAGATGTGAGGGGAAAAGGAGAGTGTAGAGTCAAAGATGGCCCCGAGGTTCTTAGCCTCACAGGTGGGAGCAGGAAGAGGGCCAAGAGAGGCCGGTCAGAGAGTGACAGGAAAGGAGGGTGCAGGTGTGCCGATGAGGAAAATCTCTGTTTTACTGGCATTAAGGCAGAGATCGTTGGCGGCACACCACTCCTGGATAGCAGACAGACAGTCAGAGATAAGAGAAGGAGAAAAGATGGCAGAGGGGAGCCTGAACACAAGCTGAGTGTCATCTGCATAGCACTGAAAATTGGAGCAGAGAGCTGCAATGCAGTGGGCGAGAAGTGCCAGGTATTGCTTGAACAGCCAGAGAGAGAGGTTAGACCCCTGCGGAACACCACAGGTAGAGAGTGAGATAGAGGAAATGAAGGACCCAAGTTGGACCTGGGAGGGTCGATCAGAGAGGAACGAGGTCAGCCAGGTCAGGGCCTGATCAGTGATACCCAGGTTATCAAGAAGACGATTGAGCCGGATGGCATGGTTGACCATGCCAAAGCCAGAAGAGAGATCCATTAAGATGAGAACAGAGGGGAGATTAGAATCAAGGTTAGAGAGCAGGTCATCATTGATGTTCAGGAGAGCAGTTTCCGTGCTTCTGGCTGCTCTGAAGCCAGCCTGATGGTCATGGAGACAACCAACAGATTCAGTGTGAAGATTAAGCTGGGAGATGGCCAGCTTTTCCAGGAGCTTGCCCAGGAAAGGAGTGATGGAGATCGGGCGATAGTTAGCCGGGCAGGAGGGGTCGGCTGAGGTTTTCTTGAGAAGAGGGTGTACACGAGAGTATTTCAGGGGGGAAGGGAAGGCTCCAGTGGCAGAGGAGTGGTTGCAGAAGTCAGCCAGGGCGGGAGCGAGGGTGTCAATGTGGTGGTTTTGGAAGAACAGGGAAGAGCCTGTTTTGACGAGAATTTCATAGATCGAACTGATCTAGAAACCTTGTCAGGGGAGAGAAGAGGAAAGGAAGAGAAAGAGGGAGGAGAGGTGGCCACCGGGGGGCTGAAAGTAGAGGAGAGTGTCGAGGTAGGAGGAGGAGAGGACGAAAGGGTGGACAGGATGTCCTGGGTTTTAGAGATGAAATGAGAAGCCAGGGCCGTGCAGAGGGCCTGGGAGGAGGGGACAGGAGAGGTAGAGACTGCAGCAGGATGGCCAGCTCCTTGCAGATTTTAAAGTGTTCGGCCGAGTTCTTAGATGCCATAAAGACGCAGGCTTGGATGTGGGCTCTCTTCTTAGTGCCACCTCCTGCCCAGCCCCTAGGCCTACTCCTCATCCTCCTCCTTCTATTGTGCTCCTGTATCGTAAGCTTGTGCTATCTGGCTCTATCCATCTGTCCTCTTCAAGTCTATCCTTTCCCTATCTAGGGCTACTTGTGTCTTTACCACCCTTATTGCTTGCTCGTCCTCTTCTCTGCGCGCGCGTTCCCTGGCCAATCTGTCCAACTGTAACATCCTCTGCTCCCTCTCTGCTAACATGCGTTTTTCCTGCTCTGCTATCTCTCTTCGTCTTTCTGCCTTTTCCAGCTCCCTTTTCTCCCTCATCTCCCTTTCCTCCCTCTCTCTATCCTTGAGATTGCTGTTGATCCTTTCTTCCTGTTCCCTTTCCATGCGCTCTCACCCCTCCTCTTTCCTTCGCTCTCTATCTTCCCTCTCCAACTTTTCTTCCCTTCTCCTCTCTCTGTCCTTTCGCTCTAGTCCTTCCTCCCTGTCCTTATCTCTCCTGTCCTACTCGTCCATTATCTCTGCTCAGTCTGTGGCTTCGATGTTCCTCTTGAAGCCCTCTATTGCCGAAATTGCCCCTTCTGCCCAGGGCCATCCTAAACACTTTTGGGGTCCTGGGCACGGACATCTTTGGGGCACCCCTCCACCAAACCAAAGAAATTAAGTGATCAAGAATAGCTGCCTCGCCCCCCATCCCCCGATGCAATCACAACCCATAGGTTGATATGCTGCCTCACAGCATTAAAAATAAGGATGTTTACTCCTTTTAAGTCCCCTTACCCTCTTCATTCTTGCTCTAATCAGAATGATAAACAAGTACCATTCGAAGGCCAACATTATCAGTCTACGAAGAGGTTACTTCTGTTCTAGCAAAGACACAGGAGACTTTTTATCAATAAAATCCAGGAAGGTATGCAGCCTGTAGTATTACTGCAGGACTGTATGTAAAAGGTACATGTAACCCAGAATAGACAGAGAACTCACATTTTCTGCCTCACAGAACGCAAACGTGCTCAAGCATGGATAGAGAAGACCAATTGGTAGGAAGGAGAAAGCTACACATACCATAGCATGGATAGTGTTTGCAGATTAGAAGCTACCAAGAAGGTGTCTGTATCCACACAGACTCAGATTATAAGTGGGACATGATATTCAAATAGTGTTGCCATTAGAGATCAAAAGAATAAAGTGCCTGTATTGTGCAATATATCAATGCTCACTATTATAGTGGAAGCAACACTATCGCTAGTGAAACTATAAGTGAGGCTGTTTTGAAGATCATACCACGAGAAGGAAATCTCTCTGAAGGGCTTACAGTTTTGAAAGGTTTAGCAATTTCGAAGAGGCTAGGCAATACAAGATTAAATTAGATGCCCAGCATTATACACACTGGTTAAGGGGTGGATCTGGGATTGGTGCCAACTCTGCAATTTCTGCATTTGAACACTTTCACTACCAGCTCTTACCATGAACTAAAATAATCTAATTTTATAAAACTGTCTTGGAAAGTACACCAATCACATTGCCAAACATGAACATTTTTAAAAACAAAATATTATAGAAGGATGTAACACAGAATGATTCTAGCTTCATTCTCTCCATCATCAAGAGAAGTATATAAGTACCAGCATACCAATCTGTGTGATTTAACAATCTGAGTTAGTCTTTTGTATTTTAAAGCTTTACATACTTCCAAAACACTGGCTTGTGAAATTGTAATTTATAAACGTGCAGAAAAACCTTTCAGTTTTACAAAAATGCAAAGCGTTTTTATTGTCTCAACCGAGCAGACTTAAAATATGCTTGCCCGAGTCCTGCACCATCTGGTCCGCTCCTTTCTGTCTACCACCCCTTCCACTCAAATGGCCTCCGTAAGAAGAAAGATACAGTAATGGGCTAAACGATGCCACCAGCATGCGAGGAGGCAAACTTCACAGAAGACAGTACATTAATGTACGAGATATTAGATGACTGACCAGGATCACTGTATTGTCTGCTGGCAAAGCCAGGATACAAGCATGCATGCATTGATTCCAAATTCGGTTACTTATTCATCTCTTGGACTAACATCTTATGCTCATCATTGGAGGTGATACAACACCCTATCTGAAAAACCAATGTATAGATCTTCACCTTAGGGATGACATGTTCGTTTTTATAGCAACCCCTATCTGGTGCATGTACATTTCGGATAATATCACCTGTTGTGCTGCAAGACCAAGTACATATGCAGGCAGGTTTATAAAAACTTCAGACGTAGGAAAGGCTCTGCCAGCCTTACAGGAATGTGCTATTCTAATATTGCATAGGAACACATATCTATGCAATGAGTGCTTCACTAACTGAGCTAACTTCTGAACCATTGTGGTAATACATTTACCAATATGCATTTCAAATTTGACTATTGCACATGATCAAAATAATTCCCACAGGAAGGAAAGAATGCTACAGGAGTTGTGCTGCAAGGAATACACAAACTATATATACCACAGTGAACTCAGAAAGCTTGCATGATGACTTGATTGAGGCAGAATGTACTTGCCAAAACAGACAGGCAATAGGTTTAGAGCCTCAGCACCATGCCATAGAATATCCTGATTTGTGCTATTTAAGTCTGGTGAACAAAGGAATCTTACTTATTTAGACCAGGTGGCCTTGCGGGTCTTCCTCCAAGGTGGGGGCCCTGGGCAAGTGCCCCTTTTTCCCTCCCATAAAAACGTCTCTGCTTCTGCCTCTCCACCTGTCTTACCCTGTAGTACCTGTGCTGCTATCCATTCATTAGTTGCTATACCCTCAAACCCCTCCTTTGCGCCCTGCTGCGCCTCGCTGCTCGTCCCTGGGTCACTCGCTGGCTGCCCTGCACCCTTTGGCTTCTCTTCCTTAGTATATGGTGGTGGCTTATATGTCAGATTTGAGTACCCTCTGCTGCCCTTAACTCTTGCATTGGGTACATCCCTTGCTCATCATCTGTGTCGCTGGATACTAAACTCGGAGGGACATGGGGTGGTGCGGAGGGATGAGTCTCTGGCTTCTTCACCTCCTACTGGCTCAGCATCTAGTGACGCCCCACGGTATCTCCCTCGCACTCCTGGAACATGCACCACAGTTCGAATATGCCTATGCGTTTGGTCAACTTCTTCCCCTTATAGGCACCCCGTATGTGTGTCAGTAGTGATTGCTACACATCTGTGGAGAAACTTCCACAAAGTGGCCATGGTTTAGTGACTTTTCCCTCACTACCTTTGGACCATTCTATGCTATATTTACACATTTTCTCTCTGAAAGGTGGCAATGTCTTGCACAATTGCTGAAGGGGAATGTCCCCCCTCTCTTTCCCCGATACATTTTAGTACCTTTACCTGATCTCAAGTCGAGGGTTTCGATAGTCTGCCGTTTTGGGAAAAATGCACACTATAATAATAATACTTTTCAGTTTCTATGAGCCTCTCTGGCTCCACAACTTATTAGGTGTGCTCCGCCCCTCCTGCACAACTACTGCCTCCTCAGGCACACCTACACTATTTCACATACGCCTTCCGTGCACCTCTGCTGGTTCACCTCGTCTATCAATCCCAAGTTTCCAACACTAGCTCCTCACCGTCTCAAGTCCCTCGTCCTATGTGCAAACCTATGGGTAACATCACCAAGCTAACAGGATAATATAGGAAAATCAAATATCACGCGCACACTGCAATAGCCCGTTACTCCCAAACCATACAAACACCACAGCTGTCTTCCCGCGCTCCAGGCGGAGTATACCAATATTCTCTTGTGATCGAACTGCACCCGCTGCGTCGCCTAGTGTGCAAAATGCCTCATTCCAAGAGACTTAACAAGTTGACTCACCTTCCGCAATCTAGGCCAGCTCCCTTGCTAATCCTTACAGGGATACCGTCATCTATGGCCTGAGCTAAAACGCCCAACCCACAGGAATGCCAATATTTACATATCTTCTGTCAGCTATGCCCTCAAGTCAATAGTCTAGGTTATTCACCAGAACCTTTCACCTCTGAAACCGAATGTGCCCAAAATATAGAAAAAGCACCTCTACCTCCGCTCCTGTCCCTACTAACTTTGACAATACTAAACAATATCATGACAGTACTCAACGTTACTGGATAATACTCCACAATACTCAATACCCTCCCTCACACCCACGGTTGCCGTTATACTGGGTCAATACTTACACTCCATCGTTTGCTAGTGCTGTTCGGCTGCCGGCTCCTCCTCAAGGCGCTTGCCTCCCTGTCTTGGTCTGCCTAGACAACTCACTGACTTCGGGCAGGATGATTGACAAGGGGCTCCTCACGGCCTGTACACGGGCACGCGTTTTCCCGTCTTCTCCAAATATGCGAGGGCTCTGAAGCCTCTCAGGTTCTGCGGCGAAGGAGATGACCTGGTGCCGGGCTGGCGCAGCCAACCATGCCTCTGCTACCAACTTGTTGGGAAAAACTCCCAGGTATGCCAGAGAGCAACTAGGAGTCCACAGACTCTTGGAAGGCCCAACACCTTCCCCAGGATAAACGGAGGACTCAGTAAACAGAAAGTTCAAACTGCGGTTTATTACAGACAAAACCAACAGGGATCAGCACAAGAAAAGGATACATCCATGTACGTCTCTTTTGTCCTCGGCTCACAGGCTCGTTTCACACTAAAATTGCATCAGAGTGATGTCACAACCTGGGCCCTTCTCCAGGAAACCAATCAGACCACTCAAATGGGTATTGAGTATTATACTACCTATAGAGGACATTATAGAGGTTATTCTACTGGTCCTCGCATGTCAGGTGGCTGGCCTCATCCATCCCGAAGTCACTATCTATAACAATGTTGCAGTGTGGTGTACTTACCATTGGTTCTGACCCATTGCTACCCACCCCTAGGATACTAAACTGTGGTTGGCTCGAGCTGACATCCTCAGGCCTGGGATCTGCAAATATTCTCAGCTCTCTGTGAACCGCTTCAAGGTAATAAGAATGACTATAATAATAATAATAATAATAATAATAATAATAATAATAATAATAATAATAATAATAATAATAATGTGTCTGCATTGTAACTTGTGTGTAACACCTTATTCTATGAGAGTGCTCTTCTTCTCGGTGCAACACTCATATTGTAACATATTTGTTGCAGTCTTCTGGCTGGTAGCCTGAGATCAGCTCTCTTGCCCAGCGCTGGTCGCTGTCCATTGTCTGCTTCGGCAGAGTCACGTGTTCAGAGACCACGAATTTGAGCTGCGCAGCTCTGAATTATGAGGAAGTATTCATATTTACTGCAGCTGGTGCCTTTGTTGTCCAGGGAATGGAATGCCATCTGTATCTTGTGGCCTTGGCTGCAGATCCGGTCTCACATGCCTTGCTCTTGTCCAGCCTGAATTTAGCTCAGCTCGCTCTTGCTGAGAGGGCTGTGGCCTGCTGTAATTTTCCTAAACCATTGTAGTGGGGTTTGTACAGTGTTCGTGCTATATTACATTCTCCATAGGTTAGTCACACTTGGTTCTGTCAGGTCCCATAGGTGCTCCTGCAGTTCCATGGGGTTATTTGCATGTAAGCATCTGCAAGCTGTGCTTAGGATCTCTTGCTTCTTGTGGTTTCTGCGTTTGACTAGTGGCAAAAATAATAAAAGCAATGACAGTATGTACAGGTGCCTGTCCTCTAACTATAGAACTGTACGCTCATGTTCTTCATGTATTCGAGTGGGTGTTTATGTCCCGAAGTGCAGACGGCACGTTTGCTTCATGTCTAATGCTGCCATGTTGTGGGGTCTCTAATGATGTCAGCAACATGGCTTCTTGGTACTTTAATCAAGACTGTCGATCGAAGTATCTTTAGTCACTGTCTGTGGCTCTTCATCCACGCTGGGATAAATTCGTACCGCACCAGGTCTGTAGGGCTGGTTAAGGGCGTATGGCTGGCTGAGTGGGTGTCTCTCGACGTACTTGTCAACCATTGGACCACTAGGAATTGGTTCAAAATCAAATGCGTGATTGCAGTGTTTCCTGGCCTTCTTTCGTGTCATACATTTTGTGGGAGGTGGAGGGGGTGGTAGCAGTCCCCATCCCTCTTCACAGGAAGTACTTTAAACTCCTATGAAATGGAGAACAAAGAAGAACAAAATAGAAGCCGACTTCTGCATATTTTTCCACAGATGCTACATGTAAAGGATGAAGCCAAGGAAATTCTACCAATTAAAAATAGCCAAGCAGGACACTGCAATGTAGGAGAACCCTCCGCTGCGACTGAAAGACAGAGAAAACCACTCTGGGTGTGGATCCCTGGGTACCAGCTCACCGCGGTGTCCTGAAGCCCGGACACGGGACACAAAACAAAGGAGGAGAGCCATGCCTATAAGCACAAGGGTGATCTAGGGTGCAGAAAATACCCAACATGTTTCATGCACAGGCAGCGCTGAGCACAAGACATGTTGGTTATTTTCTGCACAATAAATCACCCTTGGAATTAAACATAGCCACGTGGAGTTCTATTATAAGTGAATATGCGCCACTTCGTTCACGAGAACCTTTCAGTGCTTTGAAGAAAGGGGAAAATGTAGTAAAGAGGCACGTTAACTCATTGGGATAAGTTCCTGCTGGTGAGATCTGTGTACAGACTGCAGTCACAGGTTTAATCCTGGCAGGGCTCAATCAGTCCTTCAGGGCAATACATTGAGTACCATTGTGTTGGGTAATAATAACACTTATAATCAAGTATGTGGAGACAATTTGTTGGGTGTGCTCTAAATTGTAAAACTAAACTGGAGAAATTATAATTATTTTTGTTTGAATTTTAATTGTATTGTTTTAGAAAAACCTTTTACAAGAAGAGAAAATACAATGTGTGTCTATTTCTGGCGCCGGTAATATCGGCAATGCCGGAAACCTGTGCTGGTAATACCGGCACAATGGTATCACTGTCATATTATAAGCACAGATATGTTGGTAATACCGTCAGATTTGTGCCGGTAATACCGGCAAAACCAAGACGGAGATAACATCACCTTAGAGCAGCCAGTAAATGGACACAGCTGAGGGAAATAAGGCCACAGCTGCACCCAATCCACCCAGGTGCACCGAATGCACACAGGAATAGTACTTAAGGGCCACACCTTCCCCAAGAACATTTCCCAACACAACCACGCTGCCACTCACTGCCGCTACCATGTACCTGGAGCTGCTCCATGCTGATGTCCAGCTGCTGGTGCTGGAGCAGCAGCAGTGGCGACACGTGGCCAGGGATAGAAGGAGGAGGAGGAGTATGGGGATACAGATGATGCAGGAGACGAGGCAGAGGCATGCTGTGATCCCTCGCACAAGGGCCACACCCTAGGCCCTCACAGACAGCCTGATAACTATTGTGTACCGCCTAAACAGGGAGACCATCATGACCTCCTGACCTACACTGAGGAGGACATTGGGAGAAGGATCGGCATCAGGACAGCCATACCACTGCTGCTAAAATTGGTGTCAGTACTGCACTTCCAAGCCAGTGGCACGTTCCAGCACTCCGTGGACCAGCTGCATGGCATTTTTCAGCCTGCCTTCTCCTGAGTGCTGGTGCAGGTACTGGAGGCCCTCCTGCACCATGTGGGCCAGCACATTGCCCTCACCGACACTCTGGCACAGCTCGATATCACCAAGGTCTGGTTCCATGCTATTGTGGGCATGCCAATTGTGGTAGCAGCATTGAACTGCATGCACGTAGAGATGATGCCACCTCCCCATGCCTAAGAAGAGGTCTACAGGAACTAAAAGCAGTTCCATTCCCTCAATGGCCAGGTGACTTTTGCCACCTATCTGACCATTATGCACTGCTATGCCCAGTTCCTAGGATCAACCCACTACTCCTGGGTCCTGCAGAACAGCATCCAACTGGCTTACATGGCACGTCACAGAGGACAAAGGACCTAGATGTTGGGTGAGTACATGAACATTTACACGTACATTGCAGCATGGGTGACAGGCAAAGCAAAGGGGGGGAGAACTATGTCACAAATGCATGACCGGCAAGCACACTAAACATGCAGGACCAAACAGCGCACGCCTAAATTGACAGACCGCACAGGAGTAGCACATGACTGGAGATGTGGCAGTCACTGACCAGGCCATTCCAAACCCAAAAGGACACCCACATGTAATGCACTACAGGTACCAGAATACAAAAACCCACTCTCCCAATGCCAGTGGATCTGTAGACTAGGCCACCTAGGCTCATGATATGTATGAATCCGGATGTGACATGGGACATGCATGCACAGACTGCCTGTTGTGATTCCACTGTCACAGGCAACACCAATGCAGAGCATCATTACTCACACATGTGTCCTTACCCCTTGCAAGTGACTCAGGATACCCGCTGCTTCCGTGGCAGATGACCTCCTTGAGTAATCCCCAGACGCAGGAGGAGATGTCACACAACAGGGTGCATGCGAGGACCAGGGTGACCATTGAGCAGACCTTCAGGCTCTTAAAGGCACAGTTCCAATGCCCACATGATTTAAAGATGTGACATGATGGCCCTGCTGAACTGCCTTGTGAGCCCGGGACTCCTGGAACAATGTTTAAAGATGTGAAGGCAGGCGCTCTGTTACCAGTCTTTAGCTTCTCCTCCTAACGCACATTTTCATGACTTCATCAATCTTCAGGGAGGCTGGGTTTCTTTGTTTTTCAGGCGGGTCTGCATTTCTGTTTCAAGTGTGACAAATTAATTAGCTCTGAGGATTCTGGTACTTGTATTTTTCGCACTTGATTTTGCTGGCAGGTGACTGGAAACAACTCCCTCCCTAGCACAAATCTTCCCCTTGGTGGGGGGAGGGGGAAAGCCATGGTTGTGGCTCTCCAATGTAAGGCATGATGGCCCAGCTGCACTGCCTTGTGAGCCCGGGACTCCTGGAACAATGTTTAAAGATGTGAAGGCAGGCGCTCTGTTACCAGTCTTTAGCTTCTCCTCCTAATGCACATTTTCATGACTTCATCAATCTTCAGGGAGGCTGGGTTTCTTTGTTTTTCAGGCGGGTCTGCATTTCTGTTTCAGGTGTGACAAGTTAATTAGCTCTGAGGATTCTGGTACTTGTATTTTTCGCACTTTATTTTGCTGGCAGGTGACTGGAAACAACTCCCTCCATAGCACAAATCTTCCTCTTGATGGGGGAGGGGGAAAGCCATGGTTGTGGCTCTCCTATGTAAGGCATGATGCCTGCTGCACTGCCTTGTGAGCCCGGCACTCCTGGAACAATGTTTAAAGATGTGAATACAGGCGCTCTGTTACCAGTCTTTAGCTTCTCCTCCTAACGCACGTTTTCATAACTTCATCAATCTTCAGGGAGGCTGAGTTTCTTTGTTTTTTCAGGCGGGTCTGCATTTCTGTTTCAGGTGTGACAAGTTAATTAGCTCTGAGGATTCTGGTACTTGTATTTTTCGCACTTGATTTTGCTGGCAGGTGACTGGAAACAACTCCCTCCATAGCACAAATCTTCCCCTTGATGGGGGGAGGGGGAAAGCCATGGTTGTGGCTCTCCAATGTAAGGCATGATGGCCCTGCTGCACTGCCTTGTGAGCCCGGGACTCCTGGAACAATATTTAAAGATGTGAATACAGGCGCTCTGTTACCAGTCTTTAGCTTCTCCTCCTAACGCACGTTTTCATGACTTCATCAATCTTCAGGGAGGCTGAGTTTCTTTGTTTTTTCAGGCGGGTCTGCATTTCTGTTTCAGGTGTGACAAGTTAATTAGCTCTGTGGATTCTGGTACTTGTATTTTTCGCACTTGATTTAGCTGGCAGGTGACTGGAAACAACTCCCTCCATAGCACAAATCTTCCCCTTGATGGGGGGAGGGGGAAATCCATGGTTGTCACATCTTTAACCAATGCCTACACTAGTCTGGGGGTGCGTTGATGTAGAGGCCAGAGAATGTGGGGCAGATAGTCCTGGCCTGTGCAATGTTGCATAATATCTGCGTCCGATGCAACATACCCCTGCCTCCAGATCTGGACATTCCTCCGCCAGAGGATGCATGTGCGCATGGAGGCCAGGGATGGGCGCATGGCCCGTCAAGAACTCATAGATAACTTTTTCTGAGTACCCCTTTCACTCTGCACTTCCCTTGCACTTTACTGCATATGATGTGCAGACACAATAAATACTTGTACCAAAATAAGGAATGCCCACTCATTGCCTGAAGGGAAAACTATGTATTGAAAAATAAATGCAAAATCCAACACCCTGTGCCCCCTTTCGCCTCCCCCCACACACACCCCTTTCCTTCCCCACTCCCCACATACCCCCTCCCTGCATACCCCTCTCACACACCCACCTCCCCATCGCATGCCCAGTAACCAGGAGGTGGGAGTCGGCCCAGACTACCAAGGCCCACAACAAAGGCCCTTGTCTGCTCCCTGTCCGCTGCCAGTCCGCTGCTTGGGAATTTCCTGCACCCCTGCACGTGAGCACTCATGCTGCTGCTACGTCACACCTTAAAGGAATCTGGACTACCATGACATTCACACTTCCTTAACTATGTGTTAGTTCCCTCCTTTTGGTCACACTCCTACCCTCTCTTGACTTCACTTCCTTCTCAGCTTGTCTCCCACGCTTAGAGTCTTATTTGAACTACATTTTCACCCATTGCTAACATTCTGAATCTAGCTGTATTTCAAATCTACCAGTGTTTTTGCATATTGCTTAAAATCAAATCTACCAGTGTTTTTGCATTTAACTTATAATCAAATCTAGCTGTGTTTTTGCATTTAGCCTAAAATCAAATCTAGCTGTGTTTTGCATTTAGGCTAAAATCAAATCTAGCTGTGTTTTTCAAATTTGCTGCGCCCTTGCTTGTACTGCGTGCTTTTCCTGTAACCTGCTGGCCCAGAGACTGCACCATTCTACTTTTTCTACTCTGCCCCGCTGTTCCTCCCCCTGCTTTTTCCCCCTCTCTCTCTACCTCACCCATGGCGCTTTCTGTTTCTCCTATCTTCTCTAACTGTTTTCCATCGACTATCCTTTCCTTCTCACTAGGTCTGGTAGGAACAAGTTCAAAAAGGATATCTTGGCCCTTAACCTGGGTCTCCCTATCGCTGACACTTACTCCACCGCTTCCTCCAGACAGTCCCTCACCGACATCCTTTTTGTCGTTCCTTAACCAGATCTATGGACTCTTCATATGATCTCTGTGCTCTGTCCTTTCTCCTCCTCTCCCATTAATGGTGACACCCACTGGGAAGCCCTCATGGCCCCCTTCGACTTCTCCAAGGTCATCATTAATGTCTACCTAAATGGCATGGTCCAAGGCCCTCAGGCCAATCTCCTCCTCTTTGATAGATGCTTCCCTTGCCTCATCAATTTCCTTTCATCTCCTGCTGGCCCGTCTCTCCCCCCTCTGGCTTCCCTGCCACCTCCCTCCTCCCCCCACCCCTTGGCTACCTTGCCCTCTCTTCCTTCCTCTTCTGCCCACCCTCAAGCTCCTTCTTCACCTCCGCAGGGCTTACCTCTGATTTGTACCCCTGCCTGGAAGTCCTTTAAAGCTAGAAACCTTCTTTATCTTGCCATTTTCAACTCTCGCTCTGCCATCAAACACTCCTCTGACATCTGCCACCTCCTCGAAGAATTTGACCTCGATGTCCTCGTTCTCACTGAGACATGGTTCACGGCCAGCTCTGTCACGAGCTTTGACAATCGCCTCCCTGACGGCTACAAGATCCTCTCCGCACCCAGATCCACACAGTCTGGAGGGGGTGTAGCCTGGATCTTCCCTGAGTGGATTCTTGCCTCTATCATTCCCACGCAGTCCTCTTTCGAATGCCTTGTCTGCAGGCTTTCTCTCCTGGTCACTCTCCTACTGTGGCTACTACCTATTGGCCTCCTGGTCAGATCACCTCATTCCTCTCTGAATGGGCAGACCTCTCCTCCTCCCTCCTGTCCTCAACCTCTCAACTCCTCCTTCTTGGTGACCTCAATATCCATCTTGATGCTCCCTGGTCCTCCTCTGTACTCTTTCGTGACCTACGCGATTCTGTCTCCCTTTCTATTCTCTCCTCTGGCCCGACTCACTCAGCCGAGCACACGCTTGACGTTTTGATCTCCTCTGACCTCCCCCTCTCCATCCCTCTGACCACTTCTCTCTCCTCGAGCGATCACTCCCTCCTCTTCTCCCATCTCTCCCTCTCTACCCCCCCAGGCCAAGCCAACCCTAACACTGCCACCTACCTTCTCAGACATTCAGCCCATGAAGCATGTGTCAGTGGAGGCTTTTGCCGCAACCTTCTCTCCCCCCCCCTCCGCCTCTGGCCGACTCACATCCTAACACAGCCCTTTCCATGCTCCACTCATCTCTTTCTGAGACTCTTGATGCTCTTTCCCCTGTCATGAGGATCCGCTTGAAGCCCAAAGCCAAGTGCAATTCTTGGTATGACTCTGATCTAGTTACCCTTGAACGTAAATGCAGGGTGGCTGAGAGGAAATGGAGGGCTTCTTGTTCATCCTCTAACAAACTGGCCTGTGTTCTGCTCCAAAGGCAATACTGGCTCCATGGCCATTCTAAGAAAAGAGCCCACATCCAAGCCTATGGGGGTCATTTCCTAGGTTGGTGCTAAGGGAACAACGATGCTGGTAAAGGAATACTGGCATTGATTATTGCTACGGGCTATTGTGACCAGCCCGACTGCTTTTAGCGGCAACGTAAAGTACGGTGCCGTTAATAGCAGTATGGGCGCGGGCACGCGACCCACCAATGCCGGCAATAGCGGCATGCCGTAAACTGGAGGAGATCACAAGGTAAGCGGACATGCAGATAACGGCTTCATGAAGGTGTTAAAAGTGGTTACCAGCATGCCGTAAATACCGGCATCGAAGACCTACCGGAAAATGCTATGTGCAGTGATCCCAGCTGCCACGGGTGTACACAATCAGCAGAGGTGTAGGCAATGATGGAGTCTGGCCCACTACAAAAGGAGCACACCCACACACCACACCCCTTACCACACCAAGATCAATCCAATAGCAGCATCAACACTTCAGGTGGAGGACATGCATGCATTGCAACACCAGCAACAACACCAACAACAACAGCAGGCACCACAGAGGAGACGCAGCAGGAGAGGGAGGGTGAGACAGGCCCCGCATGCCCCACGCGTGCAGCCAGCGTAACCACGCATGCAGCCCCTAATCCCAAACATCAAAGCCAGTCCCTCCAACCCAACCCTGCAGCACAACCACACCCTGTACCGTCTGGACCGGGACACCATCAACACCATTGTGGACATGATACACAATTGTCAGCCGCATTGAAATATGCACCGCCATCCCCCCTCTACTGAAGGTATTGTCGGTGCTCCACCTCCTTTCCACAGCCACCTAAAAGCACACAGTGTGATACATGCATGGCATATCCCCACCCTCATTCACTTGCATCCTGGAGCAAGTGGCGGATGCCCACCTCAAGCACACAACGGAATACATATCTTTACCATGGACTCCCCAGGAGATACTAGAAACAAAAGATGGCCTCCATGCCATGGAGGTGGTTTACCGCAATCACAAACTATAGCACTACAAACAGGTGCAGATGGAAGGTGATGCAAGCAAGATCTTCACACATTGTTGTGCCCAATATCCCGGATTAACCACAGGAATGCTGCACGTCACCATGGGAAAAATCAGCGCAGAATGCCAAAAATTGCAGAGCCTACTGCCAACGCTCACCATCATAAAATCCTACACAGCACAACAAATCACTAAATTCACACAAACACAGCACTCTGCATACACAATGCATGAGCTACAATACGCCAGAGCACACTGTGTATCATCTTGAAGATGCAACCCACACCATTATTCCATGGCACAGGACACATTGAGGGCCTAAAAATGGATTGCATATAACCAGAGACATGTGCATGTGACCAACCATAATCTGCCGGCATGTGTGACTAGTACAGCTGTCCATCATTATTCGCATGACATTTACCTTTAATTACCTCTCATGCAGGTGATAGTGGCTATCCCTTGAAGCCGTGGCTCCTCACCCCTGTCCGAAACCCACAGAACAGGCACGGTGAGGACTGCAATCGTTCCCATACCCGTACCCGTGTGGACATCGAGCAGACCTTTGGCCTGTTGAAGGCACGGTTTCGCTTCCTCAGACGGTTGGGGCACTCCTCTACAGGCATGAGAAGGTGGCCAAGATCATCATGGCATGTGTGAAGCTGCGCAATATGTGCATCTGCCGGAACGTGCCCCTGCCCCCTGACATTGAACTGCTACCGCCTGGTGATGATGAAGGGGAGGAAGAAGATGTGGCTGGACATCATTGCGGTGGTGATGCACAGGAGCGCCGTACTGTGCGCAAGTCAGTGATTGCACAATACTAGTGACACACATGGCAGCAGAGGGTGACATGATGGTTGGACAGAGGGCACTGGGTGTGGGGGTACATCTACACTCTGCACTGTAACTGAATAAATGATACATGCGCAATTATGAATGTCCACTCAGGTCTTGTTTTTCACACAACTGGTGTATTAAATGTAACAATGCAAACGTAAGTGAAAAAACCCTCCACCACCCTCACCCACTCCCCCCACACACCCTCACCCCCCTCCAAATCCCCCCACAACTCCCCCACACAAGTCCCATAGAGACTCCAGAGCCTACAGGCCAGCGCAGGGTACGGGCCGACCTGCGGAGCGGGCTTGTTTGCATTGAACTAGAGGAAGGCGGTGTGGCCGCCTGCTGTGGTTGTGTAGCGGGTTGCCCTGCCTCCATGGCATCCGCTATGTGGCCTAACACCTGCTGGGGGGCCGAGACCTCCTTGCAGAGGCAGCTGGTGTTCTCAGTGAATGATTTCACCATGAAGGCAGTGTTGTCTGTGATGGACCTGCCTAGTGCGGCTAAGCCCTGACGCCACTCCTCCATGGCCAGTCTGTTGCCCTGGACGAACTCCTGCACAAGGGCAGTAAGCAGGTCAGCCCGCTGCGACCCTGCGGGTGCACCTGTGGAGGTAGTCAGCCCCTGGCTGTCCTGCCCAGCCTGCTCAGCCTCCCTAGCCCGGAATATTGGACTGAAGTGTCCCTCTGTCTGGTCATGACCAGACTGCTCTGGGGTGGTGGCCTGCTCTGTATCGAGCGACGATACTTGGGGGGATGCCGGTGGAGTTGGGGTATGGACCACATCCGAAAGATCATCCTCATGGGCACCCAGATGTCCTCCTGTGTGTCCTCCACAGTCAGGAGTGCCGTGGCTGCCACCTCCCCAGCCATACTCGACTCCTCTGAATGTGGTGCCTCGCATGTGTCATCAGGCTGAGCAATGGGTGGAGGTGGTGGTGGTGCTTTGCCCTCCACGGGCCTTGGTGGCACCGGTGCAATAGGTACCTGGGGTGGCCTGCATGTTGGTACACGGTGCCCCCTGGGTTGGCCCCTCGAGGTTGAAGGGCGGTTGCTGTCATCCCGGGACCTCTTCCGGGGTGTGGCGTGTGCAGGGGTTGCGTCCTGGTGTTCGCTGTCATGGTCAGTGCCTGTGGGGGTCGAAGAGAGGGACGGCATGAGTGATGTTTTGATAGGCATCATACATACATTAGGACAATTGCTCATCCACACATTTGGGGGTAATAGGCATTTGTGTTTGGATGAGCACGCTCTTTGATACATGGGTGGTTAATGCAGGCATACGTCAGCGTCACTCATGTTGCCCAGGAGCAGTGCTATCTGACATGCATAGTATTTTGGATATGCACGCTGTGTGACTAGTGGCATTTCCAACTTTGTGTTGTATGTGTCATGTACGTTATTGCCTTGCAACAGGCATCTGCATGTGTCTGTGATGCATCAGCCGACTTTGGTGGGAGTGTGTGTGTTTGGGCGAACATGGCTTGACTCTTTGAACTGACATATTGGTTGACTTTCATCAGAATTGGCATAGCAATGTTTACTTTGGACACTCACCTCCATCGCACAATGTGGTGGCGCCACACTCCATCTCACCAACACCTTCAATGCCTTCCATCCCTATCAAGCTGGCACAGATGTCCACCCAAAGGGTGAGCTTTATCGAGGAACTGGGAGCTCCTCCTGTTCTCATGGCCTAGCTGCGGTTCACAGAGAGGATGTTGCGTACCCTTAGTCGCAGGTCGACCCAGCGCATGCGACAGTCTTTTCTTGTGCGTGGGGTGTTCCCCACGGCACTGACCTTCTGGGCAACAAGTGCCCAGGTCTCTTTCTTCTTTAGCACTGCCTCTCTCTTCATGTTGCTAGAGAACACTATGGCAGCATGCTCCTGCAGTGTGTCCACCAGCATCTGCAGCTCATCCTCATTGAACTGTTCTTTTCTGAGGCGGGCAGCACCCTTCTTCAGGGCCTTAGGCATAGTGGTGTTGGACGTGGATGTTTTGCAAAAATCAGCAGAGTCCCAGGGGTCCTGTGAGGTGAGGATGGCAATGGATTGCGCTTTTAAAGATGGCTGCCGTGCTCCTTCCCATTCCTGTGCGATGACGCTACTTCCGGTTCCGCTTATTAGCGTTCACCGTAAATAGCCGTGAGCGCTAATACCGGTCACCGCTATTTACGGTGACCGCTAATGCTGCATTGAACAATGTCGGTAGTGTTATCTGCGCTATGCTTGATGCCGCTAAGGGCTTTTTGGGTGCCTTTAACGGCATGGCGCAAAATACCTTACCGGCATGGCGTAAAGCTTGTGCCCGTGAAGTCGTAATAGTCCTCTATTAGCGGACTGGTGACAGCACGGACACGCTATTTACACCATGCCGGTAAGGAAGGTTACTTAGCTCCAAACTCAGAATGACCCCCAATGTCTCTGCGACATGTAATAACTCGGCCAAACTCTTCAAAATCTGCAATGCGCTCACTAACCCTGCTGCAGTCTCTACCTCTCCTGTCACCTCCCAGGCCCTTTGCATGGCGCTTGCCGCTCACTTCATCTCAAAAACCCAGGACATTCTGTCCACCCTCTTGTCCCCTCCCCTTCTTCCCCCTTCTCCTTCTGATAACTCTGGCCCTCCTGCAGCCAACCCTCACCCTCTTTCTCTTCCTTTCCTCTTTTCTTCCCTGACAAGTCCGATCTATGAAAGTCTTGTCAAACCATGTTCTTCCAAAACCACCAAGGACCACAATGATACCCTTGCTCCTGCCTGGCCAATTTCTGCAACTCCTCCTTCACCTCGCGAGCCTTCCCCTCCCCTCTGAAGCACTCTCTTGTGCACCCTCTTCTCAAGGAACCCACAGCTGACCCTTCTTGCCCGGCTAACTATCGCCCGATCCCCATCACTCCTTTCCTGGGCAAACTCATGAAAAAGCTGGCCATATCACAGCTTAACCTTCAAACTGATTCTGTTGGTTGTCTCCATGACCATCAGTCAGGCTTTATTGCTACCAGAAGCACGAAAACTGCTCTCCTGAACATCCGTGAAGACCTGCTATCCAACCTTGACTATAACATCCCTTCTGTCCTCATCCTACTCGATCTCTCCTCTGCCTTCGACCTGGTCAACCATACCATCTTGCTCAACCATCTCCGTGACAACTTGGGTATCACTGATCACACTCTGACCCGGCTGACTTCTTTCCTCTCTGATCGAACCTCCCAAGTCCAACTTGGGTCCTTCCTTCCCTCTATCTTCTCTCTACCTGCGGTGTTCCCAAGAGGTCCAACCTCTCACCTTGGCTTTTCAACCAATACGTGGCAACTCTCACCCATCGCATTGCTGCTCTCTGCTCCAATTTTCAGTGCTAAGCGGATGACACTCTACTCATTTTCAGGCTTCCTTCGGCCACCTCTTCTCCTTCTCTGATCTTGGATTGTATGTCTGCTAATCAAGAGTGGGGTGCCGCCAACGATCTCTGCCTTAATGCCAGCAAGACGGAGATTCTTGTCACCGGCACACCTTCACCCTCCTTTCTTGTCACACACTGGCCGGCCTCCATTGGCTCTCCTCCTACCCCCACCTGCGAGGCTAAGAACCTTGGAGTCATCTTCGACTCCACGCTTTCATTTTCTGCCCACATCTTTGATGTCTCTGAAAAGTCTAACTTCCAACTGCACCTCCTCCTTCTGTCTTTCCTCTCCTTCCCCAAGAAGCTCACTGTCTCTCGAGCCCTGGTTCTCTCTAGGTTGGACTACTGCAACAGCCTCTTTCTAAATCTACCTGCTTCTACTCTCCGCCCTTTGCAACTCATCCAGAACAGGACTGCGAAACTTGTCCTTGGCCTCAAGCCCTGGGATCGTATCTCTCCAGCCCTGAAATCTCTTTATTGGCTCCCAGTGGCTGCAAGGATTAAATTCAAGACCCTTTGCATTGTCTACGATGCTTTCTGGGGCCTGGGTCCAAAATACTTTCAACTCTCCCTCCGTAAATACCTTCCCTCTCAAGCTCTTTGCTCCACCACCTCCAACTCCCTTAGGGTCAGGCGTTTCTCAAAGAAACGAGCTGGGGGTAGATCTCTGTCTTCAGCTGGGGCCTCCCTTTGGAACAGCCTCCCTGCCACTCTGAAACTTGAGGAGAACCAACTCCGGTTCCGGAAGCACCTCAAGACCTTCCTCTTTGCTTCTGCCTTCCCTCCTCCTCTTCACTGCTGAACTGTTCTGCTTTGCATCGTGCACTTGGTTACCCAGGTACTTGCCCACCCTGCCTCACACCCGCACTGCCTCCTGGCAACCCTTGCATTTGGGTCTGCATCTGTAAGCCTACAGCCTCCTCTTTTCTGCACTAATCAGACACCCCCTGTCTGTGCCTTAAACCTAGCACTTGCCACTTGCTGGCTGCACTACCACTTGTTATTTGTTTATCCTTTGCTCAGCACTTTCCACTTCTCCCTTCCCACCATGCACTTTCCCCCTTCCCTCCCCCCTGCACTCCTGCGTTCTTAATGTCACTGGGCCCAGTAAGATTGTTATTTTGTTCTCCCTTGTTCCCCTCCTTTGCCTCGTTGCACTCTGAAACACTTGTGTATGAGCGCGATACAAATCAAATATCATATCACGCCCCACCTCTGCCTCCCACACCCCCTCTCCCGACACAACCCCCTCCCCAAACACCCCATAGCCACAAAGTGAACCAAAGTGTTACGCCAACTGTCATTTGTGCTACCTCTTCGTCACAGGGCTCTTGGCTGGACCAAGTGTCGAAGAAATCCGCTGGAAGTAGCGCCTTGGGCTGCCCGGATGCGAGCTCCCTGGGGTAGTGATGGTCGTGGCGGGTCAGACGTCTGGGCCTGCAAGTGCTCAAGAGTGACTTGCAGAGTGGGCAAGAGGGACTCAACCATGGCTTCCCCTTGCAGACCCTTTGAGCCAGGATGAGTAGGGCAGCGGTGGTGCGGCCGTGTGCCTGTGCACTCCTGTAGCTGATGGCCTGGATGCACTCACGCAGCAGCCTTAACTCATTGAGCAGCTGCTGGGCAAGTGTCGTCATCACCCCATGCCTGTCCTCCATTGCACGTAACCACGCATCCATGTCCTAGATGCTGGGCATGGGTAGAGGAGGGGTGCTTTGCAGTGTTACAAGGCTGAAAGATGGGGCCGGTTAAGGGGTGTGGTTGTTGTCATCCTCCTCCTTCGTGCATGTGTGTGTGATTGGCCCATTTGATGTGACTGACACATGTTGGACCTGTCCCCTTGCCCATTTTGTGTTTCTCTGAGTGGGGATGCATGTATTTGGACTCAACATTTGCATTTACATGGTGTTTTTTGTACTTACCACCATAGCCTTGGGTCCCAGCTTCAGCCTCTGCTGACCCGACTCCCTCAATGCCCTCCATGTGAAAGATGGAGCTGCACTCCTCCTCCCAGGGCATGAGGGTCAGGGATGCCACCATACCTCTGCCTGTGGCAGCAAATTCCCTTCTAAAAGTGGCCAGGATGTTTCGGACCCTCAGCCACAAGTCGTTCCACCGCTTGTGGCAGTCCTGTGGTGTGTGCGGGACAGTCCCCACGGCTGTGACCTTGTTGGCCACCCCCTTCCAGTTGGCCATCTTCCTTCTCTGGCTTGTCCTGCGGTTGCCAGCCCCGAAGAGGGCCTTGCCATGCATGACAACTGTGTCCACCAGTGCAGCCAGCTCTGACTCTGCAAAGTTCGGCTTCTGAAGCCAGACCTTCGGGACTCTCGATTTGCCACTCCCAGGCATGTTTGCACTTTCAGTTGGGCTAGATGGTAGCAGGAAGTGGGTGATTTAAAGTGAATGCAAAGGAAACTGTGTGGAAACCACACAATTATCCAGTTGCTCTCACTTTGTTCCCCTGATAGGGGTTACTAATGTGTTGGAATAGTCCTAATATCATTAGATCTCTTCTTCTAATTGTTCATGTCCAAAATTTGTTGCAAATGATCAGTAACTTTAGATACAATGATTCCAGAGACTCTTGTTTGTAGACAAAAATTTCAGTTTTAATCTAAAGTAAAAGTAATGGGTGAGGGAACCTGTTTCCTCATCAGTAAGGACTCATTTGCCAATCCTTCTCGGAGACAATTTCTCTTTCATCAGGGCAGAGCCCTATTTTTTACAATCCAAATAAATACAATTTTCAATGTATAAATGTTTTTAGACATATTTACGACATTTGGCATGTCCAAAAAGGATGAAAAGTGAAGTTAAATCACACAAATTACATTCATACATACCCAAATGGAAGCCCAGAGGGATACATGCGGAGAGAATGCAAAACGACTCATGGTGCATGGTGTCAAAATGTAATAATCTCTTACAATTTGTGCAACAGAAGTTAATGAAAGTACCTTAATTAGTGGAATTCTCTATGCGAGATCTAGGAAGAATGCTATTTTGAGTAAGTTATTGCGTAATGGTGGACCTGTGATCTATCACTGCGTGTAAATAAGTCTAGTACAATTACCTTTTGCAGGTGATCGTGTGACAAACTCTCTGGAGGGTATCAGGTAATAAAATTGTGGCAAAAATGTCACCCGTAAAAGAAATCGCAGCAAAAATGCTGTGGTTTGACCCGGTAAAGGTATACCCCATTATACCATTTAAGGGGAGCAGGGGTTGCTGGGGTGTGCCCCGCTCCCCTTAAATGGTATAATGGGTCTGGGGGTTGCAGGGGTGTCCCCTTTATATGATTGTGACGCAAAAAAACACAGCATTTTTGCCACAATATTTTGGATTCACAGCCATTTTTGCCGCGATTTTAAGACATGGAACCCTCTGGAGTGGTGGGCTCTGCAAATAAATGTATAGACAAAAGGCGATTAGGTTCGCTAGATGCTGTTATTTGATCAGAGCAGCCATCCGGCATCTGACGTGAACCTTACCTCTAATCAAGGACTCTGTAGATGTGGCATCCATGCCGGACGCAAGTGCATGCCTCCATTTCTGTGTTCGTGCTACCAAGGCAACCAGTGAGATGCCGCAATGCGGCCTCGCACTCCAAATTCCCCATGCAAATGGAGTCCTCGGGACGCGGCGGCACCATGTCAACGTGAAGGGATGTGAGGAAATGTTGCATTTAGCAAAGCATTTATACACAACGTGGCAGATTCAAAGTCTGTCTTGGGTAATTAACACCTATTAACTGATATCCTTGTCTTACTCCATAAGTGTGCTTTTGATGCCCAGATTGATAACAGTATGATATATATATATATATATATATATATATATATATATATATATATATACTTAAATACTTAATACATATGTGTGTACCGAGTCTAAGGACAAAACTGTCTATTGTACGGGCATTGGGGAACTATACTGTACCTCAGTTATTCGGCAGTGAGTAGTGTTCATCATATTCCTAACTAAGGTACTAAAACTATTCTGATCAAGACCTTCAACACAAAAGTATAACTACAACCATAGCCTTCTCCTCCCAATGAGATTACAGTTGGTTAATAGAAGACTGTAACACTGAAAATTCAGCTCCTCGTTCATCCATTAGTGGTTAGGGACCTCAGACGATCAATCCAGTATGTCTCCCTTCTGTTTAGTTTCAGACTTATGTCCTCATGTGGGTTGAAACTGGTTACAACTTCCACAATCTGAAACCTTATTTGGGATAAATTATGTCCTCTCTACTACCAGTGCCTAGCCACTGCTGAGTTCAGGTTCATATTCCTAATCTAGGACCTATGCTCATTCCATCGAATTTCGCAGGTCTTTTGGACTATCCTATGTAATACATCCCACAGGGGCATTTGATTGCATAAATGATGTTCTTGCTCTCGCAGTTGTCATAGTTCTTCAATTTGATCTTTTCACCCCTCTGTGGCTGGTTTATTGTGTTTCCCTTGATAACGAACCCACAGTTTGAGCAATGTAGACAGGGGAATGTTCCTGTGTGTCTTGTGATGGGCTTTTTTCAATGGTTTTGTGGATACTAATTTGTTTCTCAAATTTCTTTTTTTTTTAAACTCTTTTTATTCGTGGTCACAAAGAGAACTGCATTGCCATTCCAAATAGCAAGTCAATTATTCGACAAGTATACATTGTATGCTTCATATGTACATTCAACATTACAGAGATTCATCGTCCTCAGAAAGCATGTTACACAAATATCCCCTGAACGGGCCCCATATGTCTTTTGGCCTACACGCCGCTGGTCGTGTCAATACATATTGTTCTTCTGTTTCGTTAACATATGTTAATTCTCAAAGAAATTGTTCCATGCTGGTTGGACCCTTGTTTTTCCATTTCAGTAGTATGCACTTTTTGGCCACTGCACATGAGACATTAAACAATATTCTGGGTTTCTGTGAGCATTTGCCAAACAGGTATTTCCAGCATTACAGCCACACTACTCCAAAATGACGCCACCACCAGACACTCCCAGTGCATGTGGAGTGCTCCGGCTCGGGGTGCTTTGCACTTAGGGCAGGCATCCAAGCTTTCTGCTATGAATTTTGCTATTTTTGCCGGTGTGTAATGTAACCTATTAAGGATTTTAAATTGGATTAGCCGTAGCCCAGCGGTGAGTGAAATATTCTTAGTGAGTGAACAGTACTTGGCCCATTTCCCGTCTTCTATTGGAGTCTGTAGGTCTCTTTCCCATTTTTCTTTAATACGATTTACCGTGGGGGTGTGAGCCTGGACCGCCGCGTACAATTTGGAGATTCCTAGGCCTCCTTCGGAGGTTATCAACTGTATACATGGGTGTGGAGGGGGTTTGTCTGGGAAGAGCGGCCATCTCTTCTGAAATGCAGCTCTCATGCGGTAGTATTGCAATGTTTTTAGCGGCCCACCTCCCAGTGCCCTCAGCAGCTCCCCCAGGGTTGCAAACTTCCCATTAATGAACATATCGCCCACTCTCATCTCGTGATGTGGGTCCCAGGATTCCTGTATACTGCTGTCATGAGTGGGCGGAATGCCCGGGAAATTCCAAAGGGATATTTCCGGGTTATAGGGTGTCTCCAGCTTAAGTTTCTTGTAGATGGCCATCCCATTCCCTGACAGTGCAGCTCACTGGGTTGTATTTGCAGGTGTCCCTGTATTGTGAGTCGAAAACAACTGATTGTATGTTTGTGTGGTGTGTGGTGTATTCCTCTACCCATGTATGTGGTGTTCTGGATGAGACATTGTACCAGTATTTTTCGAATTGAGCCTGGGAAACATAGTAATAGAGCTCAAAGTGGGGGGCGGCCAACCCACCCGAGGAGTATGGCTCTGTCATTTTTTCCCACCCTATCCTTGCTGTCTTCCCATTCCAAAGGAATGTCACCACCATGGATCGAAGTCTGGCAAAAAAGGTCCTACTAGGCCATATAGGAATGTTAACAAAAAGGTAGAGCAGCTTGGGCAGGTTGACCATCTTAAGGACGGCCACTCTGCCGTAAAGTGAGATCAGGAGGCGTCCCCACATCTGTAATTTTGTATGTATCATTTGCAATGCGCTTTCATGATTGTCTGCATATAATGTGAGTTTTTCCCTGGATACGAGGACTCCTAAATATCGAATGTGTTGTTCCGACCACTTAAGCCTGTGTGTTGTGTCGGGGCATTTAGTGGTTGGTGTGAATGGGAATATTTCTGATTTGGCCATATTGACAGTGTACCCTGAATAAGTTGCAAACTCCTGTATTTCTGCCATGATAGGTGCTAGGTTTATTTCTGGTTGCCGGACATATAATAGCGTATCATCAGCGTATTGTGATATCAGCTGCATGAATACTTTCAGGTTAATCCCCCTGTCTGAATGTCGTAACCGCACCGCAGCCGCCATAGGTTCTATAGTTAATGCAAATAATAGGGGCGAGAATGGGCAGCCCTGTCTGGTGCCTCTACCCAGCAGGACAAATTCGGAGATGGATCTGTTGGTTAACACCCGTGCCCCTGGGTCTGTGTATAATAATTTAACGTATCTGATAAAATTGGGGCCCACCCCGAATGCCTTTAGTACAGCAAGGAGATAGACCCATGACACCGAATCGAAGGCCTTTTCGGAATCTAGGGATATGGCCACCGCATTCCTACCAGGGTCCAATTGTGCCATTATGCCGAAGAGCCTGCGAAGATTTAGGGCTGTGGATCTTGCGGGAATGAACCCGTTCTAATCGGGGTGTACCAGTGTGGGCACTGCTGGTAAAAGACAATTGGCCAGTACTTTCGCAAATATTTTGGCGTCAGTATTTATAAGGGAAAGGGGTCTATAAGAGTAGACGTCCTGTGGTAGTCAACGCGGCTTATGGAGCACCTTAATTACAGATTCTCTCATAGTTGGGGGCAGTATGCCGCTCTCTATGGATTCTTCCCATACCTGCATTAATATCGGGATGAGTTCCTCGCGGAACTCTTTATAAAACTCGGACCCCAACCCATCTGAGCCTGTTGCTTTGCCTGATGAAAGTGCTTTTATTGCGTTATTTCATCAGCCATTACTGACCGATCCATTGCCAAGCAATCCTCATCAGGGAGTTTTGGAAGGTAGAGAGCCTCAAGATATGATTCAATCTCTGCATGTGATTTCTTATCCTTGTTTGTGTACAGATTTTTATAGAACTTAGCAAATTCCCCATTTATGTCCCTGTCCTTCAGGAGTATTTCCCCTTGTCTGGTTTGTATACTGGTGATCTGATGGGGTTGTTTATCGTGTTTGAGTAAATTAGACAGTCTTCTCCCCGCCTTATTGCCCTCCCCGTATCTGCGCGCCCGCATGGGGGCTGCCATGTAGCGTACTTCTCTGATGGCCAGTTTATCAAATTATCAAATTCCTGAAGATACGTGTGTATGTCGGCCAGTGTTTCGCTATTCTCTGTGGGGGTGTATGTTTTTTCCAGTGTATCTAGTTTGTTTTCTATGTCCGTTAATTTGGCCCAGACACCCCTCAGCATATCAACTGACTTGGACATCAAAACCCCTCTGACCCACACCTTGAAGGATTCCCACACTGTAAAGCATCTATCAACGGATCCCATATTGTTAGTAAAGAATTCCGCCATGCAGAGGTTCCGCCACCCCAGGGTCCCCAAGGAACTCACTCGGCATCCTCCACCACCTTGAAGGGCTGGGCCCATCCCGGAGCGCTAGTTGCAATGACACTGGGGAATGGTCAGACAATGTAAGGGAAGAATTTCACATGTTTTCATTGCTGTGGTCATTGCCGTGGATATCAGCCAATAGTCAATTCTGGACTCAGAGTCATGGACCGAAGAGTAAAATGTGTATTCCCTGCTGTCTGGGTGTATTTCCCGCCAGGCGTCAACCAATGCTGCGGGAGAATATGTTTCAATGTTAGAACTGTTTTGCTCGGGGGTCTGATCGTTTTCAAGGACCTATCAAGTGCAGGATCGAAAGTAACATTAAAGTCCCCTCCCCAGATCACATTGGAAATATCGAGTGAGGTGATCATCTGGTATACATCCATATAAAAAGTGGGGTCATCTATGTTAGGCCCATATGTGTTGTCCAAAAGCAGTTGCTGGCCTGCCACCTTCCCCCGTATCATAACATATCTACCCGTTTGATCAACTTTGTGGCCCTCCAACCCGAATCCCAGACTAGGGTGAATTATAGTAATAACCCCTCTGGATTGTGAGGAGTATTCAGTATGGAACCTTAAGTTCCCCCATTTGTGAAGTATATGCAAATTGCTTGCTCCAATTGCATGAGTTTCTTGTAGCATTAGGATGTTGGGGCCATGCCTAGTGACATATTGCCAATTTTCTTGACCTTCATCTGGTTGTTTAATCCCCTCACATTCCATGTCAACAGTTTCAACCTCAGCCCGTCACTGTATAAAGGAATTTTGACATTATTTTGTCTATCAGAGCCATAGTATCCTTGCGACTCGGCCAGCATCAATCCCTGTGTGACCGCGTTTTCAACATTAAACCAACAGTCAACTTTCATGAACCGTTCAACTGGAAATAATACCCTCCGGTGACAACCGTCCACTCCATGGTCCCGTAGTCGGTTAAGACTACAACAAAGCCACCAACTCCCGCTCCCTCTTACCACCCTCCCACCCTCATCATCACCCCCAACTTGACGATGTACCCAAATTAACTCATGGAGTATTCCAGGGGTGGCCATGTTGCTCCACATGACCGCCAGTTGGCTCCGACACTCCAGTGGAGAAGCCTGGATCATCAAATTATTAGGACTGCATTCTTGATGCCACAGTAGCTTAACAGGTGTTCAGACATCGGGCGCATCCTAGTCCTCCGGCCTGGGCCTGTTATTTTGTGCCGGTCTGCCCCCTCTGGGAGGGAGAGGTATGGAAGTCTCAATGTACTGCGTGGCTTCAGCCGGGGACTCAAAAAAGTGCGCCCTCCCTGCGTGTTGAATCCTCATCTTGGCCGGGAATATCAAGGCGTATGGAATCTGCCGTTCTCTGAGGAGTCTTTTGACTGGTTCATAGGATCTTCTACTAGCTTGAACCCCGCCAGAGAAGTCTGGGTATATATGTATTTGGTTTCCCTTCATATTGGAGTGTTCCAGCCTCTCTTGCCATTCGTAGGATTCCATCTCTATCCCTGTAATTGAGGAGTCTTGCAATAATCGTGCGTGGCGGTGCACCTGGCTTGGGAGCCGGGGCCAGTGTGCAATGTGCTCTCTCAACCAGGAAATGCTCGGAGAACGCCTCCGGTCCAAATAAGGATTTAAGCAGTACTTCAAGTTGTTTTTCTATTTGGCCCTTTCCGAATGATTCTGCCACTCCTACTACACGGATGTTGTTCCGCCTTGAACGAGATTCAAGGTCCTCGCATTTATTCTGAATTTTGGACATGGCCTCCTTGAGCTGGGTGATGTCACGGCTATGGTGTGTAATGGTGTCTTCATTAGTGCTTATTCTGTTCTCTGTTTCCGTGACACGTGCACTCTCTTATTCAACCCTTACCTTGAGGGAGCCTATCGTGGACACTATGTCGTTCAACTTCGTGTTCACTGCACGGAATCCGTTTTGCATTATTGTTGTCAGCCTGTCCTCCTGATCTTTTCACTCTCTGCATTCAGGGCCTCCTTAGCGTTGGTGTGCATATCTGCAGTAGTAGTTTGCATTTGGCTACCAGTGTAAGCACTCATTGGCCCTTTCTTCTTGTTACTGGGAGTCTTGTCTCCCTTCCCTGTTTTTTATGGTTCACCATGTTGTTGTCGGGTAATGTACCAGTTGTTGGGCGCTCCGCACTCGCATGGAGGGCACTGGACCAAGGCTTCAGGGGTTTGGGGCCGCCCACCACCGATGGACTGTGTTCTCCCACGTATTATAAAGTGGGTTTATGATGTTACAATCCTCCGAGAGTTTCCAAGGAGTTTCAAGTGCATAGACCCCACAGGATGATCAATGTAGGTCCTTCACAGGCTTGTTCTCCGGGACGGCGTGCCTGCAATCTATCTTTCCTCCAGTGGCCAGTTCGTCTAGGATAGGGTCGAGGAGACCCGGGCCACGCGTGCAGAGAAGGGCGGCCAGGCCTGGAATGTGTGCCAGCGGCGGTTGGAGCGGCAGGGGGGAGGAGTGCGCTGGGCTCGCCGGACAGATCACTCTTAGCTAGCCCCTTCCTCTACCCAGCCTAACTTCCAGCCCTCTTATGCAGTTTCAGGCGGATTTTGGTGTTCAGCCTGTCGCAGCAACGTGGCGCCACTACACGCTCTGTGGGGGTGGCCTTGGCGTTCGGCGACGGAGAGCAACGGTTCTGTTCCGCTCCTCACCCCCTTTCACTCTCTGACCCTCGACTTTGTGTTATTGCAGGCCAAGTATTTCATGCAGAGTTTATGAGAGCTAGGCCTCGATGATGACGTGCAAGTGAAAGTACAGGGCGGACGTCAACGTAAACAGTTTTTAATATTGTTCAAAATCAGGACCAGTGCAGTTATTCAAGAGCAGGCCAGGCCCGTTTTGTGTGTCGTGGGTAGCCGGGGTGTTGGCCCGTATCAGGATGGGCGTTTGACAGCGGGTGGGGCCCACATCAGTTTCGATGGTCTGAATCTAATTTAGATGGCCTCCTTCCCCCTCCTCCGCCGCTCCCCAGACCTCCTTACTTGATGCAGGGCGGATTTCACTGTCACCTGCCCGGGCCCCCGGCGTACTGCGTTGATGTAGTGGTGGTGCACGATCTTCCCGCCAGGGCACCGTAGTATAAAGGGCGAACCCAGGGTCCAGCAGTAGGCGGGCGCCAGAACACCGGAGCGCCTTCGGGTCGTTCGGATCTCCAGTCACGGTCGCGGACTACGGGCGAGGTCCTGGCGTGGATTGCAGGCCTAGGCTCCGCCCATCTGTGGCCCCACGCCCCCCTGGGTCCACGGCCTCAAGTTGTTTCTTCGCGGTACTCTCGGGCGGATCGCGCCTGCAGCATGGGCCGGTTCAGGTTTAGACCGGCATAACTTCGGCGCTCTTGAGCATAGCCCTTCAGGATTTTCACAAGCTGAGGACAGGTACTTGGGCTGTCTGTACCATAGTTTGTGGCACTTCAGACGTCTCCGAAAAGGATGTGTGGTCGCACGATTTTCGGATGGAGCGGGAGCTCGCAAACTAGGCGGCCATCTCTGTAGTGCGCAACAGCGCCCCTTCATTCGTCTCCCAAATTTCTACTTCGTTGGTAGGCCAACACTGGGCGTTGTTTGAATAGACGTTCAACTCTTTGGTTACACGTGAGCGTTCTCCAGTTCTTCGTGATTATTCCTTTAATGCGGTACTCTGTACTGGAAATTTAGAGACATATGGGCTTGCTTTAGTTGCTTTTTCTTTTTGAGTTAATAGCTCATCCCAATCTAAAAGATACATTTTGGTAGTGGCATCCTCTCTGTCCATGCTTGAAAATCCCTGTGCCAGGAATTGTTCACCCATCATTGATTGTTCTTCTATGTAATCAGCAGGATCACTTACAATTCTTTTGACCTATAATAGATTTTTGATGAGACTGGGCTTATGGAAACTTAGGCGATGTAACAAATTAGTTCTATCTGTTGCTTTGCGGTATAAAGTGGTAGTGTAGCCATTGATTCCTGTTCTGATGTTAATGTCCAGGAAATGAATTTCTGTCTTGGATATATCATATGTAAATTGAATCCCTGGGTTGATTTAATTGAAGTAGCAGAAAAAACCTTCCAGGTCTGTTTCAGTACCAGACCATATTTCAAAAATATCATCTATGTACCTAATCCATAGGTGGATGTTCTTGTTCCAGATGTCATGCGAAATTACATGGTCCATTTCATACTTATGCATAAAACAGTTTGCATAAGTGGGGGCCATAAATTGCCCCATATATGTTCCCGAAACCTGCAGGTAGAACGTCTCTTTGTACGGAAAATAAGAGTTTTCAACTATGAATTCCAGTAATGCCAAAATAAATTATTTTTGTGCTTGTATCTGTCCTTCTTTGAGGAGCATCCATTCTATGGCCCCCTGACCCAGATTGCATGGTATGGATGTGCATAAGCTTTTGACGTCCACAGTAAAGAGTATGTAGTTGGAGTCATATGCCGTGACTTTGAGCTTTTACAAAAAATGTGTTGTGCCTTTGCACACTGTTCATACATGCTACAATGGGTCTACCTGGTGGTCTGATTGGGTCCTTGTGAATTTTTGGCAAAGTATAGAAATTGGCGATTCTGGGATGTGAGGTCATGAGAAACTTGTGTGTATGATGGTTTATCTATCCGAGATTCTCAGCCTTGATGAGTAGTTCTTCAAGATTCTGCATGATGTTGATGTTGACTGTAGGGTCACCATCAGGTAAGGCATAGGTGTTTGTGTCTCAGAGTTGTCTATTACACTTGGTGTCATAATTCTTTTTGTTCATCATGACCAAGGCCCCACCTTTGTCGGCTGGACGAATGGTGATTTCCTTATCTTCAAATAAGTTCTTGATCAATGTCATCTCATGCGATTTCACATTGTTTCATTTAGGCTATTTGTAGCTGATATGTTCTACGTCCTTGATGACCTGTTTGTGAAAAATCTCGATGGATGGTATCGAAATGGTGGGCATGATTGTGCTGTTAGCTTTACATTTTCTGAATTCCGACTGGTTTGCAACCCTTGGATTATGCTCATTGGCCTCCATTTCATCAAAGAAAACCTTCAGTTTTAACTTCCTTATGAACCAAAAAAGTTCTACTTTAGTGTCGAAGAAGTTGGTTCCATAAGTAGGTACAAAACTGAGGCCCTTCTGTAGAATCTCTATTTCCGAGGAAGTAAGTGTTCTATTTGACTTGTTTACCACTAGGTTTTCTTTTTTTGCCTTGTGTCATGGCCTTCTTTTTGATTGTCTCTTGCCTCTTCTGGTTCTTATGTTCTGGCTCCTAAAAAAGCCCAAGTTGAAGTGGTAGCTACCGGTGTTACTTCTTTGTTTGTTCCAACTGTATTTGCTGTCATGCTTGGTCTGTTACTAGGTTCTCTTGATGTTTCGGAATCCGAGCTGGAGGTGTTATTTGAGTTGCCAGGACGTGGATTACTCTGAGATGGCCCGCACTTGTTCATCCATGTGTAGAGTTATTCGTTAAGGTAGTCAGTCGTGTGTGTCCGTCTTCAATTTTCTCACTTTTTTAGACTCAAGTTCGTTTTTGTATCCCTTCAGTTTGTGGTTGATATCTGCTAGTATTCCATCAAAATCTTCTTTACCCACGGTTTCAAGTAGCTCTTTCTCTATTTCATCTATCTCCGTTTTCAGTGTGCTTAAATTGACTGATAGTTCTTTGATCATTAGTAGAATTAGATCTAATGAGCACTTGTTCAAAATAGATTCTCACTTGCATATGAATTCTCTACTCTCTTTACATAGAGTCGGTCTTAGCTGAATTCTTAAACCCCTCGGAATGCGTGGATTCTTGAAGTATCTTCCTAGCATAATCGCATGTAGTTTGCGGTTGATCTCTTTGCGAATTATATATTCTAGTTGTTTTATACATTTTGCTGGATCCGTGTGTGATGTGCTAGTTTTGCTAAATGTGGTGTCACTGATAAGACCCAGAATGGCATCTGCCTCTTCAGAGGTAAAACCTAGAATTTCAGCTCGTTTTGACGTTAAGGTTTCAATGGGCCTCATTACAAGGAATGCAGTAGAGCAGAGGTCTTCAAACTGTGGGGCACGCCCCCCCAGGGGGGCGCGGCCGCAACCCAGTGGGGGCGCCAGAGCCCAGCATGAAATGAAAAAAGAAAAAAGAAAAAAAATAGAAAAAAACATTTTTTTGTTTAGTTTTTTTTTTAGATTGGAGGAATGGGGAGGGGCAGCTCACATGGTCAGACAGGACCATAAATCGGTCTTAGGCACCACTGAAAAAATGGCCAGCAGTTGCAAATGGATATTCAGTCCTTTAGTCACAGACTGTTTGAATAGTACCCAAGGGGTTGTTTTTTGTTCAAACAAATTGTGATATTTAAAGAATATTTATTCAGCAACAATGGTCAAAACTACTAGCTGCATAGTGAAGTAACTCCTCAAACTGGGCCACATTGGCCAAAAAAGTGGGCTATTTTGACTGGCCTACACTCGCATTTTGCGTTTTTTGGTACGGTCATCACCCTATTGCCCTGTAGGCCAGTCCAAGGCTGCCAGCTCATCCATAATGGGGGAGGGGGCGTCCACCCACTGGCCACCTCACCCATTATTGAGGAGCCGAGGAGCCAGCCCAGTGAAACACTGAGCACTCCCTCAGCTGCTTTTTCCAGCTGTGGGAGTGCTCCTGAGCTGGCTGAACTGTCAAAGGGAAACACTGTTTGCCTTTGATAGTTCAGTTCCCCAGCCGCACATGATCACTGAGCCATGCAACGCTGGGGGTGTTTTGCTTCGCCAGCCTTGCATAGCTCATTGGAAATGCTGGCTGGGGCACTGCATGTATGTATGTGCGAGGGGGTGCTCCTGCGCCACCTCGCACATACTTGCAGAGCAACCTGGAGCGGGGCATTTTAGCAACCATGCGCAGGCCCCTGCAGAAGGTACGTTTATGGCAATTTATTTTTTATTTACATGTGTATGGATGTGTATATGCTTGTGTTATGGGACCGTGGTGGGAGCAGGATGGGCGGCAGCACTGGGATAGTGGTGGGAGTAGGGTGGGGAGAGCCCAGGGTCTGTACTGGGAGTAGGGTGCGGTGACGGCACACAAAAGTTCATAGCGATTTCTACATACTTCCCAACTGGCACTTTTGGGGGGCCAGGCCTGCCCAAACTTTGCTCAGGGGGGGCCAGGCCAAAAAAGTTTGAAGACCACTGCGGTAGAGGGTTAACGGCGCCGGTAGAGCTGCCGGCGCCATTAACCCTCTACCGCCTCATTATGAGGTCTGCTCGTGGGTCCAGCCAAGGACGTCTGGTAAAACCAGGCGTCCTTAGCGGGACCCGCTAGCAGACCAGGATGCTAACAACAGGCCCGTCATTAACGGGCCCGTTGTTAGCATCCTCCCCATTTCCATTGAGCCCCATGGGGGTTCAAATGGGAATGGGGATGTACCGGGTCGGGTCCCAGGAAAGGGAATTACCGGGCCCTCCAAGGTCAGAATGGCTAGGTAATTCCTCATTCCTGGGACCCGGGACCCGGTACCCGGTACCCGGTATGGTAGTAAGCCATGCCGCTAAAAGCAGCATGGCTACCTCCATACTCGTAATGAGGCCTAATGTCTTCAAATTACATTTTTAAGGGTGATGTATGTTAAATTGTACAGACCTTACGTGCCACCACCTAAGTTTGTCTCGAAGTCAGGAAATACTATTGGCGAAAGGCGGGCACAGCTCTATGTATTCAAATGTCTTTGATTATTCTTTCCTAAATCTTTCAAATGATTGATGCTTATTGTTTCGATTAAATTATAAGGAGCAGACTGGTTTATGAGATCCAATGACACATGGATCCAAAAATCGAAAATGCAAAGGAAACTGTATGGAAACCACACAATTCTCCAGTCACTCTCACTTTGTTCTCTTTGTTCCCGTAATAGGGGTTACTAACGTGTTTAGATTTAAAGTGGATGACATTTTTAAAATGGGCGCCAGTGAGCTTCCCATTCCTGCTGTGATGCTATTTCCGGTGCTGGTAATTCCGGTGCCGGTGATTCCGGCAGTTTGGATGCCGGTATCAGTATTTCTGGCACATTTCTGCTGGAAACACCGGCACTTTGCCGTCAACGCTGGTAATTCTGCCGTGCCAGTATTACCGTTTCCGGCAGGGGGCTGTGCGCGCACCTGCGTACCTGTAACGCACCAGTAATTGCGGCGGTCGGCCTGGCGCAAACAGTAATACCTTCACACCAGAATTGCCAGTGTTTTTGCAGGAAACTTGTAATGAGGGCCTAAGTCTTAGGAAAGTTCTTAGTATAAGACCATCAGCGCATTGTTTGAAGTAATCAGGAACCACCCCCAGGCATTTATTTTCGAGACTGATATTGTAGAACAATTTATATGAGCTCCTAGTGTCACATGTATTAATCCAGTGAAAATCATAACTTTCTTTTGCACTTCCCCTGGATAAGAGATAAGGAACTCATTGTTTATGTTCAAATCCAATACACTTTTATCACACAATTTGCATTTAAAACTATTCAGACAGCCTGGGTTAGTTTTTTCAATCAGTGCACATAAACCTTGATATAAAGAATGTTCACAACCCATAAGCAACTTCCTATATAAGGAGATGAGTTTTCAAGAAAGCACAGAATAAATCTACAAGCCCAGTTCGTATCTAATAAAAACGATAGGGACGCAATTGGGCAAATGTAATGCTTTCCGCCAAATTCTCCCTTCCGGTTTGTCAAAGTCAAACTCCTGTGTAATTGAGCTGGTTTCAAGCCCATATAGTAAAGCTGGGACTACCTCACTCTTGTAAAACGTTTAAGTGGTAGCAAAGTAAAATGGCAGTATCTTCGAGCAAGGTGATGCACTGGGGTCCTGTCCAATAATAGCACATCATCAGCGTTACTTAGCCATGACATGTGTTCATTGCCTAATTTTGGTGGAACAAACGCAATTGGTTCTAAAGCTTCTTCCAGATCAGATGAGTATAAATTAAAAAGAAAGGGGGCCAATAGGCACCCCTGCCTGAGACCCCTCAAAGACGAAAAAGGCTTTGAGACCGAACCAACTTATCTAGCTTCACTCGAAGCACATTACAATTACTGTAGTAGGAGTAGCATTCTTTAAATATTATTTACGTTAAAGCGTGAAGATATCTCTCCAATACGTGGCTAAAATGATCAGCTGCTAGATATTACAGAACTTGGATGACACTGGGTAATGAGTACTCTGACAGTCCGCATTTGTCATAATACTTTCATTGTGTATGATAATTCTACACATGGAGGTACCGTAGATGTCTATTTCCATTGCAATTAGGGTAGGATATTAAAATCAAATCGCAAAAAATATTTGTTTCCATTTCTTTTATTTTGCTAAAGCATATTAAGTGCAAAGTTTGCAAACAAGTAACTCGCACCCCCATTACTCTTCCCTCTACCCTTGTCAGGATATCAGTTTGCTCATTGGAATATCTACCCACAATCATATAGGCTTATGAATCCAACCATCCCAGTGTTCGAAGTCTCGAGGGGCGGATCAGGTGCAGATGGCCCCTTGTTGCCACTGCTAGATAGGGGGATGAAATGCCACAAAATGTTGCTGCACACCCTTGTAACACATGTCATACATTTCACAAACCCCTTGTGCCATAACCCTGACAGCCACACTACTTTTGCTGGGGTGTCTGATTTGCCTCCCCGACTCTGAATTCACCATTTTGCTGGCAATAACAAGGCCAACATAAAATGCATATCTGTTCCTTCCTACGGGTCACATCCAACATTGATGTCCAATAGGATGAACCTGGGACGGTCCAGGATAGGATATCCCACTATCTCATTAATAGGCGACCTGACCTCCATCCAGACATCTTTTAATCCTGGGCATGACCAGCAGATATGATGGTACATTCCTCTCGCGTTACAGCCACTCACACACTCTCACAATTTATCACTATACATTGTATGCAGCATATCAGTATAGTTGCTTGTACTGTGTGTCCAAAGCCGAACACTCGGGACATCTTACCAATCCTTTGAAGACACAGCAGCCATTGTCTTCCAGTTCCACTTCCCGCTCCCTTTCTCAGGCCTCCACATGCTTTCCATTATAGCTGCACTTCAAACTCATTGGGCCTCATTACGAGTTTGGAGGTAGCCATGCCCTTAATAAGGGCCCTTAATAAGGGCATGGCTACCGCCAAACTCGGGTCTGGCTCCGGGTCCCGCAAAAGGGGACTTACCGGGCCATTGCGACTTGGAGGGCCCGGTAATTCCCTTTCACGGGACCCGGAGCCGGTACGTCCCCATTCCCATTTGAGCCCCCATAGCGCTCAATGGGAATGGGGAGGATGGTAGCAGCAGTACCGTTCATAACGGTACCGTTGCTAGCATCCTGGTGCCGCTCTGCACACCTGGTCTGAGGTAATGTTGTGGCATGGCAACAATGCAGCTGATAGCACTACCGGTGCCGTTGTTGCCTTACCGCAACAGTTGTAATGAGGCCCATTATCTCCTTATCAATTGGTGAAATGAGACCCTTTGAAGAGCTCTTCCCCTGCAGGATCTTTTCTATCCCTCCAAACAACCTGCTATCACGATCCTGAATTCTGCATTGCACTGTTCAAAACTTCTAAAGGTTTCCTCATGAAACAAGTGCCAATTTTGTTGCACTCTTCTGCCTTTCATCTGGAACACCCTGTCCCCTAGAATCCTGGTGAGATGTCAGGTTTTCAAATATGGGTGTGAACGGGGACAGGGATGAGGTAATCCCTGCGACCCCAGATACTTTCTAGATATTGAAATAGCAAGGGTTGTGATTGGGCTGACCATCGTGGATTTTGCCCTATATCAGGACGAAAGCCGGGTCTGTCTACAAATATGGGACCCTGTAATTGCCTGCTCCATAAAATAACATTTCTTAGATTCTCTCGGTATCCACTCCCCAAAAACTCATAGCTGCAAAGCCTCTAAATAAGATTCGATATCTGGGCACCCCAGACCCTTTTTCAATTTGAAGTACAACCTTCAGACTCACTCTGGCCGTAGCACCCGGCCGCATGAACTGAGCAATTATCCTATCCATTTTCATGATCTCCTTTTATAAACCGCTATGGGGAGCATCTGAAATAAATACAATAACCCAGGAAGGACATTCATTTTGGATATTGCAATTCCCTATCCTTGTGCTGCATAGTTTTATAATTGCTTCCACTTCAGAAGATCTTCTGTGACAAATACAACTGAAAAGTTTGGGAGTCAGGTACAACCCCAAGTACTTGGCTTGCTTTTTAGCCCAATATGAAGGGAACCCCAGAACCAAGAGATGCCATCTTCTCCCCCAAAATGGTTAAAATGTAAAAGGTCTGACATCACATCCCTCATCACCGGAAATTCCAAACCGTCAGCACAAATCATGATCCTTGGGGACTTCAACCTCGGTTACCAGGACCCAAACGATGCACATGTTGCATCCCTAGCCAATGTCCTAACTGAACATGACTTCACTCAACTCATTGTACTCCCCACCCACCAAAAAGGCAGAACCCTTGACTGGGTAGCAACCTACAATTGCAATACAACCTGCAAAGACCCCCAACCTCTGGCATGGACTGATCATGACATGATCCCTCTTGAGGTCAACACCAATCAGGTACTGCCCAATAAATACCCCCCGGCACCAGCCTGTCCACTAGGAATAAACGCAACATCACTGCTGAAGTCCTACTACCATTGGTCCTACCCACCCTCAATGCTCTCCCAGCCAACGCTGATTTAAACCTGCCTATTGACACCTTCAATGACTCCATGGCTAAGGCAATGGATACTGTTGCACCCCTGAAAATGCGCAAAGACAAACCTAAAGCTCATCTGAACTCGTGGTACAGCCCTGAGCTCAAATTACTCAGAAAAGAGAACGCCAAGGCACAACACACTTGGAAAACTAACACCTCTGCAGAAAACAAATCCAACCTCAAAAACTTGTCCTCACTTTACAAAAGCGAGATAATTTGCACCAAAAAAGATGTATACAACACCAGGATTGTTCAGGCAGGCTCCTCCACCAAAGTATTATTTAAAATTAGAAAACCCTATTTCACCTCCAGACACCTGTCTGAAAGACAAATCCTGGTGCACCATCATCCAAAACGCCCTCAACAATAAAATCTCAGGACTCCAAACCAAAATTGAGGACAAACGCCAACAACTCTCCAATAACAAGGTAACCAACCCTAGTCTACCCACGCCTAACAATACTAGTTCGGGCTTCTCGTTTAAGAAAGTCACCATTACGGAAGTCCAAAAAATCATCATCTCCTTGAAACCTTCAAACTGCAAAGGAGAAAGCTGCCCCGCCCAGATCATAAAAGATGCAGCTAGAGAGCTCTCCCCCTTCATCACCAAACTTATCAACCTATCCTTCACCAATACCTCGATCCCTAGCAACTTAAAACAATCATGGGTTCTCCCACTCCTGAAAAAACAATCCCTCGACCCAGCCATACCCACCAACTACAGGCCCATCACCACAGTCCCCTTCCTACTAAAAATCCTGGACAGACATTTGCCTACATCCAAATTCAGGAATACTTGGAATCCAACCAACTGCTAGGAATACGTCAATCTGGCTTCAAACCTCAACACGGAACGGAAACCGCCCTTGTTGATCTCAAAAGCCAGATTGATGAAATTAAAGACAAAGGCAAGGCCGCAATCCTACTCCTCCTAGACCTCTCAGCGGCCTTTGACCTGGTCAGCCATGAAATCCTTTTTAGCCACTTAGCCACCGCAGCCCACTTCTCCTCCTCTGCCATCACATGGATACAATCCTTCCTGGCAAACAGAACCATGCAGGTTTTCTCAACAACAGCTGCAGCAGACCCCATCCCCATCACATGCGGGGTCCCACAGGGATCCTGTGTATCCCCCACTTTGTACAATATATTTACAAAGCCTCTATCTGACCAACTGGACCGTCTGGGTGTCACCTACACAAATTACGCTGGTGACACCCAGATACTCCTCACCATCACAGGCAATTACCAAGCAGACGTCGCCCGGATCAACGAAATATTCTCCATCATTCAGGCACGGATGGCCTCGCATGGCCTCTGCCTGAACGATGAGGAGACAGAGCTCCTCATCGTCGGCTCCCCCAACACCCTAACTAAACTCAATCCTAGCTACAATAACATTAAGATCGATGGTCACACCATCTCCGTTGCCAAAAGCGTGAAAACCCTTGGCTTCTATCTGGCTGCCAACACCAACCTCTCCAAACACACCAATACGACCGCCTCAGCCGCTGCTTACACCGGCAAGCTCATTAGGGCCAGTAGACCCTTCCTATCACCCAACAGCTGCCTCACCCCCGCCAGAGCCCTCATACAATCCAAATTGGATTACTGCAAAAGCCTGTACATAGGTGCTAACCAAGCTGCAGGTACTACAAAATAACGCTCTGCGCGCAGCCCTCAACATTCCTAGACGAGAGCATATCTCCGCTACTAGGAAAGCCTGCAAATGGCTCTCCATATGCCAAAAAATTGACTTAAAAACCATCTGCCTCACGTGCAAGTCCCTCAATCACCTAGCACCACCATACCTAGCTAACAAATTCACCATGAAACCTGCTACTAGATCGACCAGATCCTCCAACACTCTATGTTTGACAGTGCCCAGATTCCACCTAATAAGAGCTGGAGGGGCAATCTTCACAGTACTTGCCCCCCAACTCTGGAACACCCTGCCTCTCAACATCAAAACTATCAAGTCCTTCCAGATCTTCAGGAAGCAGGTCATCAGCTGGCTCCTAAACAAAGAGTAGCCCCACTAACACCAGACCTCACACCCCCTGCGCAGTAACTGGCTCATGTACTGTATGTATATTGTAACTGTATATTGATAAATGTATATGTATGTATTATAAGTATGCACGAAGTATGCAACACAAAGATACTTCTCAATGCTGTAACCGTATTCTTAAGCGCCCTTCTACCCCTGGGTTTGGAGCGCTATACAAATAAAATAAACAAACAAACATGGTCATATTGACGGTAAACCCTGAAACCGCTGGGAATCCTTTTATCTCCTCAGCCACCGCATTAAGGAAGGTGCCAGGATCCCTCAATAGGAAAATAATATCATTTGCCAAGAGCCAGATCTTATGTGACTCTGCCCACCCCCACAAATTCAATCTCCCGGACCACTTAATACCCCCTCATATATACCACAAAAGGTTTGACAATGGAAAGAGGAGATGAGAATGCCAGCATCCCTGTTTTGTCCCCCTTTGAAGGGGAAAGGAGTCAGAGAGGTTTCCGTTGAGGTCCACCCTCGCTTTCGAGGAGTGATAGTTGTACTGAATCATTCTAGTCATATGTGGACTGAATCCATATTTTTCCAATACCTTTTGCAAATACCCACAATCTACTCAATCAAATACCTTCTCTGCATCTAGCATGAGTAGTACCAATTTAATCCTTGACCTATGGACCTTATCAATAACATGAAACACCCTTTGTATGCTATTGAATGTACTTCTATTTGGAAAAATAAACAGATTGGCCTGGGTCTGCTGGGGATGATCGGTAAATCTCACTACAACTGACAACACTTCTTGTGCATAATTTTGCATTGATATTAATCCGTTAAATCGGCCTATGAGGAGCACACAGTTGAGGATCCTTTTCCCGTTTTGAAATTATTTTAATTTTGTATTCGTCTATTAATTTTGTAAGTGGACTCATATCCCTAAGGGATTAAGCAACGTACTCAGATGGGGAACCATTATAGGTGTGAATGTCTAATAAAAAGAGGCAGTGATAACATCCGGGGCTGGTCTTTTATTATTTGTCATCCCTTTGTTTGCCTTGTACACCTTGTACTCCACAGGATCTAGCCTCTCTCTCTTTGCTCCTGCACAAGATTGCAAGAGGCACATTTTCAGAAGGTAACTTGATGTAAAGGAGGGCATTGTTACCTAGAGTACGGTGATGTATACTATTAGAAAATTCCCTCTTCTGATCGCACTCTATCCTCATCTGATGCTTTGATTGTTGGATTATGAGCCTTGATCCTTTGCACCTGCAGCTGCTGTGCCAGCAACGATCCGCTTTTGTTTCCATGTAGAAAGAATGCGGCTTCGCCTTAGGGAAAGAAGCTTTGGTTTTATTTGTCAGAAGGAATATAAGATGAGCTTTGGCTGTGAGAAAGGTCTTCTGCTCTGCGACTAACCTATTTCCTTGTGCAAAGCAACCTGATACCTTAAATCATCTTCAGTGAGTAATCTCAATGTTTAGCTGCAATCACCAATGCTATACAGTTCCCCTGTATTACACCTTTCATCATATCCCATGTGGTTGGCATATGATCTGTCCCGGGGATCCTCTTCTCTTTTGAAACACTCAATTATATATCTTAATTGTTTCCTACATACAGACCCTCTTAGGATATACACCTTTAATGTCCATAGCCTCCTTCTACCAGTTGTTTTGTCCAGACTATAAGCTAGCGAAATCGGGGCATTATCTGACATAGAATTATACCCATACCAACCACCCTGAACCCCTGGAAAACATAATGAGAAGCCAATAGAATAGCAGTTCACCAGTAAGTGTGGCGCCCATGGGAGTATAAAGAATAATCCTTCCTCTCTGGGGGTATGTTAGGCCTCGCATCCAGTACCTCCTGTTCCAAATTCTAGCTTTTAATTAGCTGACATACCCACTGCCGACTGATATATCGAATTTGAAGAGTGGCCCAACAGTAGGTTGGTCACTAGATTACAACCTACGACCTTAGTAGGCGAGAACCCCCAAGCATTCCCGGATAAAAGGTTCCTGTCCCTGTTTTGGAGGCTAAATCGACATAAACATCAAGGTGACATCCCCCAACGGTCCCACCACCAAGAAGTATCTTCCTACAGGGTCAGATGCAGCCAGCCACCTGTAAATGAAAGTTTACATGGAAGAAGAGAGCAACCCCTAGTCACTTTCATCATGATATTGCACTGGATGTTCCTTAAACCTAAGCCTGTGGAGGTCTATTAGTCTGAGGTGTGTGTCTTGCAGACAATCAATGTCCGGAAGATCATTGCCCCCTCATCAACTTGCCTCTCTTGAGTGGGGAATTCAATCCCCGTACATATAAAGACCCTTTTCCAGCCGTGCCTCACAATGGGAAGGAGGCCTTGCTTGGTCCCCCCCCTGAACCACTAGCATGTCTCCAACAATAAAGAACACCTTGAGCCCTATTAGCCTGAATCTTCCAATATGAGCTGCTATAATTGGGCCCTAACAAACACTCGACCCTCTTCCCCTCCCCTAACCCCCTGCCCTCTTTATCCCTTTGATATATTACGCTGAAGGCACTCTCCCAGCTACTTCCGCGTGGCCTGCTGACTTTTCCCGTGACCACTCCTTAATGATGCATCACCACACCCGCCAATCCATTCGACATACATTGGACCATGTACATTTCAACAGTCAAGAACTTGCTAGTCAAGATAACATTCGACCACAAACAGTGTGACACTTCTACTCACTCATACGGAGGTACACTAAGCACATTTCTCCTCTCCAGCAGCTGATTGGTTACTTTGCTCTTTACTGGTTGTACCACAACTCACCTAAAGCATGTCAGCCCTCGCCATAAACATCAAAATTATTTTGGAACTCCAGAAAGCCTCAAAAGCTCTCATTCGTAAGCAGTTTTGGGTGGTCGGCACTTGTTCCCTGTGGCAGCCAGTTGTTATTGAGTTTCAAGATAGAATATCATCCCTAAGGAGTCAACCTCTTGGAGTTTGTCAACTGTGCATTCAATGTTGGCGTTTCCACTCCGAGGATTCTATGCCGTTCGTCCGTTGTGGTAACTCCATCCTTCTTATCTGCTGACTGAAATTGTAGCCCAAACAGAAATGTCCAACTATATCAAACTTGTATTGCTTCGAGCGCCTCTACTACTGGTGTCATCTCTCTTCTACTTCTACAGTCAACCATTGCTGCAGTGATGTTCTAGAATAGTTGGACCTTGCTATCAAGATAATTAATGTGGGGTTTAATTGTTGCAGTTGCATGAAAGTCATGAAATGTGTCTGGGATGTCTCTTGAAGGGGGACCAGCCTCATCGCAATGCCTGCTGACTCTAAGCTCTCACTCCACCCTCTAAGGATTTCTGGTAGATTTCCAATGATTGCTGTAAACTGCACCTGCATTCATCCTCCAATGTCATTGAGTTTCTCTCTTCGGGACTGGTTATCTAGGACTCCACACTTCTATGCCAATTCTGCAAGGGGGATTCTTGAAGGGTCTCAATTTCGGAGCCAGTGGATTTCATGCCACCTGCACATGATTCTATACGACAGTGGATGTACAAAATGGCACCCCTGCTCTGACAGTGAGGCAACCACTGATTGGTTAGCATTCTGGAAGGTCTTTACCTTACGTGCATGCAGTCCCATATAAAAGGGATGTTTAAAATGGCACCGCTGGCCCGACAGACAGGTGTCCACTGCGCATAGCTAGCACACCACACAGCGCATCACGATGGGGTCTAAAATGGTAAGTATGCACATAGATCCACAGAAATGGACTCGGCTAATAAGAGAATGCTCATTGTAAATAAGGGACACACCACAAAGGTTAGAACAGAACAAAATAAATATATTGAACAATGAATATATAGAGCATTAGGCTCATTGTTGCTTCTCCATTCTGTTTTAGAACATTGTCAACGACACACAGAACTTTACCACAGAAATTGAATATTTACAAGTACAAGGCAGGGGGGCGTGGCCTGGGAGGACCTGAGAGGATGCCTCTCTGAGAGCCTCTGCGCCACGCAGGGCCTGATGCCTTGCTACCACGGCTTAGTTGGCTCTGGAGTGCCTTGTGGGGTGAATCCTGCGAGGGCAACCAGGAGAGCATGTAGATGGGAATGGGGGCTCTCACCGTCCCGAACTCCCATGGATTTCACCTCCGTCCGTGGCAACCCGGAGGCACCCTAACTCCAAGATGGTACCCGTGTTCTTGGCAGATCGGCCGGAGCTCCTGGAGAATGTTCCAGAGTGAGGTGGGGCGTGGCCTGTTTCTGACGTGGTGGCCTTGGTCCCCTCACTGGGACTCAAAGCGTGACCTGGTTGGGGTTCTCTGTAGCCAATGGAGGAGCTGACTTGCAGGCCATGAGACTCTTGAAGCAGTGATACGACATGCAGCAGGATGGGTGCAGACTGAAGCTCTCAGCGGGGTGGAGAAACCCATCTAAGTGGAGTGTTCACACTGCTAGAGGCCAAACTGCTTTGAACTACTGAACTAACTAGCCCCCTGGATATGGCGCTGCCTGTATATCAATGCATGGAACTTTGCTCGCTTCAGCTCTGCCTTCGATGGGTGTGCTGTGGTCACTTTTTGTGTCTTGGGGATAGCTCTAAACTGCAGTGGGCAGGCTCATCTGCAAATACCTTTGTCTGTGGTCTCTCCATCTCCTGATGCCTCTGGGATTTGGGGCTTCTGGGAACCTTGCCCCTCTGAACTAGCTGTAGTGGAGGACTGTGCATTGATGGCGAAGCAGGGTAAGAATCCCAGAAGCTGCAACATCGCAATGATGTTCCAGGCACAAGATAATGCCAAAAAGGTCAACACGGATGTGGCCCTGGTGCACTGTCCTCAAGATGAGGGGGACAAGCAGGTTGTGGAGGTGGAGCAGCGTATTGGTAAAATCAAGGATATCATCTGCGAACAAGCTCTGGAGACTTCTGAGGCATCCCATTGTTTATTGGACCTGGGGCAGAGGTGCGAGGCTCTGGAATACAAGCGGGAGGTCATTGAAAATCGTTCCAGACGGAACAGCATCAGGGTGCATGGGATTCCCCGTTCAGAAGGGGATGCTGATCTGCCTGACTATGTTCATGCCCTCTTCCGTTCTCTTCTTTGTCTTACTGATGAGGCAGTGGTTGAGCTGGGTCAGACTCATCGCCTTCGCGGGTCGTCAAGGGATAGAACGAACTTGCCACCTGATGTTCCCTGCTGGATTCATTTCTTTTCCCTCAAGCAAAGAATAATGGATGCAGCTCGTCTTGCTCCGGATCTGAAATTCCGTGGCCCTGATCTCCATATATTCCAGGACTTGGCTGCTGTTACAATTCAAAGGCGCAGGGTGCTCTGCCCACTCACTACCCGGCTTACGCAGGACGGCATCCGCTCCAGATGGGGCTACTACTGCCCTGATCTTTACGCATGAGTGTAGGCAGTGATTGATAAAATCGCCTAATGAGGGTGAAGATTTCAAAGGAGTCATCACTAATCTCCCAGCGGTAACCTCCTCCCATGTGACCAGGGGACGGCAGCTGCTTCCTGATGCTGACCCTGGGGGCGGCTATGTGAGGGAGGATAACATGGGAACAGAGAGCCTCCGTAGAGATGTCATGGCTTCATTGGATGAAACATGGTATCCCCTTATTTTCCCGTGAAGATGACCCCTTTATACTCAATACCCTCATAGCATATTGCCATATATCTACAACACCTGTTAGGGAAACTAGAGAAACCCTTTTCCAAAACTCTGCAGAGCAAACTCCCATCTGTGGTCTAAAATGTGGAAGCCCCAAAGAACCCTTTTTCAGTTCTAATTATTCACCATATACAACTGATTTGTCATTGAGAACTGTTGAAAGTGATTTTCTAAGTAATCGCAACATTGGTGAGGCATCTGCATGATAGAGAGGGTTTTGAACACATCCGTTCTCAAATTGGGAGCCAGTGAGCACCTCTTCTTGCGGCTGAGATGTGTTTGCATATAAGAATATTGAGAGCAGCTCGGAGGGCGTTGTTCTGGATAACCTGCATCTTCCGGATGTTGAGCGATGAGGTGCCTACAAAGAGTGCATTGCAGTAGTCAAGCCTTGACCCAATGACTGCTTGGGCAGTAGAAAGACAGCAGAAAGACAGATGTCTGGGGATAAGAAGAGTCTAGATGCGTTGATCAGTTTTGTTGTGAAGGCATTGGAGGAGGCAATGGCATGCACTTGGCGAGTAAGTGAGAGAGAGGCATCAAGGTAGACTACAAGTGTCTTCACCGAGAAGGAGACCGGGATCCAAATTCCATTAAAATATTGAAAGATGCATATTGGGAATTGAGCTTCTTGATCACCTCTGAAGGTCCTACCAATAGGATCTCCATCTTGTCATCATTGAGGCAAAGACGGTGAGTGACCTTTCAGGCCTCAATGGTCATTTAGACAGTGTTTAGGGTGTCAGTGGGCCTCATTATAACAGTGGCGGGAATGGTATGAACTGTGCCGGTAAGGCACCGGCACCGTTCATACCGTCCTGCCGCATTACGAGTTCTGCTTTCGGGTTCCTGACAGCCCGCCAGGTAAGGTCCAGGGGCATTACCTGAAGTGGTAATGCCCACCCCCCTGCGAGGGGCTTATTTCTATTAGTACTCCAGCCCACAAGACCAGAGTACTAATAATCTTTTTTTTTCAGTTGAAAAGAAAAAAAATGGCTTCCACGTAATGGGGAGAATTCCCTTCTCCCTTTCCATGGTGGCCATTAAAAAAAGGAAAAAAAACAAAACAAAGAAAATGGACATCATGGAAAGGAGAAAAGGGACAACATGTAGTCTCTTCTCCCTTTCTATGGCGGCCACTCCTGGAAGAAACCCGGGGACGCGGCGGTGAGTGGAGCTTTGTTGGCCAGGTAATGACCCAGCAAGGACCAAACAGATAGTGTGAAACAATTTGATTGTCCCTTGCCGGGTGCTAATTGTATGAAGTTGCTAATGCTAAAAAAGACTGAAGCTTATTTGAATGCAGTCAAGGCAAAGTACAAAATCAACATCTAATAAGAAGAATGGTTTGATGCAAACAAGGCAAGGTACAAAGGCATACCCCAAGTGAATGCAGATATATGAGATGGGGGAGAGTTGAAGTAAATATTACCACAGAGAGAGGTGCCAAGCATTTCATGGTATATGAAACTGTGGTACAACCAAAGAACAGTAAAGCATATAAGAAGTCCTGGCAGGCGAATAAACCAGGCAACTGAAATTGTACAATAGATTCCTGGCAGGGGAGTACACCAGTAAATCTGCAAAGCTACAGAAAGATATTTGTTTTCACATCTGTTAGTCAAAGAGACACTTGGCCTCATTATAATGTTGGCGGATACGGTATGAATGGTGCCGGTAAGGCACCGGCACTATTCCTACCGTACCGCCGAATTACAAGTTCTGCTCGTGGGTGCCTGACAGCCCACCAGGGGAAGAATGGGGATTGGGATCCTGGCAATACCACCACCCGCAAATGGGCAATTACCGGCCCATTCATCTCGCAATGGGCCGGTTATTGCCCAATCGCAGGTGGCGGGGCCGGTAGAGAGCATGGCGGTAGCCATGCCTGCCATCAGGCACGGCTACCGCCATGCTCGTAATGAGGCCCATTGTCTTCAGAGTAGTTGCCAGAGAGAAAGGCAACTATGTGGAGAACCCAAATTGAATGACGTATCAAGGAGATATACTATAGCGAAAAGGGTATGCAGAACTGTGGGAGTAAAAGAGGAACAGCATGGAAATATAAGCAGTCCTGCCAGGGGAGTAAACCAGACAGTGACCATTGTGTGTGAATAAGAAGTCATGGCAGGAGAGAAAACCGGGCAGTGACAATTGTGTATGAATATAAGAAGCTGGGCAGGAGAGTATATCAGGTGTTTACAAGTGAATGATAAGTCCTGGCAGGGGAGTATACCAGGCAGATGCAAGTCTGCAAGAAGTCATAAGAAGTATAGAATTGTGTTTACTAAACCAAAGGAACTTTTTGAAAGAAGTGGAACTACAAAGCTAAGCAGCTTTGGAAATAACAGTACTGCTGTGGGCCAAGAAAGACCCAAAGAACTGTTGGATAAAGAATCATTTGTAGTGAGCAGAATTCTAGGGGAAGGGAGCCACCCCCTGGAGCCAAGGCTTTTCATCCTTGGAGAACTTTCACGTTGGAGCTGTTTATTCTTCCTTTATAAACTCTTTTGCAATCACCTAAGGTTAAAGACATTCTCCTTTTCTCTTTATAGTGTGGGGGTCAGAATAGAACTTTTGGACACAAAGACTGTTTTGATTTCAACATCCTGACACAGACAGATCCTTAGTTTTTGGTTTTAGCTAGGGCTTCTCTTAGAGTAGAGTCAGAGATGCCTTTGCCTTTTGCTTTTGTTTTAATAAATCTTTAACCAAAAACATGACAACTTGTGTCCGAGTTTCATCTCCTCCTTTTCACCTATCACGACGGATGAGGTCTCTAGAGTAGTCCGCTCTATGAAGGTCTCAATCAAACAGGTGTCTCACTGTTCTTCCAGAACCATCAAGGACAACATATTCTCCCTCGCACCTGCTCTTGCTGACTTTTGCAATCACTCCTCCCTCAAGCACTCCCTTGTGCACCCCCTCCTAAAAAAGCCTTCAGCCGACCCCTCCTGTCTGGCCAACTACCACCCTATCTCTACTACACCCTTCTTGGGAAACTCCTGGAGAAGTTGGTCTTCCCCCAACTGGCCCAACACACTGATCTTGTGTGTCCTACCCGGCTACGCCTCTGTGCCTGGCTCTGGTTTCCTCTATGGTAAGCCTTCCAATCCAGACAGAGAGGGGTCACCATCATCTCTTGACGAGGTCAACTTATTTACCTGGTCATATATATTCATTTTTACAAGGTGTTGGTTAAACATATTTATGGGAAATGGGGACGTTGACAATATGGACTTCTCATATCTGTGAATATTGTGCATTGCCAGCGACTGCATTTTCTATTGGTGATCTTACATACTGAATGTATTATTTCCACATTCGCTGCTGCTCTTACTCTGTCTCCCATGGATTTCTCTCTGTGCACAACACCTCTCCCTGTTCATTCACTCTCCCCTGGACCAGGGCCACTGCCTCCTGGTCGCTGCTCATGTATGGCGCCTTAGCTCTGTTCTTATCACTTTCAAACTATCTTATACCTGACCACCAAAACATCATCCATTAGTAAGGCCACTGGCTGGATAGCTGTGTATACCTTCTTTAACCCAAAGTAGATGATTTAAAGAAAAAATGTGATGTGAACAGTAGCCCTTTCACCAACTAAAAGAAATCATACAATCGTCACACACAAACTAATATCCACAAAGTCAGGGGTACTGGATTTTGCAACACTTAAGGCCTATTTTTCGACTCAGGTTTTTTACTAGCAGAATTCAAAATCACCATAATGAAACCCTTTGACCCTGCCGACCCAACAACTATTGACACAGAAGCCACTTCCTGATCATTCTCAAACAGATGGCAGCAGGCCTACAGCTCCTGGAGTCCAAAGAAGCAAGTTAGTGAACCACGCAACTCTAACCAAACACATGGGCCAGATGGTCAAGTGCTGGATTAGATCATCTCGGGCCACTCTGATTAAGTCCAAGTCCTCCCTCTTTCTTCATTTCTCTCCAGCTCATAATCATCCCCCTCAGGTGTCCCCCAGGACATCACCTTGTCTCCTCTTCTTTTTGGCCTCTACCTGAGGCCAAGTCATCCTTCACAACTCCCAGTACTCAACAATCTTGGTCAATGGCTGCTCGAAGTGGACTGATAATGGGTAGCCTTCATTAATGATCTGTGGCAAATGGCCAGCTGTGAAGTCTCTTCTGTTGACCCTCGTTGGGCATTTTGTTTGTGTAATTGTGTGCTTTGTGCCCTCAACGCTTCCAGCGCCGCTGCTCCTCACTCCCTCCCTCCCCCTGTTTCCACTTCCCGATCCTGATACCTCCCGCCTCCCAGCACGCCCGCCTTCTTTCCTGATTGGTTGGGTGCGGAAGCGCCATCTCAGCCTACCGGCCCGACTCAATTCCACCTTGCCACTTTTACTGCACCATCAGGTGAGCGTGGGCTGTTGTTGACCCTCCTTGGGCATTTTGTTTGTGTAATTGTGTGCTTTGTGCCCTCAGCGCTTCCAGCGCCGCTGCTCCTCACTCCCTCCCTCCCCCTGCTTCCACTTCCCAGTCCTGATCCCTCCCGCCTCCCAGCCCCCCACCTTCTTCCCTGATTGGTTGGGTGCCGGAGCTCCGCCTGAGCCTACCGGACCGACTCGCTTCCACCTCGCCACTTTTGCTGCACCATCAGGTGAGCATAGGCTGCTGTTGACCCTCCTTGGGCATTTTGTTTCTGTAATTGTGTGCTTTGTGCCATCAGCTGCTCCTTGAAGTGTCCGGCAGGAAACAATGATAACTACGGAGTAAGTTATAGTGTGATTTAATTTAAACAACAAGTATAAGTGAACATTAGGGAGGAGGGAGATTGCACGTCTCTCAGTCCGGCTGGCATCAGTTTATGTTCAACTCGTCCTCCGCATTCCATCTCACTCCGTCATGTCGATGACACGCTCCCAGCTTGTCCTGCTGCCTCTCGTGCTCCTCATTCTTCTCGTGCTAACTATACCGTAGTATGAATATTACACATCTCCCTTCCTTTATATACAAAAATATAAAACACCAAGAGTGTTGACACTAGCTTATATACAACTTATATACAACTTCACACAAAGTCCTCCATCCTTCTGGGCTTCCGAATTGTTCTCCCACTTCTGGATTTGCATGACATCTCACTGATTCGACTGGGCAAGGAAATTACTTCATTTTTGTTGGATCTCACCACTCGCACATTCTTCATCCCACATACAACCTTCTGATTTTTTTCATTTCTTACTTCTCTTTGATCCACTTTCTTTCTCTCCTTTTGCTTCATCATTATACTACCACTACCACCATCAGAACATTTGTTGTCACCACATATCCATACTCTTTCCACATTCCAGATCCTGCCATCCTCCGTTCTGACAGAATGTTTGCCTGCTTCCAACACTCTGATGGGCTTGGACCATTTACAGGGACCCTCTCTGAGTACAGGGGGTAAATTAATTCTTACCATTTTCCCTACCACGGTATTTTTATCATACTTGCCCGTAGGTCTTTTCTCATCATAAACTCTTTTGTTTCTCAATTGTGTATTTCTTATATTTTCACACACCAACCCAAAATCCTTGTTAACTCTATTGTTCTCATTGCTTAACCATATAGGTGCTAATTTTGTGTGCGCCTTTCTACCCCTACTTAACTCAAACGGGGAAAGACCTGTAGTCGAATGAGGAGTGAATCGATGTGCAACAATTCTCTCCTTAACTGCTTTTTCCCAATCCATGCCATTAGACCATGCCAATCTAATGGTCTGTTTCAACACTTTGTTAAAGCGCTCCACAGTGCCATTTGTCTGAGGATGATAAATGGCACTCTTTTTATGTAGTATAGAATATTTTTCGCAAAATTCTTTCATCTCTTTAGACTTAAATTGAGTACCATTATCTGTTAAAATGCTATTCGGGTAACCTTCCCTTTCACATATTTCAGATAAAAATTTGATCACTATATTACTTGTGACTTTTGGTGCAATAAGTACTTCAACCCACCTAGTGAGAAGATCAATTAGTACTAGACAATATTTTTGTACACCAGCACTGCATACTGGGCCTAACACATCCATTCCCACATCCTTCCATGCCTTATCTGGTATTTCAGTCACCACCATAGTTTGTTTTACTCCCACACAACCTTTATCATTATTGTTGCAAAGGATACAATCCCTAATGTGTCTCTCAATTTGCAGGTCACATCCTGGCCACCAGTAGTCATTTCTTATTCGTTGTTTGGTTTTCACAATTCCTTGGTGTCCCTCATGACCTAATTCCATGACTCTTCTTCTCAGGCTGGTAGGCGGGATTATCTTGTCTCCTCTCATGACTATGTCTCTGTGTGTATGTAATTCCTCAGCAATAGGCCAATATTCTGACAGATTGGCTTTCTCAAACAACGCTTTGTTCCATGGAGTTTGACTGCATATCAAACCTTTAAGATTGTTCATATCACTGTCACCTTTTATGGCATCACTCCATTCCATCCTTGAAATAGAAGTGGACTCAATATTCAGAACATTTTCAGTATCGTCATCCTCATCTGTAGTTTCTGATGTATTAGTCAAACGTGACAAACAATCAGCTGTAATGTTTTTTGTACCTGGTACATATCTCACAATACAATTATATTCCTGAAGTAGTATCACCCATCTTCTAATCCTGTTGGATACTTTGTCCAATCCTTTGGACATAATAACATGAACCAACGGTTTGTGGTCAGTCCGAAATTCCACTTCACGTCCCCAAATAAAGCTTCTGAACTTTTTTGCCGACCACTTAATTGCCAAAGCTTCCTTTTCTATTGCTGCATACGATTTTTCAGCACCCCTCAGAATTCTTGAAGCAAATGCAATTACCATCTCACGTCCTTCATGTTCCTGAGTAACAACAGCTCCTAATCCAACATTGCTGGCATCTGTGGTGATTATGACTTTCTTATCGCTACTGAAATTTTTTAACGCTGGAGCCTTATCAATTGCATTTTTGATAAATTCAAATTCTTCCTCACATTCATTATTCCAATCAAAATTCTTCTTCTTATTGACTTCACGTAAAGGAACAGTATGTACAGCAAAATCACGAACAAACTTAGAGTAGTATTCCGCCATACCTAAAAATGTACGTACTTCATATCATTCTGTCAGAACGGAGGATGGCACACTGCTAAATGCCATAACTCTACTGTTTATGGCGATTAATCCACTTACAATTGATGTGGTTGATATATATATGTTCAACTGAGAACTCCTCAGCACATATGACTAGTACCATATAGACTGACTAAATAGTTTCCTTAATGTATATTTGCATCACACTATATTTTATTATTGCTTTTAAATTTTGACATCCGCATTGCTTTGAAACTTGTGTTGTTTCCTTACATTAACATATCCACTGAGTAAGATGATTACTTCACTAATGACAAGTCCAACGACCTGCAGCAATTTCCCTTTTTTTTTTCTGTTTGGTTTATGCAGGCAACATTGATGTGTATGTCCCTTTAAGACTAACTCATTCACACGCATGCGTGTGGACATCCAGGAAGTAATTGGGCATAACCGAGCTGTAATTCACAGAGAGAAAACGAAGCAACGGCAGCCCACAAACATGAATGTACTCCGTGTAAATACCATCAATCAACGTTACCGTTTGACAATTCGGGCCGCTGCAACACTCGGGCATGAGCGGAGCGGCCTATGATGTCAGATGATTAGTGATCCTCGTCGCCATCTGAAGTGTCCGGCAGGAAACAATGATAACTACGGAGTAAGTTATAGTGTGATTTAATTTAAACAACAAGTATAAGTGAACATTAGGGAGGAGGGAGATTGCACGTCTCTCAGTCCGGCTGGCATCAGTTTATGTTCAACTCGTCCTCCGCATTCCATCTCACTCCGTCATGTCGATGACACACTCCCAGCTTGTCCTGCTGCCTCTCGTGCTCCTCATTCTTCTCGTGCTAACTATACCGTAGTATGAATATTACACTCCTCACTCCCTTCCCCTGCTTCCACTTCCCGGTCCTGATCCCTCCCGCCTCTCAGCCCGCCCAACATCTTCCCTGATTGGGTCTCTTTTGGTCATCACTGATTCACCCAGGGCAGCTCTCTCCCCAGCAGCTCCTGCGGCTAAGGTCCCAAGGCAAACGCCGGCTCCAACATTGGCGGCTCCAGCTCGTGTCTGCAGGTGTCTGCAGGGGATGCCAGTGGCCAGCCTTCAACCGACAGCAACTAGGATTGGCCCAGGTTAGCAATTAGAGACTGCACTCTACCCTGACAACCTTGCCAAGGAAAAATGTTCATTGTGAGAGTATTTTAAAATTGCATTGTGACTCCTAGGCCTCTTTCCCCTTATTGAGGGCTCTAGCACTTAGGTATGTTTCGCGAGGTGTGTTCAAACAATTGCATTGTGAAAGTATTTAAAATTGCATTGTGAATCCTAGACCTTTTCCCCCTTATTCAGGACTCTCGCTCTTAGATGTGGTTTTCTAGGTGTGTTCAAATAATTGCATTGTGAAAGTATTTAAAATTGCATTGTGAATCCTAGGCCTTTTTTCCCAGCATACAGGACTCTCAGACTTAGGTGTGATATCTAAATGACACTGTGTTAGTAGTGCCATCCTTTGGTTTTACTTCTTAGCAAAGCTTCATCTAGCATATCTCTACCATTGTCTGAGCGCCTGTCGTCTTGTCCAATTGTCCACTCTTGTCCCATCTCTCCCTGTCTCGTTTGCTTGCGCCCCTCCCTGCATCCTTCCCTATTGCTCTTCCCACCCTCCCTCCCCCTTCCTCTTCTCACCTATCCCCACCTACTCTATGGTGTTCTCTGTCTCTCCTATCTTTTCTAACTGCTTCTCTATCGGCTATCCTGCTCTCCTCACTAAATCTGGTCCTCTTGCCAATCTCCTCCTCTTTGATAGACGCTTCCCGAACCTCATCAATTTCCTTCCTTCCCCTGCTGTCCTCTCTCTTCCCACCAAGGCTTCCTTGCCTCCCCCTGCTGTCTCCTCCTTGGCTACTTTGCCCTCGCCTCCTTCCTCTTCTGCCCCCCCTTGGGCCTCGTCTACACCTCCACAGGGCATACCTCTGATTCGTACCCCTCCCGGGAAGTCTTTCAAGGACGGCAACCTTCTCCATATTGCCACTCTTAACACTCGCTCATCTGTCAAACACTCCTCTGACATCTGCCACCTCCTGGAGGAACTTGACCTTGATGTCCTCGGCCTCACCGAGACATGGTTCACAGCCAACTCTGTCACAAGCTTTGACACTCTCCTTCCTGATGGCTGCAAGATCCTCTCCACGCCCAGGTCCAACCGTTCCGGAGGGGGTGTAGCCCTGATCTTCCCTGAGTGGATTCCTGCCTCTGTCATTCCTATGCAGGCCTACTCCTCTTTCGAATGCCTCGTCTGCAGGCTCTCTCTCTCCCCTAGCTATTCCCTTACTGTGGCTACCATCTATCTATTCACCTGGATGCTCCCTGTCCTTCCTGGGGACTCTTTGGCAACCTCTGTGACTCTCTCTCACTCTCTATTCTCCCCTCTGGCCCTACTCACTCTGCAGGGCACACTTTGGATGTTCTGATCTCTTCAGGCCTTCCCCTTTCTATCCCTCTCCTCTCTCCTCTCTCCTCTCTCCTGGAGTGATCACTTTCTCCTTTCCTCCCAGCTCACCCTCTCTACCCCTCAAGCAAAGCCAACTCCAGCACTGCCACCCACCTTCTCGGTCATTCGACCCATGAAGCGTGTGTTAGTTGAGGCTTTCGCTGCCACTTTCTCACCCCCTCGTCCCCGTGACACAGCCCTTTCCATGCTCCATTCTGCTATATCTGATACTCTCAATGTTATTGCCCCTGTCATGAGGATCCGCTTGAAGCCCAAAGCCAAGTGCAACTCCTGGCATGACTCAGACCTTGCCACCCTCAAACGCCAGTGCAGGGTGGCTGAGAGGAAGTGACGTGCTTCTGGTACACCCTCTGACAAACTGGCCTTCCGCCTGCTCCATAGGCAATACCGGCTCTCTGTCCACACCAAGAAGAGAGCTCACATCCAAGCCTGCGTCTCTACGGCATCTAACAACTCGGCCAAACTCTTTAAAATCTGCAAGGAACTGGCCAACCCTGCTGCAGTCTCAACCTCTCCTGTCCCTTCCCAGGCCCTCTACATGGCTCTGGCCTCTCATTTCATCTCTAAAACTCCAGACATCCTGTCTTCTCTTCCCCCCCTCCTCCCTCTACCCCTGCTCTGCCTCTGGCCCTTTTTCAGCCACCTCTGCTCCCTCCTTCTCTGTCTTTCCCCTGTTCTCCCCAGATGAGGTTTTTAGACAAGTCTGATACATGAAAGTCTCATCAAAACAGGTTCAACCCTGTTCCTCCAAAACCATGAAGGACCACATTGACTCCCTGGCTCCTGCCCTGGCCGACTTCTGAAACCATACCTTTGCACTGGAGTCTTCCCATCCCCCTTGAAGCACTCTCTTGTGCACCCTCTTCTTAAGAAACCCTCTGCCGACCTGTCCTGCCCGGCTAACTATCGCCCAATCTCCATCACTCCTTTCCTGGGCAAACTCCTGGAAAAGCTGGCCATCTCCCAGCTTAATCTTCACACTGAATCTGTTGGTTGTCTTCATGATCATCAGTCTGGCTTCAGAGCTGCCAGAAGCAAGGAAACTGCTCTCCTGAACATCCGTGAAGACCTGCTCTCCAACCTTGATTCCAATACCCCCTGTGTCCTCATCTTACTTGATTTCTCTTCTGCCTTTGACACAGTCAAACATGCCATTCTGCTCAACCGTCTCCGTGAAAACCTGGGGGTCAGGCCCTGGCATGCCTGACTTCTTTCCTCTCGGATCGACCCTCCCAGGTCCAACTTGGGTCCTTCCTATCCTCCATCTTTATCTCTACCTGCAGTGTTCCCCAGGGGTCTAACCTCTCTCCCTGACTGTTCAACAAATACCTGGCACTTCTTGCCTACCGCATTGCCGCTCTGTGCCCCAACTTCCAGTGCTATGCGGATGACACTCAGCTCATTTTCAGGCTACCTTCAGCCACCTCTTCTCCTTCTCTCATCTCTGACTGTCTGTCTGCTATCCAGGAGTGGTGTGCTGCAACGATCTCTGTCTTAATGCCAGTAAGACTGAAATTCTCCTCATTAGCACACCCGCTCTCTCCTTTCCTGTCACTTTCTGGCTGGCCTCTCTTGGCCTTCTCCCTGCTCCCAACTGCGAGGCAAAAAACCTCGGGGTCATCTTCGACTCCACACTCTCCTTCTCTCCTCACATTTACGATGTCTCTAAGAAGTCACACTACCAGCTGCCCCTCCTCAGAGGTATTCTTCCTTTCCTCTCCTTCCCCCAGAAGCTCACTGTCTCCAGAGCTCTGGTTCTCTCTAGGCCAGACTATTGCAACAGCCTCTTTCTAAATCTGCCTGCTTCTACTCTCCGCCCTCTGCAACTCATCCAGAACAGGACTGCGAGACTTGTCCTTGGCCTCAAGCCCAGGGTCATATCTCTCCAGGACTGAAATCTCTGCACTGGCTCCCAGTGGCTGCAAGGATTAAGTTCAGAACCCTCTGCATTGTCCACAAGGCCTTCTGGGACCTCAATACCTTCAACTCTCTCTTCCTAAATATCTTCCCTCTCGAGCTCTTCACTCATCCGCCTCCAACTCCCTCAGGGTCAGTCGCTTTTCCAAGCAACGAGTTGGTGGTACATCTCTTTCCTCTGCTGGGGCCTCCCTCTGGAACAGCCTCCCTGCCTCCCTGAAACTTGAGGAGAACCCTCTCCGGTTCCGGAAGCACCTCAAAACTTTCCTCTTTGCTTCTGCTTTTTCTCCTTCTCTCCCCTGCTGAATTCATTGCTGAAACTGCACTGGTTACCTGGCCACCCTCTGATCTCGGGCCCAGGTCCCCTCCCCCACCAGTTGCTCACCTGCACTGCCTCCCGGGGAACCCCCGCACTTGGGGACTGTTTTCTGTATCCCTACAGTCCCCTACCAGCACTTGACACCTGATGTCTGCACTTACCCTGGCACTTGCCACCAGCTGGCCGTACTATTACTTATTGGTTATTTATACTATTTATCCCATGTACTGCACTGTCCCTCACCCTTCCCCTCCGCACTTTTCCCCTCCACCCCTTCCCATGCAGTTGCGCGATCTGAATGACACGGCCTAGTAAGATCGTTGTCTCTGTCTTCCCTCTTTTCCCCCTCCCTTGTCTCGACGTGCCTTGAAACACTTGTGTATAGATGCATTATAAATGCCATATCATATTTTATCATATCATAACTGCAGTGCTGGGTACCCCACCCAAAACTCCCATGGAGGTGAGAAGTCTAACTGTCTTTTTCTCAGTAACTCCAGCTCTAGAATCTGTGACCAAGTCCTCTTTCTATGTTCTTAATTTTCAAAGACGCGTCTTGCCTTTCCTGAGTTTCTGCACTTCTTTAACAGAGTCTGGGCCACCTTGGCACTTATCAGATCTCACTTGGACAACATCAAGAACCACAAGGCATCCTCAGATACTTCTTCGGGAAAATACAGCAGGCCAGAACTCTGCAGCCAGAGTTCTGCTCCACCTGGACCTTTAAGAAGACATCCCAGTAGCGCAGGAGGTGCAGAATATAAGTCACACACCACCCCTCCTTCAAAGCACCAGGCATTGCCCACCGGGATCTCCAGTCGTGCACTTCCGACAAGGCAAACTTTGCAGTTATTGTGGCCCCTTTGCTCCAAAACTCAACTACAGATCAAAAACCCTCCTTAAGGCAATCTCACCTGGACAACCCAATGGGCATATGAACTAGCCTCAGAAGGACTTTTCTAGCTGATCGGCTGATAACTGGCAAAATGCTTTTTGCCCAGGCTCCAAAATAGCAAATATTCGATTACACGTCTCAAGGTCCCTAATCAACATATGCAGATTCACTTTTCAAGGCGGTGCAACCTCTCACCCTCAACCTACTCAACCTAAAGCTTTGCTCGGAGCCTAATTGAATCAATTTAAATGATCGAGGACTCACCCATCATGCGTAGTCATTATAATGTTGCCCGCTTATCCCCGATATCTAAGTGCGCTAAGAACCCCGTGTGTTGAGCATGAGAAAGGGGCATTCACCACCCTAATCGTCACACTTGTTTGTGGTGTTAAGAGAAAGCAGTAAACAAAATGTGAAAGGCACAGAAAAGGAATGTGTACTGAAAGACCACACACAGAGGATTCTAAGGGCAGGTGCTCATTTTAGTTCCTGGTTATTGTTCGCAGAGGTATTCTTAAAATGTCCACACATCAGTTAGCCCTGTCGAGCCAACGTAATGTGGACAATGTGCGTGCCTATTATGTCTGTTAGTTCCTGGTGCATTGACTATAAAGAAGGCCTCTTCCAGTGAGGTGCCATTATCGCTTCTTTAAGAATAATCTGGAAGATTCTAGCACTGACGGTGAAGGGAACAGTCCTAGGACCAACCAGCAGGATGGAAACGGGCAGTAAGATGGACCTGGTGGAGTCCCCTCCAGTGAGTGTATTTTCTTACATTTCTTTAACAGGAGCCTCTTTTCTATAATGATAGGTGTATGTCTACCTTGTTCCTATTTGCAACCTTTCAACATAGGGCCTCATTACAAGTTTGCCCGTCCAGAAACACTGGAGCCGGTAAGCTTACAGGCACTGTTGTATCCGGCCCGGCAAACTATGAGTTTCCTTGGCTGGGTGCCATCTTGCCCGCCAGGTCTGCCCTCGCGGTCGGTACGGCACCCGCCCGCAGACTTTCACTGAAACACTGGCACCATCAATGAGGGTGCCGGTGTTTCAGTGGTCCCCAGTCCCATGGAGTCCTATGGGACTCTATAGGAATGGGGAACAACATAGTTACCGGCGCCTGATTTACCGGCAGCCGGGGTTGTAATACCCCAGTGTTACCGGCAAGCCAGGCGCCGGTAACTGTTTGCCGGTCCGGTTGCAGCTTACTGGATTTACCGGCACGGCTACCGCCGGACTCGTGACGCATGCACGATATCAAGGAAAAATGCCAATGGCGTGTCATCAAAGTTCCTGGAGGAGCAACCGCCAACCTGATTAATGCGGTAACTGATCCACTACCCGGGCAAGGGGTGTTTCAAGGTGAGAATATTAAGCCTTCGTGCTAGATCAGGCGGGCAGCTGAGCTGATGTGAGCTTAATTGGACTCTTTGGTCATTATATCATTCAGATCTCCATGCGTCTAATTATGAATTTGGCAGCAGCTGTAAAAACATGCTATATTTTGAATAACATCTCTTTCTTCCACATCTCTGAGATAGGCCAAGCAGTAATTACCACGTGCCCTATTCCTAGGAATACTGATGTTGTTAAATAATGCATGCAGTAAATACTGCTTCATGATGGGTGATGTACCTCATAAATTGTATAAACGGATACAAGTATTTTCCTTTAAGTGGCAGCATGCAATAATGTGTCCATTCAACTTAAGTGAAAGAATCTATACGGGTCGCCCAAACGAGGTAAATAATGGGCGTCTCACATACACACCTTCTCACCACATTTGCAAAATTGCGAAGACAAGGGCACACAATGATCCTTCTGTGCATTGTTTTGGTGTTACAGAAGTGGTTCAATCCTCTCCATCCTCAAAAAACAGGAAGGGGAATGGGTTAAAAAAAAAATGCAAACACATTTTTTTAAAACTGCATGAGATATTTCAGTAAATTGGCATCCTTGCCTCTGTACCAGCGGCATAGTTGTAATGAGGTGGAGTCCAAGAATTATAGTGTGTGGCAAATCAAATGCAATTACTACATGCGGAAATTCTGCAGAAAATTCGACTAACTCATAAATGATCCCCAATGGGTTTAACACCACAGCCGCCGTTTTGTTGAAGCACACATGTACATTATATGATATGGCGAGTTCCTCCACTGAACGCTGACCAATAGCTGAATCATGTCTTCAAGACTTTCTAGCCTGAAGCTGCTCTTCTGAGCACAGGCTGAACATTGCATATCCTTCCGCCCTCTAAGAATTTGTTTGCCTGATGCAATTTTTTTATATCACCCAAAAAAAATAAAAATAACCTCAAAATCTTCACTGCTGGTGATGTAGACTGAACTGCATGTGCTCCATACAAAGGAGCATCGTTTTAAGGCTTTGCAACCTGTAGAGTTTCTAGATGTTTTGGCCTACAACTCCCATGATCCCTCACCATTGACTATACTGGCTATGGCTGATGGAAGTTGAGTTAAAAACATTTGTAGAGCCGCAGGTTGCCTACACTTAATGGGATTTCCCAGCAATCCAGAGGCATGTCTGGAAATGGGCCCTTGCCCATGTTTTAGGGGACACAAATGGTGAAACTTCTGCACAGCACTCAATGTCTCAGGACCAGAGTCTTGTCTACAACATCAGAAAAATACAGACATCTACTCTCACAATCTTCTACAAACTGATTTTATAAACCGGCTGATTGTGGACAGGAGCACTAAAACCATTTTCCAAACTCCTCATTGACAAGTTTAATACTGGATGCTACTAATGTCACAGTTACAGCTCTACTTTTCAAGTACATGGTCACCACATCCCTCCCCTCTATCACACTGACACTTCTATGCAACAGCACCTCCACACTTGTCTACAAACCGAGTGGACCCCCTTCCTGTGCCTCTGCTCGGGAAGGTTAAAGCCAGCTATCTTGTGTGCAAATAAGCAGGTAATTGCATAAGGGTCTGTAGGACACATTTTTGAATCCTCATTAGCTATTGTGACGATTCCGAGGATATCATCACTTCTCCCCTAGGAGGAGCCCTTTCCCGTGAAGCCTGGGAGGTGAGACTGCTACCCGATAGTCCCCTAGGTGGTGGTACTCAGCAGGTGGATCCCATGTGGAGGGAAGCCCCCTATGGGATTAGAGAACATGGTATCTCCACAACCCACCTTACCCTAGTCCACCTTCCTCACCAACCCATACCAGTACCATTCCCCCTGTTCCCATGTGTTTCTTTTATACTTACAGTATAGCACGTACTGGGAAGAGGAAGAGCAAGGACTATCCAAACAGAGTTCCCCATCACAATACCACGATAAAGAAGAATTCTACAATTTCCTGGGAGATTTACCCATGTATTACTGTGACTACCCAAATAGTGTTCCCTTTCCTAATAACAAGACAAGGATGGACTCTACTAGTTCTTGGGGAGACTGATTCATTTTGTTTTGAGATGAAGAAAAGGCAGAGAGTACTAAGGAGTACCCCTGCAGAACTAAAGTGACCAGTCTAGTCCATATGAACTTGATCGATGTATAAAAACTGAGAAGGACTCAGACTAATGTCGAACCCTCCCTGGAGGAACCAGGAGTTCAGAGAAGGGGGCACTGGAGAGAAGGCAGACTAGGATGCCAGGAAGGGAGCACACCACCACATGGAGGGTCTGGTGTGGAAGGACGACTCCACGAAGGAGGAAGAAGCAACTCCTGGGGTCCTTGGGATGGCGAGCGTGCGTAGCAGGAAGCACGATCCCTGGAAGGAAATGTCCCTTGCGGAGACGCCACAAGAAACAGGGAGCCGCTGACTGGCGAGGAAACACAGAGGCACCAGATGCATCACAGAAGCCCTGAGAGCACCACGGACCATAGAGACTGTTAGGCAAGTGCGAGGGGAGGTAAAAGTGCCTAAGGCAAAGGTGTAGAAGCTAGGAACCTCAATGGAAACAAGAGTCACAGGTCTGGGACCCCAGCCCTGAGAGTATAAGAAGTTGTGAAAGCATTCAGGTTGATCATCATAGTCTCAGTGCTTGGCCGGCTAGCAGACCAGGTGGACTGAACGTGGAAAGAAGAAAGTGTGAGTCTGGGACCCACACCCATACAGGTGATCAAGGCCTCCAAGTTAATCATCATAATCACAATATCTGGCAGGTGGACTGCATCTGCGAGGCTGGGAATGCACCCATAAAACATCTTTGCTAATCTTATAATAATAATACCTGGCAGGAGAGTATACGAGGTGGATTGTACATACAAGTCTGGCACCAGCACCCATGGAAGTATCCTCATCAATCTTAATAGTCACAGTAACTGACAGCACAGGAAGTCATGTTGACTGTGAGTACAACAGCAAAGCAAGGGAAAGGAAGCATTACCATTGACAAACATTGTAATAGCAAATACCTGCCATTGAGAAACCAAGTTGGTGATGAGACCAGGGCAAGGGAGTCATACCCCCTGGTGCTTTATGAACATTTCTGTTAACAGCCAAGAGAGGACATTCCTTCTCTTGTCCCTATAGAAAGCCTAAGACCAGGGGAAGGGAATCATACCCCCCTCTGCTTAATGAACATTTTGCAAACAGCCAAGAGAGTTGAGTCATTTTGGCCCTATAAGAAGCCTAAGCACAGGGGAAGGGAGTCAAACCCTCTGGTGCTTAATGAACATTTTGCAAACAGCCAAGTGAGGAGAGGCATTCTCTTGGTCCTATAAGAAGCTTAATACCAGGGGAAGGGAGTCATGCCTCCTGGTGTTTTATGAACATTCTGCGACAACTAAGAGAGGAGAGTCATTCTCTTGGTCCTGTAAGAAGCCTACGACCAGTGGAAGGGAGTCATGCCCCCTGGTGCTTAAGGAACATTTTGCAAACAGCCAAGTGAAGTGAGTCATTCTCTTGGTCCGATAAGAAGCTTAATACCAGGGGTAGGGAGTCATACCTCCTGGTGTTTTATGAACATTCTGCGACAGCAAGGAGAGGAGAGTCATTCTCTTGGCCCTATAAGAAGCCTAAAACCAGTGGAAGGGAGTCATGCCCCCTGGTGCTTAAGGAACATTTTGCAAACAGCCAAGAGAGGAGAGCCATTCTCTTGGCTCTATAAGAAGCCTAAGACCAGGGTAAGGGAGTCATACCCGCTGGTGCTTTACGGACATTTTGCAAACAGCCAAGAGAGGAGAGTTATTCTCTTGGCACAATAATAAGTCTGAAACCAGTGCAAGGGAGTCCTACCCCCTGGTGTTTTATGAACATTCTGCGACAGCCAAGAGAAGGAAGTCATTCTCTTGGTTTTCTAAGAAACCTGAGAAAGACCTGGGGAAGGGAAACATTCCCCCCAGGAGCTTTGAACATTGTGAAGATAAGGGACTTTATTTTCTTTGTACCTTTTTGGAGAGTCAGTCCAAGGAACCTTTCTGAGACTTTGCTTTCATGCTCTACCCTTGACGAAGAACATTTCATTTGCCCTATAACTAAAGGTGGGGGAATCGTTCAGGGAGAGAGAGACATTCTTCTGAACCAAGACGATCATCCTTTTCCTAGGTTTCTGACACGTTGGTGGACCATTTACTTTTGACAAGACCTCCTGGCAGAATCCTCAGTTTATTTGAGTCAGGGAAGCCCCTCTTCGAAATAGGGAAGTCTATAACCAACAACATGCCACAAGTGTGTCAGTCTCCTATGTCTACACCCTTGCACTAGTCAAATATATACTTCTGCCTTTCCCTTGCACAAAAGTGTAAGGCAGAAAGTAGATCTCAAACTCCAGTCAGGTAGCCAACAGACTACTGACGAGACAGATGGACCGGTGAGTTAATCGCGCGTTGTTCAGATTTGTTTTCGGTGCGCTCCTCTCAAATCCCACTAAGCTTTACATAATTCAGAGATTAATACACTGAGCACCAAAACAAACTGCTAAATCGCAACGCCTTCTACTTATAATACTGCACACTGGAACTAACTGTAGGAGCAAGCACTACATAAGAAGACGGTAACATTATTATGATCATCGTCATCACCTTTATTATTATCATTATTGCTATTATCGAAGTTCCCTGATCAACACATAGCACTGATGCAACTCTCTCCTGAACTGCTCCAACTTCTGCTCTTCAGCACGAGACACCCAACAGACTGCAAAGTGCTTGGCCGACCGCCTCTGTATGATTCCACCCACTCATGTATTCCCTATCTGAACTTCTGCTTTTGCCTAACTGAGCCTGTCCTGTTTCGTTTTGTATACACCCTGAAGCCTGCGGCCGTGTGGCGCAGTAAATACAAATTCAAATAAATAAATAAAGCTTGGTATAACTCTCAGCGAAGGAAAAGGTTTCCTATCAGAAGTGTGGTGTGATAGAAGACTACTAAGAGATCTGGAGTGGATTTAATGAACTTTAAGGATGAGTAATTTAAAGGATCGAGGCATGTTAAGATCATGATAATTGTTCCACTTATCGCCCCTTGTCCCCCTTCTTTATCCCTTCCCAGGTTTTCTAAATTCAAATGGTATTTTATACAGTAAGCATGTTCATTTCTGTTCTTTTAAAAATTCCGCAAAGCTTGTTTACATACAAAAAAAGAAATCCAACAGACACAGATAGCGCACTTCACCCCTGACTTTTTGCCTCCATATCATTTCCAATTTTAGCACCCCAACACAGCTCTGTCAGTGCGCCTCAATCCTGGCCTGCATCTTCCCTAATAGTCCAGTCTTTAGTCCAACACTGTCAAAGCACCTCAACCTTCACCAACATCACCTCATCCAGGCATCCAACCGGTTTACAATGATGTTAACAGTATTGAAATCCTGGTGAGAATTGCTTGCTTGGCCCCAGTTAAAGCACTGCAGGGGTGCAGCCTTTTTTTAAAGGCTGAGGGCTGCCTGCCAAGCCTCATTAAAAGTGTTAAAGATAAGCCGATACATGTCTTCACTGCCCTCATTACATGTGTTGCAGTCCAAATGCGGAGGCTGATCTATTAAAAGGTTCAGAAATGTAAATACTGCCACAGCAAAGTGTTTCAGGTGTGCTGAAGCATGTCTGCACTGTCCTCATTACACACACTGCAGTCAAGCAGCAGCTGCATAGCTCTAGTACTCTCTCCTATATGCACGCCCCATGAATAGTTGTGGCGTGTAGGCAGCGCTTTCAGCTCCATCTAATATCCAAAACGAAAAATACTTCAGTCGTGGCAAGTTTAGTTGCTCATGAAAATGACAGTGGGGGTCATTCCGAGTATGGTGGTAGCCATGGAGCAATTAGCTCCATGGCTGCCTCCCATACCGGTACCGACTCCGGTTTGGTACAATGGGGACTTACCGGTCCATTCCGACCCTGGAGGGACCGGTAAGTCCCCATTGACCAAACCATTCCCCATTCCCATTTGAGCCCCCATTGGGCTCAATGGGAATGGGGAGGGCGCAAATAACGGGCTCGCTAATGGCAAGCCCGTTATTTGCGCCCTGGTCCCCTAACGGGACCCGTAAGGTACATTTGGTCCGACCAAACGTCCCTTACGGTTCCCGTTAGGGGACCTCGGAATCTGGCGGTAGGGGATTACCGGCACCGGTCCCCTACTGCCTGACTCGGAATGACCCCCAGTGCCATGTATGTGCATGTTTGCTCAGGAGTATTTTGTTCAGAGGTGTCAATTGGCTGTAGGCCATTAGAGTAACTTGCATCCAGTCCTGCCAATTTAGTCAACATCACTTTGAATGCTGGGATGTGTAGTTTGACCTTTTCCACTATAAACACAGATTTCAAAGTTACAGTGACTATAGAGCATGGACTGGATAAAGGTGAATTTGAGGAATTGATACCAATTCTTCTCTTAGCCAGCCACTCAAACCCCAGATGCCCATGGAGATGACACCCCGGAGTCTGTACAGAGAACTGCAACAGTTCCCCAAAAATATGCTCGGGACAGAATGTACTGTTATTGGAGTGCACGCCTGTGCAACGTCATCAAGTGGTCCACACATGCATTGCCCGTAGTCCATGTCACTGGAGTTTGTTAAAAGAGACCATCTTGTCTGTGTTGATTGTATCTCCCACTTGCAAGTCCGACTGGCCCTCTCCTCTCCCCCTGCAGGTTTACTCCATATCCCCCAAGGGCTGGACCCCTGAGAAGAGGAAGAAGGTGGTGATTATCTCTGTGGTGGTGGTCGTCCTGTCTCTGATTGCGGTGGCCGCGATCCTGATTGGAGTCAAAATGACCCAGGATCACACAGAGCATGTGAGTACCCCAGTTCATTTCCAGCCTTTGTGTACCATTAGAATGACCATGGATACAAGTCTTTTTTTGTTGTTATAGAGGGGGGAGCCAAAGCTGGCACGAGTGTCTCTGTGAAAGAGCTGACCCAAGCATCACCTCACCCTCAGTTACTTTCACAGAGGAAATAAAAGTGACACTCACACCCAGTGACAGTTAAAACTCAATGCAATCGTCTACTTGCACCGAGTACTTTATCTCTACCCAGGAATGGCATTGCATGTTGGTGCAAAAGTAAAGATGCTAAGCGAGCATGTCTAGTCTGCAAAATTCAAGACAGCAAACTGTGCTATCAGAAAACCTGACTTCCACACTTAACCAATCTATGCAAACCTCTCTCCTTAAATAGCTCCTATTTCCTTTCACTGCCACAACTGAGATCACTTCGAAGTGATTTTGTTAAATGAGCACTAACCAAACCCAACTTACAAATATTGTATTAAACCACAGTGTTGGCTCCATTTGGTGGGCAACAGGGTTTGGCTGAGGCATTCTCCTTTACTGTATAAGGAGCCTGCCAGGACCATTTTAATTTTTTATTTTTTTATTAGTGAGTTGGTTTAAACATTCAAACCTTTTCACAGAAAGAGGTATACAACGGATACAATATAAATAACTTTAAAAATACAGTGCATAGAAAGTTAGAATCCATGAAGTAGCCAAATTAAATTGAAATGCCCAACATTGTAAATATCTTTGTTGACATCGAAAATAAATCCAACAGCCTAGTAATACTGTTGCCCACCATTAAATCAGCCCCCAAAATATTATCAGCTTCAATAGAGGAAAAGTCTGACTGGTGATCGGTCAAGCACCCAATGGTTGGACTTCTGATTATTGGCCTGTCTGCCTGGGACCCTGCCCTAAACCCTCTACTGTAGTTAAAAGCCTTGGAATTAAGGTCATGACTTTGGGCTCTAGAGAGGTGCAAATCTCAGCGGTCTGCCAGACTGGCTTTGTGAAACTTAGGGTTCTGAAGAAGGTGCTCCTGTTTCTCCCCAATGAGGCTAGGAGTAAAATCGTCACTGCTTCCATAATGGGTGGAATTGATTATTGCAATGGCATCGATCTTGGTCTGCCAGAAGCACTGCTTCAACGACTTCAGACCCTCCAGAATGCGGCAGCCAGGTTGGCTCTTCATGCCCCTACACTATCCCTTTCTCAGGACCTTCTTCAGCGTCTTCACTGGTTGCCCGTCAGAACTCGGGTCGAGTTCAAGGTCTTTTGTACGGTCCATCGTGCGCAGAGTTCCATGGGCGCAGAGTTTCTACAGTGAAGCTGTCTCTTTACCACCATAAGAGAATTCTTCGCTCAACCAATGAGTTGCTGCTCACTGTCCCCCGCTTCCGACGTTCTCGTGCAGGTGGCAGATCTTCTCTGTACTTGCTGCGTCTCCGTGGAACGCTCTCCCGTTGCATATCAGGAGCATTCAGGTTCTGTCCAACTTTCGCAAGCAGTTAAAAAAATGTTTGTTTTAATATGTGTTGTTCTCCTCTCCTCTCTGGTGGTTTTTCCCTCCAGCGCATTGATGACTTCTGGTCTTTGCCGCGCTTTATAAATCCTCATACAACACAATACTACAATACAATGCCTAAAGTGTGTATGCTTAAGCTGTGCAGTGCGTTCATAATACAGTACAAGATGTTTTGTTGTTTCAACAGAGTCAGGTTTTTGTGCAAAGTCTACAAATTCTAGAACTCTTAGGCAGAGATATTCTAGGTCCCATACACTGTAAAATAGGCAACTGATTGAATTTTAATCTTATATCTATATATGTCACTTGCTCTAGAACTAGGAAAAAGATACATATATCTAGGTAGTAAACGGTACCAGTCAATTTACTGAAGCAAATTTCAGAGTGGTACATTTCACTGCAACCATAATACTGAAAAATTCTGAAAATATTAAATAAATATATAAAGGGTAGTGGGGTAAGTGGTTAAAATGGGTCAGGATGGGGTTGGGGTGGGGTTATAAGGATAGAAAAACGGTGGCATGGGGGCTCTCCCAAATAAAAAAAAAAAGATTTGAATTTGGTATTTTGGTTGCGGTGAAGTGTACCACTCTGAAATTTGCTTTGGTAATATCACATATAACTGTAGCAAACTCATTTTCCTAGGAAAACTACTATATTCAACATACAGTGTGTACATGCTCAATTCACACACCAATCAAAGTGAAAGAGCTTTCTCTTGACATAGAGAGGGGTTTCGATAAACGGCCCTGTCAAGGCCCAATCATTCTAAAAGTGCCAACATGTTAGTGCAAAATGTGTCCAATGAAGAAATCGAATGAGTGCAAGACCTCAAAAACACATTTAGAAGGAGGATCCAAGATCTTAGAAAATAGGTGCAATTTTGCCCACAGGACTCTCGTCGCCAGCCAGGGCAGCAGGCAAAAGGTTCATACCTTGCTTCATTATCTTTTCTTCAAGGGAGTTCAAAAGAGGACCCCCTCGAGCAAGGAGATCTCCATCCCATAAATTGAAACTGGGACCAGCTTAGCAAGATAACATTTGCACAGCGGAATGAGAGAAAATTGTTAGAGGGTCCTATGGAGCCTTTTTAACTGAACATGAGACTTAGCTCTCAGACAGTTACAGATTGCACATTGGGACTCGCTGTGAGAAATATTAAAACCTAGGTTCTTTATAGAGTCAGTAAGTTCCAAGCAGGCAGTGCCAACTGCCCAACCCATTGTTTTAGGTTTCTGTGAGAAAATGATGATCCTTGATTTGCTTCCATTGATCTGCGGGCTATTGTCCTCAGCATAGGAAGAGAAAACAGTAAGCTCATGCTGCAAACCTACCGCAGTCAAATCAAAGAGCATCACATCGTCAGTGAAAGCCAACCAATTCAATTTAAAAGACCCTAGCTTTACTGGAAAAGATGTAACAGAATCTCTTAGTGAATTTATATTCGAGATAAAAATATTAAAAATCAAAGTGACAGGAGCCAACATGTCTGGGCCAGGGGCCCTAGAAGGGGTATCCTAAGAAAATGGTCTCTAATTTCTGCTACGTCCAAAGCAGTCCGAATGAGGGAACCTGAGACATCATCTGATAAGCCTGGGGAATCGTTATTATGAGGCTCAACATAGATATTCTCATGAAACGAAACCCAAACATCTTCAGTAATGGTATTGGGATCTACGACCAGTCCCCTATTTGTTAATGAATTAGTCAATTTCCAAAACTGGGATATGTTACCATTTACTAGATGGCTTATGGCTTCCTGACTATCCTGTATGCAAAGCTGAAATATAAGGATTTTAATATCATTTCTATAATGTTGGCACATCTTTTTTTTAGTGGCAACGTAATTATGGGCATTTAAAAATTGACTTTGCATGTTTCTGATGAGAATAGTTATCATATTTTTTGCGTTGGTCCCTCTAAGATCGAATCTGTGGGCATAAGGCCTTTGCAAAATGCAGATGCATTGACTCATAAACCTATTTAAACATTTAGAGATGGTGTCGTTTATCGTCTCATCAGCAAACAAATCAAGTACTCAGTAGAAGTAGAACAAACTCTATTAACCTCTTGCGTAAATCTGTTTAACAGAGAATGGATCCATTGCTATGGATAATGGTACTACTGTACCCCCATTATGCGGTTCCTCAAACGATAGCCACGCACACGTCTCAAGATTGCAGCTATTGATTGTAATCTTGAACATTAGTGGGAGATGATCACTCATGATCACTCACACTCATCTCCTTGATTAACAAAGTCGAACATTGTAGCATAAGAGAGGCAGAAACAAAAATATGGTCTATCCATGAATGATTAGAGCCTCTATTCCATGATTAAGCCTAACACTAAGGCTCAGAAGTACCCAGGAGTAGAAGACAAAATTCCAAGTTTTGAAAATTTCAGACTATGCTCTACCCTGTTCAAATAATAGCAATCTACCACCCTTAACAAATAGATCTCTTGGCCCAAGTATGTCAACAGCACAGGCAGAATTGAAGTCTCCCCCAGCCACATTGTTGACCACATGTCCATTACCCAACCAGGCCTCCAACATGTTGCCCTATTCAAGCTGAAAATCATAAAGTTGTCTCTTTGCCGGATTCCAATGTAGATTTATTATAAGAAGTTCCAATTTGGATTCGGAGAACTCAGTCACCGTTGCTAGAATTCCAAAAGTGTCACTGTCTAAAGGAAAGGTGCGCACCCTGAGTCTTAAATCTATTGCTATACCCAATTCCCCACTTAGTCTTCCAAGAGCGCCTTTTACTGCACTATGTGAGTAAATATAAAACCCATTCAAAATTAGGGGGCGGTATGCATAGTTTCTTCCAACATATAGACATCTTAATCCAAAATGGGAAAATTGCAATTAGCCAACCCGGTGAGATTACGAGAACCACAAGAATTCCAAGATAGAAATGTTAGTTATTGTTAAAGGCTGGGTTGACGCTCTTTAGGGATGATGTTTTTGTAGAATGCCTCTAAGAGCCACGACCGACTGGTCGGTCACTTGATTCTGAGCGTTCACCATCCCCTAGAAGAATTTATAAAAGTGGCAACTGGTAGGTCGTTTCAATACTTATTCCTTGTCGTCAAAGAATTCTTGTGATTTTCCAGTACATCTTGTTAGTTAAAATAATGATCAATTTGCCTGCAGTCTCTGAAGTGAATTACATCAAGACCAATAGACATAATTGAGTCAGCCTGGTCCCACACCAACGTAGCCACAAAAATGAATAAAAGTAGGCCACTAGCTTATTACACCCCGAATCAGGTATGACCGGCAGATCTATGTCACCGGTGGGCATCGATTGAAGAGCAAGAATTCTTGCAAAGATAGAAATAGCTTAGAATAGGGGACCTACAATTAGGGATTGTGGGTGGATCCTCAGAATCCCTGCTTTACTCTACTGACAAACAATCCAGTGCAGTTATCTCAATGTCCTTTGGCACAGGCATAAATGTTGTTATTATTGCCTGCAAATACTTTTTTTTAAGGTTTCTGCTTAGAATTCCTACCTTATTGATGGGTTGGGGTTTTTGTAGAGACTTCTTGTGTGACCGAGTCAATTATTTCCTGGTTGTTTGGCAGTGACATTAAACATTTCCCAGAAGACTTCCTTCTAGTGCCCTTGACATTCGTAAGATGTTTAGTTTTGCAATTCTGACAAGCAACTGCCCCCTCTCTTTTTGTTGTATGTGCCGGTGGAGAGAAAGGTCTCACAGTGGTGACTCCAGGACCGCTAACCAGTGCCGGACTATCAGCGTGAGAATCATTAGGTGGAGTTTGAAACAGGACAGGAGACACAGTTAGGCATGTTAAACCAAGGGGAGACTGTTTAATAAAGGGGCCTGCTAGGACAATTGCTTTTACTCTCTCCCTGAGCTATGGGCAGTGTCCATGGTTCTTCTAAGTACAACTAGTTTGTGAATGAGGTGTTGTGGGCGGCTACACTGATCCTAGGCAAATAGGGATGCTTGCCTAAACCTGAGGATTTCCACAAGCCGCACAGCCTCTTCTTAATTGGTGTCCTCAACCCTCCACCCAGGACATGTGGGTGCTGCCTGTTGCTCTCTCTTGTGGCTGCTGAAAGACAAAGGATAGCTCCTCTCGGGTGTAAGCCCACTATAAACTGTGCACAATAACTCGCTCCAAGCCTGTGGGAAACAATGACTACAAATAGCAGTGTTATTTGTGTGTGTCTAAGTCCTGAAAGTGCAGTTGAAAAACGCAGGGGATTGTTTAGGTCGAGACTACTTTGCATTCTGGTATGTGTAACTTTCCATTCAGGATGATGCAAATAAAGCTAGAATCACGCGTTTTGATCAATGTAAACAGGGGAGTTGCTAGGTCTGGAAAAGACCCGGGGCTATGCTGATGTCAGAACTGTTGGGACTGGGGGCTAGCTAGTCTTTTGGCTGTAGCTCCTGACATTCTATCCGGGGCTACAACCAAATGATATGGGGCTATAGCCCCCTTAGCCCCCCCCTAGCAACGGCCATGAATGTAAGGTTGTATATACGGTTGTTTATATTTTGATTTGTGTACTTTTAAGTCATCTTTATGAAGCAGAGGATTAGTTTAGCTCCTTAAAACCATACATTAACACACATTTATATCGGCTAGAGGTGAGAAGACACGTGGTGCAGTGTCTAAAGTGCAGACTGGGATCAAATCTCATTTTACAGAAAGTGTGATGCCGCTCAAATCATTTCATTTCACTGTGCAGCCTCTTCCAAATCTGGGATGCTGAATACATGTTTCCTGTTATAGGGGCAGGAAACAGTAGGGGTTCGTATTGTGGGGGGCAGGGATAGGGGGATGCCAGGAATTGGTATTGTGTTGCGGGAGTTAACAAGGCAGGGTGACAGGTATGGGTTTGGTATTTCAGGGGGTAGGGATGCTTGCTTGACTAGAGCTTAGCTCCTAGAGCTACGCCTGCCCAGGCCACTCTGGGCAAGACTATACATCTGGTTCACAGACAGGCCTAGATGAGGACAACATGAATCCCAGGAGGTGCTATTTGAGCTGTTATGTTTATCAAAAGCTTCCTTATTGAGATACCAAAGGCAAATAAATAAACAAAAATGTGACAAAATCGATGTTATACGAAATGAAATATTGTTACATCTGTCAATCTCTTCTTCATTGAGCTGTACATAAATGTATTTAAAGGTTATTTTACATAAGGACATTTTATTTTAGATTTTTCAGACAGCTTTTAAAAACCAAGATGGCTCTGAAACTCAACAGACGGGCACGATCAACAGCCAGGAGAATGTGGCGACATTTCAAGTGATGGGAACAAACTACACTGCAACAGTGATCTACGACTACACTAACGTAAGTCCGAGCAGTGCTGTCGGGACTTGCAGCAGAGCCTCTGGTTGGTGGGGAGGCTCTCTAAGTTTTGCGAATAGGGTATCTTGTGCAAGGACTTGCAGCCAACAGACACAAGAAATCAGTAAGGCGTGAGAATCAGAAATATCGCGCACAAGACACACTTTTGTTCTGTGGGGTCAAGCCTGTGAAAGCTTCCACCCCTAAGCAGGCGATGATCACCAAACTAGTCGTTAACATCTCCCACTTATTGATTCCAAAGCATAACATGTGTGTACCTTACCCCCAAAACAAAGACATCTTACAAGATACCATCTCAAACGTATGGCAGGCAGTTTGTCAGGCAGATGCACAATTTAAAAGGGACATCAGAATGAAAGGTCAGGAGTGTGACAGGAGAAAAGAAGAGAAAGGAATTGAGAAAATAATGAGAATCAGTACAGAAAGGGAGAATACAGAAGCAAGCAAGAGTGAGAAAGCGAATAAGAGATAAAGAGAGCGCAAGGAGAGATAAAGATAGAACGAATGAGAGAGCAAAACCAAATGATGTAGAAATGTATGGGCAAGAGGCAAAGAGAAACAAGAAAGGTTGCGTAGTTGGAGGGGTGGTGGACGAGCGGAACCTCATATCAGTCTACCCCGTTCCCTCTTGTGCAATTTAATTCATATCCTCCCAATGTTGTGAAGAAAATAAAACATCATTCTGTACAAGCATGTGGATGGATTTTAAAGATTGAGTCTTATGCTCAAAGGGGCAATTAGAAATTTGCTTTATAAGTTCAAAGACGGATGGGGCATTAACGCATCTGAGAAGATCCAGAATTCTCAGAATGTATCTGCGGTAATGCAGGATGATATATCATTATCAACAGTAATGCAGAATAATAGTCAAACGACGTTTACCTGGTTATCTTTACTAAACCCTGGTCTGCTAGCAGAAGGATTGCAACCCTTTACTTAATTCTGAATGGAAACTAGAGATGAAAACAATGTTCTACGTATTAACTGTGCCCCACCACAATGTTTTCTCCAAACAGAGCCTGATCGCCGTCAGAATGAACTCTGCCGTCTGTTTCCTCACAAAAATGGACAAGACCAAGATCCCCAGCCTGGAGTCTATCAGCCAAAGCTTTCAGAGCCTTCAGGTGAGGATTGCACCTGCCCAGCAGGGATAGCTTTAATCCCTTCTGATAGGACCAGCTGGAGGCCCAATAGAAGAGGACGATTGACGGGGGTGGGTTAAAGATGTAGGAAGCTGTGGAAACTGTTCAAACATGTCAGCCAGGCCCTATGCAACTACAGACCTATGTTTTCAATGGATATTGTCCTTGTAAGGTATACAATGACCCTTGTGCAAGAGGCGGAGGTAGCAAACCTGAGCTTCCCATTATTCCTTCTACTTTTTTATTTTTTTGGCCAAGTAGCAGGGTTGAAATAATGACCTGTGGCAGAGCTGACCTGGGTCTTGGCAGGGTCTGATTAATACAACTTCTGAGAGAACCCAAACGGTGGTCGGTCAAAATATCGAAAAAAAAATCTTGAATGACAAAAAGGTCGAAAAAAAAATCTCGGAAAAAAAAATCGAATTTCTTTTTTTTAAATTATATATTTATTTTGGGGTCTGGGATTAAAAAAAATGGTAAAAAAAAATAAAAAAGGGGGGTTTGGGGGGAACCCCCCCATTTCGAATAAAAAACGTCATTAAAAACTTTTTTTTTCTTTTTTTGGCCTTTTTTTTCAAGATTTTTTTTCGAGATTTTTTTTTCGGTATTATGACCATAAACCAACCCAAACATGTACGGATTGGGAGGCATGGTTCTGCTCACAAAGACTGGTGCTTCTGTGGGGAAATCCAGACTATGGCTACACTGCTAAGCAGGTGATAGCACAGCTCCTAGTCCTCTGTGTCCATGAATGCAGCCATCAGGATAGAGGACATGAGACCCATGCACTGCAGTCCACTTTCAATGTTTATCACAGGTTCTTAACCGCTCACAGTAAAACATTCCTTTTGTAGATGTCCAGCCTCCCATGTACTTGTTTAATAATCCTTTGCAATGACGCAAATGAGGAAAGGCATGTGCGCCCCTCGTAAGCACGCCTGCCTGTTTCAGAAACTCTAAAACTGGAGCAAATCTTGAGATGTTTGCAACATTCCTGAGATGCTCATGGAAAAACGTGAGATGCTCATGGGAAAATGTGAGATCCTCATGGGAAAACGTGAGATGCTCATGGGAAAATGTGAGATGCTCATGGGAAAACGTGAGATGCTCATGGGAAAATGTGACGGAGAAAGATTTGGCCAGGTGCATTTCAGCGATGTCCAGACATCTCCAGAGCTGCTCCAGTTTTAGACTCTGTGAATCCGCTTTGAGGCGGCAGGTGCAGGTCTGAGATGCACACCACCATCTCCAGATCTGCTCCAGTTTTAGACGCTGTGAATCTGCTTTGAGGCTGCGGCAGGTGCAGGTCTGAGATACACACCACCATCTCCAGATCTGCTCCAGTTTTAGACGCTGTGAATCCGCTTTGAGGCGGCAGTTGCAGGTCTGAGATGCACACCACCATCTCCAGATCTGCTCCAGTTTTAGACGCTGTGAATCCGCTTTGAGGCGGCAGGTGCAGGTCTGAGATGCACACCACCATCTCCAGATCTGCTCCAGTTTTAGACGCTGTGAATCCGCTTTGAGGCGGCAGGTGCAGGTCTCAGATGCACACCACCATCTCCAGATCTGCTCCAGTTTTAGACGCTGTGAATCCGCTTTGAGGCGGCAGTTGCAGGTCTAAGAGGCACACCGCCATCTCCAGATCTGCTCCAGTTTTAGACGCTGTGAATCCGCTTTGAGGCGGCAGGTGCAGGTCTGAGATGCACACCACCATCTCCAGATCTGCTCCAGTTTTAGACGCTGTGAATCCGCTTTGAGGCAGCAGGTGCAGGTCTCAGATGCACACCACCATCTCCAGATCTGCTCCAGTTTTAGACGCTGTGAATCCGCTTTGAGGCAGCAGGTGCAGGTCTCAGATGCACACCACCATCTCCAGATCTGTTCCAGTTTCAGACGCTGTGAATCCGCTTTGAGGCGGCAGGTGCAGGTCTCAGATGCAAACTGGCATCTCCAGATTTGCTCCATAGGAAATATGAGCAAATTAGGCCATATATGTTTGTTGGGGCTGTGTTGGGGGCATTGCAGAGGACTATATAATGATGTTCTGACCGTAGGCCTCTATGCACTAGTCTATGCAGTTAATGATTTAGTGACTTGTGGTTGAAAATAATGCACATTTGGTAATACTATCCAGAATGACATGTCTTTTCTCTCCTCTCTCTGACTCGCTGTGTCCGTTCCACTCTTTCTCAATTCATCATGTTATCCCTTTCTCTCTCCTCTGCCCTGCTTTTCTCATCTGCATGTGTGCATTCAGTCATCCCGTAGCAGCTCAACGCCACCTAACATCTCCTACACCGTACAGAGGGAGGAGGTTGTGGATCGCTCCGTTTTGGGACGCAGCATTAACACACTTTGCACCACGGTCCCCACCTATTGGGCTCAGGAGAGTACAGGTAATTGTTAGCTTTGTATCATCAAACATGATAACATATAACATGATGGTTTGTGAATAATGACCAGCTCGTGCAACTTTCAGTTGATAACATGGCCACACAAATGTAATGTTTCGGATCATGATGCAAACAAGTCAGGGTCCTGGCAGAAAAAGTTACACAGCTACAGGCCTGCTGCTGGAGGAACCTGCCTAAAGGTTGTCCCCTCACCTCAACACTTGGTAGAACACCCTATTATTCAATACCATGTGAAAAGCATGGGTCAACAAAGTTCGCCAAAAAATCGTCCCACTCTTTTATCAGGGACATCATTTCACCAAAATTTCAGAGGTAACAGAAGTGACATCACACACCTGAAGACATCACAGGAAGTGATATCACATGACCTTTGACCCGGATGGCATCAGTTCCTCTTTAACTGTGGTGACATTACCACCACCAATGGGAGTTTTCTTCTACTGCACAAGAGATATGTAATATCATATCATTGAGGAACTCTTGTGCATCTAGGCCTGACAGCCTTAGCAGTGCCTTGCTAAAGCTTAATCCAACGTGTTTGGGAAAGCTGCTGCAACAGTTGTTTAGTTGTATCTCTGTAACCAACGAACTGCCCGCTACTTGACAAGATAGTATAATCGTTCTGGTGCACAAAAAGGGCTCTCACCAGGAAGCAAAATATGATAGGCTGCTCTCTATGTTAGATGTGCCTGCAAAAATATTTGCATGAGTGTTCCAAATTCAGCGGGCGGAGGAGTGTAAAGTTCTTCCGATGTATCAGAAAGGATTTATTAAGGGGGCAGGCACCCTTACTAACATCATGACACTGACTAACGTGATTGAATACTCCTATGCAAGAGGGCAGTGCTTATATGCATTGTCTGTAGACATTAGCGCGCCCTACGACACGCTCTGCAGCAAAAAGCTATGGACAAAACTAGCCAATTGGGGGATATCACCCGGTCTTCTTAGGATGCTACTCTCTCTATACACGGACACAAATGTAATTGTCAGAATCACTAATGCTGGGGTATCTTCGGATCTGATCCGTACCTAAGTAGGCCTCAAACAAGAGTGCAAATTAGATCTGCTGTTGTTTAATTTATACCTCTCTGATCTTTCGGCCACTTTGGACTCCAGTAACTTGTTCCCCTCAAGGCTGGGGGCCATCAAAATACCCTAGCTGGGTTCTGGCGGCGATCTCATTCTTTTAGTTTCTACATACAGACGCTTACAGAGCAGCTCAGATAAACAATGTGGTTACTCAGAAGCCAGTAGCTTGGTCATTAACTTTTCAAAAACGAAGGTCATGGCTTTTAGCAACCATAAGTTAAAATCTAGGAGCAAGCTTAAATTGAAAATTGGCTCGCATGACACTGAGCAAGTCTCTGAATACATTTATCTTGGACTCACCTTTGACCAGCCTCTTACTTGGGATCATAACCTTGACCAGTTATATGTTAAAGTTAGACAATTGCCTGCTGGCATCTCGCATTTTGAGAGGGAACACACAGGCTTTTCATTGAAGAGATTGACTGAATTATATAAAATCAAAATACGAACAACCATGAAGTACGTTGCGGATGTCTCAACCAGTAAGCATTCATCAATATTGGGATTGATGGAAAGGCGTTGCTTAAAAATGTTGCTTAAGCTTCCTCTTTCCACACCTATTGAGTATGTCCTGTTGGAGACAAAATTGAACTCTGCGATTGGCACCTTGAATGTGAGCACGATTCATTTGTTTCAGAAAGTGTAACAAGCGGCTGAGGATGCCTTATTGAATTTTAACCACCTGTTGACTTGGACTGAATTTATGGGCCATAGCAACATGACTATTAATAGAATTTCCAGGGAGGCCTATGGAATCATCCATCATTCAATACTTGAGAGAAGCTATTTGGGGGCTTGACTGCTTGTGTGCATGTATATATGAAGGTGTGTATCTGCTTGAGTGAAGGGTTCTGGTGGGTGTCATGTGAATTATTGAGAGGAATATGGCTGTGTGACTGCTTTTGTTCATGCATATATATAATTTCGCGCAGGACTGCCAAACCGAATTACTGTTACCGTCAATGAATCCCGCGGAATTACAAGTGGTGGTCGGCAGTGTAAATGCCCTTTTTTGGAGTCCATAGGCATTAAGATTTTGGTGGAATTACCACCAGCGGTAATTCTGCCGATTTTGCAGTGGTAAAGTGGAGGATTGAGAGCCAGCATTTAGCTGGAGTTAAATCCTCCATTTCATGGCCAAGCTCAGAGATTGGCTGAGCCGGAAAGGTGGCAGTAGCGGAATTACTGCTAGTTTTTTACCGCTCGGCACACTCGGAATGAGCCCCACAGAATTTGCAGCGCTTCCACCACAATTAGAAGGCACCCCTTTTTTATATTTCTTTACGGAAAAACAATGGATCATAATTATAACATTAGAGTCGATAAGCGTTACTGAAGGCAATCAATGGTGAATCAGATAGTTATTTATTGGACACTAAAGTAATTTCTTTACTATAGACCTATGATATCACCATATCCCATGGACAGTAGGAATGCTTGCAAACTTCCTATAAATGCATTCCTTGTCTGAGAAGCTCGTTTAATGAAATACTGTGTTATTGAATTTGGGTATGTTCAGAGCGTTATCACTTTGCATAAAGTATACATTGCTCATGGTTTCCATTAATACTAATAGCTTGTCCTTCTTCTGTTTCATTGCAGGTGCACAATCACGTGCAGTGTATGACTGCGTCATCGTGGCATATGAATATCGTGTCATTAACGGAACACTTTACCTTATACTTTATCTAAGATGTGTCCTGAGGGTCTAGAAATGGATGTCATTTGTCTATGAACATACATCAGATCGTTTTGGTGGAGGCATCTATTGTTTCTTAAATTTATAGAAATAAATCAAAAATGAAAAACGGCAAATCTGAACCCTGCTGGGACGGTCTACTTTTTTGCTGAAGTGACGGGGTCTGAGGGCTTGCGCAGGGACTTCCAAATTTGTGAACAGATCTACAATTGCGGAAACGTATGGTGCCTAAGCCTAAAAGTCCAACCTGTCATAAAGCAAAAATACAAAGATGATTAAGTCACTTGCATTACATTTGGGGGAAATAATGCTGCCTGTTACAGTGTGAAGAACAGGGAAGTATCTGTACAATGCACTGTATGAAAACATGAGGTTAATTGATATGATCTATTCTATAGACATGTATGGTTGGTATTCTCTTAATTACTCTGGTTCTTCATGACGATGCCATGTCTAGGGGAGGATAGCTCAGGGGCAATGTGCTCGCATGGGAAACAAGACGACACAGAACAACACAGGTTTGATTAAGCAAATTATAAATAACCTATGATATCTGATACACAAATGTAGTGGGTGGGCGTGCACACTCTCTACTGGCTCATAGACCACAGCCTTTGAATAAAGAAATATTTGTTTTCCCAACTTGGTTTCCTGTAATCCTTTTTAGGGGGTATTGATAAATGCGTAGGATATTAAGGAGAATATAAAGGATACCTATTTTGGGAAGTTGGGATTGAAAGGATTTTTAGGGAATAAAACAGCAGTTCATCTGACGCAGTACCATTGTGACGCAATGCATCACAAAGGTCAATGACAATCACTTCCTTCCTGTGCACCGCATCAACAGGTCAATATTGCAAAACACAAACTTTGTTTTCAACTTAAAAAGACCTATATGGGCCTCTTCTATTGGTACGTTGTTATTCAGATACCATCTCGGAAATAATGAATGCCTACACATTTCAGATCTAGTGTTAATTAGGTTGCATTTAAAAATAACTATGAAGTGACATCAAACCGCAGATAAACAATTGATAGAATCTTATTAGATGCGAATTCTAAGAAATATGCTGGTAAAAAGGAGAAGATTTTTTAAAAGTTACCAGTCTCTTTCTGATTTGTGCCTACTATGAGATAGTTATAAGGCTTGTTTCAGGGGAGTGATTATGACTTCCTTAAGGAGCTGACCTTCTGCTCTTGAGAGCAACATTCTATTTATTTTTATTGTATTTCATTATTTGAAGCGCACACCTAGCTCGCGAGCAAAGGAGCATACTACTCTTTAATGCCCCAAGCTGCCGTCTCATTGACACAGCTGGCCACTTGTTTTAGCCACATTTATCGTGATACAGCTTTGGGGATGCTGTCTGTCATGTTGCTGCTAAGTGTCTCTCATCCTTGGCATTCAGAATGGGCGGAAGCCGCTGTACCCTCCTACCCTGACCACCGCAGCAGATACAAGGACACCATGCTCAGGCTCACAAGCAGGCACCATTCCCATCCCGTGGATGGCCCAGAGGGTAGAGGGCTCGCTTGAAAACCTGGAGGCTTTTATCCTTCCCGCAAATGTTTTTTTCTCGCATTTTGCTGAACATATTTCGTTTTTATTCGTGGCCTTTTTGGGGTAAAATTTACCAATTCGCTTAGTCCTGCCTTCATGACGTCAAGTCAAAAAGTATTTCACTGTGGTGATTTGAGATGTTTATTCTAAATGTTTTTTCACACAGGCCTATTTCAGGGTGCACTCAACTCATCCAGCTTTGCAGTGTATACAACACAGGGCTTCATTCTAGTGAATCCATATTCAGTAATAGGATTACATCCTTTCACAACATACAGTTTGGGATACAATTGCAATTGGAGTGTATTAGTATTGTGACCAACAAAACAAAGTTTTTCTTGGAGAAGATTTGCTTTTGAAATATTCCTTATATGGAATGATGTGGAATATATTCAAGTGGAAAAGCACTAGGGAGCTCATGCTCCTGAAATGCGTAATTTGGCAGCTGTACAGTGTAACATAAGCAGGTCCGGCTGTCAAATTATGGTCATTTACACTGTGGGGTGCAAATGTAAATCTCAAAAGGCGCCTTTTGCCCTTCACATTTCCACTCGGCAGTGCAAAGTGAGTAAACCCTGCATGCCAGGTAGCGTTTACTTTTGATTGTGAGCGCCACTTGTCATGCTCTCCTGGTAAGCGGCGCTCACAAGCACAATAAAACACTGTCCGACATGCTCGGATGTCAGATAGCTTTTAATTTTAATTTTTGAAATGCACGCATATAAGCAGTGTTGAGTGGAGTAACTTTGCTTAAAATGCTGGGGACACATGACATCTGAAGGTGAGGGATGAAGGAAGGGCGGAGGGTGGCTGTGAACACTAAACCACTGCACCAGACAAGTCCCATGCCAACACTCTGTTATAACTTTCTTAGGACTGTCATGACTTTGAAATTAAATTCTAAAGACACGTCAGGAGGTTTTCACACCATAGTGTTCACTGCATTGACAACAGTCATACAACCCGAGCCCTCTCTACCTAAAGAGTGCCTGCAAGCATACTGTAGGGGGCTACTGTTTGATATTTGCCACCAGGGCATTGAATCAAGCAAACACAAAGACAGATTACAAAATGGATGCCTGCAAGAATTAAAAAAAACAGCACATTAAGTTGTGCATTCTACATTTCAAAATTACTTGCAACATGTTTTATTTTATTTTTTTAGAGGAAGCGACAGTTAACACCAACAGAAACATAGAGTGCATCCCTGATTATTTGTATTAGATTTTAGTTATAGAACATTCAATGTCAATGTGCTGAACAAGTAAAGGAAACAGTACAACTCAAGGGGAAATAAATGAAACAACCATATCACCAAGAAAGCAAGTGTGTTTTGAGACGAGAACAAAAGTGTGTAAAAGAAGAGAGGGAGTGAAGGGGAAGAGAGAGTCTGTTCCAATGTTTAGGGGCCAGTAAGATAAAGGAGCAAAAGCAAGATTTAGTATTGGAGGACATGGAAGGTAAGTAGAATAAGGGATTGAGAGAGAATGGAGCAAGAAGGAAGGAAATCAAAGAGAAAAGATGGCGGTGAAATTCTTTTTTTTTTTTCAACAAGGCTTTTTATTAAAGTTTAGTAACAAACAGATTGCTGCAAACATTATTTAGGTCATAATGTGATAATGATCAAACAGAGAAATAAAACAAAAATCTAACCAAAACATCAAGTAAACTAGGGGGGAAGTTTGTCAGGGGGGGGGAGTACACCGGAGAGGAGGCAGCTTCGGTTCATAGATGAGCATGTTGGAGCCGCTGCTTGACCAGGCAGAGGGCTGGAAGGCAGTGGTGAATGACCATCTGAGGGGCGGCTATGGTGGGCATTGAGTTGTTGCAATCGGGGGTTCCCGTGCAGGGAGCTTCGAGGGCGCCCCCGACGGGATCACAGCCTTCTTTAATCATATTTCGCCATCCAGCGGAGGGACGGTGGCTGTCTTGCCACACCGGGGTAGTGTTGTGCATAGTCTAAGAAGGGAGCCCAAGTGCTGTAAAACTTGCTTCTAACCTCAAAGCGGAAGGCAGACATTTTTTCGGCCACTGCGATATCCCAACACTTCGTCCACCCCCATATGGGGATTGCTGGGCCCTCAGGGTGCTTCCAAAGTCTTGCCATTGAGATTTTTGCGGCCATGAGCAGGTGGGAGCAGAGATCCGCCAGCCGACTGGCCCTCGCCTGTGTCGCCCAACAAGACCAACAAGACCACTCCTGGGTCCCACTGAATCGAGAGGCCTGTGATTTGTTTGATCTGCCCCAGGATTTCCTCCCAATACCGGGCCGATTTCGGGCATGTCCACAGGAGGTGAAACGGTGTGCCAGTGTCAGTGCAGCCTCTCAAGCAGAGTGGCAGGATGGCAGGGTTGCTTTTGTGAAGGGTTTCCGGCGTTAGATACCATTTATAGCAGACCTTGATCGCCCCCTCCTTGTTTGTGACACATTTTGAGCTCCCATGGGTTCTCGCCCAGATGCGGCTCCAACTCTCTGCGTCTAGTTCTCTACCTATGTCCCACTCCCATGTCTGCATGTAGGGTTCCTTCAGGTTGGAGTCTCCTCTGTCCAGCAGCCTGTATAAATTCGATATTTTCCTGGTGGGCTGGAGCACCATCAAGGTTCTTTCCAATGCCGTCAGCTCTCTGCGTCCGTGCGGTTTTATCGTGTTGTGAGACAGCCAGTGTCTGAGCTGGGCATATCGAAATCATTCAGCCTCAGGGACCTGAAATTTCGCTTTGCATTCCTCGAAAGTAAGCAGAGTACCGTTCGTGAAGAAGTCCGCGATGCGTTTCAGTCCTCCCGTCTTCCTCCTGGCGAAGGTGTTCAGTGTGATCCCTGGAATGAAGTCGGGGTTCTCCCAGATTGGGGTCAGCAGGCCCACTGTGCTTCTGCAGTTCCATCGCCGGGCTGCTTTCTTCCAACTCTCCGCTGTGTTTCTGGTCATCGTGAGGGGTCCAGCGTCCAGCGGTTTCCTGGGCCAGGCGATGTGCGGAAGGTATTCCAGTGGGTAAGAACTCCAGTCCTCTTCTAGTTTCAGCCAGCGTGGACGGTTGATGCCTGATTGCCATGTAAATACTGCTGAGAGCTGAGCCGCAAGGCAATATCTGCCAACCTCTGGGGCCCCCTAAACCTCCGGTTCTCGGGCTTCAGAGCATCATCTTCCAGGTGATGCGTGTCTTTTTCCCTCCCCAAATGAATTGTGAGATGTTCGCTTGCAGTTTCTGCAGATCTTTCCTGGGAATGGAGACTGGGATGGCCTGGCAGTGGTATAACAGTCTGGGTATCAGGTTCATTTTCACTGCCGAGATCCTTCCAGTCCAAGATATCTCCTGTTTTTGCCAGTGGGCCAGGTCCGTCTGCAGCTCTTTAAGCAGGGCCGAGAAGTTTGTCTTGTAGGTTTGCTCTGTTTTGCATGGAATTCGGATGTCCAGGTAGCTGAGGCGGGTTTTGGGTCATGGAATGGGGAACCTGGCTGCCAGGGAGTCTGCCAAGTCTTTGGGGATGTTAATGCCCAGAGCAGTTGATTTTGTGAGATTGATGGTGAAACCTCAAACTGCTTTGAGGCTGTCTAGTTCCTGCCACAGGGCACAGGGCACTCAGAGAAGCCTCTGGATGGGTGAAGGTCAGCAGCACGTCATCTGCGTATAAGACGGCTTTGTAAGTTTCTCCTTTGAAATCGAGGCCGCAAATCAGCGAATCCCAGAGACAAATGGCTCCATAGACAGTGCAAAGATGAGAGGGGATAAGGGACAGCCCTGTCGGGTGCCTTCGGTTATCATGATCATGGGGGATTTGCTGCCATTTATTCTGAGTGCCGTAGTGGGATGTTGGTAGTTTGCCAGCATCCATTTCAGGCTATTCCCCGGATCACCGGCTTCGTGGCGTCCCAGACCATTGCCTTGGATGTTCCCTTTGCTGCGTTTTCCTCAAAGTAGTTTGTAAGGGAGTTCGACAGCTCGCAGGCAACCGCTGGATCTGCCAAGATGTAGTCCTGTAGCTTCCAGGACCTCTGCGGGGGCTCCGGGAGACCCTCCGTACGTAGCCAGGCTAATACTGGTGCGTGATTGGAGATTACCCGCTGTCCAATGTGTATGTCCTCGATGCATGGGAATAGCTCACTGGCCATTAGCAGGAGGTTTATTCTCGAAAATCCCCCATGGTCGTGTGAGAAGAACGTAGTCACAGGCTCCATTGTTGGCTAGTTCCATGCGTAAATAGTCCCGGCTCAGGCGAAGTCTGATCTGGTAGGTGGAAGGGTTTTGTTGACACTGGGATCCGGGGTGAGGTTGAAATCGCCTCCAATCAGCAGTCGGCCTTCCGCGAAGGTGATTATTGACGGGAGAATAGTGCGTAAGAAGCTGTCCTGGGCGTCGTTAGGGCAGTATATTGCTGCATTGGTGATCTGGAGTTTGACTAGTAATCCCTTGAGCAGTAGGTACCTTAATGCTGGGTTACGCTTGACTGTGACATTCGTCAGGGGTACTGTGCGGCTGAGTAGTATAGAAGCGCCCCCCTTCTTCTGGCCAGAGGAGGAGAAAAACCACCCGGGAAAGCATTGAAAGCCAATCCGCTTCTCATCGGAGGACAGCAGATGAGTTTCTTCCAGGCACACAATGTCTGCTGCGAGCTGGGCTAGTCGGTGTTCAACTGATTTGCACTTCCTTGGCGAGTTCAGCGCTGGGGGGGGTCTGATCCTGTGGGGTCTCTCCACTCGGGAACAGGAGTGTTCGGAGTCCTGTGATGTTGCTTGTCTGGAGGGAGAGTCTGTGTCGGGGTACCCTTCCCATGCCTCAGGGTTCAGCAGTCTCTCTGCTTCTTTCAAGGTGCGTATGTGGCGGAGGGTACCTTCCCAGTGAAGGTCAGGGATGTAGGGTATCCCCACCGGGTCTTCTTTTCTCTGAGCCACTCCGTGACCGGTCTCAGGGCTGTCCTTTTCATTAGCATGATGGCCGCCAGGTCCTGGTACAAGGAGATGGATGCGTCTCTGAAAAGTATGCGGGGGGAGGTCCTAGCTTCCTGCATGATTTCTTCTTTCACTTTCTAGTAGTGTAACCTCGCTAGGACATCGGGCAGGGTCAACGTGTTCGATTTCATTCTTGTCCTGTGAACTCTGTCGAAGACGAGGGGGGAGTCATCCGGTAGCGTCAGGATGAAGCGGAAGAGGTCGTTGACTTACCTTTCCAGGTCAGCGTCTGTGACATTGGTCGAGATCCCACTCAGGCGGATGTTATTGCGCCGGGAGCGATTCTCTGCGTCCTCCTGCTTAAGCTCCAGGGCTTTGCATCTGGCTTCTTGAGCTGAAAGTCTGTTTGAGCCCTCATCGATCTTGTAGCTCTGTTCTGTTCACAGAGGGTCGTTTCCACTCACGTAGTTCCCGCCTCTATTTCCTCCACCTGCTTGTCCAGGACCGTGATCTTACTCATAACCTCTTTGGTTCTCCTCTGATACTCCTTTGTGATGGCCGATGGGAGTTCCTGAAGGTTGGCCTTCGTGACTGCCTGTGTCGAAGGTCCAGGGTCCGATTCGGTGCAGGGTTCTCTGGCTGTAGCTTCCATGGCTTCAGTGCGGTCTCCCCTTTTTGGCCTTTCTGTGGCTGCGGTCGTCAGCAGCGTAGCAATGTCTGCTTGTTTAAATGTTTTTAGGTGCTTAGTCATGTTGGGCAGGATGCTTACGGCCTAGTCTGGCGAATCAGGGGCCCTCCATGCTGCTAGGGCTCAGGGCTGACTATATGCGACGGGCCCAAAGGTGGGTGAGTTTGCAGTTTTCTGTTGGATGCTTGGGAGGGGCTACTGAGCCTTCGCCCCTGTGTGGGTGGTGTTGCTGCTGAGGAGGACTGTATGTCCCGTATGGTCAGCTGTATCCGACAGTGTGCAATTGGTCCCCTTGTGACACAACGGCACAGTGCGTGGGCCTTTTACGGGTCAGGCCAGTGGGTCCTCAGATGCACTGCTGGGGTCCTTATCAGACGAGGGCCAGCTGTAGTGAGAGGGTGAGACGGGAGGAGCAAATTGTGGGGCACTCCCAGGGTGCTATTGTCCAGGACTATAGTGTCTATCAGTCCCCGCCCCGAGCCGGAGTACATGTTGCGGCATCGGACCTTCTGCAGTCACAATGCCATGAAGGTGCAGGGGGGGATAGGGGGCTGTGGTTCTGGGCAGCCAGGCTCCCCCAGCTGCAGGGAGCTCTTGTGGTGCAGAGGGCCTCTATGGTGAAGCTCCTCTGGGCTGTCGGAGGCAGTAGGGCGCACAGGGAGGAGCCGATTGCCCGCAAAGCAAATGCCACCTTACCTCCGACCTCGGGTGCGAGAAGGGCACGCCAGGCATGTGCCGGGGTTTGCTGTGGGGCTGGCCTGTCGTTGCAGGCTGTGGAGAGTGTTCCAGTTAGCGTCCCGGCCGCTGGTGGGTTTGCGGAAGGGTTCAGGTGCACACCATGGCTGAGGGGCTCCCGATGTGGATCTTGGGAGCGGGCGTCCCTTCAGGCCCGACGGGGCCAGTGATGGAGTGCCTGCAACCACTGATTCGTTGTGGTGTCCTGGGCCACCAGAGAATAGCAGAGCCCCACTGCTGAGCCGAATCCACCTCAGACTCGCCCGGGTGCCAGTCCAAGGGTAAATTGTTGGGGTGCCAGCTAGGGCACCCCGAGCGGCGTTGGTGGGTCGGAGTGTGGGTGCTGCCACGGGCTGACCGCGGCTTAGCTTGCTCTGAGCTGATGGACCTGGGGGCACAAGGCCATGGTGACATTTGAAGACAAGACAGAGAAAGTTAAAGAGAAGGACTGATTCAAAGTAGAGCCACTGGAGTGCTGCAAATACAGGAGGGATAGTCATGGAGGATAAAGAGAATAGAAGGACCATGCCAGTAAGAAAGGGCTAGACTTGCTGACCCAAAATGCCAGTCTAGCCAAGCAATAACACATACCAAACTTGCTTTATCAATAAGCCTAGAAACTAAGTCATGCCACAGTAAGAAAGGGCTAGACTGGCTGCCCCAACATGTCAGTCTAGCAAAGTAATAACACATACCATGCTTGCTTTATCAAGATGCCCAGAAAAGAAAATCACGTCACAGTAAGAAAGGACTAGACTGGCTACCCCAATATGCCAGTCTAGTGGGAGAAACCTGAGGGTATTCCCACTCTTGCTACCCCTGGATCCTCTTCCTAGGTGGCCAGGGAAAGGCCATCATTCTTGGATCCCGACCATGGTGGCGAAGAAGCGAGGGAGGATCACCCGGGTGGAGGGTCCTCAGGGATTGGGAGTGGGGTGCCCGCAGGCAAGACATGGTATCCCCCATTTTCCATTGAAGACCACCCTAATCCCCCCGGCCTTTGTGGGCTATTGTAGGACCTTCCCCCTCATTTCACCACTTTTGTACCGTTGATAGTACTGAGAAGAGGAAGAGGCGACCAAGAGTTATAACACAAAGACCTAATTTTACAACTTTAGTTTTGGGACAAGGAAGATGCCTGCAAAGTACTTGCAAGGTCAGGCAAGTCCCTTTAATGACAGTCAGGCAAACCCCATTGGAAGTCCACACCTGCAACCTGTCAAAGGGTTGCAGGTGTATAAAGGGAGACAAAAAGTGCAGCAGAGAGAGCAACAGGGAGGCCTGTGTTGCAGAGACCAGCAGGGGACCTGTGTCGTGAGGGGGTAGCCGTGGTGGGACTTGAGAGGAAGTCAGGATGCTGGTCAGTATCCCAGAGACCTGTGGAATCAAGGGCAAATCGGGCTGTTGAGGCACCACAAGTGTGAGCCTCCAAGTTGGAGAGAGAGAGCATCTGAAGCAGCGACCAATGAAGGAAGAAGAAAGGGTACGACGTCCTTTCATCGCGGGATGTTTTTTGCGGCATTTTTTACAGTGAATTTTTATGGGAAAAAACTCATCAAATTTTTTTAAAAATTGGCGGGGGATCTGGGGGAACCCCCCCAAAAAAATTTTAAAAAAATTCGATGGGTTTTTTTTGTAAAAAAAATCGTGGTAAAACCCCAGCGAAAAATAAACCTGCAATGAAATTACATGGAACCGAAGAAAGGCCACCATCTGGCATCCGTGCCCGAGCAGCAGAGCTGCCGGGGCTTGCAGAGGCCAGTCCGCCGCCCAAAGAATCAGAAGAGGAGAATCGGAGCACCGGAGAGGAACGCTAAGACCGGTGTGTGTCAGGGAAAGCCACTTAGAACTGGGGCGTTCTTAGCAGGCTATGTGTAGGCAATTAAGTGATGCATGCGTTTCTTGAATACCAAACTGAATGAAACTTTGAACCAAGGCTAATCATGGTTATTGAATACCGAACTGAATGAAACTTTGAAAACAAAGCTGAATTATGCATATTGACGTTTATTGAATGCCGAACTGAGTGAAACTTTGAAACAAAGAGGAATCACGTATGTTGAATTATTGAATATCGAACTGAACGAAAACCTGGAAACTGAGCTAAAGTAAGCTTACTACATACAGAGCTGAATACAACTTTATGGGCAAAGCTAACAACTGATGATAACCAAAAGGAAAAGTGCCCATTTGTAAGCGACTTACTGAAAAGAGCGCAAGTGCTAAAGAAATACAATAGAAAGGTGGGGCGTGAGAAAGACCACCACAAAGTGAATTTTATGAATGAGAACAGTGTGGCAAGGACAAAGACTGACAAGATATGTGTAACATGTTGTGGCAAAGCCAAGAGGCTAACCAGGAGAAACCAAGGGGGTGTGAAAATGCACACAGAAACAAGAGGCCGACCAAGAGAAACAAGTGGGGGTTCCTGGTTGCGCGACCTGTGATGGATGGATGGACCGTGTGGTCTGACCACTGTGCCTAGACCAGTGAGCCCTAAATGGTGAAAGTCAAGGCCACTTTGAAATAAACCAAGAAGGAGCACTGTAAGTGAACTGAGAAAGCAAACTAGAAGGAGGGTTAAGTGGCCCTAGTTTTGTTTGGAACTTCGAAAGATTGAAAACCATGCAAGTTGCTATGTTGATATCTTGGGGAAGGGAACCCTGAGATTTTGAGCTGCAAATTCTGTCTTGAGGACGGAGCCTCAAAACCCCTTCTTTCTGTGAACTGTATTACATTGAGCTTGGGAAAGGGAACCCCAAGAATTGTGTGGAGCTGTATTGCCTTGAATTCGGAAAAGGTAATTTTGAGACTTTTGTGGAACTTTCTCAAACTGGGGGAAGGGGAGCTGAAGAGGAAGCCAAGAGCTGGAAGAAGCTCAAAACTTTGTGTTGATCATGATTTCTTTTATGATTGACATCCCTACATATCGTTTAACTTTAGTTGTGAGGGCAAGGATAGGTTTTGGACACAGACAGACTTTTAAGTTGAACTCTTTGACTCTGATGTTCCTTAGTTTCGTCCATGTAGGAAAATCCCACCTTAGCATAGGGCAAGTTAGGCCTTAGACCATCCTGACAGTTAAGTTAATAAATATCTTTTGTTTAAACTTTGAGTCTGTTGTCTGTGTCTTGCTTCATGGTGCCTTCACACTAGCCAAGCAATAACATATACCATGCTTACTTTATTAAGATGCCCGGAAACAAAAAGTCATGCCACATTAAGAAAGGGCGAGACTGGATTCCCCAAAATGCCAGTCTAGCAAGTAATAACACATAGCATGCATGCTTTATCAAGATGCCCAGAAAAGAAGTCATGACACAGTAACAATGGCTAGACTGGCTGCACCAAAATGCCAGACTAGCCATATCATATGACAATGTATTGTCATGCTTGCCTTCTTAATGAGGCCCATAAACAAATGTCATGCCTGCGGCCCGCCTGCGCTCCTCTCTCTCTCTCTCTCTCTCTCTCTCTCGCACACACACACACACCCACACACACACACACACATTAATTCAAAGACACAAAACACATATGCAACGTACACTGACTCACTCATTTGCACCATTGCAGTATGCATATGTACTATGCACACAACACATGCATGTGTACATACATACACTAATAACACATATTACAAACACTAAACACACACACACACATTTTCACAAAAAAAAGTAAACATACCTGTGTTTCGTGGCACCTCGACTCTTTGGGCCTCATTACAACACAGGCGTTAAGGGGTTAACGGCGCCGTAAAAGGTGTCGGCGCCGTTAAACCCTTAACTCCTGATTACGAGGTCCCTTTGCTTTTAGCAGGCGTTAAAAAACCAACCCGCAAAGGGACCTAGGAGCTAATTATGGCACTGTAATTTACGGTGCCGTAATTAGCGCCTTCCCCATTCCCATTGAGCCCAATGGGCCAGAAATGGGAATGGGGAAGGGCCATGGCGGCATGGGGAATTACCGCCCCGCCAACCTCGGAATGGGGTGGTAATTCCCCATTCCGCCATGGCGGAGTTGGAAGTTACCGGCATGGACCATGGTCCAACGCCTGGGTCGTAATGAGGCCCTTTGTCTTTCCTGGCCTGCTCTCAAGTCACGCTCTGCACATGCTCTATGCAGACAGAAACCATAAAGGTGACTGAGCTTCCTGGTTCCTGTCGCACAAGTGCTGCTGAGCAGCTGGAAAGCGCACACTCCACGACCGCCCGGCAGGTGGTCAGGGAAGTCCGCTGCAACCTCACAGTGGGCCCTGCACCACTCAGTCCACCACCCTAGCTTCTGACTTTGGTCAAGTCAGCGATTGTGAGGGGCTTAGCCGTGCGGGCCCCAACATGCCAGGACTGCACAGCGGCCACATCCCTGCAACAATGGGACACCGCGAGTCTGGCTGGGGGATCCCCAGCCAGGCTTGCACTGTCCCATTACACCAGGGGACCACTGCAGCGGTTCGGAGTGGGTTACAATTCAAACTTTTAGCAACCTTCCCTTTACCGTGCACCTGTTTGATGCTACGGTTTTAACTGTATAATCAAAAAAGGCTGATAACCCATCCACCAATACTTGTGAAGGAATTGGTGTTTGAGAGTCAGGAGAAGGCTGGGAAAGTTCCATGAGTGCAGTGAACATTTCTGGTTGCATGTTGAAGGCTGACAGAATGTGGTGACTTTGAGATAATAATATTTAAGGGCTAGACAATTGATATGGTGTGCCTCTAATAAGTGTTACTCTTACCAGACACATTCTAGATGATGAACTTCACAACTCATGGATCTGAGTTCATCAGAAAACCATGGGCCTGAGTTTTTACTGTGCAAAGTACATCTAATAGATCAGTGGTCTTCAAATGGGGTGGGCTGGCTCCGCTAGGGGGCCCAAGGGATGTCCATGAGGTGCCAGACCCTTTGAAAAGGAATTAAGATGACTGTTTTTAATATAAAAGACTTTGGGCCTCATCAAAAGTTGGCCGAGCAGTAAAAACGCGACAGTAATGCTATTACTGCTGCATTACACTCTGAGGTTGGGGATTCATCTCCAGCTCTGAGCTGGGGGTAAATCCGCCAAGTTTCCACCCATTTTTGGCACAATTACCATCACGCTATTAGCGTGATGGTAATTGCCAAAAATGCCCCATTTATTCCAGTGGACCCAATATAAATGGGGAATTACCACCACACCGCAACTTGGGATCTGGCACTAATAGTGCCAGACCAAGTTGAGGTAATGCTAATAGCATTGGGCGGTATCCCGGCACATTTACCAGTCGGAGTCAGCTCTACCCTTACTGGATCCCCTTTTGCCTCTTCAATCAGGTTTGTCCTCTCCGGCTTCTCTGCCAGCCAGCTCTTGGTCCACTTTTCCCATTTTCTCCTCCAGTGAAGTATCAATGGCGATTTCTAATCTAAAATTAGCCTCTCCGCAGGATCCTATCCTGCTGATGCTGATTAAAGACATTGTGCCCCAGGTGGTCCTTCTGTTCATTGATGCTGTTAACCTGTCATTTCACAATGGAGTTATCCCCTGCTCTGTGAAACAGGCAACAGTGACCTGCTGTTGAAAAAACCTTCTCTTGATTCTTCTCCTCTTTCTAATATGTGGGCTATCTCTTTGTTGCCTTTTCCTATGAAGCTTTGGAGCATTTAGTCTGTCCTTAACTTACCTCTTTTTCGGAACAATCCTCTTTTTTTCACTCCTCACAATCAGGGTTCCGGCCAGGGATTGGGACCGAGAGTGTCCTGGCTTGGTTTTCATCTTTTCTTACAGACCATTGCCAAACTCTTCCTCTTCCACCTTTTCTCTCTTCAGAAACGGTCAACACATGTGGTGTTCCTCAAGGGTCCTCCGTTTCCCTGGTCGTGTTCAAAGTATACATTCAACCTCTGACCAGGATCATCTTCTCTCATGGCTTCCGCTGCTACTCCCATGCCGATGACACTCAGATTCTGGTCCGGCTTCACTTGTGCATCCCCGAAACAGCAGCTAAGCTTCGGGCCTGTTTGGAAGGCGTGAGAGACTGGATGAGGGATAACTGGCTCAAGTTGAATGGGACATTGGCTCTTTGGATTTCTGACTTCTGGCCTCTTTCTCTTGGCCCTTATCTGTCTCCTATGATTTATGCCTTGGTGACTTCGGCGATCGACTATTGTAACTCATTGTTTCTGGCTTAGCCTGCTTACATTATCCAGTGTCTCCAGGTCCTTCAGAACTCGGCAGCATGCCTGACTAGGTCCACCCCCCGTCGTGCTCATATCTCTCCCATTCTTAGGGATCTCCATTGGCTCTCTGTCGCCAAGCGGATTCAGCTCAAGGACCTTTGTTTAGTTCATCGTGCCTTTTACAACCAGGGGGCGTAATATCTCCAGGCTAAATTCAAGCTGTATATCCCCACTGTGGTTGTTGTGCTCGACAAATGCCTGCCTTATCTTAGTGCCTGCGGTGAAATCCTGCCGCATTGGGGGCCGTTCATTCTCGGTGGATTCTCGGTGGCAGCTGGCGTTCTCCGGAACACTTTCCCACCACTGCTTAGGACCACAGTGCCACACTCTGCTTTCCGTACACTTCTGAAGACCTATCTGTTCTAAATGAGTTCTCTCCTATCCTGCAGGAGTGCCAAGATGCCCTGGGGCGAACATTTGCACTTTATAAATATCAGTTACATTATATTACATTACACCAATTAACAGACCACCTTTAGGTCTTCCCTTTTGTCCCTTTGTGGCCAGTTTTTGGATGATGGTCCGACCATCCATGACCAATGTGTGAACCATCCAAGTCTCCTGCAGCGCAACTATGTTGAACCCATCTGCATGGTCGAGCAGACCATCCCGGTCGTATAGGTGAGTATGGCCTAGACAAGTCCAACTTAAAGCGAGGAATGTGTGATAAGGGACATTGCTGGTACCGCTGCTGTATCAAACCAGCTAGCCATTCCCAGTGGTCTGCATCATTACCAGAGCCATGGGCAGCTCCCCCTAAGCCTCACGTTGTTACTTAATTGACTCTGTTAGCAACATGAATCCCGTGGGCCAATGGGGTGGACTGATGATCATCCATAGATGGCATCCCTCTGCTATCATGGACTGTTAGGTCAGGAACTCTTTTACAGAGTAACGAAGTGGATTCATATCCAGCACGAGAGAAGAGCTGAGAGTATTCCATTACATAATCAACCATCCCATCGGGGAAGAAGTAGACCAACAAAGTTACATCTTGGGCTTCTTCACAATGCTGTACAATTTTTATGTCCTCTGGGTGGATTATTCGCAGGGGAATAATAGATTGGAAAAGCTCCATGAATTGTGTCCGGTTGAGATAATCGTGAGGGTCTTTCCGAAAAATACTTTTTTATTTGTAATGCCTTTTCAACGTTCACATGCTGGTGGTGGGGGGGTGTTATACTTTCTTGATTTGGGCCAGAAGGCTTGTGAGCAGAGGCGATCACTACTTGGCGATCAAAAATTCCTGCAGCACCATAGGTTGTCACAGCGGGCGCCTCAGTGGATTGTATGGAGCCATCCTTTGAGTCCTTGGGCATATCATCGTTTGTCCCTGTTGATATCTCAGGTATAGTGAACAGGTACTTCAGATTGTATACAGGTACATTGTTAGGCCGACTTCCCCCAATATTTCGGTGCCAGCTTGTTGGTTTTTCCGGGCACCTCGTATCTTCTTACCCTGGGCCTCGCTAATAGGGGGGAACTAAATGTCACCTCCAGGGCAGGTATAGTAACCTGAGTCCATACCTGAGATGCTTCCCCACTGGCCAGCGTCTGTGTGCTGTTTATGTTCATAATAGTAAAGATTTTTGTATTGCACAATTTGAAATTGTTTTTCTTCTTTGTTTCACTTCTTTGTTAGGTATCAGTCCATCATGGGATTCTTATATCAATGGCACATCTGGTGAAATGCTGTTCTGGATAGCCCAGAATCCAGTGAGGATGGGTAATTCAGGCTCAGCCTCTCTGCTTTGTAATTTTGGATTCCTTTGATGTAAATAGCAAATATTGTCAACAAATGCTATTCTACCCACTCCATAAGGATGCCTGATTGGGATGCCAGAGATCCCTGTCAGTTTATGTATGGTATGCCGGTTGTATTGTCTATGTATAGCAGCACTTAGTCTCCCTTGTGATTTCCCTACACTGTCTTCAGAGCAAGTAACACTTCTCAGAGGTGCTTCACATTTGAGTATTGCAGAATGTACAATTGAGTTGATAGGCCATGGATTCATGTGACACTCTAGGTTACATCAATGCAATTCCACAGGCATCTCTTGCCGTAACATTTTGTGTGGGATGGTTCAATAGGACACTCCTTTCCAAATGGCCTAACCACTTTCACCACTCCATCTTCTTTTTGACTGAATAGTAACTGAGAGAAAGAAGGGTTTCATTTGGGGCCTTGCAATGACACTAGGAAAACGGTTGCTTCCATGTGCCCTTACGACGTCAAACAAGATCTTGCAAAGGCAAATTCTTCTGAGCAAGTAACTTCTGATGTTTGTCTCTGAGTTTCATTGTCCTGGACAGGAAGATGGCTCCCTTGACAGTGATCACATGTGCAGCAATGGGGATCCGCTCTTGGCTTGGAGTCAAGTTGGACATTGATATATTTTTCAGGAATCCCAATTGTTTCAAGAGTTGACATGTTCTCATTGTGTTCTTCTAGTGACAGGGTCAGAGACCTTGCACCCCTCCCGACATGAGGCAGCAGGGCCACCTGGACATTAGCCAGGGCCAGCCCTATGCCAGGGGCGGGGTGAACGGAGTTAGGATAGGGAGCTCAGACCTTAACTTCCCCCTCCCCCATGTGTCATAAATGTCACTGATAGTACCATCTTCTATCACACGATGCATCACAGTACTGTTCCTGGCCAGAAATTTCTCTTTTTTCTTTTAGAACCGCGGCACCCAGAATGCCTCTCTGAGCAATGAAGAAAACCTGGAATGGAACCACAAGAATGGAATCCAGAAGGAGAATGAAATGGACTGGGAAACGTTCTTGCGGAACAGAAATGACACACCCAACACCCGACCTATCAACCCCAGATAGAGCCACGGTGAATGGTGGGTCAATTAAAACGGAACTGCATGCGAGGAGAAGCTGCAGGGAAACAGGAGAGACAAAGAAACCCTCCAGCAACCAAATTGACAACACAACCACCAGCACCTGGGGAACGCCACATGGAAAATTAGCAGCTGAGCATTAGGCGGCTACTCTGCAAACAGACTGGAAAGGTGGGGGGGGGGGTTCAGAGTTTCTTTTTAATGTCTTGCACATGTGAACCCCTGCACCATGGGAAGCTTTAGATATGTGCCTACAGTCAGGTGAGCGCTGCAGCAAATAGAAGAGTTTGGGGTTACGGGTGGTGAGACCAAGAAAAAGAGCCATATAGAAGGGAAAGGATGAAGTGCTGAGAGGGGGTTGCATGGGGGAGGTCAGGGGTATGGAGGTGGACCGAGAGACTACGCAAAGGATGGAAATTGAAGCACAGAATTGAAGAGTTGATGGCAGACCAGTAGCAGAGTACAGTGTAAGGGATCAGGAGTAAGACTTGGACACAGTGACATGCTTCAGTATTGTCAAAATAGTAAGAGGGATTGGGGAAATCCTACCTGCCCCTTTGTCAATGAGGGGTTTCCATGCCTAACAAAACTAATGAACGTCTGTGTCAGGATGTTTAACCAAAGAGCGTCCTCCGTCCTGTGTCCAAACACCCTAAACTGACCCTTACACGCTAAACTTATAACAATGTGTAAAATGAGATTTCTGTAAGCTATGCACGTGTAGCTTTCTTTCAGAGTTCCAAACATAAGGTTTCTAAGGTGCAGAAAACAAAAACTCTCTGGTACTTCCGGAAAAAAGGTCAAATAATGTTCCACTGTTTCAAAGAACCTTCCCCTTGTGTCTCTTTCTTTATACAATATTTCACTTCACAGTTTAAAGGGTGACAAATTCTCCCTTGAGTTTCTCCATTATTATGCTTCCACAGTTTTAAGGAAAATAACTCTTTCCCTTTGCTCCTTCTGTTTTTCACCATCCAATATATTAATACAGTACAAGGCTATTACGGGGGGGGGTCTTCCCTTGGGCCTCTTTGAAACACACAGTTCTCTTGCATATTCAGTTTTCTCACTCTGTATCTCAAGTAACCTTAAAGGGGTATGGTTCTTCCCTTTTTGTTTGACTGTTCCTCTGTTTAACCTTGGTGTACTCTCCTACCAGGGTATTGTGACTTTATTACTGATAATAAAAATGGGTGTGGGTCTTCGCTTTTTCTTTTCGTACTCACTGTTCCACAGTTTCAGGTTTACATCTCCTCTTACTCCTTGTTTACTCTCCTGCCAGGATACCACAATTCTGTTTCTTGGGTGCGGGTCCCAGACTTGCGGTGCCTGGTTTACTCTCCTGCCAGGGCTTTATATCCTTTAATTGTGTGAGTCCTAGACTCACTGTTTGCCTGGTTCACTTTCCTGCCAGGGATTTTCCTCCATTCTCTACTCACTCTTTCTTTCCTCCAAGAAATAATGCTTTTCCAGTATTGGAAGACCAAACCTTCCTCAGCAAAGATCTTATTGGTATCAACTCCACTTTTCAAATATTGGGTCACCGACACTTTCTTAACACTGGTCATATTCGTGTCAATTTCCTTTTCCAAGCATTGGGTCACAGTCACTATCTTCACACTGCTCGTATTTGTATCAAACTCTCCAACTATTGGGTCACCAATCCTTTCTGTTTGTATTTGTATCAATCTCTCTTTCCAAGTATTGGGTCCCCGGTCCTTTCTTAAAACATTTTGCATTTGTATCAATCTCCCTTTCTAAGATTTGGGTCACCGACCGTTTCTCAACATTGTTTGTATTTGTATCAATCTTTCTTTCCAAGATTTTAGTCACCGGCCCATTCTTAACACTGTTCAGATTTGCATCAGTTCCTCCAATTACTTCAAGTGGGCTTTCTTGCGCTGTTAACAATATGCAACACTCACACTCAAGCGCTGCAATAACCGACTCGCTCTCTCAGAGCTTGACAGGCAGCTCTGGAATTCTTCACATCCTTCGGTCTTCTTCTCCTTCGGTAAGCTGAATCGGGTGAGTCCTATTAGCTGTTTGGCTCCCACTGTATCTTCCCTTGCTTCTGGCAGCTCCAGCTGCCTATAGCAATAAAGTGATGAGATTCTCTTGGCCCGGTCTCTCTGCACGCCATTCTCGTCAGTCTCTTTGCTGCCTTCCACAGTGTGCTCGCCTCTGACGTTCCAACCAGCGTCAGCACAAGCTTCGTTACGCTGCCCTCTCTGCCTCTCACTCGTATTATGTTCAGCTGTGTGTGTTTTAAACCTCCCAGTATTAGTTAACACTTTCCAAAGACTAGAACACAGTGTTTGCTTACCATTCTGGCCATCCTCATTGTTCCATCTGTTTTCCTCGTTTCAGTACAAAGAATGTGGGGGATGGTAAAAAAGGTTGTTGGTTAAGAAAACTTGAGAATTCTTTATCTGCATCACAATAAGCCATACAGACATGTTGCAAAGGCACATGTGTGTCGTTAAGAACTACATCTGAAGGTTTATTTTGATTCAGTGTTTTCCTGCCACACTGGAGTTTGTCCTCCCCCATGTGGTCCTCCCACAAATAATCACCCCCAGGGTCAGAGTCAGGTAGCTTCTGTCTTTCCCAGGCCATGTAAGAGAAGCTTCCCTCCAAAGAATCGGTGACAATATTGCTAGATTCATCACAACAGGTAAGGTATTGGTTGTGAGGAAAAGTGGGACCAATTGTGAGAGTGAAGTTGTGAATGTGAGACTGCATGTGAAAGTGATTAGAGTGAGGTGGGAGTGAGTGAGAGTAGTAGAGTGAGGAGGCGGTGAGAGTAGCGAAGGAAGGAAGGGAGGTGTATTAGAGGGGAGAAGTAAGGTTTGGAGATTGTGTGACCATCGGAGAGACAGATGGAGAAAGTACAAAAGTGAAAACAGGGTGGGGAGGGAGAGAGAAAGAGAGAGAGAGAGAGAGAGAGAGAGAGCAGAATAGTAGACATGGGGTAAGGAGAAGAAGCATCAGGAGGAGGAACGTGAGGGAGAGAGAGTTCAGAGAGAGAGCAACTGTGCAGTTCAAAAAGCACCAGACCACAGAACCACACTGAAATACTTTCTAGGGGAATCAGTAGGGTAGGTCACTACACAGAACCACCCCAGAAGGAGAAAGGGAGAAAAGGCAGAAGCCTTTAGGTCCACATCCTGTGATAACTTTAGACATTAGGTGTCATCAATCTCTAGTGGTCAACCTGGATTACAGGGATGCCTCGGCAAGGGAGGTGGGGAGCACATGGGAGACGAGAGAGGAACAATCTTTAGCATGTCGCATATCAGTCATCTACAGTGAAACCATTGAAGCGTTTGCCTTATGTCAAATAGAACTCTTGAACTGTTTCTTGAAGTCTGTGACACTCTTTCTCTTCTCTTTTGGTCAGGGGTGAATGAACATGCCATCCCGGTAGGGATGAACTTGCATCCTATCCCGCTTTAGAACCCTGATTGTTTTTTCTACTATTTTTGTGAATATCTTTGGTGCCGATGTAAGCCCGAATGATAGAATTCCAAGCTGAAAACACTGATCAGCCACAGTGCACCGGGGGTACTTGTGGTAATCCTGATGCATCGGAATGTGGCGGTATGTATCCTGGAGATCTATCTTGGCCATATAGTCTCCCTGACTCACTAGTGGCAGTTTTGACTGAATTGTTTCCATTGCAAATGTGAGATTGGTCATTCAATGGTTTAGTCTTTTCAAGTTTAAGATAATCATTAAGCCTCCAGAAACCTTAGGCACGAGGAAGACTGCAGAATAAAATCCTCTTCTTGTTCTTGCTTGACAATTGGGACAGTAGTCTTCTTGTAAAGAAGGATATTGAAAAGTAACGCCTCACCCTTCTCGCTTTTTCTTGGTGCTCGAGACCAATGATGCCTGATTTTAAAGAGACAGGTGCGGGTTCCAGTCCATAGCTTTGTTCCATTATGGAGCAGGTCCAATTGTCCAGATTCATGGATCTCTTCATGGGATACCCTTGATACTATTCCTGTAGTCAGGAATTATGTGTTTTTCAGTGCTGGTCACAGGTATGGAGTGACTGTTGAAGGCAAGTCCCTTTTACGCACACTCCAGAGTGAATACAACCCTCTAGGGAAATAAGCCAGGAGATAGCTTTGCAAAGATAACAAAGTTTTAATAACACAGTATACAAATATCAGCAAAGGACTCTACTGCTCGAGAATGTTCTGGTTAATATTAGTGGAAGCAGAAGCTTAAAAAGCAGTGTGACGTCATCACATACAGTACAAATTAGCGTCACTGATTGGCGCAACCATGTACATGAGCCAGCTGCATAGGGGATGCCAGGCTACAATTGGTTGGTTTCTCCGCCGTCTATCAGGCAACACGTGGGCCAGCTGGGCTCATCTTGTCCGTGGGTGAAGGTCGGTTTGCTCACGAGATACATTGTCTGATACTGCACCTCCCGCACCCAAGGCTTTCACCCTTACCTTGACCTATAATTTAGTTTAGTTTAGTTTAGTTTCGTTTATTCATTTATATGATGCGCACCGGACCCGGGGGTTTCAGGGCACAAGCAGTACAGACAATGCAAAGCTTAGGTATCAGGTTACATAGTTATACACAGAGAATTTAATTACATAGTAGTGCATAGAAAAGGCATAACGGGGTACATAGGTGTGCTATACAAATATAGGCAGAAATGGCAAATATACAAAAATATACATGGGTATGTTCTTAATTAGTTATCATTTGCTTTGAGCCAGTTGATATAACTGAGTCTGAACCTGTGGTAGGATTGATCCGCCCTGATATGATGTGGTAGGGAGTTCCAAAGTTGGGCCGCCTTGACCTGGAAGCAGAACCCCCGATCTTGGTTAGTCTAGATCTTGGAATGTTAATGCGGTTGGCATTGGTAAGTCTTGTAGGACTTGTGGAGATTCTTCTTTGGACTCTGTTTACAAGGTAACTAGGGGCAGCATTGTTCAGTGCCTTATGTGTCAAGGAGGCTGTTTTTAAGTTGATTTTGTTGAGAGTGGAAAGCCATTCGTTTGGTGCCTTGTAGCAGAGATATGAGAACTTTTAGACACACCTACTGCTGCTCTAAGGGCGTTGTTTTGAAGGATCTGGATTTTTTGGGTGATGGATTTGTTGGCGTCAATATATAGTGCATTGCAGTAGTCGAGCCTACATAAAATCAAAGCTCTGGCTAGGGTAATGCAGTTATCATCTGATAAAAAGGGTTTGCCTGTTCTAATCAGCTTACATGTGTAGGCTGTGGCTGAGGCAAAGGTGTTAACTTGTTTAGTAAAAGATAAGGTGGAGTCAAGGTAGAACCTGAGTGTTTTCACCTCTTTGGCCACCCTAATAAGATCACCATCGATGATGAATGATGAGTAATTCGGTCCTAGTTTTTTATATTAGCATGAGTGCCCAGTATGATGAGTTCCGTTTTTTCATCATTCAGGCATAGACCATGAATGGCCATCCATGCCTAGATGATGAGATACACCCTATTCACCAAGGCCAAATCCTCGTCGTAATCCCCGGAAAGTGGCAGGAGAATCTGAGTATCATCTGCATAGTTAGTGTAGGTGATACCAAGAGAATCCAGATCATCAAAGAGGGGCTTGGTGAATATGTTGTAAAGGGTAGGGGAAACGCAAGATCCCTGGGGAAAACCACATGTGATGGGGATAGTGTCTGCTGCCGCTGAGGGCGAAAACACCCTCATGGTTCTGTCACTCAAGAAGGACTCAATCCAAATTATTGCCTCTTTAGAAAAGTTGGCAGCCGTGTCTAAATGTCTGCAGAGGACCTTGTGCTCTACCAGGTCAAATGCAGCTGAGAGGTCCAATAGTAAGAGGATGGCTGTTTTCCCTTTGTCTCTCAGCTCATCTACCTGTGCTTTCAGGTCAATAAGGGCCATCTCTGTTCCGTGTAGGGGTGTCATGACCCTTTCCCCTGGCCCTCACTGGCAAGTCAGCCTTCCAGTCAGGGCCAGGTCAAAGGCCTTAAAACCTCATCCAAGACTCTCTTGGAGTCAGTTCTGGCGCCTTTGGCGCCAGGCTCATAACCATCATGAAGACCAACATTAGAATGGAACTATTTACTTGGGACTATTTAACTTGGAGGCACACACATAGCTCAGTTACAAGGAACTGAGCTATGCGGTCTAGTCGTTTGGGTGTGGCAGGCCTAGGACTACTTTACCTGTACTACTTTGGGTGTGGCAGGCCTGGGACTATTTTACCTGGACTACCTTACCTGAGACTATTTAAACCACACCCAAACAGCAGAACATGCTTTGTGTTATTCTGCTGTGGGCAGCGTAGCGCTCACCGTGTCCAGTTCTTTGATGCCAGTTTACCTGAAACCAAGGACCTGCAGAGAGAGAAAGAACACTACGAAATTTACCTGGAACAGTATCCTGTCTTCAATCCATCGCTGACTTCAGTTCCACTCACCTGAAGGTACGAACTCCAGCATCCAGCACCGCATGCATCCTGGAATACCATAACCTGGAAAGAGGAGAAAGAAAGATAGCATTAGTAAGCATTTACTCACGTTTACTCCCGAATGAAGAAAGCCACACAATTCTTACCTGGGTAGTCATCTCCTGGTCAGTATCATTGCTGGAACATTACGGCGCTCGGCGAGGAACATCGCTACCTGCAAGGAGAGAAAAGACACAGGTTAGCAATATAAAAGGCGAATTACTCACCGGACAGCATTGTGCACACCGCGCTTTCGCCTACCAGCCCATGCTCATCTTCAAACCGCATGACAACACCAAAATACCTTTCCATACTTAAAAGGAAAGAAGCAAGACATTATTATTCGAACTAAGAGGAACATAAGAACTGCATATAAAGACTGTAAAGCAGCAAACCTACGGAGTCGCAGCAGGCCTGGATTCCCACAGGTGGGGGGCTTGCACCAGTGAAGTAACTTGGTCACTGCTCGCCCCCCACATCTACGCGCCCCTGCCACGAGGAGCAGGACGGAGAATCCACCTTTTACAATATTAAGGTGAGGAGAGGGCCCAAGGCGGAGGAAGGAGTTGAGGCTAAGGGAGGTGGGAAAACATAAAGACAATCTGGTATTGAATCCAGCTCTCCTATATTATATACCAGAGGCCTTACCAAGGGACCGGGAGAGGGTTCGAGAGTGCAGATTATCCAACCAGGGCTGGGTGGCGTCCCCGTGGATACCAGGTGAGCGTAACAAGGGGTCGGAAACCTGATTGACGAGCTCCCAGGAGTTTATGTTCTTCCCGACATTTTTGGATCTGGAGAAAAGCAACTTTGTCAAGGATCTTGAGCAGAAAGGGTACAGTGGTGATGGGGCGATAATTGGTAGGAATTAGCGGGTCTAATGTTTATTTTTTTAGTAGTGGGAGCACCCATGCTGGTTTAAGATTAGCTGGGACGGTTCCTGAGGAGAATGAGGCATTAATCAGATTGGTGATGAAAGGGGCAAGATCTCTTGCCGCGTCTTTTATAAGCTGAGCCGGACAGAGGTCACCCTGGCAGTTGGAAGGCTTGAGTGATAGAATTACTTTTTCAGCCTCAAGGATAGAAATTTTGGTGAAATAGAAGCGGGGGTTTGTGAAGCTGGAAATGCATTGGAGGGACAGGGCCTCCGTATCCTTGTCCTTTACTGCTTTTTATCATGTGTTCTGTTGTGTTTTCCACGCAGGAGTTCATGTGGGACTCCTGGCGGTGCAGCTCTCTCCTTTGGTTTTGGTGAACAGACCCGTGGGATACCCTTATGGAACCCATGGCTAGGGGTGCAACCCTGTGCCCCTAGTGTATGTTTTTGGGCACCTGTGTGTGACCCACAGAGCAGGGTATGGGCTGGTGGCAGCTACGTGCTGAATTCACTGGTGCCCTGGGCGTTCTCCATTTTGGGATGCCCAGGCCCTGTCATTGGAATAGGTAGATTCCTGATGGAGACAAAATGGCCCCCATGGCCTCTTGCCTTCCATCGCCTGTTACCTTGATCTTCCCGAAGTCCCGGGAAGCCCTGACTCTGTCCCTTCCCCCTGACTGGCTGTTGGGTGGAAGTTCCATATATGGTAGTGTGGGGAAGTGCTGACCAGACTGGCTGGAGCCTTCCCATCAACCGTATGTTGTGGGTACGCCTGTGGGTGGGACCTGGGTGAATGGGGTGTGTGACGAATATGCATTCTATGTTGTGGGTGTCTAGTATCTGGTGTTTGACACATGACTGAGACAGCCCTGCCCGAAACCGGTATTAATGCAGTATGGAGTGTTGAATGGCTGGGTACTTGTCCCAATACACATAACTTGTTGTGAGTATCTGGAGAGAAGTGAATGGCCTGAATGCACTGTGTGCCTGATTGGCTGCCTGCCTGCATGAATGCCCTTAGTCGTGATTGGATGCTTGAGTATGACCCAGCGGAATGAATGGGAGATCAACAGTATGTCTGGGGACCGCTCACTGCTAGGAATCATGTTCAGAAGCGGAAGTCCACCACGACGAGTAACTGGAGTAACTGAAGCTTGACCTTGAAGCCCTGCTGGACGAGAAGAATTGCTGTTGCTCTCCTTCACAATCTGAAAGCTGCTGTGCCTCCAAGGACTGACCCAGAGTGGACCTGGTAAGGCGCCCTCTTCCTGAGCTACGAGGGACCATCGTGCACCAGCAGATCTTTGCCAAAGCTCCTTGGTAGACAGACCTTCGACAGGCTGCTGACCCAAGATGGGGACCACCGCGGAATCACAAGGAGAAGCGCCCGGACTGTTGTCCGCCACTGTCGACGACCGCCATCGCTGACTAGAGCCGCCGTGCTCCCGTTTGCCTAAAAACTTTAGAATCCAAGGACGCTCTCGTCCGCATTGTCGCCGCTGTATCCTGCTGGAGAAGGCCTGACCGTCGACGCACCAAGGAGCATCCGCCGGTGGGTTTCCCACCACCCAAAGATCACAGAGACTCTGATGACTCGACGCCGTTGCTGGGCCACAGTTCTTCAAACTCTTTGCGGTCCAGAACTATTGACACTGAGGTGCCCCGCACGCCTCTTCCTTGCAGGACGTTTATGCTTCCCCGTCAACAAGCACCACTAGGAACAAAGCTGCCACTTTACCGTCGTAGCTCATCCTGTTCTCCGTCGGATGTTCGACGACCCGTGACTCCTGCCTTAAAGGGAGGGCACTCAAGAAGGGCCGCAGATTCCCCATCGAGGAACGCTACTACGCCTGGTACTTTGGGGTTGCAGAACTATTGGGAAGTCTAGTGTGAACAATATATGGACTGGGCTTGTATCTTTATTCTACCGGTTGCCCAGGTGGGGGGATCTCCACACAGAGCTGTGTTTAACGGCAGTGACCAGTATTCTGCCAATTGTTCAACCATCTTTCTTTCTTTCCTCTCTCTACTGCTGGTTTCCTCTTTATTGATCTGTGTGACATTTTCACAGTATAGTTGATGCACTTTAATGAGATCTAATAATCGTTGTGGTAACACTTTAGAACTGTATACATTTACCATTGTTGATTTTCCGAGCACAAAGTGAGTAATCGTGATATTGTATATAACCTTGAATATTACTTATATAAAGACTGTGTTTTAACCAATACAGTGTGCGGACATTCCTTTGTGGGTGCTTGGGGACTACCTCTCCTCTACCATATAGAGAGTGGATGTACAGACACCCCCTCCGGTCCTTTACAGGCTTAACAGGATTGTCTTTAGGAGGGGTATTAGAGGCGGTGGTTGGGAGGAGTCTCCATGTAGTTTCAGAGCTCCTTTTTAGAAGTCTAAGGTCCTTGAGTTGGGGAGTGAACCATTTATTGAGATGTGCTTTAGGTTTGCTATGTCTGATTTTCAGGGGTGCAATGCTGTCCAGTGTGGTTAGCATTATTTTGTTACATTCCTTCACAAGTGTACTTGGGTCAAGGTTGTCATATAGCCGATTTAGGGTGGGCAAGATAGCTGGTATTACAGTATCTCTAGTTGTTTTTTTTAATTTGTGGTTGGACGGGGGGCGGTAGGTATCATGGGCAAGAGTGGTCTAGTAGTGATGAGTGAGAAGGACAGAAGAAAGTGGTCAGTCCAGGGATAGGGCGTAATAGCAGTAATATTGGGTGTGCAATTGTATTCTGCCACCTAGTCCAAGGTTCTTCCTTTAGCATGAGTGGACTCACTAACTTTTTGAGATAGTCCTAGTTCAGATAGTGAGTTGGCTATAGTTGTGGCTTGTTTATCAAGGGGGTCATTAAAACCTAGGTTGAAGTCACCTAGGATTAGTCGTTGGTAACGTAGTTTTAAGACTGTCAGAAAGGAGGGTAAGGATGTTCTCCTCAAAGGTTCCAATGGGCCCAGGAGGTCTGTAAATTAGATGGATCGTTAGTGTCTGGGAGTTTGGCTGTGAGGGTTTCACAAGAGAGTAATTTATGGGTTTGGGCGAGTCTCTGGATTTGTGGTTAGCACAGTACTTATCGGGTGGGACATGGTTACTGAAATTTGTACTGTGACTAGCAGGGGAAAGAGTAGGCGATGTTGGTTAAGTTCTTCGTACGAGTGGGCATTATGAGCAAGGGCTCGCTAAGTTTGTTTAGACTAAGTTAGGCCTCCCTAGACAGTCGCCAAGATGACTGAGCTAAAGTTGTATAGTACTGTGACACAGTTATCTAGACTTTTCTAGCGTGGGGCGCAGTCAGTGGCTGGGCTGCAGACTTTACATATAGGTAAGGCTGGGTATAGTTTACCAAATGCAGGCGCAAGCATAGGTTAGATGCAGTATTTGTAAAAGGGCGCAACAATGGCTAGATACAAATTTCAAAATACAAATCCAGGCATAGGCTAAATGCAATATTTGTAGAAGGGCGCAACAATGGCTAGATGCAAACTGCAAAATGCAAACACAGGCAAATATGCAATCTTTATGGATGGGCAGGATACAAATTTTTAAAATGGGAGGCCGACATAGGCTAGGTGCAGTTTACCAGAGTGTTTTTTAGTGGCATAGGCTTGGCTGAGCAAGAAGTGGCTAGCATAGGTACATATACAATAGGTGAGTAGCCAGTAGTATGTCTATGACAATATAAGCAGCACAAATAGAAATAGCATACATATCTGCGGATAGTGCAGAGTTGGACAACAATGCTGATGCATGATCAGTTAAATGCAGTAGATGTTGGCCGTTTGAGGGCACAGGCAAAACAATTTAGTACGTTTGGTACAGTGCGTAGAAACCAAGGGGCCGCTGATCTTAAGCATAGGTCGAGTGGTTTGCATACACGGCAAATCGTCGGTGAGGATATGGTGTGCATCAGGGGGCTAGGAGATGGCCTACAGTGAGATTCAAGCACGGACAGGTACGTTTTGTTGCTAGCTGCAAGCGGCACGCGCACCGCACATTAGGTCAGAGGGTCAAAAATCCAGGCAGCATTACGTGTAGCTAGCAGTCAGGGAGCTAGTGCTTACCTCTAACTCCAGCGTGCAAGCACTGTGGTGGACGGGGGGTCGTGGATGACCAGTGTGGGATCCAAGGCTCTATGGGTAATAGATCTGAGCAAGCTACATGGGACTGGAGGCTGACAAAAGTCGAGCAGAGTCTCTGGCTTCGGCGCCTAGCGACTCTGGACAGGCTCAGGACAGGAGCCTTATGCGAGGTGCCTTAGCGAATGGTGCCAGCTTACGCCTACCGGTCAGCTGGTAGGGCGGATATACACCACAAGCACCAATGAGTACTGAGGCTGACTGAAGCAAGATGGCTGCTTGTAGCTTGGAACCTACAACGCCATTTTCAAGTGGAGCGCCATGCATATGCTTAATATGATGAAGTAGCGAAACGGATGCAGGCGAGCATGTAGATCGTAAAAGAACTGGGACGGATCTGCTCGGGGGTTTGTGGCCAGCTGATGTTTGGAATAACCTTACTTACGGCTGCAATGCTAACGTACATGATTTATTTCCCAAATATAGCCCGCAGGCTTACCTTCAGGGCAGAAGGGTCTCCGTACTGCTCCAGCAGCACGGGTTGCTGTGGGGGAGCTCCCGCTCTGACCCCAGTGATGCGCACTGTAGTACTATGGTGGGATGGATGAATGATTGCAGGCAGGCTCAGGACAGGGCGGATATGCACCACAAGCACCAATGAGTAGTGAGGCTGAATGAAGCAAGATGGCTGCTTGTAGCTTGGAGCCTACAACACCATTTTCAAGTGGAGCGCCAAGCATACGCTTAATATGATGAAGTAGCGAAACGGATGCACGCGAGCTTGTAGATCGAAAAAGAACGGATCCGCTTCCTGTGCCTTGTGCGCTTGTTCTTCTTCTTGCTGATAGATTCATATCCATCAGCGGTGATTTTGGATACCAAGGCTTGAGCCTCATTACTCCATCTTCTCGGGTTGAGTATGTAGTGGTGGGTTTGTATTCTTCTTGGTCTGTGTGGTCTTGTCACAGTAGGGACTGGTTTCACAGGGTCTTCGCAGTGATGTGCCTTGTGTTACAAATGAAGTGTTTTATGCTGAGGGGTGAAACAGTCGTGCATGCTTAGATCTTTTATGGTCCCTTGGTTCATGCTAGGACTGAGAGGTCGCTCGTTTATCATAGAATGCAGGGGTGTGGGGGTTGAGTCATTGGCGTGGGCTCTGGCTCTGGGTTGACTGGGTGGAGTTTAGAGGCCTGCTGGCAGTTTGGTTGTGAAGAATAGGCACTGCGAGGAGCCTGGTGCTGTCTCATGGCCTTGAAGAGCACACTCGACTGGTGCAGCACAGTCATACAGGCCTGTGCCTCTATTATAAGTACAAAATGGCATTTTTGTCTGTGTGTCTCCTAGTGCTATGCAGCTGTTGTTCGCGCTACATTGTTTCCACACCGACTTTCAAAGTGTGGTTCTCTCCCCCCTTATATACTACACTATCTCATATGGGTTTTGCCTCACCTTAAAGCACCTAGAGGGGTGGGATATGCTCATTTCCATCCCAACACTGTGTCTAGGTCTATTGCTTGTATCTGCTCGGCCTTGTGGTCGGGCCCCTCCTACTGGCTTTCTGGTGTTCTTGGACACCTTTGGCTTGGATGTGTAACTTCTTGTCGGTGCGGTGTTTCCTTGCAAGGGGAACGAGAATGTGCAGTCATGTCAGAACTTCTGCACCATACTTTCAAGTTCAAGAGACTTGTCTTCTTTAAAATGTTACGGGTAACATAATATACTTGTGTGCCGTCAGTTTTTCATTCTCTGATGTCGGTATTCCTCCTGGTGGCTGCTGTAGTTCTTCTTGACAAGGCTGCTGATGCAGTTGAGTCCATTGCTGTATTAGAGAAGAACCAAACTTGTTACTTCACGTCTGCCAGTGTCTCGCCACAATACCCTTCCTATTCCAATTGGTTGTTTAAAAGTCTGTGAATGCTAGAAGAATTATAAAAAAAAAGAAAAATCAAATTTATATTTGATCCCACAACACGGCTTCAGAGAGAGGGAGTCTGTTTTTAGGTGTTTAGTGTTGATTATGGTGACATACTCAACAAGAACATGGACTCTCTGTCACTGAAGAAAGACGCAAGATGAAAAGGTAGCTTTTGTTTTCTGTTTTTAAATTTCGTTCCACACTTTAGTACCTGACGGATTTTTCGTGATTGCTAAATGCAGGGTAGGTGGAAAGGAGGAGAAAGTTGAGGAAAGCGAGGCACAGTTAGCGCAGCACTTGGGAAACCAGGAACGCAGGCTTATACATGTGAAAACAGCCCATGTTCCAAGCTTCTTAACTGGCTAGCGACCCCGCTAAGGATGAAAATTAAGCAGTAGTTCTCAACCCGGCGAGCCAGATTGGGTGGTAAAGTTCGAGACCCAAGTTACAGGCCCAAGCAAAGTGAGGGCCTTAACTAGGGGCCCTGTCGCCGTTTCCACCCGTTCTGGCTCACCGGCTCTGGTTTTATTGCTATCAGCACCCGGGTGTTTAATCCAGGGTGCTTATAGCAATAACTTTTTTTGAATTAAGTGATGTCCCGTTCATTCAAACAAATACTTACTGAAGATGACGCCATGGAAATGGAAAGCGGGGCTCCGTCTGGAGCTCCTCTTCTATTTCCATGACAGCCAGAAGGGGGGCCCCGGGGGGAACGCGAAGCGTTTCCCCCCGGGGAGTTTTTGGCGCTGCACACGGCCAGCGAGTGGCCGTGGAAGGCAGAGCGCCTCCCGGGGTATTTAAGGGGCTCAGGGAAGGTTCGAGAGCCAGGCGACGGTTAGGACTTGAAGATTGCTGTCAGTCCAGGTCGCCTGCTGCCGAGCCTTCCCTGAGATAGCCAGGCCTAGTTGTGTGGGCGAGCCTAGTCAGGTGAGGTAGGGTAGGGTTTAGTGGGATTAGTGGGTTTGGTTTATAAAAAAAAAAAAAAAAAATACAAAAAGAGAAATTATTTATTTTCATTCAGGGGTGTCGTAAATAAGACACCCCTGTTTTCTTACCTGCGTGTGGGGGCGGGTCGCGGGCAGGAGCGTTTTCTGTGTGTTCGGGGGCCGGGTGGGCGTCTCTGCGCGACTTGGAGGGGGTGTAGGAATTAGGATTTTATTTTTTATCTGTGTTGGGAGGGAGCGGGTTTTACCGCGGGTTTATATTTCCTCAGGACCCAGCGTTCTGCTGAGGTTTGGGACGTCGGCTTCTTTTCCTGGAGCGGCGCGCGGTGCGTTCTCCTGAGGAGAGGCATGGCCTTTTCTTAAAGGGACCGTGTCTTAATTTTAAGACGGTGCTTTAGGGTCGTGTATCAAGCAGGGGGCAGTGTAAAAAAAAAAAAAAAAAAACAAATCTTATACCTAAGTATATTTTATCTGGGTGTATTTTTGGTGCAAACTTTATACAGGGGTTTCCTTTTGTGAAGTGGTGCTATTTAGGCAATTGTTATTAGGGGTTTATTAAAAAAAAAAAAAAAACAATTTTAATTTGTTTTTGGGGTAATAATTATTTATTATCCTTATATAGTATTATAAGGTATTTTTAATTCTTTATTATTTCTTTATAGCAATTTATTTTATTGGTTGCTAGTTTACTAGGACATTCCAAGGGTAGGTGCTGGCTCGGGGGCTTAGCTAGTTAGCTTCATAGGGTGGAATATTAGTGCACTCTAAGAGGAGTAGTGCACCATGGTGGGACAGGGAGCTAGTGAGAGGGGTATGGTCGATGCTAGGGCCCTGAGGGATGCCCTTGAAATTATTAGCCGGGTGTCTAAGGCCCAGCTGGAGGGGGCGGTGGGGGAGGTCACGGGTGCGAAGGAGGTAGGGGGGGGCAGGCCGCAGCGCAGAGCCGCGGCTGATGGGGCTCTCGCGGCAGTGGTGGCTTGCACCCCCGCAGCGGGGAGAGGGGAGGTATGGGAATCCAGGGGAAGGAGGTTGAGAAGGGAGATAGACAGGAGAGCGTCTGAGGGAGAGATGATTTCGGGTGGGGAGCCACTGAGGGAGGGAGTGAGTAATAGCCCTAGGGAAGATAGGAGTGCGCAGATGGAGAGGGCTCTTGGGAACCCGAGCGAGGCGATTGAGGGGGTACAGAGGGGGATGGCAGGGCAGAGGGGAGGAGGGGGTAAATACTTGCAGAAGAGTGCAGGAGGGAGAAGATGGGAGAGGTCCCAATCAATTGAGGAGGTTAGAGAGGGGCGCGGAACGGCCCCCATAGGTAGGAGGATGGAGGGTGGAGGGCGCTGCCCAGCCCCCGCTGGTCAGAGTGAGGTTGAGGGTTTTAGTACGGCCCCGCCTCGATCAGCACAAGGAGAGCCTAGAGGGAGCAGCACGGCCTCTAGCAATGAGGATTACAGGGTGGAGGATGGAACGCCTCGCCCGAGAGAAGAGGAACAGGCAGGGGTCCCCCCGGCCCCGCCGAGAAGACGTCAAAGGAGTGACGGGGCGTACGCCCCGGGCTCGCAAGAAGAAGATCGTCTCAACTCGAGCATGAGCTTGCATCAGCAGTGGTATATAAGGGATGATGAAGTTGGATTGGAGGAATATGTGGGGCAGTGGGAGGTAGAAGGTTATAGATCGGCAAGGGAAAGGGGGGAGGAGAAAAGAAGTTTGAGGTGGGATATGGAAAGGCAGGTGCAGGGGGGTAGGGGGGTAGGGCGTCGGGGAAATTATTGGCTGGGTGAGTCTGTTGACATGTTTTGTCCCCGCAGTAGGAGCCCTCTAAGAAAGGAGATGAGGAGCATCGGGGTGGACGCCAGACCACAGACGGCAGGCGTGGAAAGAGGTGAGCAGGAACGGGAATGGTCATCTGCATGGCAGAGAGGGGTCACGAGAAGGGTGACGGGGAATGATGGGACGAATTTGCATGGGGCAAGGAAAGAAGCTGGTGTGCAGGCCATTGGAGCCTTGGGGGTTGAAAAGAGCATGTGCTCAGTGGAGGTCCAAACGGACAAGGCGATGGAGCCATTGGTGCTTGAAGTGCAAGCTGGAAATAAAAAAGAGAATGAAGTGAAAGGAAAGGAGAAAAAATTGCCGTACATGGGGATAACAAAACCATTGGGGGCACACTTGATGGCAACGACAAGGGAGAAGATTCAGGCGGGGGAATTTGTAGATGTGTTCAAATTGCTGCATAGGGAAGTGAGAGCAAAAGAGGGGTCTAAAGAAGAAGAAAGGGAACTGGCGTCGCGCCCAAGGGTCCCGGTGACTATTGAGAATTGGACGTCGGCATTTATCATTTATGCCAGTGTTTATTGTGAAAAATTTCCAGAGCGTTGCGTGGCTCTGCTCAAATATATGGATGTTATCAGGAAGGCTTTCACGAGTTTTGGGGGTTTTGCATGGGTAAGGTATGATGAGGAATTCAGAGCGAGATTGGCGGAGGACAGTCAGGTGGTCTGGGGGGAGATAGACATGGATCTCTGGTTGCAATGGATGGCTCCAACGAGGCCTGCCCCGACGCTGCACACGGCGAGCGGGCTGCCCGTACCTTTCCGGCCCTTTCTTGGTCGCCCCGCCCATGATGGGGCGGGGGGAGGAGGTAGGGGGCAGTCATCAGCAGCGTGCTGGGGGTATAATAAGGACGGCTGCGCAAGGACCCTGTGTAGGTTCAGGCAGAGTGTAGCAAGTGTGGTGGAAAACACCCTCTCACGCAGTGTTTCCAACAGGGGGACAGGGAGAGGGGGAGGGGGGCAGGTAGAGGGGTTGTGGGAAAAAGCTTTTACTCCAATTAAAGTAGGGGTGCTCGAAAAATGGTTGCAATTTTATCCGGACAGAGAAGGGGCGAAGATCTTGAGTGAGGGTTTCTGTCAGGGGTTCAGATTAGGGTACCAGGGCCCAAGAGTGCGCAGGTGGGCTGAAAATTTGAAGTCAGCAAGAGAAAATGTTGACGTGGTGAGACATAAATTGACCAAAGAAATAGCGGCAGGAAGTATAGTGGGCCCATTTGATGACCTGCCGGGTGATTTAGTAATATCCCCATTGGGGGTGGTGCCGAAGAAAGCTTCGGGGGAGTTCAGACTGATACATCATTTGTCATGGCCGGAGGGTATGTCAGTTAATGATTTTATTGCCCCGGAAGAGTGTGGAGTCGTGTATGCCAGTGTTGACCAGGCGGTGGAACTGATAAGGAAGGAAGGGCGAGGGTCCTTCATGGCCAAGTGTGATATCAAGGCGGCTTTCAGGTTATTGCCGGTGCACCCGGAGGATTTTTGGTTGTTGGGTTTGCAGTTTGAGGAAGGCATATACATAGACAAAGCCTTGCCAATGGGGTGCGCAATTTCCTGTGCTTTGTTTGAGCGGTTCAGCTCTTTCTTACAGTGGGTCTTCTCATTCAGTTCGAGTTGGGAGAGTGTGCTGCACTATTTGGATGATTTTCTTTTCATTAGCGGGGCAGAATGAGTGGAGGATTGTAAAAAAATGCTACAGTCGTTTCAGGAGCTGATGGAGGAGCTGGGGGTGCCCTTAGCGGAAGACAAAACAGAGGGGCCGGCAGTGGTATTGACATTTCTAGGAATTGAGCTGGATTCAGTGGCCATGACCTCATGCTTGCCGCACGACAAGGTGAGCAAATTGGTGGTTTTGTTGGAAAAAGCGGTGGCGGCCAAGAAAATGATGCTGGTTGAAATGCAGAGTTTGGTGGGGCATCTGAATTTTGCATGCAAGGTGGTGGCCCCAGGGCGAACATTTTGCAGGAACATGGCGAGGGCTATGGTGGGAGCGAAGTGCCCACATCATTGGATAAGAGTGTCAGGGACAGTGAGGGAGGATTGCAGAATTTGGCTGCGCTTTTTGGAGAGTTTCAACGGAGTGTCAATGTGGTTGCAGGGAGACCCGGTGACTTGGGAAGTACAGATATTTTCTGATGCAGCAGGAGCGGGAGGTTTCGGAGTTTTCTGGGGAGGAAAGTGGTGTGCGGAGAAATGGCCATTGCGGTGGTTGAAGGAAGGAAGGAGTATAGCATTTCTTGAATTTTTTCCACTACTAGTTGCATTGCAGTTGTTGGGGAAAGATTTTCAAAACAAGAAGGTGAATTTTAATGTTGACAATGAATGCGTAGTTCATGTGGTGAACAGGCAGTCAGCTAAGGATCAGAGGGTGGTGAGACTGATGAGAGAATTTGTTCTGCGCTGCATGGAATAGAATGTGGTGTTTAAGGCAACACATGTGCCGGGGAAGGATAATGGCATCGCTGATGCATTATCTCGTTTTCAATGGCAGAAATTCCGTGGATTGGCTCCAGATGCAGAGCAGGAGGGGCAACAGATTCCGGAGGAGCTGTGGAAGATAGGAAGCTGAGAGCGCTTTCACTGGTGGAGGGTTCATTGGCCTCGGCATCTAAGGAGGCATATAGGAGGGCCTGGGAGGATTTTATTAGAGGGGGAGCTTGTAGTTGGAAGGGTAGATGGGACGCGGAAGAGAGGAGGAGAGATAATGTTATGAATGTTCTCCTGAGGTGTATGGACAGGGGGTGGTCAAAGGCAACGATTGCGGGGAAGTTAGCAGGGATTGCTTTCTATGGGAAATGGTTTTGGGGTTATCAACCAAGTGGGGGGGAAATGGCAAATAGGATGTTGGAAGGATGGGCAAGGGAGAGTAAGAGGGACAAGGATAAGAGGAGGCCGATATCGGCGGAATTGTTGCAGAGGCTCATCAAGGTGGTGGGGGGAGTTTGGTGGTCGGTATGGGAAGGGGAATTGTTTGTGACTTGTTTTACTTGGTTATTTTCTGGGGCTTTCAGGGTTTCTGAGTTGGTAGGGGGAAAAGGGGGGGTAGGAGGACTGCAATGGGAAGATGTTCAAATTACAGAAGAAGGTCTGGACATCAAGATCAGAAGATCCAAGACTGACCAGAAGGGGAGGGGTTCTTGGGTTCTACTGGGTAGGGGGAGTAAGGATTTATGTCCAGTACAGGTAGGAATGGTGTGGAAGGAGCGTTGTGGGGGTAGGACAGACTTGGTGTTTCAGCATGAGGATGGATCGCTGGTGGCAGCGGCACATGTGCTGGGGGTATTGAGGAAGGCGTTGGAGGCAGTGGGTGAAAAGGCAGAGGATTTTGGGACTCATTCGTTTAGGATGGGCGCAGCATCTGAAGGCAGTAGGTTGGGATTTTCCGAAGACAAAGTGAAAAGCTTGGGGCGTTGGAGGTCTGGGAAATACAAGGGGTACGTCAGGGATTTCGATAAGGGGAATGTTTGAAGAAAGGAGGGAAAGGATTTTGGGACGACTGCTTTTATTGTAATGTTTTGACTTGTCAGTGATTTTTAATTTCTTTTTCAGATGCTGCGCGAAAGGAAGGGGAGTTGGCGCAAGTGTGGATTGTTGGCCATTCAGTTGTTAAGTGGGCTGGGAAAGAGGCGGAGAAAAGGGTGTTTGGGAGGCAGCTGGGATGCAGCTATAAGGAGGTGGTGGTGAGATGGCACTGTTTGGGGGGTCTGCGCTGGGATCAGCTGCTTCCTATATTAGCAGGGATGAGGGAACGCTATGGGGTTCCAGAGGTGGTGATTATTCACGCAGGAGAGAATGACCTGGTGAAGGATACGGGGGTCTCTCTGCGAAGGAAAATGAAGAGGGATTTAGTTTGGATGAGGGGAATGTGGCCTCAAGCAAAGGTGGTTTGGACCAAGTTGTTGCCGCGGAGAGTTTGGAGGGGGGCGAGAAATGAGGGAGCAATAGAGAGGACTAGGAAAGGGATAAACAGGGAAATGGTTAAGTTTTGTGCCTCGGTGGCGGTAGAAGTGATGGACCACAAAGAAATAACGTATGAAGGGCTCCTTATTTTTAGAGAGGACGGAGTACACTTGTCCATGTATGGGAATAATCATTACCTGGCGGACTTGAGTTCCTGGCTGGGAGACTGGGTAAGAAGTTGGAGGTAGGATAGAGGAGGGGGGGGGAGTGGGGCAGAAAGAACTCCTCAGGGGAGGGTTTTTCTGGTGCCGGGGGCATGGCCCCTTTTGATGTGAGGGGAGGGAAGTACAATGGGGAATGACACGGGAAAGGATGGGGTGGCGCTGTTTGCACAAGCAGGTCACCCCGGGGGAACAGGTATTGAGCCTGGAGGGGCATGGCCTCTGGAAGAAAGCGGGACGCCTAGGAAAAGGGCAAGGAGACGGTAGGCTCCAAGGGGTAAGTAGGGAGGAGATAGCTGAGTTATTTATTTAATTGTTGGGAAAATGAAAATGAAAAAGGAGAATGTTTAATTATTTAATTGTTTGTTGAAATATTTATTTAGTTTGTTAGGCCATTGGAGCCAGTTAAGCATTTTGAATTGTAAGCTTTGGCCTGTCACATTAAAGCGACCTTTTCCACTTTTAAATGAGTCTAGGTTTTTGTGCAGTAAGCCAAAATGGGGGGGCCGGGGGGAACGGGAAGCGTTTCCCCCCGGGGAGTTTTTGGCGCTGCACACGGCCAGCGAGTGGCCGTGGGAGGCAGAGCGCCTCCCGGGGTATTTAAGGGGCTCAGGGAAGGTTCGGGAGCCAGGCGACGGTTAGGACTTGAAGATTGTCCTGCCCTCCCACCCCTTCATTTTGGGTTTAGGCCATAGGTCTGTTTCAAGCCTGGGAGAGGGTCCAGGGTACATTTTGTGGGGGTTTTTTTGCTAAAGGTAGGGGTGGTAGTTTTTTGTGACAGGTCGGGGCATGGTGAAGATGTGATGTAAATTTCAGTTGCTGATGTGGCAGGTCAGGCTGGCTGCAGGTCAGAGGAAGGGGGGAGATTGGTGTAGAGGGGAGTATAATGGGGTTGAAGTGGTTCTGGTTGCCGGGGGCATAGCCCCTTTTGATGTGAGGGGAGGGAAGCACAATGGGGAATGACACAGGAAAGGATGGGGTGGCGCTGTTTGCACAAGCAGGTCACCCCGGGTGAACAGGTATTGAGCCTGGAGGGGCATGGCCCCTGGGAGAAAGCGGGACGCCTGGGAAAAGGGCAAGGAGACGGTAGGCTCCAAGGGGTAAGTAGGGAGGAGATAGCTGAGTTATTTATTTAATTGTTGGGAAAATGAAAATGAAAAAGGAGAATGTTTAATTATCTAATTGTTTGTTGAAATATTTATTTAGTTTGTTAGGCCATTGGAGCCAGTTAAGCATTTTGAATTGTAAGCTTTGGCCTGTCACATTAAAGCGACCTTTTCCACTTTTAAATGAGTCTGGGTTTTTGTGCAGTAAGCCAAAAATGCCTAGCAGCTGCAGTAGTGCAGCTGCCAAAAGAAGAAGGTAAGTGGGTTAGAGGGTGGGGAGGGAAGTCAGCGTAGACCAGACGGAAGGGGAGGGAAGGGTGGGGGGGTAGATGGCGGGGTGTATGTGAGCAGCCGTCAATTTGCTGGGAACGCAGACTTGGATCATGGGATTTAGCCGACAATCCAAGTAACCTGATTGGCTGGCTCCCACGCCCTGGGTGCTAATGAGCTAGTGAAACCATATTCATTGCAGAGTGTCACTGTCAACCGCATCTCTATGAGACACGTGCACGGAAGACATGATGTCTTCAATGTGAGATAAGGGATCACTGAACCCACTTTTACATTCTCTGACAAAATGGGATTGATACCCTTGATTCCATTCCCGCTCAACAGTTACTTTATCTGTTCTTAATACCGGAATCTTCTTGCCCTCATACCTTGGACCAGTACTGAAAACACAATCAGATTAACCTTATCTATGCCAGCTTCCTTTTCATGTGCCGGGTCCATTCCTTACTGACAGACTGCTGCCTAGCAACGATGTCAAATGCTTAGTCGCTCCATGTCATTTCACCTACATGCTTTCTAAACCCACCTACTGCATGCACAACAGCAATGTAGCTGGGTGATTTTCCCCAAACATGTTCTTCCATCTGCTCTTCCGCACTGTGGGATAGTGTGCCATTGTCATCCGGCACCCCTGTGACCCCTCCAGCCAACAGAGCACACTGCACACAATGGTTTTGGTTCAGGCTCCACAGGCGCACTGGCTCTCACGTGATCCGCCCCCTTTATTACACACATGCGGCGGACATACGTCACTTCGCTGCGTGTGTCTGAATTAAAGGTACAGACACCACACACTGCACGTGACTTCCTAGTACTGCCAGACATCACAAGGAGCATCACATCGTATCCCTTGAATTCCCTTAAACAGTAATAAATTATGGAGGACAGAATATTTAGAGGGTCCACTCGACCGGTGGCCAATCCCTTGGTAGAGTCCTTTCATAGAACAACAAAGCAGGAGGAGTCATGCTGTTACGGACCCTCGTACCGTAAAATAAGCCAAAGCTGGAGAGGCATATACACAAGCTATGAGGAAAAAAGATTGGGTGGGGGTTCTATACGGATGGCAAAGCCTCAAGCTAAGGGAGGAATGTGTTGAGGCAGGAGGAAGAGGGAGTAATAAATAGTGAGTTGTGATGGATTACTTTTCCCAATTTTCATTCAAATCTGGTATACAGAGTAAGCACAAATGTCGACACACCGCCAGCCACCATCTTCTCACATTCGGTGCGCAAAATATCTCGAATAGCTTCAACTCATGGATGTGGGCCCTGTTTATTTGGTGCTCAGCCTTAATTGTTGTCCTAATCTGATCATGTTCTTGGTTGAAAAAGAAATCTTTTAAACTTTGAGGAAGAACTTAACTTACTTAACACAAGCTCAGGGACCCATTTGTTCGGTTAATCCATGAAAGGTTCTCAGCTCTTTCTGGTGTTGAGCAGCACTTGCATTCCCCTGTTTAAGATGTGTCCAACACATACATGACCTCTGCCCTTACCTTATTGATTGTATTGAAAAGGAAGCGATACAAATATGTGAACAGACCAGAAAAGTGTTTATCTACCATTGCAAGAAAGAACCAGTAATGAGACGTAGGTTCCTGTTACTTCCAGAAAGAAAAATCTCTTGACCTGGTTGAGTCCCTTCCAGTAAGATTTTTTCTTTAATTTTCTGTACATGAAGCCAGTTGTCTATAATATAACATGCATGCCCACTCCTTCTAATGCTCTATACACAATGTCAAAGCATGAGGCGCCTTTGAGGTGTGGGAGGTAGTGGGTGGGTTAGCAGTGGGGCACAGAGGGTGTTTCATTGCATAACATGGGCATTTCCTATGCAAGTCACCAGGTATAACTGACCAATAGCACCACCTAGCACAGGGGTCTGCAAACTGTGGCTCTCCAGATGTTTGGACCACAACTCCCATGATCCCTCACCATTGACTACTTTGGGTAGGGCTGATGGGAGTTGTAATAAAAAACATCTGAGTAGCCACAGATTGCAGTCCCCTGGTCTAACCCTATGCTGCTCTTCTACACAAGGAGTTCCTTAATCTATAAACTAGCAGTACCACCTGGCGTTGCATGGGTCTGTAGATTACATGCACGTGGGGGTCTGCTATAGCCTTGTGTATGTTTTATGTGTCATAACTTCTTATTTTTGAAAAATCACAAAATTGGCAATCTCTCAATATCGCCTATACTGAAAGCACAGGACCGGACCCCGCTGCACCCCTGTCAGGGCGATTAGATGGGGTTGGTCAAATTTCACTATTGGAAGCACACCCCAGACTGGTATGCCGACCTTGTGTCCTAACTTCCTATTTTTGGAAAAGGCGCAATCTCCCGAAATCGCCTATACTGATAGCACAGGGCCGGACCACACCCTATGAAGGGCGAATGGGTGGGACTGGTCAGAATTCACCATCGCCGGTACAACACAGACTGGTATGCTGACCTCGGGCCAAAATCTCAGCCCACCAACTGTTGTGGGGCTGGTTCCAACAATCGCAAAATTGCCAATGTCCTGAAATCGCCTATACTGATAGCCCAGGGCGGCACCCCACCCTGTGCAGGGCAAATGGCTGGGGTTGGTTATACTTCGGTACACCCCAGAATGGTATGCCGACCTTGGGCCAAAATGTCAGCCCACCAACCATTATGTGGCTGGAGCCAACCCCTAACATTCAAACACACTTTCAGAAATATATATACAGATAGATTCACAAGTTGCAATTACACCTTCAGCTGCTGATGTCATTCCCTGTAATGTATTCAAAGGTGGCATAGAACAGAGGTTGTTCAGCGCTTCACATACAGATCTAGATACCTTGTGTTTGGGATATGCCTTGAAACATATTAATTTGTTTGCAGAGCAAATAATCTGTACGAAAAAACGATTAAAATAATGTTTAATTATTAGAGATTTCAATGTATGTGTAGTATTTTCAGCTGGTCCAAAAATGTACTGTAATTTGACTGTCACTATATTGCATTTGAAGGGATCTTGGTGTCTTTGCATTGCCTCTGGGTGGCAGGTTTCCGGGCTCCATGCATCTAACATTGCCTCTCATCTCCCCCTACAGGTTTACTCCATAGTCCCCAAGGGCTGGACCCCTGAGAAGAGGAAGAAGTTAATTGTCTATGTGGTGGTGGTCGTCCTGTCTCTGATTGTGGTGGCGGAGATCCTGATTGGAGTCAAAATGACCCAGGATCACACAGAGAAGTTGAGTACCCCTGTGTATTTCCAGCCAGACTGACACATCCTAAGAACAGACATGGGTGTCAGTAATGGGAGTACCCGGCATGGCAGCACTGAGGGAGAGGGTAAACTATTGACAAAGTGTTTTTTTTATGGGGAGGGTTTGGGGGGATATGGCTTACCCAATGAGTGGCCACGAAAGAATGAATACCTAACCAACCACGGGCCTCATTACGAGTTGGGCGGTATCCCGGCGGTATTACCGCCGGGATACCGCCAGGCCTATTAGCGTTACTGGCAAACCCCCCTGCGCTATTAGCGCCGGATCACGGGTTTGGCGGAACAGTAATTCCCCATTCCCCATTGGGCCCATTCGGCAATTTCCCATTCCCCATTGGACCCAATGGGGAATTTTCAGCGCAACTACCGTCGGCAGTATTACCGCACGGAAGTTTCACCGAAAATTGGCAAATTCCTGGCGCATTTAGCCCCAGCTCAGAGCTGGGGGTAAATGCAGCCAAACCTGTGATTTGGCGGAGCCTTAAATGCGGCGGTAATAGCATTACCGCCGCATTTAAGGATTACCGCCAAACTCGTGATGACCCCCCATGTCTTTGGGTCCTGTGCCCCACTCCGACGATGCCACTAGACTACAGGTTAGAGGGTGCCTGGCGCTAGGAGTAAACTTCACTGCATGACACTGAGTGCCAGGAACAGTGCTGTAAATAACAGATGTTACTTGAACCAAAGATATGACATGGCTTTCATTGACTGCTTATGGCTGAAAGGCACTTATGGTCCTGGCAGAACTTCGAAATGCATGTTGCATAAAGATCTCTTCTTAAGTACATATATGTGCATATAGCCTCATGGCAGGATGCCACTTACTTGGCGGAAGTAACCTGTTTCTCTTTTGCAGCTCAAGAGTACTACGCATTAAAAGTAATTGCTTAATAGGAACATTCTGAAGTTCACCAAAGCAAGTAGCGCAGGGACCACCAGCCATTTTTCTGACCTCACATCAGTAATTCTTGCCTCTTCAAAAATGCTGAAACAGAACTCTACTAAAATTATGTTCCTTAACTCCTTGTATTTTTAAGCGAATTTAAATCTGAATTCCTAAACAAATTATAAATGCTGGACTGCAAGAACCAAATGCAATATGATATGATCATATGAGGAATTGTTGATTATTATATCACACATGACAAGAGACAACTTGAGAACTGCTGACTGCTCTATGGGTTGTACTACTTTCAAGACTTAGCACATTTGAGTGGAGCCTTAGTGAGAAAGTGATCTGCTTGTAATCATTGTTCGACACAGGCTTGCAGGTTCTTGTAATGTATAATAAAACTAACATTTATAACATAATAAAAAGTGGACCTATTTGTGCACATTAAACGACGAGCATTAACGCATAGCAGGAGCCAAGACGTGTCAGGGAAAGAATCTTTGCGTTCTCTGGTGCAGTCCCTGATAACACTGCTGCCCATTGCAAACGCATGTTCTAAACAAAGCGATAGTGTAACTAAAAAGGATTGGCAGCCCAGCGTGACACCTACTGGGGGTGCAGCAGGAGCAGCTGAGACACTTTCTACCACTTTCAGGCCCCTCGTGACAGCTCCTGCAGAGCCACCACCAAGAAAAACCTCCAGGACGTATATACCATCCGAGGGGGTGCTCATTTTAGGGGGCTTTGCCTAAGTATGGGTGGGTAGTGTGGCAAGGTAGGGCCTGCCCTGCCATCCCACCCACCCTTACATATGCCCTTACATATGCCACACCCCCTAAATCGATCCCCCCCACCCCTCGATTCTGCCTCCCACTTAAAGCTCTGGCACTGGCAGATTGTGGGCGTGTTGGGGTGGGGCACCCAGGGAGTCTGCTTAACATGAAAATTCATCTCTAATTCACAAGGGGGTGCGCTTTTGTGTGTGCCAGTCCATGCGGCTGTCCCCCTGTGACTGATCTCCCCTGTCCCAGGCCAAGCACAGGGTAATCGCAATACTGTCTGGATTAAGAGGCTCCGGGTGTAAACACTCACTGAGCGCATGCGCGGTCCCATCATTTATGTTTACATTTCCATCCATAAAAGGGAAACAGGAGCGGAGCTGTAATTCCACTTGGCACAACAGGCCCTTTAGTTGCAGGTTACTTCAATACTATTCACTATCCCCGCGTACATCGGGTCAGTTGCCCAGTCCGGATCTAGGTGTTGGGAGTGTGCACATGTGCACACAAGCGGTCAGTTTTGCTACACTACTACTAGCTGTCTAGACAAGAAAATGCCTGATTACGTAGGGTAATCGTCATTATGCCTAGTTCTCCCAAATTGCCACAACACGTTGATCTGGCAGGATTGCTATACTATGTTATGCAGGATTGCTATGCTATACTATGATATGCAGGATTGCTATGCTATGTTATGCAATAATATGTTATGTCACGCAATGTAATGCAATGCTGTTAGGCTCTCCCATACAGTTAGGCCTCAGACCCTCGATGTGTAACGCTCACCTGGTATCCACAGGGATGCCACCCGATCTGGCTGGACTGCTTCCGGCCTGGACCCACTCTCTCAGGTTCTTGTTCTGCCGAGGACCTAGTCTGGAATATAGGAGTACTGATTTTAGCTTCTAGTCTCTTTTCCCTTGAGCCCACCTCCCTTGTGGACCCAACAACCCCCTTAGTGTTTTCCTCACCTTGGTGTTCATTATGGTCCGCTCTCCATCCTGCTGTTCTGTGCAGGGGTGTGTCGGAATGGGCGTGCCGCAACCAAGTTCTGCTGCGACTCGTTTTCTCAGGTAAGTCTGTTGATTTGACAGCTTGTCCTTAATTGCAATTGCCCCTGTTAATGTCTTTCCTTCTCTTTCAGGTGTGGAAGGAGTTCTGAGGAAGCCGTGCTGGCTGGGGCTGTGCTTGAGATGGTAAGTGAAAGCGCGGAGCGCAGCGCTATGTGCTTTTCTTGCCATGTGCTGACCTGTGTTGTCCCTTTCGTGCAGGCTGCCGTGATGTTCCGGATGATGGCCGCTGAAGATGCGGAGCGCTGAGTAGATGTTGTTCTAATTGCCTCTAGCGTATTTATGCATGTTAATCAGTCTTGCCTTTTTTCTTGCAGGTAGACGGAAGACCAAAATGGCCTTGAACCGGAAGCAAGTTTAACTCAGGTAAGCGTGAGACTGCCGATGGTAAATGTGCTTAATAATGCTGCTTTTCTATTTTCCCAGGTTGCGGCTTCCAAGGAAGAGAGCGAGCGTTCACTGAGATGCGGGATGTTCTGGACTCTGTCGTGGATGACAGGAGCTGGCTCGCTAACAGGTAAGAGTACTAATGTTGTTGTTCTTCTTCTTCTTGCAGGTGTCGGCCCGGAATGCTGAAGAAGATCCGACAGGTCGTGGTGAACGTCATGCTGCGAGAGCAGAGCGACGCGAAGCGTGTTCTCCAGCTTGGGCGTGGCTTATATAGCCTGCAGGTATCCCAGGTGCCTTCAGGCCAGACCACACCCTAAATGCTAGACCGCATGGTTCAGTTCTGGAACTGAACCATGTGGGGGCATCCATGTTGTAGCATTGCCATTGAGAGCTCCAGCTCCCCTTTCTGCCATATGAGCCTGGCGCCAAAGGCGCCAGGACTGACTCCAAGAGAGTCTTGGGGGACATGACTGGGCCCTTGGGGCCATGATGAGACACTGCGGTGCGGTCCAGGGGGCCTGAGTGCCAGGGCGAGGGGTAGTGGTCATGACACCATGTCACCGCCCTCTGCCTCCCTGTGCCTGCTCTACACGCAGCAACCCGGTCAGGCCCAAAACCCTGCTAAGGCAGAGGACACGTCAGACCTTCCCTTCCGCTTATTCTGTACAAATTTAGCGTTAATCCCATATATGGGAGATATCAGAAGGGGATTCTGTGAATGCCGCTTATTCATAATACCACACAATGTCCCTGCAGGGCTGCGTCACAAGGTCACAAGTAAGATGTCAACAGTTCTTGCCAAATGTTTGTAATGTCGTGCCAAGTAACACCTCCATTGCAAAAGTACAGAAACATTAGTGTGTGTCAATGATATGCTATATAAACCGGCACTCTTGGGTGGGTGAATGCTGCATGCTTCTTTCCCTGCTGATAACTCTGTATCCTGTGTATTTGCGATATAAATACATGAAGCTTGATTTACCACCCGTCTGTCTGCTCTCCTTATTTGCAGCAAACTGAGGATGGCCGAGGGGGCCTTATCTTGGCCACCACAACGTTTTGAAGCCTCACTGCCTTACCAGACAGACAACTCACCCGCCATCAAAAGCAACTCCTAAGGACTTTGACGAATCATGAGAACTAGGCGAAATGAAGATTACCCCACGTAATCGGGTTTTACTGCACGCCAGTCCCCCCCTCCCCACCATGGTCACAATCCTTACATCATGACGATCTCACAAGCAGTATCAGTACATGTGCCTTCAGGAGTGCAACGAAACCTGCATTTCAGGGGCGGGGTTAACAGGTGATGGGCATGGGAACTTTAGAAATGGGGCGTGGCCAACTTAGAGGCTTGGCACCCCTGCTCTATCCCCAGACTTTCCTGGCAGGGAGTCCATATATCCTATCCCTCTTTCTCCAGCCGTCCCGCTCCTACCAACTCCCCCTTCCTGCCAGAATCACCTCCTCGTCCGGCATTACACATAAGCGCACATATAGATATACAAACACACACACACACACACACACACACACACACGTGCACATTTACTCACTCATTTAAACATCCCATTGACCATACACTCACTCATTTACATGTGCGCCCAGCCCCCATACATCATACACTCATTCACACACACACACTCATTCATACATACATTACATACACACTCCTAGCACACATGCATCCATCCATAATAAGCTAAAATGCAACACCCTTTCCCACACTAGTTTCAGGAACGACTTCCCTGGCCTCTCTGCCTAACAAAAATCAAGTGCGCACATCAGCCCCTTCCCCTCGGATGTGAAAGAAGACATAACGTTGTTATATGTTCGCTTGCATCCGTGGGGAGGGGGCTGATGTGTGCATTTCATTTTTGTTAGGCAGTGCGGTGAAGGAAGCCTTTCCTGAACCTAGCAGCTTTGAAATGTGGCTGCGATCTGCACGAACACAGTAACACTTTAATGCCGCTGCTTTTAGGAAAGGCTTCTCTCCTCTCCCTGAGTAACACAAAGCCGCGACTCTCAGCTCAAATTTCGCCGGGGGTGGGGAGTGGGGGAGCTGAATCCTAGTCAGCTCAATGGCGTTGAGTGATTATGTGTCATCTAGCCCATAGATTAGACATCACTAGAAGATGTGTTTGCACTCTAATAATTGAAATCAGGATATACTGGAAGTCAGGACACCAGCCCCAAATTCAGCCAAAAGTGAACCCCCATCCATGAGTCTATAGAGCGCCTGGAGGCCAAGCAAGAGCGCCTGGAGACCATGCACATGGCAGCAGTGTACGTCATAAATGGACATAACATAGAGTGCCGGATAAAAGCAACCAGTGATAACCAAATCGCTGCCTTTCGGGTATCCTGAAGGAAACTCCGTGCGCCTCTTCCCGGTGCCTTTTCCTGGAGCCCGCAGCTCCCCCTCTCATAATGTCAGGATTAATGTCTGTGATGCACTGGACCTGTCGTTCTGTCACCTCCAAGAGCGGCTCCAAATCTGCTCCGTCTTCTTGAGCTGCCTACAAGGCCCGAAAATCCAGAAGCATGCCCTGATTAGGTTGATTGCCGAATATTTTCTTTGTAGTGATCTGTCGATCTTTTTGTCAATTGCGTCAGCCAGTGAGGCCTCATCCGGCATGAAATGATGCTGGCCAATTCGACCCCCCATCTGGTCGTCCATTTTCACATTGCCTGGATACTTGGCTTACAAGTCTGCCATGGGGGAACGTTTAAGCAGATCTGGGAAGGAGGGGCATTCTGTGTCTCTGCGCTCTTTTTCCAGCAGATGCTTGTTGTGAGGGAACGTGTGAGTGCCCTTTAGGAGTCACTGTGACGGAGGAGGAAGAGGAAGGGCATCAAAGGAGGAAGAGGCGAGTTGTTAATTTAATTAAAATACATTAGACCATTGAGATAGGTCTCCGTGTCGTCCTTCAGTCCGAGACTGACTTACAACAACTGGCAACGAGGATAAAACTGCGCACGAACGGAACGGCATTAACACACAAGCTGGTCCGCTCGTTCCTGTACTGGCGTGCCCTCACATGCAGCCATCCTTCCCTGCCATTGGGCAGGCACCCCTTCAGGCGACATTGCCCAGCTACGGCGACCCGAGTCACTCGTTCCATTCCCAGCGGCCCGGCAAGGCTGCTGTCCTTCTCCGCAAGCAGTGGGACTCCTTCACCAGCGGCCCGGCAAGGCTGCTGTCCTTCTCCGCAAGCAGTGGGACTCCTTCACCAGCGGCCCGGCAAGGCTGCTGTCCTTCTCCGCAAGCAGTGGGACTCCTTCACCAGCGGCCCGGCAAGGCTGCTGTCCTTCTCCGCAAGCAGTGGGACTCCTTCACCAGCGGCCCGGCAAGGCTGCTGTCCTTCTCCGCAAGCAGTGGGACTCCTTCACCAGCGGCCCGGCAAGGTAGCTGTCCATCTCGGCAAGTAGCGGAACTCCTTTCAAGGCCAGGCAACCTTTGGCCTGCATCGGGACAACCTGCCCGGTCCCAGCGGCATACCCAGCAGACCACAGCGGGGTGCAGCCCCACCTGGTAGCGGCCCAACAAGCTGCATGGAAAAAAAGAAAATAAGCATTATAACGGTAAAATATATAAACAAAATATCAACAGAAGAAACACTTGCAGCACAGCACCAGGACACATAAGAAAAAGAAGAGGGCAACACACTGCAGCACACCTTGCCTGGGAAAGGCAGAAGGAGTGGCGTAGTGCACACCTCAATCCATTGCTGCCAGAGCCCTACAAGGACCAGACAAGGCTGCCCCTACCAATAGTAAGGAGGATGAAAAGCAACTCACCACACCAAACAGACGGACCAGCCAAGAGCTGACACCATGGGAGACCAAGAGGATGACCAGCAAGGAGGGGGCAGAGTGGAACTCCTGTGAAAGCCTGGCCCATTTAACCTACTGCTGCAGCACGACAGAGGACCAAGATGGACTGAGTGGGTAGAGGACTTTGACGGATTCATCACAGCAGCAGGGGAGGACAAATCACTGGTTCTGAGGGAAATCTTAACTAACCTCACAGGGAAGGAGATCAAAAACATCATTAAAACAATGAGAGTAGTTGAGAGGATCACATACGATGATCTAGTAACTGGCCTCAACAAGAAACTCATCATTGAACCAAACAGAGACTATGAGAGGTATGTGTTTAATCAGTGCCAACAGGTAGACCACGAGATGGTGGAAGAGTTCATCACCCACCTACACCAGAAACATATTCTTTGTCAATTCTCAGCATCTCGGACGACAAAGCCATCCGATTTCGTGTTATCGAGGGATGCCCATCCTCTATGTTGCGGAAACAGCTCCTAAAGAAACCTCTCGCCATCGACGAAGTCATTGACATGGCGAGGGTAAATGAGAGGGTGGAGATCCAAGCCTCCACCATGGACTCACAAAAGAAGAAGGTTGAGAAGGACGACTCAGTTGCAGCACTCTCACCCGTCAGAGATACAGGAAAATGTGCACACGACAGCGCACCCATGCCGAGAACTCCACAAAAGGAGGGCTATGAACAGATGCAGACAGGTTTTCGCCCACCCAGACTATGTTACCGATGTGGTCATATCTTTGCGCTCCCAGGGCCCTGCCCGGGCCATGACCCAACAGTGCACAAGGTGTGGGAGACAAGAACACTTTCAGGCGGTCCGCAGGTAGGGGAGACTGTTTCGCGCACTGACGACAGCCCTACAGACCCAACTCATAATCATTGCTGTGGAGACACCCGCAATCCTACCCACAACAACTACGGAGGATGATTAGAGCCATGGAACAAGGGACTGACTATGGAGAGATGTTCGGCAATGACCAACTACCATTTTCTGATTACTACCAAGACCAATATGCCTACCCAGGCGACCCATATGCCTACTACGACGGCTATATACCCAGGGACAAGACCCCTACTTCCTAGACGAGTTTGTCAACCTGATGCAAGGAGACTTAGAGTGCAGAGAAGACCCAAAAATATTGGTACAGATGAGAAAAGTGAACTACCGGTTCCAGATAGATAATGGGGCTACGGTCAACATTATGGGGGAGCAGGAATTCCGGTAAACAGGAAACGCAGACGACCTGATGCCATCCAGAGCGTGGATATTTCAGTGGGAGCCAACACACCACTGCTGTCCCTAGGCCTGTTCAGGTGGACACTCTCATACAAATGGAAGACGATCGACACCACCATCCACGTACTCAGGACTCTGGCCAGCGGTAAATGCCTGCTCAGCTACCTCACCGCAAACGAGCTAGGGCTGATTGACGTCCACTTCCAAGACAGCGACATGGTCCAATACAGTAGAGAACGGGGGAGACACCAGTTCATCTGCCACATGCGAGGTGTCCTGATTCAAAAGGAGATGGTAAAGATCATGTTTCCTGAACTCTTCCAGGGCTTAGTGAAGCTAAAAGATACTGTGATCAGGCTACACATCAATGAAAACGTCCAACCAGTCCTTCACCAGCCCAGAAGAGTAGGGTCTCATCTGCAGGAAGCAGTATTGCTAGAACTGAAACACCTCGTAGCGAATTATATTATCGAGCAAGCGAAAGGCCCAACACTGTGGATCTCACCCCTGTGGTGTTACCAAAGGACGGTAACAAAATGTGGCCGTGTGTCAATATGAGGGTAGCCAACACTGCCATTGAGAGAGAGAGAGACACCCCGGACCTAAAATGGAAGACATGATTGTACAGCTGAACTGCGCCACAAAGATCTCCAAGCTTGATCTTAACCACAGGTTCCACCAGCTGGAGCTCCACCCCAAATCCAGAGGAATCACCACTTTTGCTACCCATGAGGGCCTATTTCGTTATACACACTTAAACTTTGGAATCTCCTCCGCCGCAGAGGTTTTTCAGGAGACCATTAGACATCTGCTACTCCCAGTCAAATCAGCATTTAATTATTCGGACGACATCCTAGTGTTTGGTATATCCCAAGAAGAAGAAGATGACCGACTATGGTTCTACGGCCATATCTTCTCGAGCAAAGGCGTGCATCCCGACCCAGACAAGGTCCGGACCATCAGTGGACTACAGGAGCCGACCCACATAGGAGAGGTCCGATCACTCCTGGGCATGGCGGGATACTGCGCCCAGTACATACCGAGGTACGCAATCACCACCGAACCACTTTGGAGACTACTACGGAAGGAGGCACCCTTCCAGTGGACACCAGAATGCCAAAGGGCATTCGACACCATCAAACCGAGCTCACGAGCGTGACACACCTCGCCTACTTTAACCCAGCGTGGTACACTGAAATAGTGGTCGATGCAAGCCCGGTGGGCCTAGGAGCCATCCTGGTGCAACGTGAAGAACCGGGAGCACCTGCCAGCTCTGTTGTGGCATATGCGAGCAGATCCCTGTCCTCAACAGAGAGCGCATACTCGCTGGCGGAGAAGGAGAGTTTGGCTGTAGTATGGGCGTGCAAATACTTCCATCACTTTGTGATCGGTAAGAGATTCACCCTTGTGACAGACCATCAGGCCCTTCTGTCACTGTTTGGGAAACCGATGACCAAAATGCTGCCAAGGATCGAGAAGTGGGGCATCTGCCTCCGGCAGTGTGACTATATCATCACACACAGGCCTGGAGGGCACAGCAACCCAGCTGACTACATATCACAGCATTCATACCCTAAGGCTCAGTCACCACGGGAGGGGAACGCGGACTACCTCTGTTATGTCACAGAACAGGCCCTGCCCCCGGCCCTAACCATTGAAGGCCTTGCACAAGCGACAGAGGATGATCCTTCCATCAGATGGGCCAAGGAACTGACACTATCTAACAAGTGGGAGATTACAAAAGGTCCCTAAACCAGCATGATGGAGTGAACAGGCGAGAAACTGGAGGGGCTTGTGAAAGTCAGCGAGGAACTCATTGTCTCAATGGATATTGCTGAGGGGGTGTTGCACTGTGATTCCATCATCCTTGAGGAGGGGGCTGGTGAAGACCGCACACAAGGAACACAGAGGAATAGAGGCGACCAAAAGACTTTTCAGGCAAACAGCCTGGTTCCTGCTCATGGACGTCATGGTAGAGGAGGCGATCCAGAGCTGCTGGTATGCCAACGTACAGTCAGAAATGATCTGCTACTCCCGCTGCAGCCCACACGAATCCCAGGCGTGTGGCAACGAGTTGCAATGGACTTCTATGGTTCCTTGGACTCCGGTGACCATCTGTTGGTGATCATAGATGAATTCTCGAGATTCTCAATCGTGAAACAGACGTCATCCACAGCATTCGGCGAAGTAGCAGGAATTGAACGTGAGGTTTTCAGAAAATGGGGGATTGCCAAGACAGTGAAAACGACCAATGGACCACCATTCAACGGTCAAGACTTCCACCGACTGGCCAAGAATCTGGGGTTCATGCACCAGGGAATTACCCGGCTATGGCCTCAGGTGAATGGCATGGCGGAAAGGTTTATGTTGTACATCAAGAGAACTATCCAAAAGGCAAAGATCGAAGGGATACCAACCCCCCCCAAAAAAAACAAAAAAAAAACGATGAGTTTTTTGAAAAAAAAACGGCGATGAAAAAACCTGCGATGAAAAATACCGTGGCGAAATAACGTAGAACGACCAGGACATGGATCCCCAAGGGATAGAAAACCCAGAGCACTGGCCAGAAGGTAGAGCGCTCTTAGAAGCAGAGGTGAGAGAGAGAGAGAGATGCCCACATGAAAGAAGCAGTCCAAGCAAGAAGTGACTGGGCTCGAAAGGCGTTGATGAAAAAGTTTGAAGGGGATGAGGTACTTGTATAACAATGGGTACAGAGGAAAACGGACACCAGTTATGATATCCCCCTCAAAGTGACAGGAGTAAAAGGGACGATGGTCACAGCTGCCAACCCGCAGAAGGAAGTCACCAGGAATGCATCCTTCTTCAAACACTGCATACCCGACCGGGATCATGACGTGGATAACAACCAGGACCAATGGCAGAGGGGACTGGAGACAGGAGAAGATGTCAGCACACTGGGGCCGTACCTGCCGACTGTGAGAGGAGCAGAAACCGACCAGCGACTCCACCAGAGGTGGGCGATCTCCACTGTGATGCAGGAGGAAGAGGAGGGGCCACAATGTAGAAAGAGGCAAGTTGGTAATTGAATTAAAGTACATTAGACCATTGAGATGGGTCTCAATGTCATCCTTCGGTCCGAGCCGGACTTATAACAATGCTCCATGTCCTCAGCAGGGAATGGAAAGGCTGAAGATGGAGCGATCCTTAAACTGCTGAAACAGCTTCTGTTCAGGGGGAGGCAGAGCTGCCAGGAACTCCAGGGTCTGACATTGTTTTATTGAAGTAAATTAGTTCGAGGTACTTTGCTTGGTTGTAGTTACTTAAAATTACTTTGTGTTGAAGTAATTATGTAGATGCATTTAAGGGTTACAGAGTGTAAGGGGTGGGGCCTATTTGACAGTAGGGTTGGTAGTTCGGGGGGAAAGGGGGATGCCCCCCAAAAAATAGAGAAAACCATTTGAAGTCATTACAACGAAGCAAATTACCACTAAGTAATTTAATTTGTTATAATAACATAGAACCCTCTGGGAGAGTATTATCATCATCCCTGTCTCCATCTTTAGCTGGGCCACCACTGCAGGCGGGATGCCTTAAGCATCATGAGGGGGGCCAGGGGGGTTGGCGTGATTCTCGAACTTATGGTCAGATCAGCTGAGCAGGTGCTAGAGCTGCCTTGATGTCTTCTGCCACAGAGGTTTGTACCAGCTGTACAATCTCTGCTCGCTCATCAATTTTGGAGACTTAGAGGGCTTCCGCTTATAAGGATGATGATGGCATCTGGACCTTCCAGGAGAGGATGATCTGAAAGAGTCAGAGTGTGGGGAAACAGGTTTCTTCTTTTCTGGGGCTTTCTTCTGCTCCATTTTCCATTCAATATAGGCCCTTGACGTAACCCCCTCTTATAGATTTGAAGGTCCCTCCAGGCTGACCAATCATTTGCCGGGTACTAGCCCTTCTGATGTATTTTGCCTTTTGCCACTTGTGCTTACTTTCTTCAGCATCCAACTACTCGCTTATTCTTGAGGGGACCGTTTACCTGCTGTTACTACTACCTGCAGCTGCATGGCTAACTCAAGAAAACGGATGTACTCATCTGGGACTTGGCACTAGCCCCTGCAGCAGGGCCTGCAAGGCCTACAGGGCCCAACGTCACAGTGCCCCTGGTACCCACGCTACCTGCCCGCAGTCAGGGACGTCATTTCACCAGAATTCCAGGGGTAGCAGAAGTGACATCACAGAACGCTTGACCTCTGATGACATCACAGGAACTGATGTAATTTGACCCCACCCTGAAGTGACATCACGGGATGCGATGGCACATTACCTTTCACCCCTTGACAAAACAGGAACTGGCATCACATAGCATTGTTCCTAAGTACACTAGGAAAAATATGGTTACGATATCACGGGATGCGATGGCACATTACCTTTCACCCCTTGACAAAACAGGAACTGGCATCACATAGCATTGTTCCTAAGTACACTAGGAAAAATATGGTTACGATATCAATGTAATGTGATATACATTTCATACAAGAACGGAAACCATATGTATCATTAATAACAGTGTGCATAGGCCCACATTACTGTGAACGCAAGCAGACGTTCAAGGTCAAATGATAATGATGTGTTATTGTATAGCACTTACACTTAAGCACTTTATATAGAACAAATGTACATACAATATCACCCAACGTGTGTTGGTACTCATGTATTGACCTAAGAAGGATAAACGGCTGAGTTGGCCTTGTTAGGATTCGAACCTGCAACCTGCAGATCACACACACATCGCAGCAGTGAGCGCCCAACCCACTGAGCTATATTACTGGCTATAGTAAAATTTGCAATTACATGCCTGAATGTTCTCAAAGTCAGAAAGCAAATTACACTCTAGTGCTGATACAATTAAACTAGTAAATGTGAACAGCAGGTCTGGTGCAAATTTGGCCATATGTCAAGCTTACGTGGATCTACTTTTCAGGTTTCATAGGTTGGCAAAATACACACCATTGTGAGGGTTCATAACTGTGTATTGAAGAATTTAGAGTAGCGTAGGGAAAGCAGCGCACTCACACGACACCTCGTACTTTACGTGCTATTGGAAAACGTTTCTACACTGTACAAAAGCTTTAGGTACAAGGATTTTGTCAAGTGACCGAGGACACCGAGATGAACGAACAACGGCAGAAAAAACATGCTATAACTGCAACTTGCGAAAAGCAAAATACATAGTCCGAAACTGATGCTTATTCTACTCTAAATGGTCTTTGTAAGTTTTGTCTGCATTGTTAATTTGAGGTGTTTAAGAACAGACCGAATCAGTGGCTCACCCCCTGAAGTGTGCCTGAAATAAACCTTTAATGAGTCTAGCAATTATTGTATAGAATTCCATAAAGACAAATTATTTACTAATCCTATTCTTTCATATTTAGGGTCACACTGTTACATTTGTGGAACCCCCTGTTTTTAAGAGTCCTGGACAAAAAAGCCAGCCACTCCAGAAACAAAGAGCCACGTGGTGCTGGCCACAGCCCAGGAATTTTATTCGTAAAAAAAAGAAAAATAATGTTTTTTCATTTTTTTCTACGTTTTTTTTAGGAGTATCAAAGGAGACCACAGGGGTAGCAAGGCAGACCACAGGGGTCGCAATTCCGACCACTGACGACCCTCAAATGACGTCCCTGCCCGCAGCCATGGCATACTGGAACAGTTTCATGGGGCCCAATGCCCCATCTGTGTTCCTGCAACAGCATGACCCCCTGAATATAGTCCTCAAGGCCCGCAATCCATATAACATGCAAAAAGGACATTTAGAAGTTATGCAGACGCAAACCGCAACTGCACAAGGGTTCGTCCTTGTTCCTGCCGGCTCACAGTAATTGCGGTGCAATTAAGGTCTCCGTCCAGAGACAGAAAAACAGGAGGAGTTGGGAGGTGGGTGGGGTCTATATCCCATTAAGGGATCAAAAAAAATAAAGCTGTTCTTTTAATGACTTGTGAGGTGTCTGTATTGGAAGGCGGTGAGACAACACAACCTAAGGCCTGAACTTACATGTGCTTGAGAACAAAACCTGGGACAAAAACATAGCTCCTCTTGGCAACCACTCCACCTGCACCTTTATCTATGGCGATGGTTGGCTAATACCATAGAATAGTGCTTTCTTCCAAAACCAGTGTAAACTGTCCCTGCCCTTCCCCAGCATCACACGTGCTATCTTGCTCTACACTTTGAACTGTGCCCACTCTTTGCCCAGCAGTGACCTACGACCCTACGGTCTCAATGTGCAGATGCTTCGCCCGCCTAGCGCCTCACCACTAGTACAGTACATCGTCACCATGGACACATGAGACCCCCACCTCACCCATATCCAGCACCACCCTCAAGAACCACTGTATTGACTGGAAGAGTCTACACAAACAAAGACAACATCATTGCCTATAATTAGTACACGGTCAGGGAGAATTGGGGGTGGGGGAGGTGACGGCGTCCCAGGCGATCAGGAGGCTCAGAACCACATGGTAAAACCCCCGCTCCAAGCCTCCTCGGAGTTGGAGGCTGCCATCTTCCCCCACTGGGATCTTGGTAAGTGCACATCTGCGCTCCCCTTCCCCCAAACCCTATGTTCCACAGATGTAACTCCCACCAGCCCCGCCGCACTTACCTGGTGCTCCCTTGTCCCTCGCCAGCACTGAGATCACTAGTGTTCCCCGCGCATCCCATATGCAGCAGTGGCCACCACGGAAGCAGAGAACGGACTATATGTAGTTCCCTTCTCCATGGCGTCAATCTTGTTTTGTAGTATTTTTTCAAGTTGAGAAACGGCAAACAAACCGTTTCTCAACTTAAAAAAAAGGGTAATGCCCCAGGCTAACGTTCAAACTGGCCCAGGGCATTCCCTGACCAAGTAATGCCCCTGGCCGCTGGGGTTTAGTGCTTAAATGGACTCATATTTCTGGTTGAGAGAACCCCTCAAACTAAGTAAACAGAAACGCATGCGCAATATATATTCTAGCAAACTTGAAATATACTGTTAAACTTGCTCATCGGTTTTCCTCATCAGAATAAACGGTAGAGCAAAAAGCGGCAAGAGTCACTTAAGTTAAACCATGCAAGCTGAAAACAGAGAGGGACTGGGAAGGGGCGGGCGGGGCGGGGCACAGGGGCCCGCTCGCCATTTGTCTGCCTGGCGACCGTTAAATCCGTCACTGCTTCACGGAGTTTCTTTTCATTTTAGATTTTTCAGTTGTCTTTTAAAAACCCAGACGGCTCTGACTCCCAGCAGACGGCCACAGTCAACAAGCAGGAGAGCGTGGCGACGTTTTACGTGACTGGGAAAAACTCCTTGCATACAATACTGTACGACTTCACCAACGTAAGTCCTGGAGCTCGCCTTCGTAGCAACGCCGCAGAAAGCAAACACAGGGTCTGAATGCAGCATAGAATGGGCCCGGGCACCAATGGAAAAGTGTCTCACAGTCATAAATGACAATTTCTTCCTTTTGCGACAGAATGTTTGGGTGGTACCCAGAGGGGAGTTTTTTGGTAACATGCTGCAAAAAGTGCAGGTAAAGAGTACACTGGTCTAAACTGCCAGCTGCACTGTGAGGAAACACCTTAAACTGGCCCACGTGAACCAAGAAAATGGCGTCTTTTGACCAAAATAACTGGCCCACACTAGCATATTGGGCATGCACTTCGGGCATTGCCCTATTGGCAGTGCTGGAAATGGGAATAATTTACTGTGGAATCCCGCAAGTGCCGGCGATGGAGGGTGGAGTTCGGAGAAGGGCGGTGTTCGGAATGGGACAGATCTGGCAGTTGAGCGGTGTCCACTCTCACTATAGGGCAATCATGAAGTCGAGGCAGTTTGCCCGATTGGCCCCTGCCCAACACCTGCCCTGACGTCATTAGATACCTAATAAACCACACATGAGCCACAAATAATCCTTGCCTGTAGCATCTGAAGTGAAGCATATTGCCAGCATGGACAGCATTGCCAGAAATATACACAAAAGAATAAAAGCAATTGTGAAACTGTTGGAAAAACAACAGTTAACTTCAGTTATCAAAACAGTCACGATGTTTTTGCAATGAATTCCACTGTGAGACCTTAAAATCAAATTCCCCCCTTGGAACACACGCCTGTGTTCACGTGGCAAAAGTTGAAGACTTCCTGGGCCCATTAACCAAAAGGTGTGCTCGACAAACAGACACACCTTTTTTTGTAATTATTCATGGAAGTGGATGCTGAGGGCTAAGCACTCTCAACGCTTGCGTGCCAGTTCATTCACCAAACTCAATAAAAAATAAGCATTGGCAAAGATTTGGCATTTATTGTTGCTCTTTGCATTGTGCATTTATAGGCAGAAGGGTGCAAGGAGGAGAGTGCAATGTTTGAAAGGCGGGTGCGAGAAGGAATGCAGGTGTCCAAGAAAATGAGGAGGACAGAGAATCGAGCAAGCAAGGGTGCCATTGAAAGACCATGCCATCACAAAGCGAGAAAGTTTGGGAGTCAGCGGTTAAGAGATAAAGCAAGAGTGTGAGAGGAAGGGTGAGAGGGGGTTTGGAGTAGAGAGAGAAGGGGTACAGTGGGTGGGGGTAGAACGAGAGAGGGGGTAGGTCAGGTGGCCGGTGGTAGAAAGAGAGGGGAGTAGGGTAGGTGGGGGTGGGTAGAAAGAGAGGGGGTTGGGTGGGTGAGTGGAGTAGAGAATGGATAGGTTGGTGGGGTAGAGAGAGTGGGGTGGGGTGGGGTGGGTGTCAGTACACAAAGTGGGGTAGAGAGAGTGGGTGTGGGCTGGGTGGGAGTGGAGAGTATTGGGTAGGGTGGGTGGGGTAGAGATAGTGAGGGTAGATGGAGGTAGAGAGAGTGGGGGTAGAGAGATTGGAGGTTGCGTTGGTGTGTGTAGTTAGAGAGAGTGGGGGTGGGTTGGGGATAGGGTGTGTTGGTGATGGTAGAGAGAGTTGGGGAGGGTGAGCAGGTGGTGATGGTAGAGAGAGTGGGGGTAGAGAGAGTGGAATTGAGTGGGTGGGGTGTAGAGAGAGTGCGGGTATGTAGAGAGAGAGGGGGTGTGGCTAGAGAGAGCAGAGGTGGGTGGTTGGGGGTAGAGAGAGTGGGAGTAGGGAGTGTGGGTTGGGGGAGAGACAGTGGGCCATAGGGTGGGTAGGTGGTGTTGGTATTGGGAGTGGGGGCAGGGGTGTTGGTTGGGGGTAGACAGAGTGTGGTTGGATGGGGTTGAGAGAGTGGTGGTGGGTGGTTTAGAGAGAGTGAGGTAGGGAGTGTGGGTTGGCACTAGAGAAAGTGGTGTGGTTGGGTGGCTGTAGAGAGAGTGGGATTGAGGTGGGTGGGTGGTGTAGAGCAAGTGGGAGTGGGGTGGGTTGGTTTCGGTGGAGAGAGTGGGAGTGGCTGGGTGGGTGATGGTAGAGAGGCAGCCTCAATAGGGCTAAAAAAGGGAGTCGCCGTTGAAAATAGCCAGAAAAAAAGCAATTAACCCACACACTCCAATAATTTCCCACACAAATGGTTTTTAGTTGCTCAATCGTGCAGAAAAGAGCCCAATATTGCACCCTGCAAATCACTCAGTGAATGAGAAATGGAAAGCTCAGCACTCAACTAGCTTCTTGCAAAGCTCCAGAATGGAGTAACTTTTGTTAGCGAACTCCTGATTGGGCAGTACGCTGGAGGAGTTTAGAAAAATGAACTTTAGTTACTTGGCATTTTCATGCCACGGCATTGCTATGCTACCCAGATATTCCCAGTGCAGAACCCCCTTCCCTCTCTCTCTTCCGTAACAATGGTTTGGGCAAAATTGTGGGGCAAGTGCCACAAATCAAATATTCACCAGAACCAATAACAGTTTATATTAGATTACATTCATAAGTATAGAATGGGTAAGCCACATGATGGCAGTGGATTCCAGTCTAAAAGGCCCATTATGTACACAACCATTTGAATAAATAAACTGCCGTTCTGTTTCAAGCACAGCGCATGCTCGGTGTAAAGCTAATGCGCACTAACGTGACTACGCAGCGTGTTGAAGAAGCGTTCTGTCATTCGCAGAGTGCTGCGTTCTAATCTTGGTGACACTGAGGACCTGCACGCTCGGCCACACATTCGCTAATACAGGGATCTGTGTATTTGTTGCTGGTGGTGCTCTGCAAACGCAAAGCCCGCAGCGCTTCTGCCCCAGAGCTATGAGACTTTGGGCCGGATTCTGAGAGCCAGGGAATGTGCCATGATAAACTGATATTCCCCTCGATTAAAATGTCCTCTGCCTTTCTAAGGTTGGCGACAGGATTGGAGGAGAGGTGTCGTGGAAACAGAATTGAAAAGGGCTGAAAAATGCTTCCAGGTGGACAGCTGCTGGGTCAGCATGTGCAGAGCACATGCATTGTCAAATTGACATATTTCTACATTGCAACACTACTAAAAGTGTCGCTGAGCCTATTGAAATGTGACGCCCACATCAAAAGGAGGTACTCTTCATATGGTTTACATCAAAATTCATGAAATTAGGATCTCACAGGACATGCCTGTGTAATCTGTTGCGCTTTGTAGCAGGGTTAGGAATCTGTTATTATAGTGGCATTTTGTAAATGAGACAATTGTATAGCCCAGTCCAACCCTGTCACTGTATGCACTTTTGGAGAGCGAAAAAAAAAATGGCGACCATCATGAGAGAACCTCGGTGGTCGTCGCCGTCATTTCCCCAACGTTGCTAATATTTGAAACGTTAGGGAAAACAACTTTAGGGAAAATAATTCACAGCCGGCGGCAGCATTTAGAAAGCTAAGCCGCAGCCGGCTATTAATTCTATTAATTAACGTACTAACGTTACTAAAACAAAATCAGAGCCAGAGGCTGCATCAGGAATCCCAATGCCGCCGCCGGCTCTGAATTAGTTTCATTAGCAGTCTAACGTCACTAAAACAACCTCAAAGCCGGCAGCGGCATCAGGCATCCCAATGCTGCCGCGCCTGTCTAAGTTTGATTTAGTAATGTCAGAACGTTAATAAACCAAATTTGGAGCCAGCGCCAGCATTAGGAATCCCAATGCTCCCGCCGGCTCTGAATTAGTTTCATTAACATTCTAATCTTACTAAAAACAAACTCAAAGCCAGTGGTGGCATTGGGAATCCCAATGCCACCGCCGGGTCTGAGTGTGTTTAGTAATGTTAGAATGTTAATAAAACATCTGACTCCTCTTCTGAGAGAGCTATATCTTGTCCCACAAATGCCTCCACCCCTGCCGAATGGGAAGCATTCAGGTTAGAAATGTTGAACATTTTTGAAAAACAAAAACCCTCAACAAGCCATGCTCCTACCACGCCTTCTAAAGCCGGTAAGGAAAGGGCTCGAGCCACATCCTGCACGCTCTCGAGCCTGGGACGAAGGCCAGATCCACATCGGGAGCCATTGAGGTCTTGACGCAATGACGAATCATCGAAGGATCCTTCGAGCCGCAAGTCAAAAAATAAGTCGAGGTCATCGACCCCATCGACGCCATCAACGCCAGCTGCGCCCTCGATGCCAGCCACACCCTTGACACCAGCTGCACCATCAATGCCAGCTGCGCCATAGACGCCAGCTGTGCCATCGACATCAATGGCGCCTTCAACACCATCAATGCCATCGGAACCTTTGGTGCCATCGAAGTCGAAAACGACTTCATTGAAAATATCGACGACTCCTTGAGCGCCGGGTTCAACATTTTTTAAACCTTCAATGCCCTCAACAGATAAAACGTATACTCATTAACCTAGAAAGGATCATTTTAAATCACTAACCTCGATTTGTGAGGACAATGAGCCATAGGATAATGATGCGCTGTTTGGGTTACAATATGGCACACCAAATGTCCCTGATAGCTTTATATCAGAGGAGACAAGGATCTTTATGAGAACTTACAAACAGCCAGTGGAGTGTACACTTAACCAGAGATAGAATTTGGTAAACCTGAATCTGATGTACATGCAGATGCATCAAATAGGCAGCTGATGTCTAAGGTGGTAGATTACTTGGGATGGAGTAGGCCTACCCTCCCCTTTGAGGAGGATGATCTGACATACTTGATGAGGGTCTGCAAAAGGATCCCATTTTTCCTTACACATTGCACTTCAAAAAAGAGTGTCTGCCAATTGGGAGACACCTGAGTCAAGTCCTGCAGTAAACATAAACCTGACAAGAAAATACCACCCAACCAGTAGTGACCCCAACTACTTATCAAAACACCCCACCCCGGAAAGTCTGGTGGTGCAGGCAGCTACTGCAACCTCAAAACAGGCAGCTTATCCAACCATCCCACAGGATAGGGATGACAAAAGGGTAGATGCATGGGCAAGGAAAATATCTTCTGCGCAGAGCATGGCTCTTAACTCGGCCAACTCCACATATGCCTTCTCAAAGTTTTCATTCACTCTATGTGACTGTATTTCTATGGCGGCTCAGCATATCCCCGAATGGGAGGAAAGAGGCGGTTTCTTGGCTTTTGTTAGAGATGGCAAAGAAGCCATGTGCAAGTCTTTTCAGTCGGGTCGGGATTCTGCTGACAGCATTAGGAGGGCAATGGCAGCAAGCACCGTAATTTGCAGATTTGCGTGGTTGAGGAAGTCTGGATTTGCAACAGATGTGCAATCTAGACTCCTTAACATGCCTTTTGACAGGTCTCATCTTTTTGGCAGCAAGGCTGAAGAAAGCCTTGAGAAGCTGCAGACCTCGAAGGCAGCAGCTAAATCTTTAGGTGCCGCTATTAGGCAGCCTCACCCCTTTTGCCCCAGTGGACAGCCTTGGAGGGGTAGACCTTTTCGGTACTACTCCTCATTTGGAAGACTAGAGGAATGGCAAGTCAAAGAGGCCAGAGAAGATTCCCTTGTGGTGGATGAGGGAGAGGTGCACGGCCTGCTCAAGCAGGGGCATCTTTACCAACAGCCAATGCTTCAGCTGCCTCAAAACCTCTGAGGTCTTGAGTCACGAAACACCAGTGGGAGGCAGGCTGTCTCGGCATCTGAAAGAATGGCAAGATATTACTAAGGATGCTTGGGCATTAGAAACCATAGCACAAGGTTACTGCCTCCTCTTCATTCAGAGGCCTCAAAATCATCCACCGGGGAGCCATTCTTTGAAGGCTCCAGATCCATTCCTTGTGCAGGAAATGTGGACCCTGCTATCGAAAGGTGCTATAGAGCTGGTACCTGTAGCGGAGAGGAACAGAGGATAGTATTCTCCATATTTCTTAATCCCCAAGAAGGACGGAGGACTGAGACCCATCTTAGACTTGAGATACTTGAACAAGTTCCTCAGGAAGAACAAGTTCAAGATGGTCACACTTTTTCAGTCCAACAAACCAAACAGACGAAGGGAAATTTAACGGCAATAGGATTCGTCTTCAAAAAGAAAGCTTCTGTAAATTCAATGACTACAGAACCCTACTGCCTTTGTGTTGGCTCTTCTTATTGTGGACAAATAAACTCCACAGTTCATACAACAAATAAAGAACTCTGTTAGCTGAAATATCATCATCTTAATACAATACATTTTATTAATACACAAACATATTTGAGATAAAACCACATCAAATCTTACACACATATCTTGAACAAAGTGACAAGTGCAGTGCAGTTCACAAAGTGCAAAGTTACATAGAAATTAAAACAAACAAATCTACCACTATAGGCTAACTAAAGCCGGTTGTGGTGCGCTACTTTTAAACTATGTTGGAGAGCGTATAGAAAGCCAGATACAATAATGGTTACACTACCCTCTAATATGTGTACACACGTGGGCGAATCCTTTGATACTCAACAAGGTTCTAAACAAAATTAATATTTAAATGTAAAACGCTGTGAACTAATACAGTGCTACTCGAAACCCAACATGTTTCGTTCTTCGATTACTAACACACAATCCACAAGAACTTCATCAGGGGACTTTCTCAGACCCTTCAGGCCCCCCAACTCCAGGTTTGGATGGTGTCATTGGACCCTCAGGATGCTTATTTTCATGTGCCAATCTATTTCAAGCAGGGAAAGTACCTGAGGTTCGCCATTGGCATTTCTCATTATCAGTTTAGAGTTCTGCCATTCGGGCTGACCTCTGCCCGAGGGTTTTCACCAAACTGATGGCAGTGGTGGCAGCAAGTCTCAGGGGAGGGGAGATTCACAACTACCCCTACCTGGACGATTGGATGGTCAGGGCGTGTTCTCCAGAACAAGTACTGGATCATCTCAAAGTCACCTGCCACTCCCTTCACAGACTGGGCTTCTCCCTCAATTAAAAGAAGTCCCATATGACACCTTCTCAAAAGCTCTGGTTCATCAGGGCTGTACTGGATACATCCTTGGGAAAGAGCTTGCCACCCAAGGTGAGGGCTCAGGACATTCTGCAGATGGTCTAGAGGTTTCAGAAGGCCCAGAGTCTCCCAGCCTTTGACCTTTTGAGGTTGCCCGGCCTCATGGCATCCTGCATTTTTCTGGTGCCAGAGGCTCACCTTAGAATGAGATCCCTTCAATGGGCTCTCAGAACACAATGGTCTCATTTCCCTGGCAACATGTTAGACCTACTTCAGGTTCCAAGCAGGGTAGCACAGGATCTCCTGTGGTGGGCCTGCAAGGACAACCTTCTGAAGGAAGAACCTTTTTGGCAGCCATGGCCAGAGATAACAGTAGTGACAGATGCCACACTCACAGGGTGGGGCGCCCACTCCAGAGATCTGACAATCAGCGGCTATTGGCCTCCATCGGAGTCCAAACTACACATCAATCTTTTGGAGCTGAGGGCAATCAGACTTGCGCTGTAGGCCTTTCTACCCTCTGTACAGGGAAAGAATGCCCTGATAATGACAGACAACACAGTGGCCATGTACTACCTCAACCAGAGAGGAGGTGTAGGGTCACTACCACTGTGCAGAGAGGCAATGCAGCTCTGGTACTGGGCATTTCAAGAAGCAATCTCCCAATCGGCAGTTCACCTAGCCGGAGAAGCGAACACGGCGGCAGACGCACTAAGCAGGTAGAGCACAGTCTCCCACATGTGGGAACTAACTCAGGAAGTCTTTCAAGAGATCTTCACCCTTTGGGGAACCCCTCAAGTGGATCTGTTAATGACCAGTGTCAACCGAAAGTGCGAACTGTACTGCTCCGGGGAATTTCCTCCAAGAGTAGCTCTAGGAGATAGGGTCATTGTGGACTGGGAGTTTCCACTTCTGTACATGTTTCCTCTAGTCCCTGTCATTCCTCACATGATCAGGAGGTTGAGAAAGTTCGGGAAACTCATGATCTAATTGGCCCGGATTGGGCCAGGAGGACGTGTTACCCGGACCTTCTGGACATGTCCATCTGCCCTCCAATACGTTTTCCACAAAGAGAGGACCTTATCTCGCGAGAGGAGGGTCGTGTTCTCCATCCAGAGGTCAAGACTCTCAGCCTTCATGCATGGTTACTGAGAGGCTGAGATACAAGGATTGGAACCTGATGGATGACGTAATGGAGATTTTGCTTTCCCCCAGAAGGCCAGCAACAAAGTCCTTGTACCGCTGCTGTTGGAACACATTCCGGATCTGTGCATGGGGCAATAATTTAGACCCTTTACTATGCAAAACAACTCAGGTGTTATCTTTTCTACTGTACCTAGCCAATCTGGGGCTCCAGGTTGGAACAATTAAAGGCTATTTAGCAGCGCTATCCATCTTTAAGCGCTTGTCTGAGGAATCTTCATATTTTAAGATCCCACTGGTGACACAATTTCTGAAGGGACTCACCAATGTGTTCCACCATCTCCTATCCAGGTTCCAGTTTGGGACCTTAATCTGGTGTTAACATTTCGTATGTGTGCACTATTTGAAACTCTACATTCATGTCCATTAAGTTTACTAACTTTCAAGACAATTTTGTTGGTAGCCCTACCTTCAGCCTGCAGAGTGAGTGAGTTGCAGGCACTATCCTCTAAACCACCCTTTACAATTTTCCACAAGGACAAGGTCATCCTGAGGTTGAAGCCTTTATTTTTGCCTAATATCATTTCATATTTTAATGTAGGACCAAAAATCGTATTACCCACTTTCTACCCTCCACCTCATCCTGGCAAGGAGGAAGAGAGGTTGCACAGATTAGATCCACGTAGAGCTCTAAGCTTCTACATTTCTAGATTGTCCAAACTTCGTCTAGATGATCAACTTTTTATAGGCTATACAGGTCAAAAACTGGGTCAAGCTGTGACAAAGCAGATTTTATCCAGATGGATAATTCTAGCAATTTCAGAATGCTACAGGCTGGTGGGCAAAGATCCTCCAAAAGGCTTGAGGAACGATTCCACCAGGGGCATGGCTACCTCTCGGCTCTGCAAAGAGGTGTTCCTATAAAAAACATTTGTGAGGCAGCTACGTGGTCTACAATACACATGCTCATGAAACATTACTGCCTTGATTCTTCCCTGAGTCCGGATGGAAGCTTTGGAAAGCTGTCCTCCATTTGTTTCATGGAAACCATTGATACAATTCTTACTCCCTCCACCAAAACAAACACTGCTTTGGGAGTCTATCAAAGATGAGGAATATGTGGGAGGACACAATCCATTCGAAGAACAAGTTACTTACCCCTGGTAACGTTCTTTCGACTGGATGTTCCTCCCACATATTCCTCATTGCCCTCCCAACCTACCCTACAGTAAAATTTCCCATGCTATTACAGCTTTCGCTCCTTCAACGCTTAGTATAGTCAAACGCGTGTTTATGCAGGTAGTTCTACTGAAAGAAAAAACAGAACTGAAGCCAAAGGGTGCTGCGTGTGCAACATATACCTCTGATGACATCATGCTCGAGACAGAGGCCTTCGAGCGACATCGAGTCAACTGCATCGACGTACAGCGCCCTCTGCTGATTTTTTTCCCCGTAGAAGCTGAAGCTGGATATTGAACATCAACAATGAGGAATACGAGGGAGGAACATCCAGTCGAAAGAACCTTATGCGGGGTAAGTAACTTGTTCTTCTGTTGATAGATGGATTCCGCCATTTTAGTCTCAGGCACAGTTTGTTCCCGTTTTCACTCACTTACTTTTCCAGTTGCAAATCACTCTGGTTATGACCTCAGACACACAGGAGATTGTTGGTAGGGACCCCAGGATTGGCTCAGTAAGGTATGCTTAACCTACACCAATCACTGTGGTCCACCTGGCTTTTGGCAGATCTGAAAACTTCACAAGAGGTAAGAAAGAACTCAACCTTGGACCCTGGCTGAAGATACAGTCTGCCTTACATCTTCCGCCAGTGAGGGAAGGCCAGGATATCCAATGAGGGAAGCAAGACCCCTCCCCTAAACATCTCCCAGGGAACAGAGGGAGATACAGAACCCACAGGACCCTCCAGCTCCTCCAAAACCAGTACCCAGCCAGCACACAATGTGCCCTGCTAGGCTCTGCAGCAAGCCCCCTGGACAGGGAGTGCCAGAAGGTCTCTAAACCTAAAAACCAGAACAAGGCAGCTGCCTGCAAACACACTCCACAGCTGTGGGCTGTCTGCCTTAAAGGCCAGCACAAGCCCATTTAAGAAGCTGGGAGAAGTGCCTCGACAAGCATCTACCAACGTCCGCATTGAAGAACAATTTCGAGCCAGCTGAGTTCCTCGATCTGCAACCAATGGCAACGCTGACTGTTGTGAAGCCGCCGTCGATAAAGACATCTGAGATGTCTCGACCAGTGCTTCAGAACCGCCGATCAGTACTGAGACGATTCCTGACCCAAGCCGCCATGTAGGCCATCCTGCAGACGTTCATCCTGCTTCGCTCGCCAAACCATTTTGCCACCTGAAACACGCAGCTGATTCCCATCTCAAACTCTGTTGCAGAAGCCTGTAAAGTGCCCTGAAGCGGACTCGGCCCTGTTGCGCACCAAGACCCTCTACAGCACAAGGTACATTGTGGTTCTGTCCCACTGGCCCTTCCCAGAAGGGCCCTAGAGACATTTTAAAACCTGTTGCTCTCTTTTTACTGAAGCCAAACTGTTGTGGTTATTAACCGTACCAACTACCCTCCTGTCAGTATCAAGAGTGCATCCCTTTTCCTTCTTTAAAACTGTCTGTCCTCTGCATTCTTTTACAGGGTGAGTTGTATTTCGTAGTTTTGCTAGAACTGTCTGTTGTGCTATAAATAAAGTATTTATTTTGATACAACCTTGACTGGACAGTCCATTTTATCATTGGGTAATAATTGTATTTTCGCTGTGTTGCAACTAACCAACGATCCACGCACCTTCGGAGATAAGCCTGCCATTCCATCCACGTTACAAAAAATTGGTAAAGGAAGTTTATAATTTGCTTGTTATTCCAATCTGTACAGATCCCTTCTGGTGTATTAGAGGTGTGGGGCTGATTGATGTTTTAGAAACCGATATTCACTCCTGATTTGATTTGATTTGATTTGCATTTATAATGGACCACTAGTACCCCAGAAGTTGATTTATCAAATTCAGGATCACCCTTCTCCATCAAATACCATCCAGTATTTACCTTGAGTTGTTGAGAGGGAGATACTAGTCATTTCACTCTGACATTAGAACACATGTTCACTTCATCTGCAGCTCTGTAGGTGCATGACAAGAAAACCATTTACCATCCTGTCTCCCCTAGAAACTGAGCTCCCGCCCCCCTTCCCTCCATGAGTGATGTCTTGAAGGGGAAGTAGAGGGGGATCTTACTAATCACATTGTTGCCTTTGCACAGAGCCTGATCTGCACCAGGGTGGATTCCAAGACTTGCCACCTTACCAGGATGGACAAGAGCAAGATCCCCAGCCTGGATTCCATCAGCAGTAGCCTCCAGAACCTGCAGGTGAGAGCGGCCTCTGCCCAGCGGGGATACCGGCAATGAACCTTTGAAAGGGAAAATATTATCAGTGTTCGTGAGTTGCCCACCTAGACAGCTACCCACTGTGCAAGCACCTACCCATGTCTTTGATGTACGCAGACAGACGAGGTGCATAATTGTGTTTCTGTCAACTTTTAGGGAGTCCAAATATGCCTGGACATCAGGTGGAGGCCTCGAACATCAGCCCACCCAAAACATTTCTACTTAGCCCACTTATTAGGTGCTGCAGGAGAGTTAAAATAATGCCTCTGCGTGAACCCACTATCTTCACAAGGTAACCCCCCATTCCCAGCAACCCATCCATCCAATTGAGCAAAGACCTGTCCAACTGCATTTGTTTAATCAGACAGGCGCTGTGAAAAAGTTTGATTTCATACACAAGATGCTGGTGTCAAATTAATGATAGGTATTTAATAAATATTGATTTTCTCTGCATGCTTAAGAATAGATACAGGTGATACTGTCTTTGTTTCTTCCTGTACTTAATGGCGGAAAATGATATTCTGCTCACAGGGCGTATTAGCGTGCCAGGAGAAGCAATGCTTAGCCCGCTTCTGGGGGCACACATCCGCACCACGGATAATAACTGCCAGGCAATTATGCAAGTCTATGCATAAAGGATGAGCATACTCGTCCTTGGCACTTAAGGGGTTAAAGGCAGTCCAGGGACCAGCCACTGAAATGGTTGAAAATGTGCCTTTTCTGAGTGGTTCACAAACTGAAAAATGCAGACACAGGAGGAAATGCAAACAATTGGGGTGATGATAAAAAAAATTCACTCCCGTTAAAGAAGAATGCTTATTGTGAAAGGTACACAAATAGCGGTGAAAGTCAGCACCCCTTGATGAAGAGGTTCCAATGTGAGAAGTGCAGGTGGGGTGTGGGGAGGGGGGGGCGGGTAACAGAGAGTGTCAGGAGCAACACTGATGCTTAACTGCTCAGGAAATGGGCCGTGAATGCAAGGCTTGCATCCCAGAAGAAGAGAGGGCGCAAAAGATGCCTTTGGGCTTGGCGCGCTACATAAGCATCAAAATAAATACATAAATAAAAAGAGCTTAGCAAGCAAGATTACAACGGGACAGCATGTCGGGCTAGGGTTTGCAATCTGCGGCTCTCCATATGCTCTGGACTACAACTCCTAGGACCCCTCATCTTTCATTGAGAAGTCTAGGGACGATGGCAGTGGCGCACGGAGCGGGGGTTGGAGGGAGCCGGGGCAGCTTACCTCCCAATCCCCCCAGTGAGTCTTTTAGTAACCGGACCGGGACATTTGGACTGGCGCCTGGGCACAATGATTCATTGTCCTTTCCAGTTCAGCACACTCATTGTCAGTTAGGGTGCCAAACGGGAGGCGTCCCGCTGCCAGGACAAGGACGGTGCTGAGCAGGAGCACACCACACAGCAAACAGGTGTCCGTGTCCTACCCCACTGTGAGCCACTGCAGCAACTGCCACCTAGAGCAGTGCGGGATACGGACACCAGTCAGTGCTCCTGTGTACCCCTCCAGGTCTTGTCCTGAGAGAATTCTCTAGTTCGACTTCAGAAATAAGTCAGATCATTTATTTCTGGGGTCAGAAAGAAATGATCTGACTACTTTCTGAAGTCAGTCAGTCGAATGCACTCTCGACTTTAGCTGGAGGGGCACGCAGGAGTATGTCTGATGACGTATTTATCCAGGCATCTTTGATAACCTGTTGGTTTATTACACATGCCCATAAGAAAAGTCAAGTGACAGTAAGAAAGGGCTAGACTGGCTGGCCCCATATTCCAGTCTAGCCAAGTAATAACGCATAAGTATGATTTGTGCTATTACTTGTGTAGAGGAGGTCCCAGACATGGCCTACACCCCAGCCCCACAGTTTGAGGTTCCAGGAACATACTCGCCAAGGTGACGTATGAGGAACAATTTAACCAACAGGGAGCTGCACTGGGCCTATGCCCAGTGCCCATCAGAAGAGCAATAACCGTTGAAGTGCCTATAACCAGAAAACCATGGGCAGCCCGGTACCCACTGAGACAACCCTACCAGCAGCTGGCTCAAAATGAAGACTACTTACAAACTGTCCCCGAAGAGACCTGAAGAACCTTATTGGAGGGCAAATGGTGATGACATAAGAGCCCAGACAGACGTACAAATGAACATAAACAACCAACGAAAGTTAACACACAAGGGCGAAATGCAAGGAATAACGATGTAATGGGACCTGTAAGAAGAAACAATGTTTATATAAAGAAGCGTAACCATGAAGTGGGATGAAAATATGCGACTAACTAAATGCATGTAAATAGGCTTGGAACACAAGAAGCCAAGGAAACGGAACTGCTTGCAATGCTTAGTAGAAGAATAGAGCAGCAAGCGCCAACTATATGTCTACCTCACCGAAGCACATTATACAAGTGCGACTCAATTTTGTAAAGCAGAATTAAGCTCAGGCCACAAGGGGTAAAACAGGCTGAGATTCATATTCCAGCTAAAGTCAGAAGGGAACAGTGGAATCGAAACTCAGTGAGAAGTAGCTCATGCTTGGGAATTCGAGGTCAACTCCAAGAAGGGAGGAGAGCGGCAACCTCAAAGAATCGAAACTTCAGAGCATAGCAGCCAACCAGTGAAGGTCGAGATAAGAAGGCCCCAGGCAGGTGGCGAGGCTACGGAAGAATCAAATACACGAAAAGAAGGAGAATGAAGCAGATTCACGGTGAACAGACACGTGACCAGCCAAGGGCGAAGAGGTTTCAACTTATGATGTCACCCAGAACCCGAGGATGCCATAACTTTTCCTGATAGGAGCTACAGTTTCGAGGCCATCCTCAGCCAACTAATTGACACATAGCCCTAAAGTACTGATTGATGGAAGGGAGGCAGGGTGAATCTTGGGGCACTCTGCATCTGGGTGTCCATTCTGCATGCTTCTAATTAAAGTGCAGATTTATGCCTTGGGGTGTAACCTACCCAATCACAATGGACCAAATAATCTAGGGTCCTATAGCTTGTAGAGCCAATTAGATGTCATATTTGTAGTGACGTCTTTAAGTGATGTAGAGGGATGGGTGTAGACGCCCACCCGAGAGTTATCCAATCCTCACGCTCTGTTACCATATACAGATATAGCACCTATACCTAAGTTACCTTTTCCAACCAATAGAATTGCATGTCAAACTTATGAGTGTTACACATCAATGATGGCGAGAATGTACTATAAAAGTTACTCTTTGCATGAAGAATTTGGGAGTTGAAGCGAGACAGGTGATCGCATCACTGTTGATTACCATTTGTTTCCCCGTTTTTTGTAATTGTCATTAATCGGACTTCCCTTTGCCAGACCATTGACTTGTCCTTATTCGTTGGTGTCGGAGTAAGAGAATCCTGCACCCCATCCTCCTCAAGGTGCAGCTATCTCGTTTAAAGGCGCCGGAGGGCAAGCTCTAAATGGGCCCGTTCAGAAGTCGCTCCGCCCTCCAGTATACTTCGTAGCAGAGGATGGTTTTGACCATCAATTATTGATTAATTATTGATAAGACACCTATTGACCGACGACACAAAGTAACTCTAGGTCTTCAGCAATATCACAAGTCCTTCGCTATTCGGGTGAGTAGACTGAGAAGCTTCCCGTGGACAATGATAAAGTAAGTCCATAAACAACTGCAGTGGGTCTGAAGGAACAAGCCTTTCAAAGCATAACCCTTCTCATTCCTATGGGCAGCGATCGGACGAAAAGACAGAAAGAGGCAGTAAGGAGGGGCAGGTGATCCCGAAGATCCAGAGAGGAACCATGCGAGCGGTGAGTGAACGAAAAGATTCAATACTTTGGCAAAAGTTTTGTACGCATTAGAACAAGTAAGGTAAAAAGGTAACGGAGGGTGGCAGAAAATAAAATAGTCAGAAGTAGAGGAGACTATATATATATATATATAAGGGGATAATGACTCGATTATAATATAGAAAACAGTGGTTACCGGGAGGAAACCCGAGAGAAAATAGTGGTTACCGGGAGGACACCCGAGAGAAAACAGTGGTTACTGGGAGGACACCCAAAAGAAAACAGTGGTTACCGGGAGGACACCCGAGAGAAAACAGTGGTTACCGGTGGGGCACCCGAGAGAAAACAGAGGATACCAGGAAGGACACCTCAGAAAAAAAATTGAGAGGATTCGCCCTGTTCCTGCGCTTTAATATAGCGGTCAGAAGAAATGTGAACTCATATTCCCACATAATAGGGAAAAATTAGGCTACTATGACGATTAAAGACGTCATAAAAGAAGCATGGAGGATATTACACCACTCGCAAAACAGTTGCCTAAACATGCACCCAAGCTTAAGAAATATAGCACTGAGTGGGTTAAGGGTACCGCCCACAAGATGTTTATGTTGTGGCCACAGAACGGGTCCCTATCTAAATCCGTCTTGCAGCATATGACGACTTATCTACATGCCACATATACAGATAAAAAACTAGAGAAACGTCTTGCTGTTCTAGAACTTTGGAAAATGTTCTAGCAGCCGAGGGAGGAAGAGCCACCCACAGACTGGATATTAAACGTATGCACGGAGGGGGGTGAGACGCCTACAGCGCCACCAGCCCCGCCTGAGCCAGAGATCGAGGGAAGTAAGTCAGAGGGACTCTACCCGCTAAGAGAGCTTAAGGCAGTCACCGGGTATAGCAACCCCGCATTTGAGTCACCTACTTATAGTAGTGATGAAATTAAGGGAAAGGATCAGGAGATTAATGTTACCTTCACAGTCCCGAGGGACAAGGAGAGACGCGATAAGGAAAGGAAAGATCAGACACAGATTAGTGCACCTCTCGATAAAGAGAGAAAGGGAAAGAAACGGAAAGGAAGTGAAGACAGAACTGATAAGATAGCATTCGCAAAAGACGAATGGATGGGAGGACAGATATTGTTGAAACTCCACGGTAAAGAAAGTGTTGATGTGAGACCGAGAGAGAGGTCTGATGAGGTACTGAGAAGGGAAAAGGAGAAAGAAAAGGAAATAAGGGATGAAAGAATAAAAAGGAAAGATAGGCTGAGGAGAGAACAGCTATATCGCGAAGTGCAAGAAAAAAAACTGATCGATCGCAAACAAAAGGCAGCCTATGACCAGTACAGACAGAATCAGGGAAGTTTAGAAGAAGAGCAAAGAGTATGTGAAATGAGAATAAGGAGTTGGGAAGATGAGGAAGTTAGAAGGGCAAACGAACGTAGAAATGAAAGGAGAAGAGAAGACAAGATTAGAGAAGAAGCGAGGAAGCGCAAGGAAGTTGATGATGATACGGAACATAAGCGTAGACAGAGGGCACGCGATCTCGAATATTTGAAGCGGGAAGTTAAAAAACCTAATCCTGTTGTAGAATGGGAAGATATCAAAGAATTCTTTCCTGCGTACGACGCAGTACCAGGCTCGAGTAGGGCGGATATCGAAGATGACTTCGACACCAGAAGCATCGGGGAAACAATCGATAAAATATATGATGAAATGGGGTTGGAGCTGATATCCTAAGGGCAAAGGGAAGATGAGCGCTTGGAGAGCACACAGTTATATGATACAGAGGATGTCACCCGAAGTAGTAGGAGCAGGAGATTGTCCCTGGACAAGTTAGAAATTAAATTAGTAACAACGACGAAGATGCAAGGAGTTGTGTGAATTTGGAACAATCAATATCCGACTCCGGAGGGGAAACGGAGGACGAGACAAATGAAGAAGGGAGATGGCGCGAAAAGCGGCTCCCAAGGGACAAAGGGGTACGATGATCAGACGCTAGCGAGTCCGCACCCAGGACATCAGAGTCTGCCGTGCAGCCTGACCGACATGTGGGAACACCCCACGGTCGGAGGGGGGCGTCAGCACCCACCTATGTAGACAGATTGAGAACATTGCCAGGTAGACGGCGATGCAGAAATGTTACCCCAGCGATAGACAGGAGAGCCATGGGGAAGGAGAAGGAAGACTGCGCATTCCGATTCCCGCTGCTAGAAAAAGGGGGAATAAGACCACAATATATTCCATGGCCACACATGGATCGAGAGAACCTGAAAAACAAGCTTCCAATGCTCACATCTGGAGCCGGAAAGTGGATACACGAGTTAGAAAAAATGACAGGGGCTGTCACGTTAGCTATAGAGGACATTAAGGGCCTCCTGATCGTCATACTTGGTGAAAGAGCAGACGATGTGTGGAAACGGGCAGGGTACCCTGGTGTAACCATAATTAACACTACCCATGACGGAGCACCATTTAATAACTGTAGAGCAGCAGTGTGGAAAGCACTACGAGTGCTGTACTCAGACACTTCTGATATGGGAGCTATAATGACTCGAAAAATGAAGGAGTCAGAAGATCCGTTGATTTATATTTAGAATTTCCAAGATGCGTGGGTGCTTGAAACGCATGAATCTTGGACAAAATCTATCCCTGTATTCTACCATATATTGTGCCAAGGGTTGCCAGAACAGGTGCAGAAACAGCTCAAGAAATTGGTAGGAGTAGAAGCTAAAGCATGGGCAGAAATACAGTTGACTATTGCACATTACTGTAGATTGTTGCAAGAAAAGAACCGAAAAAAAGAAACAACTCGCAAGGGTGAGGAAGCGAAGCTGGTGCAAAAGAAATTATCAAAGTATGCTCTCGTAGGAGCCATGCTGACAAGCCCTGCTGAGCCGAGCGTACAACAAGCTACTAACTCGCCGCAGAACAACCAGGGTAACGCAGGATTATACCCAAGGGGAAGGGGATTTAGAGGAAGAGGCTTTCAAAGCATACAGTTGGGCAATCCAGATATGTCATATGGACAGATAGCCCGACCACCGCCAGTATGTTAGCTGTGTGGTATGACAGGGCATGTGGCACGCTCGTGCAGAAGCCAAGGCACGTGGCAAAATGGACAAGGAATGGGAGCAGGCACGGTGAATCCGCCTGCTATCCCACAACAGGGCAGTGCACAGAATCACACAGTGCAGCAGCAAGCACCAGGCTTACAGCAGGGTGCACAGCAAGGGGTGCAAACCCCGAACATGGGGAACCTGCCACAAGGACAATCCCAACAGACACCACCGCAAATGTCTCAGGGCACAACCCTGGGAATGGAGAAAATTCACAAGCATACAGTGGACCGAACTTATATATGAACTAGGACAGCTCACTGGGAACTCTGATGTGCTTTATCCTGTCAGTGACACCACGCCCTAACAGGGAACTAAGGGTGAATGTTGCCATAGGGGGGAAAGAATATTCCTTCTTAGTTGACATGGGCGCAACTCGCTCGTGCATACGAGAAGGCAAGTTTTCCTTGTCCGGCCAGGCCATAGATACTCAGAGTTTTACAGGAGCTCACAGCAGAGTTCCCTTCATGGACAATCTCCCAGTCTCTGTAGGAGAATGTGAGATGAATGTATCCTTATTATATTCTCGCCAGACCCCAGGAAACATTTTGGGTCGAGACTTAATGACAAAGTTGAATATGACAATCTCGTTCACGGAGGAGGGCATAGTATGTTTCACTCCTGGAATGCATTATTCAAACGTATACGAAATGCTCAGAGCATACTCCGGACACATAGCCATGAGAGCTATACCGTTAGAACCAGAAGTCTTCGCATATGGCATACGTGTGCTTATGGCGGGGTTGCCAGGTCTTGCAAATAGAACCATGAGAACCCCTGACGAGTTTCTATTCAGACCAAGAATACCTATGCATGAAGAAGGGAGACAAGTATTTCCCTTGACGATACATATTGCAGCAGTATGAGGGAAGGAAGCAATGGTCAAAGGGTTCGACGACGAAGGCAGACAATGGTGTGCGATTATCACCATTGAAGAAGGATATCGAGTGACTGACGTCACCGATGACGATTTGTTCAAAGAACACCCTGACTTAGAAGAGACAAGGGTGGAAGTAGGTCTCATATTCTGGGTCAAAATGATCAAACGAGAAGTGCCACCGAGAATGATGTTTGCGCTAATCTGTCCGCATACTTTGATGACGATATGGCCGAGGTGCCTGTCTCAGTATGAACTACAGGACCCTATGACGTAGGCCCCCTGAAAGGGGCGGGAAAAGTGAAAATTAAACTGAAACCAGGAGCAATTTTACCAAGACCGCGACAATATCCCATGTCCAGAGAAGCGGATGAAGGGATTGCAAAGACAATTGCCGCCATGATGGACCAGGGCATCCTAGTGACGTCAGAATCACCCTGCAATACAGTGATTTATCCCGTCAAGAAATCAAAGAGAGGGTCTCGACGTTTAATCCAGGATTTAAGAGCATTAAACAATATTGTTGAAGCCAAGTTCCCTCTAGTCCCTAATCCATCTACAATTCTATGTAACATACCAACTGAGGCGAAATATTTCACGGTGATTGACTTGAAAAATGCTTTCTTCTCAATCCCGCTGCACCGTGACTCACAAGATCTAACGTCATTTACTTTCAGAAAAATGTGTATGAAAAGCACTAGGTTGCCACAGGGGTATTGTGAATCCCCGTCCATTTTTAACAGAGTCCTGCAAATGGACCTAAGCAATATTGCAGTAGACAGTGTTGTTTTGCAGTATGTGGATGACATTCTGATCTGCAGCACCACTGAAGAACAATGCAAGCGCGACTCTATCCAGCTACTGACTATACTAGCTGAGAAAGGATATAAGGTTGACAAGGAAAAGCTACAATACTGTCAACAAGAGGTGCTGTACATAGGCCAGTTAATTTCGCATGAGGGGAAAAAGGTGACCCCAGAAAGGGCTGAAGCCATCATGAACACGGCTAAGCCACTCACGATAAGGCAAATGCAGAGCTTCCTAGGTCTGTGCAATTATGTTAGAGCATGGGTCTTCGACTACAGCTCATATACCAAGCCCTTACTCCAGGCCCTAAAGAAGGCCCAAGCGACAAAGGAACAAATTGAATGGACTGAGGCAATTGACAAAGGGTTTGCAGAGCTCAAGAGAGCTATTTGTACGGCTCCAGTTCTCGGGATTCCTAATTACGCAGAGGAATTCTACCTTTTCTCGCACACAGATGGCAGAGATATGACGGCAGTACTCGCCCAAAGAACCTCATTGGGGTACAAGCCCCTGGCATATTACAGTTGAAATCTGGACCCAGTAATGAGAGGCCAGTTCCCATGCGAACAAAGTTTAGCTGCCGCAGCATTCGCCATAGAGAAGGTGACAACCACTGTAATGGGATGCTCCATGACGTTATACGTTGAGCACTTATTAGTCGCCATCTTAGAGAAACCAAAAGGCACATTGACATCTCAGAGAGCTTCTGCATATGAAGTGATCATATCCAATCCATCGATCGAAATAGTTTGATGCAAAACTGTAAACCCAGCTACGTTCATAGCTGAGCCAGTCACATAAGGCGAGCCGATACATGACTGCGCAAACTATGAAGAATTCTATGACGAAATCCCCAGGGTGAAAGAAAATGCCCTGGCGGGTGGTGAGATCGTTTTCATTGATGGTTCTTCGAGAATCGACCAAGAAGACGGGCAAAGATACACAGGCGTTGCCATAATGAAAAACATAGCAAACTGAGAATTTCAAATTCTCGTCAGTGCACGAATACCATCTCATTATTCAGCGCAGGCTGCAGAATTATTGGCGTTGATACTCGCCATTGACAATCATGCAGATCAGGAAGTAACAGTGTACAGTGACTCCGCCTGTGTGACGTCAACAGTGCACACAGGGTTAGCGCGCTGGAAAAGGAGGGGCTACCTCCGAGCGGACGGCACGCCAGTGCAGCATGCAGCCTTATTGGACAGGCTGATAAAGGCACTACAGCTCCCAGTGGGCATAGCGGTCGTGAAATGTGCCGCCCATACCCACGGGACAGATTTTGTGTCATGCCGAAATCACGCAGCAGACGCGGAAGCCAAGCCTGTGGCATCCAAGAGTGAAACAATCATGGAAGTAGAAGTGGCACGCACCCATGAACGAGTGATGGTAGCTCGAGCCACACCAGAAGCCTATAGTAATATGGGGCAGACTCAACTGATGGAGATTCAAGGGGAGGCACCGCAGGACGAAAAGAACCTTTGGAAGCATCAAGGGTGTTCTTTAAACCCCATAGACGGATTGTGGCGGCAAGTCAGCACTGGTAAACCAGTCATGCTGGTAGCCCTATTGCAAATAGCATTGGAACAGCTACATTACCCATTTCATATGACAAAAGTAAATCTTGCTGCAACGCTTGCAGAAGACTGGTTTATATTGAATTTAGCAGAGCATGTTGCATTCTTCATGGTGAACTGCATAATCTGCCAGCAATTCACCACCGGGCACACATTAAAAGTAGTAAGAGGAGTCATCCCCCGGCCAAATGGGTCTTTTCAGCACTTACTTATCGATTATGTCGACATGTTTCAAGTGTGTAACGGGTACAGGTACTTAATTGTAGTGGTGTGTCCATTCTCTAGATGGATAGAAGTAGGTCCCTGTACACACCCAGACTCAACCTGTGCTGCCAAATTCCTGGTGAGGGAAGTGTTCCCTAGATGGGGGGTGTGTGAGGTGATGAGGTCAGACAATGGGGCTCATTTTGTAAACTCTGTCTTTGAGCAGATTAGCTTGCTGCTTGGTATAAAGCACAAGTTCTTGTCTGCGTATCATCCGGAAGGTAATGGGATTTGTGAGAGGCTCAACGGCCTGTTAAAGGAAAGGATAGCCAAGTTGAAGCTTACTCTAAAGAAGGGATGGCTGCGCTGTCTACCACTGGCATTGTATGCTCTTCGGAACCAACCAGGCTCCGACCATCATCTTACGCCGCACAAGATAGTCACGGGACGGAGAATGAGCACCCGCCTTATCCCTCGAGGTAGCGCTAGATGTGATGCCAGGCAACTTGAGAGGTCTTGGGAACCGAGCTGCAGGAATACCTGACTGCATGACATCAAGCCTTCATATCGTTTCAGACCAACTACAGCGATGACGAAAAGGGTGCAGCGCAGCACAAAACACAGCAGGAAATGCTGAAACAGACACATTTCAAGGTCTATGTGCATCTCTCATCTTCCCTGGAGATGCCGTGATGGTAAAGAACCACACGAGGAAAAGGTGGGACGAGCCAAGGTTCAACGGCCCGTTCATTGTAGAGGACTGCACTCCGTCAGCCGTTAAACAGCAGGGCAGGAGAGCGTGGGTCTTCCTGAATGACATTAAACCCTGTATCGGAGAAATCCCTCTAGCTGCACCCCACCACGAAGAAATCACAGACAACGGGGAAGAACCACAGCACGTGCAAACGAGATCCATGACGAGGAAGAAGGACGCGTGAGCAGCAAAAGTCAAGAAAAGGAACTCCTCTGCAAGTTATGGCTTAAAACTGGACATTTCCGCCGAACAAAAGGGGAATAAAGACATAATATGGACACTGTGTACATCATAGTTGCAGGGTGAAGAAGAGAATTGCGCATCTAAGCCACAACACACTGATAATACGAACTTTCGAATCAAGCCATACTTAAACATTGTTGGAAAACAAGACTCTGATAGACTGTGAGTAAAGACTTTTTCGTTAAAAGCACAAAACAGTGTCCTGAAGCGACCAACACCAAGACTTTGTTTCGCAGAATTTATGGTATCTCCCAGCAGAAATCTCACATGGGATGTACTCACCTACTTCCAGTTAGTGGTAATATCATATCCGTCACTTGTAGGGAGAACAACCAGTGTCACAGACTTTGTTCAAGATCCTACCAACAAGAAAGTAATCTGGCAACTACTGACTGTCATCGCGGAAGCCTTTGCTGAGCTACCCGAACACAGTGATAAAGACACAAATGCTTCCACCACAGGTGATCATAAATGAACTTACATACCCACTTTTCTTTCGCATGATAGAGGAATGCCCAGGACTCGTCGGGAGAACTACGGACATACTTACCTACATTAGAGACTCAAGAAACACTGAACATTTGAACCAGCTGTGGATTAAGCTCAACTACGTGGTCGCAATCCACGCAGCAGGAAAGTGTAGAGACTGTTCATGTCAAAAGAAAGGCCTGTGATCCAGAGCCCAGCAAAGCAGGACAAATGTCCCTGTCACCCGAGGACAGCCGCCTGGCACATAATGTCCTATTCCATCTAGTCACTTATTATCCAGAAATGGTGGGGAGACCTGCCGAGGCTGACGTTATCACCTTCATCAGAGATCCAACTAATGTCGCACACATGGGAACACTAATCCATGGAATAATGCTCCAAGTGGAGCTGTCCAACTTTCAAAGAGAATATCTAAGGAGATTCCAGTGAAACCTTCTGCCGAGGGACAGATCAAAACCAAGGCAGTTCTTCATCTTTCCGCTGAAGGACAGATCAAGGAGACAGAGACACAGTTCTTCATCTTATCGCCGAGGGACAGATTGAGAGAGTTGAGACGAGAACTTCACCGTCTTATTTTTCTTATTTTTTATTTTAATTTTATTTTGACTTTGATTGACTACCATCTTTCCATTCTTCGCATAGAACAGTATCCATAATGTCTTCAGGACTGAAGCAAATTCGGGGGTGGACTGGGAATTGATCTATTTAGAATATGCATAATGAACGTGCCTCACCAAAGGTGTTAGTCTAATCTTTTCCCGTAGTCTAGCAAGGGAACTGCATCCTGTAATCCAAGACAATCGTCACCCGCAAGAGGGGAGACACTTATGAAGCACAAGACACTTTATGTTACAAACTTTCGGAGAAGCGATAATGGAGTAAGTGAAAGGAATTAAACACTGACATTGACATGATTGACATGGGGGCCCAGAACAGTAACCTAGTCCTCCCACAAACAGAGGGGCGCCCCACTTCCCTGGAAGAAAATGCTGCAAATTGTCGTACCACACGATTATGTGTATATGCATATTGATTATTATTGTTTTTCTGTCACTAACAATCAGAACTGCATTCTTTATTGGTGCACGAAGTGTTCCAATTTCAGTGCACCCACCAGATAATGTAAGCATAAATCCCACGAAAGCACCCAGACCCTATATAGTCATTCCGGTTCCAAGAAATCTGATGGTAAGGTAAACAAACTAAAATTGAACGTAATTACCATTGATTCATACACACTTGAGGTAACGAATGAAGAGAAAAGCTGGAGACAGGGTCAGCACGGAATGAATGAAAATACAGCACTGACCACGACACGCACACACACACACTGAATGCACACAAACAAGGGCAAGTCTCAATGGTTACAGAACCTCGAACAAAGACAACAGAAAGTACGAGACTCCTTACCAAACAACCAGTCCCTGAAAATAATAAAGGTGACCGAAAAGAAGTAAATGAAAGACCAACTAAAGAAGATATAGCAAAGGCCCTCGAGAAGACAGAAACGGCTACAAGAGAATTCACTGCAAAGATACAAATGCTGATAGATCATTTATTCCCGTTTATAACTAAAGCAAAGAAACTACATGAGGAGCCGGAAAATAAAATTATAGAGACTAGAGTGACAAGCATACCAGTTCCAACAAAAATGACAAACACCAGGCCCACGAGGCGACCCTACATTGGGCTGATGCCAAACGGATGGTGGATAAGGGCACTCTACGAAAGAATACAAGAGGAGAGGAAGAGAAATGCAAAACCGCCTCTTGCCACAGCAATACAGACAATGATACCTGCTTCACCGACAAGCATGCCTGAGAGTCCTCCAGCAAGGAGAAGCCGCGCATATGCATTTAAAGATGTAGTTATGGCTAACTACAAAAAGACACTAAGAAACAAGAGAAGCCCGCACAAAGATAGCAATGAACTAAATGATTACCTGGACAGCACAGCACATCTAGGAAATAACATTTGGTACCAACACATGAAAGAGGTCGGAAGAAGAAAATCAGAAGGAGAATGCTACGTCTGTGTTCTTGTGCCATACAGCATGGGAAAATCCAAGATCTTTGTGGCTGTAGAAATTGATGTCCCAACAGCACACTGTTTGCCACACGTAGCAACGTGCAACACCAGAGGACAGTTCATGGGAAAAGATGCCTCACTGATATGGGCAACAGAAACAGCATATCCCGATGAAGATTATTATGTCAGGACATTAAGACAAGAAACAGAGCCCATACCAGGAATCACGTGATCAGGTATGCAAAGCAAGAAGCGCAAGGAGCAGGAACAAGATGGGAGGAAAACCCGAGACTGAACGTCCAAGGAAAAACTCCAGAAGAAGCCCAAATTTGGAAGAATAGAGGCCCGATGCAGATTTGGGGAACAGTGCTTTCTCCAAACGGATGGGAAGAAGGAGTGATATGCCGAGCATGCATGGTCCTTGGAGCCTGCAAAGAACCAATAGAAAACTCACAAAAACTGTGCAAACCTCTATAGCCAAAATTGGTAAAGCTGCTGACATGGGTCGAAGACAGAGGAGGACCCTTGCAGATAGTGCCGCTGGAAAGCCCAAAATTGTGCTTCAGGAACAATGGCACTAGAAAGATGGGAGAGAATCAGAACTGCAGACACATTTTTGAAGCTCCCGGAATGACTCAGGGAACCGCAGTGATTATGGATCATTACTGGGCGTGTGGATCCAAAGCATACATAAGACTACCGAAAAGCTGGGGAGGCATATGCACAATAGTGAACGTCCACGTTCCTGCACTAGTGATCCCAAAAAGTGACCTGAGTATTGACAGCTTCCCAAAGGCAGATGCTCACATGAGGAAGAGGTCTGTGGAACTGGTATCCCGAATGAAGAGAGAGAATTACTTTTCTGCCAACTCAGAAGAAGCATTTTATGCGATCCCATATGAACACGGGCTGTTTAGCCTCACCTTATCAATATTCCCAACAATACTCTTGCCACACATCCAAGTTGGAGTAAATACGAAATGGTTGCAGATAACCAGATGGGAGTTATTGCAGACCATCAACACCACCATAAAAGGATTCAACGCAATCAAAGAAGAATTAAGAGAAATCCGATTGATGACCTTCCAGAACAGATATGTACTCTCATGATCACTGCGATGGATGGAGGTGTTTGCGCAAAGATTGGAGAATCGTGTTGCACGTTTATACCTTCGCATGATGAAGAAAATGGAACTTTAACAGAAGCCATAAGTATGCTGACAAACCTGCAGAACCAGATGAACAATGAAACTGACGAGGTTGATGATGACAGCTGGTTTGGAACACTATTTCTATGGGTCCCACAATGGATGGCAGACATATTCAAAATTCTGGGAGCCCTGCTAGTAATGATACTACTACGATTTTGTGTTATCAAGATAATCGTCAGACAATGCCAGAAAACTGTGACGAAAGCCATTGGAATGAAGATCATGTTCGATGTCAAACCAGGATGGAAGCCCAGAGACCTGACTGATGAAGAAATCAGAGACTGTGTGAGGGCTAGCAAATTTGCGCCAGAAGGAACAAAGTTTGTGTATCCCAGAAAACGAAGAAAGTATGAAGGAAAGTGGATCTATTGCAGCCCAAATGGACAATGTCAGCTCATGACCTGCAACAAAGACGAACATGTAAAAACAGCAGGAAGTTTGAAAGGAGTGATACAAATATGGACTCCAAAGACACCGGTATTCGCACCATCATGTACAAACCCAAAAGACGATGAACAAGATACCGAAGAACAAAGTAACAAGAATTCAAAGGAGGAAGCAGAAGTGGTCGATGAACCGACCAGAGGGGGGAGTGTAGATGAGGTCCCAGACATGGCCTACACCCCAGCCCCACAGTATGAGGTACCAGGAACATACTCGCCAAGGTACGTGACATATGTGCCTATAACCAGACAACCATGGGCAGCTCAGTACCCACTGAGACAACCGTACCAGCAGCTGGCACGAAATGAAGACTACTTACAAACTGTCCCCGAAGAGACCCGAAGAGCCTTAATGGAGGGAAAATGGTGATGACATAAGAGCCCAGACAGATGTACAAATGAACATAAACAACCAACGAAAGTTAACTCACAAGGGCGAAATGCAAGGAATAACGATGTAATGGACGTGTAAGGAGAAACCATGTTAATATAAAGAAACATAAACATGAAGTGGGATGAAAATATGCGACTAACTAAATGCATGTAAATAGGCTTGGAACGCAAGAAGCCAAGGAAACGGAACTGCTTGCAATGCTTAGTAGAAGAATAGAGCGGCAAGCGCCAACTATATGTCTACCTAAACAAAGCACATTATACAAGTGCGACTCCATTTTGTAAAGCAGAATTAAGCTCAGGCCGAAAGGGGTAAAACAGGCCGAGATTCATATTCCAGCTAAAGCCAGAAAGGAACAGTGGAATCGAAACTCAGTGAGAATTAGCTCATGCTTGGGAATTCGAGGTCAACTCCAAGAATGGAGGAGAGCGGCAACCTCAAAGAATCGAAACTTCAGAGCATAGCAGCCAGCCAGTGAAGGTCAAGATAAGAAGGCCCCAGGCAGGTGGCGAGGCTGCGGAAGAATCAAATACACGAAAAGAAGGAGAATGAAGCAGATTCACGGTGAACAGACACGTGACCAGCCAAGGGCGAAGAGGTTTCAACTTATGATGTCACCCAGAACCCGAGGATGCCATAACTTTTCCTGATAAGAGCTACAGTTTCGAGGCCATCCTCAGCCAACTAATTGACACATAGCCCTAAAGTACTGATTGATGGAAGGGAGGCAGGGTGAATCTTGGGGCACTTTGCATCTCGGTGTCCATTCTGCATGCTGCTCATTAAAGTGGAGATTTATGCCTAGGGGTGTAACCTACCCAATTACAATGCACCAAATAATCTAGGGTGCTGTAGCTTGTAGAGCCAATTAGACGTCGTATTTGTAGTGATGTCTTTCACGAGTGATGTAGAGGGATGGGCGTAGACGCCCACCCAATAAGAGTTATCCAATCCTCACGCTCTGTTACCATATACAGATATAGCACCTATACTTAAGTTACCTTTTCCAACCATTAGAATTGCATGTCAAACTCACGAGTGTTACACGTCAATGATGACGAGAATTTACTATAAAAGTTACTGTTTGCATGAAGAATTTGGGAGTTGAAGCGAGACAGGTGATCGCATCACTGTTGATTACCATTTGTTTTCCCGTTTTTTGTACTTGTCATTAAACAGACTTCCCTTTGCCAAACCATTGACATGCCCTTATTGATTGATATCGGAGTAAGAGAATCCTGCACCCCATCCTCCTCAAGGTGCAGCTATCTCGTTTCAAGGTGCCGGAGGCCGAGCTCTGAATCTCATGGGCCTGTTCAGAGGTCGCTCCGCCCTCAGGTACACTTGGCTAGACTGCATTTGGGGACAGCGAGTCTAGCCCTTTCTTACTGTGGCGTGAATATTTTCCGGGGCATCCATGACCAACCAGGTATGGTACCTGTTATTACTTGCCTAGTCTGGCATTTTGGTGCAACCAGTTTAGCCCTTTCTTACTATAGCATGACTTTTGCTCTGGGAATCCTGTCCGGGACAGCAGTGTTGCTGTATACTCCTGCTCTGCACCCTCCATGCACAATGGGGGGCACATCAGGAGCACGCTCTGTGTCCCACTCCAGGCTGTTGACAGCACTGCAGGCCCAATAAAGGACGGAGCAAGATGCAGAGCAGGAGCACACACCACCATGTCCCACTCTTGACCGAATGTTGCAGGGAGAGGGTACGGAGCCATGTCATCATATGGGTGGCAGAAACAATGTTGTGTCAGTTTAGTATTCGTTTTCCAAGGTGCAATTGGGGGGAAAAGTAGCAGGGCTTTTTTTGTGGTTGCCCCCCACCCTCCACTCTTGCAATGCTGGATACTCCCCTGCCGATGGGAGAAGTAGTGTCAAACATATGGTGAGCAAAAGATTGACTCCTCATAGAGCGTCTGCATTTCAAGAGTACTCAGTTGAAAAGGGAGGCTGGAGGGCATTGGCCTCGCCTTTTCTCTCATATTCTAGGTTTGTGTCAGGGAGGACAAAGTAATGAATTCAACAGACTTTGACATTTTCTCATATTTTAAAGGCCAGAAATACCCCCATAATGCAGGAAAATATGATTAGAAATCTTCAAAATGAAAGCTTTGTTTTCCCCCAAAAATCCCTGGTACATTTGACTGCCTAGAGCATTGTAAGGCAGGAGTTTGTGCTTTTCTTATAGTCTGTCTGTGACTCTAACATTAGTGTGGACTGATATAAGGGCTGGCTTTGGCCATAGACATACCCCGCACCCATGCAGAGTGGTGTGGTTGCTGCTTACCCCTTATCCATGGAAGTAGAATGAAGCCTTGCACTGCCTGCCGCCAATTCCACCTATTCCACATTAACATATTTGAGGTGCATTTGAAACAGGTAGATAGTTTGGGCTGAGGACACTAACCACCTGTTCTACACCACATTCCGAGCCATGTGAGAGCCTGCATATGCGGAAAACACTGCCTAGAAGTCAAAACTAGTAATCTGAAGTGAAGATACGAGAGATGAAATTTGAAGAGCGACATACAGTTTGTGGGTGTTGTTTTGTTATTTACCCACCTATTGACTGCCCCTGGCTAAAATAGTCCATATGGTCATTTCCACACATTACTTGTCCCTTCCTGCCCGAAACACATACAACTGGGAGCTCTTTCTGCTCCATGTGCCATAGAATAACATCAAACTTTGTTCTGTGAAGGGGCTGCCAATGTTATTTCAAACTCATGTTCTGAGAGTTGGTGGTTAAATTGCAGCTGCAAATGTGCTACTGGTGTAATAAAAATGTATTAAGTTAGTGTGCCTTAAGCCACTTGATTTATAAGCCGTATGTGTGTCATCACATTTGAACTCACATTAAAAAGAAGCATTGGTAACAAAAAGAAAAAAGCTAGCATGTTTGCCTTGTGTCTAGTTAACAGATAGGCAGTTACCAGGCACTGCTATCATACGACTAGGTAGTAACACCATTTTCCAGCTGCTGCCATCTTAATGCCAAGTAGTATCATAATGGAAGTACCTTGCAAATGCCTATCCTGTGCACACACAAACCCCCAAACTGTTGGATTTGCCAATGCGCGTTTCAGCCTCCTGGCTGCCATAGTGGTTGCTCTCTGTTGTTGTCAAGAATGGCACTCTGTCAAGAGTGGCACAGGGTACCCAGGTAGGTTTTGGGTGGCTGTGCTGAAGTAAGGTAGCAGATAAGCACACACAGCAGGAAGTTCAACAAGAAAGAAGAGTAGGAAACTGTAGCTGTGAGCCAAAAGGGGCAAAAGATACAAAGGTACAAACAAACTGGATTCCCTCTTGGGGTGTATGCTGAAATGGGAAAGAGTGTTCCATGAACCTTAGGAAACTCCAGCCTTCTGCACAGATTGCTATAACAGAGGCCCACGCTGTATGCTCATGGCTGGGAACAACAGCAGTGGGTGTCTTTAACACCGAAAACGGGACAAGGGAAGGGGCAGAGGTTGCCTGCCGGAAACAAACAGGCAAGCTCTGTACAAAGGGATTACATACGACACATGAGAAGACAAGAACAGATATATCCAGTGAAAAGGAAGTCAATGAGCAATCTAGCAGAAGGAAATGAAGGAAAGGCAGTTAGACTGAAGTAGATAACCTAAGGTGGAGTACAGAGGACTCTAGGAAGAGAACAAGGGAGCAGCAGTGAGGAAAACAGAAGGGCTGCAAAGTAGGAAGCAGGTCTGCAGTCAAGAGTGGCACTAGGTGCAGGCAAACTGTTGTGGACTGCGGAGGACTGTAGTAGGCTGCAAGGCAGGGAGTCCAGAAGAACAGGACAGAGAGAGATTAGTAGTAGGCGACAGACAGAGAGCCCAAAAGAATAGGGCCGCGAGGTAGGGAGCCCAGAGGAGCAGGGCCATAGGTAGCTAAGTGTAATACAGGCTGTAAGGCAGAGGAGTGCAGCAAGCCGCAAGGCAGGGAGCCCAGAGGACAAGGGCTGTAGGCAGCGGAGGGAGACAGGCTGCAAGGAAGGAGCCCAGAGGACACGGGCTGTAGGCAGCGGAGGGAGCAGGCTGCAAGAAAGGAGCCCAGAGGACAAGAGCTTTAGGCAGCGAAGAGGTGCAGGCTGCAAGGTAGGGAGCCCAGAGGACAAGGGCTTGGAGACAGCAGAGGGTTGCAAGCTGCAAGGTAGGGAGCCCAGAGGACAATTGCTGTAGGCAGCCGGAGTGAGGCAGGCTGCAGGGCAGGGAGCCCAGAGGACGAGGACCGTAGGCAGCCGGAGTGAGGCAGGCTGCAGGGCAGGGAGCCCAGAGGACAAGGACCGTAGGCAGCCGGAGTGAGGCAGGCTGCAGGACAGGGAGCCCAGAGGACATGGACCGTAGGCAGCCGGAGTGAGGCAGGCTGCAGGGCAGGGAGCCCAGAAAGGGCACTGGATCAAAACAGGAAGATGCAGCAACAGGAACAGCATACAAAGTAGCGGGTATAGGCAAACAGGAGCAGGGAGATCTCAAGATGCAAGACACTGTGCTCCTGCAGGCAGCTGCTTATATACAGCCGTGCCCTGTTCTGAGGCAGGCTAATTGACAGCACCTGTAGCAGCACACCTGAAGACAATCTGCCTCCTCCCTCTCTGGTCCTGAGCAGGTGGAAGCAGCAGTGGCCGCTAGGGCTTCTGGGGATTGTGGTGCCAATAACGATGAATGAGAATAGCCAGGAATTGAGGACTGCAGCTAGGTGCATTATGGTAAATGTAGTTAATTGAATAAAATAAGAAAGCACCAAAGTTGAGCAAATGGAAAATAAAAGACCAAGGCGTGAAAAGGAATTGCTCAAGGAGTATTAGGAGGATAAATGAGTACCAAGTAGTCCATGATGGTGGCCAATGCGTGCGCCAGCAGCGCGGGCATGACAGTTGTGTCTCTGGCTGCTTCCCTACATGGCGTCCAAAGAAAGGCAGCTCCTTCAAGCTCCATCTGTTTTCATTGCTACTGTTTTAGTTTTTCTAGAATGCAGAAAATTGGTTTGGGCTCTGAGCTTGCTTCATTTGGACCCCAAAGAACTTTGTCTGATTTTGAAAAACACACCCATTCTTCTCGCAGGCCTGGTACTTAGTCAGGGCTCAGTGCCAGACCTAATGTGAAGGAAAAACAACCTGTGTGGGGCGCACTACACACGTCAGCGCACCACTCAAAGAGTTGTTTTCTTTTTTAAATATCAGTACTGGGCCCAAGTCTTACTGAGCTAGAGCCCTGATATTTAAAAAAAAAAACGATATATAAAACAAACCCTGCGAGTGGCGTGCTGATTTGTGCGGCACAGCACGCCACTCACAGGGTGGCTTGGCAAACAGTTTGGTGTTGCAGTGTCTGTCAATTCCTTCCTGGGTGTACCAGCGCTGTGCGCCTGAATTCATCCATTTTGGTGGTGTGACAGAGGGGAAGACCAAAGGTAAGGATATGGGTTATGTAGCTGAGTGTATACTGTGTATGCATGCTTGTCTGTGTGTTTGTGCGTAAAACTAGTTGAGTGAGTCTGTAGTTGTGCGTGCACGTATACATGTTAGAATCAGTCTCAGAGTGGGTCTGCGTATGAGTGCATGTGTATGTAAAGTTTGGTCACTGTAAATCCCTTGCAGAGACTGCTGGCATTAATAGGTTGTGTCAGCAGTTTCATGCATGTGATTTAGATAGGTAGGGGCAGCAGCTTCATGCATGTGATTTACAGTGACAATTTCTGACACAGATAGTTAGGGGCAGCAGCTTCATGCATGTGATTTACAGTGACAATTTCTGACACAGATAGGTAGGGGCAGCAGTTTCATGCATGTGATTTACAGTGACAATTTCTGACACAGATAGGTAGGGGCAGTTTCATGCGTGTGATTTACAGTGACCATTTCTGACACAGATAGTTAGGGGCAGCAGTTTCATGCGTGTGATTTACAGTGACCATTTCTGACACAGATAGGTAGGGGCAGCAGTTTCATGCGTGTGATTTGCAGTGACCATTTCTGACACAGATAGGTAGGGGCAGCAGTTTCATGCAGGTCATTTACAGTGATCATTAACCTTCAATCACATGCATGAAGCTGCTACCACGACCTTTACATGCCAATAATGGCCTGTTTGGGATTTAAAGTGACAACTAGTGGCAACGAGGGGGCGTGGCAGCAGTGTCATGCATGTGATTTAAAGTGAATGGTAATTTTAAATCACATGCATGAAGGAAGCTGCTGCCCCACCCTATCCACGCCAGCAAGTATGACAGTAATACTGGCATAGATAGGCTGTGGCAGCAGCATCGTGCATGTGATTTTGAAGTCACCATTAATGTGGATGGGGACTGGGGGCCAGGGGTCAGAGGGGAGTTGGAAAATGGTGACAGGAGAGACAGGCATACACTTCCGTCTGTGAGGGATAAGTGAGGAGGATGCCTGTGGAGGGTGGTGTCAGGTGAGACCTGGTAATCTGATCAAGTTTAGGGGGCCCATGAATCCCCATACTGGCTGCACTAGAGAGAACCATATGAACGGTTAAGGGAAGGGGTGAGCATAGTGTCCCTGACAGAACATTAAAAGTAGACCATGAGCGCAGCCAATCATAGATTGGTATTTAGGAAGGAGTCACACACCGCATTCACACTCATTGACTATCTCTCATTCTTAACTCCCAACTCAGAAATGTTGCCTAAGTCGCCGCCTAACAATTCTCCAATCTATAGGTTTGATGAGATGTATTGAAAGCATTGCAGAGAGCCATGCAATCCTGTGCAGACCTTGAGAGAAGATGATTTCTTTTGCACAGTTGATGATTTGACAGCTTCATTACACTATTAAATACATTGTCAATGTCTCGGACAGAGAAAAAACATTTTTAATTTCATAAGGACAGAAGGTCATAGTTCTTCCGTCTCTACCGTCTACTCTCACTCACACGCCACTGTCTGTGCATTCAGTCCGCTTCTAGTATCAGCCCAGCATCGCCGGAGAGTAGCACCTACACCGCGCAGAAGGAGGCCGTTTGGGAACCAGTGTCAACGTGCTTTGCAGCAGCGTCCCCATCTACTGGGTACAGGAAACGCCAGCAGGTAATAGTCACCATCCAATCTTTAAATTAAGAACATAAAAACCTTGTCCAATTGTCATACATAGACCATTGGAACATTTCAATCAATAGCATGCCCAGGTACATTTGTTGTTTTTGACATTATGCTGCTGTTGTGCCGGAAGCGCACACTGTGTGAACGGGCCCTTTAACGGTACATCATGTGGGCAGAAGAGGAGGAGCCTGGGGGAAAAAGGAAGTAAGTATGAATAAAGAAGTTAAATCACATCCGCATGTCTCTGTCTCCTTCCTAGGCTTGCTTCCAGCAGGCCGTCCTACTCACAACAACTGGCGATGGGGGAAACGAGCCAGCAAACCATACAGCAGTGTCTGCTGCGGCTTGGGAGTGAGCAGTCCTTCCTGTGTCATCCGCGCGTCCTGTCAGTATCCCCCGATGTCCTGCACCGCCGGCTCATCCTTCACAGCTAGCGAAGGCCATAGCCCAGCGCTGTGCCTCATTCCATCGGAGTTCCTCCGACATCCCATGCCTCCGGCGTGTCCTTTTCAGCCCGCAGGGCTGCAACCTCGTACCTGTTAATTATTCAGCGGCCGGGGCTCCGCTGAGCCACGGCGAGGATTGCCCATTCCAGTGCACCATTATGCACATGCCGGTGAGCCTGAGAGCCTTCTCACAGCCAGACCCACAGCTGGGTGTGTGCAACACGTGACCCAAGAGGGAAAGAAATAAAGAGGAATGGCGGTAGCCGCACATGGACCAGGGACGCTACCCCTCACATGGAATGCTGAGGGAGGACACTAAGGGGCTGCAGGAGCACGCCACTGAGTGTCCACCAATCCAAAACCAAGCAACCCTGGAGACAGCCACTGGACGTGCTCTGCTGCTACATCCTGCTGGACTACACTGAGGCAGGTTCATTTCATCCACATTGTTGACACAGAGACTGGCTAATTTGCACCTACGCTGCCTGAGTTCACCCAGCAGGACACCAGTCGAGACCGTCGAGACCAGCTCTCTAAGCGCAGCAGCTAATGCCTCCGCCCCCCCCCATTAAGCTGCTCACAACAACGTTCAGCAACTAGGCAGGTTGGGTTTGCTATGAGTAGTGGGCGGTCAGTTGAGCTGCCACCATGGTGGACCAGGCTGAAAACCAAGGGGTGCCACAACAAGAGGGTGCGAAAGTTGCGTTTCTATGGAAACTGTGCCCATTCAACCTACAACCCCAACAAAACAAGGGACCAAGGTGGACCGAGTGGGTTGAGGACTTCGACGACTTCATCAGGGCAGCCGGGTAAGAGAAGTCACCTGTCCTGCAGGACATTTTCACGAATCTTGCCAGCAAATAAATAAAAGGCATCATCAAGAAGATTCCGGCAGGCGACAGGACCACATATGACGAACTTGTAGCGGCTCTGAACAGAACATTGGTAATACATCCCAACAGGGACTCTGAGAGATACGTTTAAATCAATGTCAGCAGTCACCACACCAGACTGTGGAAGAATTCATCACCCGACTCCGGCAGAAGCTAGTCCACTGTCTGTTTTTGCAGTTCTCTGATGATGAAGCAGTCCGTCTTCGGGTCATTCAGGGGTGTATGTCCTCTACACTACAGAAACAACTTGTAAAGAAGCCCCTTACCATTGATGAGGTGATTGGGATGGCAAGGGGGCATGAAAGAGTAGAGGTAGGGCGACCGCCATGGAGACACCCAAGAAAAGGAATGACAAGGAGGAGACGATAGCTGCGTTCTCTACACCTGGAAACCTAGAGAGAGGACCTAATTATAACCAGGCTGCAGGGAGAGGGCAGCAGAGGGACAGATACACACAGGCACAGATGGGTCCCCACCCTCAGAGACTATGCTACTGATGTGGCCAGATATTCCCACACGTAGTAACGTGCCGAGCCGTCAGCCAACGCTGCTCGAAGTGTGGCAGGGAGGGCCATTTTCACACAGTTTGTCGGTAAGGAAAACCATTCCCACCAGGACAACCACCAGCGATGCCAGCAGACTGTCCCTCATCGGCCAGACAAAACCCACAACAGCAGTGGCGATCAACACCATTTTACCCAAAGTTGCCGAGACGGATAATTTGAGCCATGGACCAGGGTCAAGACTTTGGACAGTCCCTGGTAGAAGATCGGCTGTCACAGGCAGCATACTACCCAGAGCAATACGAATGCCCAAGAGATTCATGCAATGACTATGATGAATACTCACAAGAACTGTACCCTGAATACACAGACAAATTTGTCAACTTGATGCATGGGGAACAGGAAGGAGCTGATACCCCGAAGATTATGGTCAACATGGGAAAAGCAACGCACTCTTTCCTGATAGACAGTGGTGCCACAGTCAACATAATGGGAGAACAAGAATTGCTGCAAACGGGGGTCAAAGGAGAACTGACTCACTCCAATGTGCGCATTTGTCATTGGGGAGCCAGCACGCCTCTGCCATCGCTAGGACAATTCCAGACAATGCTCTTGCAAAATGGAAAGATGATTAAAACCACGATGCATAGACTCAGAAGCCCCGTCAATGGGAAATGTCTGCTTAGCTAACCCACAGCGCAGGCCATTGGCCTGATAAACATCCATTACCAGGACAATGAAGTGGTTCAGTGCAATTTGGAGTCTCCAGAAAACCAAACCATCGGTCTCATGACTGGGGCGCCGATGGGGAAGGAAGCAATCAAACGAGCGTTCCCAGAGCTTTTTCAAGGGCTAGGAAAGCTAAAGGACACAGTAGTCTGGTTACATATCAACGGGAGCATCAGGCCTGTTCCACAAAACACAAGGAGAGTAGGCTTGGAACTACCGGAGGCATTGTCCGGGGAGTTGCAACAGTTAATGGGCAAAGACATTATCAAAAGGGCAACTGGGCCCCCTCCATGGATCTCCCCTCTGGTTAAAGTGCCCAAGAAGAGTTACAAGATAAGGGTCTGCATAGATATGAAAGTAGCCAACACCGCTAGAGAGAGGGAGAGACATCCAGGACCAAAAATAAAGGACAATTGAACTGTGCCACGAAATTCTCCAAGCTGGACCTCAACTAGGGTACCACAAGCTGGAACTACACCCCGGATCAAGGCCAATCACAAGCATTTGCCACACACGATTGGTTGTTCTGCTACAAACGTCTCAATTTTGGGATATCGTCAGCTGTGGACGTTTTTTCAGAAGGCCATTAGGCAGCTTCTGATCCCTGTGAAGTCAGCATTTAACTACTGACAATATCCTGGTCATCGGCATGTCATAGAAAGAACATGACTGGGCCCTCCTGGCTGTGTGCGACATCCTGAGTGGGGCCGGACTATGAGAAGTGCAATATCAGCAGGCACAAACTCCAGTTCTACGGACTCATGTTCTCCGGACAGGGCATGAAACCTGACATGGAAAAAGTGTGCACCATCAGCAAACTCCCTGCACTGAAACAAGTGCTGGTGTCAGGTAATTTTTAGGTATCGCAGGGTACTGCGCCTAATACCTCCCCAGATAAGCGGTCACCACTGAGCCCCTACGGAGACTACTGCGGAAGGAAGAGCCATTTCGCTGGTCGCAGGAATGCCTAAGAGCAGTCAGCACTGTCAAGAAGGAACTAGCGAATACAACGCATCTAGCCTACATTAACTCAGCCTGTCATATGGAAATCCAGTCTAGCAGCAGTCTGGGCATTTGAGTACTTCCATAATTTTGTAATTGGGAAATAATTCAGGCTTGTAACAGACCACCAAGCCGTCTTGCCATTGTTCGGCAACCCGAGGACAAAGATACCGCTGAGAATAGAGAGGTGGGGCATCTGCCTCCAGGGATACGATTACAACATTATCCACAGGCTGGGGGGTGAGGGGGGTGACAACAACCTGGCTGGCTACATATCGCGACCCCCAAGCCTGAAACACCAGTTACCAAGGGACGGTGATGTAGAATACCTCTGCTATGTGACTGCACAGGCAATGCCACCGGGTCTAATGATCGACAAATTTGCACAGGCATCACGTGAAGACCCATCCATCAACATGGCCAAGGAACTCACTACAAGTGGAAGTACTACAAGCAACAGTTCCCATGCCACAGGGGCGCCAACAAGCAAGTCATTGAAAGGATGTCAAAAGTGTGGACGGAGTTTGCAGTGCCTGAACAAGGGATACTGCTGAGAGGATGCCGCCTGTTCATATCATCCTCCCTACAAAGGAACCTAAAACAGCTGGCACATGAAGTCCACTGGGGGGGTGGATGTGGCCAAACAAATGCTCAGACAGACTGTTTGGTTCCCATTTATGGATATCGTGGTGGAAGAGGAAGACAGGAAGTCTTTACCATGCCAATGTGCGGCCAAGAGCAATCCGTCACTCCTGCTACAACTGACAGTGATTGCCGAGAAGGTGTGGTGCAAGGTTGCAATGGACCTTTATGGGCCAGTGGATACAGGGGACTACCTACTCGTGATCATGAATGAGTTCTTAAGGTTTCCATTTGTAAAAGAAGACTGTTTCTGCTGCATTTTCCCAGGTGGTTGACGAGGTCTTCAGTGAATGGGGCATCCCCCACACCGTGAAGACAGACAACGGTCCGCCATTCAATGGGCAGGAGTTTCACAATGTTGCTAGACATCTAGGATTCACACACAAGAAGATAACTCTGCTGGGGCCTCAAGCAAATGGCATGGCAGAACGTTTCATGTCATCCATAAAGAAAGACGATACAGAAAGCCATGAATGAATGGATGCCAGCTCAACAAGCACTGTGCCGAATGCTACGGCAATATAGAAACACACTGCGCACCATGACAGGAGTACCACCTGGAGACCTGATGAGCAGATATCAGGCAAAGACCAGACTACCCCAATTGGAAGGAGAAGACCGGCCCGAGAGAAGAAAGTGAAATCGTGGAAACAGACGTAAGAGAGAGAGACACCAGAGGAAAGGAAATGGCCAAGGAGGTGACCGACTGGGCGAGAAGAGCAAGGATGATGGTTTTCAACAAAGGGACAAAGTCCTAGTGAAACAACGGATACAGAGAGAGACAGACTTGAGATATTAGAGTACACGCCTGTGGGAAACGAATGTAAAGGGGACAATGGTCACTGCCACCAATGGGAAGAAGGAAGTGACAAGGAACGCGTCATTCTTCAAGCACCTGTATATATATTGTGAGGCTCGCTGAGAAGCGGAGTGGTGGCTCCCCAGAGCACATGGTCCTTTGCCCTAACTATGTTCTGTGTCCCATGAAGTGACATCTTCCAATTCTGCCAGGGAGTGTTAAGGCTAATAGTTCAAGACGAACAAACGAGCCCAGGGATGGACTGAAATCAGGGGTTGGCCCATAGGCCCAGGACACCCAAGCTCTATCCCTTACCCTTTGGCCTGTGATTTCCTTACACAAGTAAATTGATAAATGTTATCTGCATTTAGTTAACACTTGCTAGCCATTTGCTGTTGTGTTTATTGATTGAATGTGTAATTCTTATAGGTTTTTATTATTTTCTTTTAAATTGTTGCTTTGTTTCCTTTTTACTTTATTAATTAGATATTGCGATTGTATGCCTTTTTAATTTTGTACGTCACTCGAACGATGGTATGCGGATTAGACTTTTTTTGATTAAGTATAACAAGACGAAAACTCTGCAAACCAGACTAAAGTTTAACACGTGCAACTCTACTTTACAGGCTATTTCTAAACAAACATAAAAAAGCTGTATATCAATCGCAAACATTATTCCATGCAGATCAACAAGAAGTGAACACTGACATAGATTCATGGAATTATCCGCGTGTAAACAGGGATTTGCGCATAGATTCATGGAATTATCCGCGTGTAAACAGGGATTTGCGCGCCATTCTTCCTCCAAACCCCCATTTGTCAAAACAGGCAAACAGGCAAATCCCTGTTTTACATACAAATAATTCCATGAATCAGTGTTGAGTCCTGTTTTTTTAATTCGATTAATAGGCTTTATTCGACAAAAATGTCTTTAGCACACTGCAATGTTACAACTTCAATCATTTTAATACATTTCATATAGATAGCAGTAGTTAAAGAAAAATCACTAATGAAAGCGTGCAATTATTTAGACGTAGTAAAAAGAATGATGCAAGAGTTCATTGATAAAGTGCTATCAGGACAGAGAATCGCTAAGAACGCATAATTCAGCAGGCACAATATCCAAGGGAAATAGGGCTAAAGTTCATGATTAAAATACATCAAGGGATGAAAGAATAAAAAGGCTCTTCAATCATCAAGCAACCAATGACCGTCTAATCAAACGGATCCAATGGATCCATGGACGGAAAAAAAATTTGCCACAAAAAATACATTTGGATCAGCTGTTGTTTGACATCCAAAAGTCCTCTACTGCTCTGAAGACATGGGTCTTCTTAAATAATGGAATCAGATCCATTGTCCATAGCTCCTTGAGTGAGTCACAGAGTAGCATGAAACGTAACGTAGTTTCTCCATTACACAGGATCAACAAATATCGGAATTTTCCACGTGCTTAGGCTGGTTATATAAAATCAAGATATTCCTCATTTATAAAATCATTTTTCAGACATAAGCAAGAGTTTTCAAGTTGTTCCCACGCAACTCTCTGAGCTGCGAGTTTAACCTCATGCTAACTGCTATGGGTGGACATCTCTGGGTTCATCCTCATACTGTTTAGGTTAAAGGCACTCAACTGATGCCTAATGTGTTTCACCCAGGGAAGAGAATGCCCTCCTGCAGGACTGAGTGTATAATATAGGGCCCCTCTAGACGTCGTCAGTTTCGGAGTCACCCACAGCCTAGCCCAACAAAGGACTGGCTTCAGGGCTAGAAAACCTGAGATCGGCTTTAGCCTGCACTCCATATGTAGCGGGGCAATTGGGAAACTCTTCAGCAGTTATCAATTTTTTTGCAAATTATTATTGCCCCATAGCTCTGCACCATATAGGGCTGCTGAAGTAGTTTGAACTGTATGATGTGAATGGCTGCGCATACGAACCGTTCGCCATGGCTCACAAAGAATTTCCTGAGTCCACCCCTATTGTTTTCCAAAGTTATAGTGTATTTGTCAATCTGTGCAGACCAGGAGCCAGTATCCACGAGCCTTATCCCAAGATAGTCATAGAATTTGACCTGCTCTAATTTGATGTTGTCTACCTCCAGAAGAAACTCACAGGGTTTCGATCTATTAGGCCTGAAAGACCATCAGCTTTGCCTTGGTTTTGTTCACTGTCAATACCAGTTGGTGGCATTTATTAATGAAGCAGCTCAGATTAAGTCTTAACCCCATCAGTGATGTTGCCAGCAAGACATCACTGTCCGCAGAGAATAGTGAGAATAGTGAGTCAAACATCTCAGTGGAACAATTAGCAAGTTATTCTGCGATGACGTCTTTAATATACATACAGAACAAGAGTGGGACAAGGCCACACGCCCCTGTCTGCCCCAAATGGGTCAATAGTCTCCCCTTCAAGCACCCCACCTCATTACAGCCGTATTATCAGAATAAAGTTCATGAATGGCAATCACGAATGGATTTGGCACCACCCTTCTCAGCAGGACCTGCCAAAGTTCGTCTTGTGGGACACAGTCGAAAGCTGTCTTCAAATCAACGAAGACCGCGTACACCTTCATTACATTTAACACTGTATGTTTTTGCAGAATAAGGAATAGGTGAAAACATTGGTTGATACTGCTAATATGCAGCAGGAAGCCCGTCTGATGGTGAATCAGGAGATTGTTGAATTTAGCCATTCTTGTAGTGCTTGAGAATTACTTTTGCATTGATTTTCCCAGAGGTGTCAAGTTACAATATCGGCCTCCAGTTTCCAGGACTCTCGCTTCTGCCCTTTTTGTAATGTGTAATGATTTCGACTTTCCACCAACAATCCAGCACTTTAGTAAGCCTGGCTGCTGCTGAGAAAATCCTCCACAGGATGGGTGTTCAAATGCAGGCTCATCTTTCAATAGACCTATGGGCACCTTATCCGGCGTTCTGGCCCTTAGATCTAGTAATGGCGTCTTCTACCTCATTTAGGGTGAACGTTAACACTGGCCTACTAGCATCTAGCTACCCTGGTTCCCTAGGAAGAGCCCCCTCTAAGATAGGATTCTCGTTATCTATAGTGGGTTCATATAGGCCACTAAAATTATTAAAACAGTGAAGGGTTTTAGTATCTAATTCATTTTTTCCTGTCACCAGGAACCAGACGTCCTTTGCCTCCCCTTCGCTAGCATCCTCCTCCTGCAGGTCTTCCTATTTAGACTGCTCTGTTTCCTGCCACCAGGAACCAGAAGGCCTTTGTATCCCTTCGCTAGCAGCCACCTGCAGGTCTTCCTATTTAGACTTCTCTGTTTCCTGCCACCAGGAACCAGAAGGCCTTTGTATCCCTTCGCTAGCGTCCTCCTGCAGGTCTTCCTATTTAGACTGCTCTGTTTCCTGCCAGGAACCAGAAGGCCTTTGTATCCCTTCGCTAGCGTCCTCCTGCAGGTCTTCCTATTTAGACTTCTCTGTTTCCTGCCACCAGGAACCAGAAGGCCTTTGCACCCCCTTCAATAGCATCCTCCTCCTGCAGGTCTTCCTGTTTAGACTTCTCTGTTTCCTGCCATCAGGAACCAGAAGGCCTTTGCACCCCCTTCAATAGCATCCTCCTCCTGCAGGTCTTCCTGTTTAGACTTCTCTGTTTCCTGCCATCAGGAACCAGAAGGCCTTTGCACCCCCTTCGTTAGCACTGCCACCAGGAACCAGAAGGCCTTTGCACCCCCTTCGTTAGCGTACTCCTCCTGCAGGTCTTCCTATTTAGACTTCTCTGTTTCCTGCCACCAGGAACCAGAAGGCCTTTGTATCCCTTCGCTAGCGTCCTCCTGCAGGTCTTCCTATTTAAACTTCTCTGTTTCCTGCCACCAGGAACCAGAAGGCCTTTGTATCCCTTCGCTAGCGTCCTCCTGCAGGTCTTCCTATTTAGACTTCTCTGTTTCCTGCCACCAGGAACCAGAAGGCCTTTGTATCCCTTCGCTAGCGTCCTCCTGCAGGTCTTCCTATTTAGACTTCTCTGTTTCCTGCCACCAGGAACCAGAAGGCCTTTGTATCCCTTCGCTAGCGTCCTCCTGCAGGTCTTCCTATTTAGACTTCTCTGTTTCCTGCCACCAGGAACCAGAAGGCCTTTGCATCCTCTTCGCTAGCATCCTCCTCCTGCAGGTCTTCCTGTTTAGACTTCTGTTTCCTGCCACCAGGAACCAGAAGGCCTTTGCACCCCCTTCGTTAGCACTGCCACCAGGAACCAGAAGGCCTTTGCACCCCCTTCAATAGCATCCTCCTCCTGCAGGTCTTCCTGTTTAGACTTCTCTGTTTCCTGCCATCAGGAACCAGAAGGCCTTTGCACCCCCTTCAATAGCATCCTGCTCCTGCAGGTCTTCCTGTTTAGACTTCTCTGTTTCCTGCCATCAGGAACCAGAAGGCCTTTGTATCCCTTCGTTAGCACTGCCACTAGGAAACAGAAGTCCTTTGCACCCCCTTCGTTAGCACTGCCACCAGGAACCAGAAGGCCTTTGCACCCCCTTCGTTATCATACTCCTCCTGCAGGTCTTCCTATTTAGACTTCTCTGTTTCCTGTCACCAGGAACCAGAAGGCCTTTGCACCCCCTTCGCTAGCATCCTCCTGCAGGTCTTCCTATTTAGACTTCTCTATTTCCTGCCACCAGGAACTAGAAGGCCTTTGTATCCCTTCGCTAGCGTCCTCCTGCAGGTCTTCCTATTTAGACTTCTCTGTTTCCTGCCACCAGGAACCAGAAGGCCTTTGTATCCCTTCGCTAGCATCCTCCTGCAGGTCTTCCTATTTAGACTTCTCTGTTTCCTGCCACCAGGAACCAGAAGGCCTTTATATCCCTTCGCTAGCGTCCTCCTGCAGGTCTTCCTATTTAGACTTCTCTGTTTCCTGCCACCAGGAACCAGAAGGCCTTTGTATCCCTTCGCTAGCGTCCTCCTGCAGGTCTTCCTATTTAGACTTCTCTATTTCCTGCCACCAGGAACCAGAAGGCCTTTGCATCCCCTTCGCTAGCATCCTCCTCCTGCAGGTATTCCTGTTTAGACTTCTCTGTTTCCTGCCACCAGGAACCAGAAGGCCTTTGCACCCCCTTCAATAGCATCCTCCTGCAGGTCTTCCTGTTTAGACTTCTGTTTCCTGCCACCAGGAACCAGAAGGCTTTTGCACACCCTTAGTTAGCACTGCCACCAGGAACCAGAAGGCCTTTGCACCCCCTTTGTTAGCACTGCCACCAGGAACCAGAAGGCCGTTGCACCCCCTTCGTTAGCATACTCCTCCTGCAGGTCTTCCTATTTAGACTTCTCTGTTTCCTGTCACCAGGAACCAGAAGGCATTTGCCTCCCCTTCGCTAGCATCCTCCTGCAGATCTTCCTATTTAGACTTCTCTGTTTCCTGCCACCAGGAACCAGAAGGCCTTTGCATCCCCTTCGCTAGCATCCTCCTCCTGCAGTTCTTCCTGTTTAGACTTCTCTGTTTCCTGCCACCAGGAACCAGAAGGCCTTTGCACCCCCTTCGTTAGCGTACTCCTCCTGCAGGTCTTCCTATTTAGACTTCTCTGTTTCCTGCCACCAGGAACCAGAAGGCCTTTGTATCCCTTCGCTAGCGTCCTCCTGCAGGTCTTCCTATTTAGACTTCTCTGTTTCCTGCCACCAGGAACCAGAAGGCCTTTGTATCCCTTCGCTAGCGTCCTCCTGCAGGTCTTCCTATTTAGACTTCTCTGTTTCCTGCCACCAGGAACCAGAAGGCCTTTGCATCCCCTTCGCTAGCATCCTCCTCCTGCAGGTCTTCCTGTTTAGACTTCTCTGTTTCCTGCCATCAGGAACCAGAAGGCCTTTGCACCCCCTTCAATAGCATCCTCCTGCAGGTCTTCCTGTTTAGACTTCTGTTTCCTGCCCCCAGGAACCAGAAGGCCTTTGAACCCCCTTCGTTAGCACTGCCACCAGGAACCAGAAGGCCTTTGCACCCCCTTCAATAGCATCCTCCTCCTGCAGGTCTTCCTGTTTAGACTTCTCTGTTTCCTGCCATCAGGAACCAGAAGGCCTTTGCACCCCCTTCAATAGCATCCTGCTCCTGCAGGCCTTCCTGTTTAGACTTCTCTGTTTCCTGCCATCAGGAACCAGAAGGCCTTTGCACCCCCTTCGTTAGCACTGCCACTAGGAAACAGAAGGCCTTTGCACCCCCTTCGTTAGCACTGCCACCAGGAACCAGAAGGCCTTTGCACCCCCTTCGTTAGCATACTCCTCCTGCAGGTCTTCCTATTTAGACTTCTCTGTTTCCTGTCACCAGGAACCAGAAGGCCTTTGCACCCCCTTCGCTAGTATCCTCCTGCAGGTCTTCCTATTTAGACTTCTCTATTTCCTGCCACCAGGAACTAGAAGGCCTTTGTATCCCTTCGCTAGCGTCCTCCTGCAGGTCTTCCTATTTAGACTTCTCTGTTTCCTGCCACCAGGAACCAGAAGGCCTTTGTATCCTTTCGCTAGCGTCCTCCTGCAGGTCTTCCTATTTAGACTTCTCTGTTTCCTGCCACCAGGAACCAGATGGCCTTTATATCCCTTCGCTAGCGTCCTCCTGCAGGTCTTCCTATTTAGACTTCTCTGTTTCCTGCCACCAGGAACCAGAAGGCCTTTGTATCCCTTCGCTAGCGTCCTCCTGCAGGTCTTCCTATTTAGACTTCTCTGTTTCCTGCCACCAGGAATCAGAAGGCCTTTGCATCCCCTTCGCTAGCATCCTCCTCCTGCAGGTCTTCCTGTTTAGACTTCTCTGTTTCCTGCCATCAGGAACCAGAAGGCCTTTGCACCCCCTTCAATAGCATCCTCCTGCAGGTCTTCCTGTTTAGACTTCTGTTTCCTGCCACCAGGAACCAGAAGGCTTTTGCACCCCCTTAGTTAGCACTGCCACCAGGAACCAGAAGGCCTTTGCACCCCCTTCGTTAGCACTGCCACCAGGAACCAGAAGGCCTTTGCACCCCCTTCGTTAGCATACTCCTCCTGCAGGTCTTCCTATTTAGACTTCTCTGTTTCCTGTCACCAGGAACCAGAAGGCATTTGCCTCCCCTTCGCTAGCATCCTCCTGCAGGTCTTCCTATTTAGACTTCTCTGTTTCCTGCCACCAGGAACCAGAAGGCCTTTGCATCCCCTTCGCTAGCATCCTCCTCCTGCAGTTCTTCCTGTTTAGACTTCTCTGTTTCCTGCCACCAGGAACCAGAAGGCCTTTGCACCCCCTTCGTTAGCACTGCCACCAGGAACCAGAAGGCCTTTGCACCCCCTTAAATAGCATCCTCCTCCTGCAGGTCTTCCTGTTTAGACTTCTGTTTCCTGCCACCAGGAACCAGAAGGCCTTTGCACCCGCTTCGTTAGCACTGCCACCAGGAACCAGAAGGCCTTTGCACCCCCTTCAATAGCATCCTCCTCCTGCAGGTCTTCCTGTTTAGACTTCTCTGTTTCCTGCCATCAGGAACCAGAAGGCCTTTGCACCCCCTTCAATAGCATCCTGCTCCTGCAGGTCTTCCTGTTTAGACTTCTCTGTTTCCTGCCATCAGGAACCAGAAGGCCTTTGCACCCCCTTCGTTAGCACTGCCACTAGGAAACAGAAGGCCTTTGCACCCCCTTCGTTAGCACTGCCACCAGGAACCAGAAGGCCTTTGCACCCCCTTCGTTAGCATACTCCTCCTGCAGGTCTTCCTATTTAGACTTCTCTGTTTCCTGTCACCAGGAACCAGAAGGCCTTTGCACCCCCTTCGCTAGTATCCTCCTGCAGGTCTTCCTATTTAGACTTCTCTATTTCCTGCCACCAGGAACTAGAAGGCCTTTGTATCCCTTCGCTAGCGTCCTCCTGCAGGTCTTCCTATTTAGACTTCTCTGTTTCCTGCCACCAGGAACCAGAAGGCCTTTGTATCCCTTCGCTAGCGTCCTCCTGCAGGTCTTCCTATTTAGACTTCTCTGTTTCCTGCCACCAGGAACCAGAAGGCCTTTGTATCCCTTCGCTAGCGTCCTCCTGCAGGTCTTCCTATTTAGACTTCTCTGTTTCCTGCCACCAGGAACCAGAAGGCCTTTGTATCCCTTCGCTAGCGTCCTCCTGCAGGTCTTCCTATTTAGACTTCTCTGTTTCCTGCCACCAGGAACCAGAAGGCCTTTGCATCCCCTTCGCTAGCATCCTCCTCCTGCAGGTCTTCCTGTTTAGACTTCTCTGTTTCCTGCCATCAGGAACCAGAAGGCCTTTGCACCCCCTTCAATAGCATCCTCCTGCAGGTCTTCCTGTTTAGACTTCTGTTTCCTGCCACCAGGAACCAGAAGGCTTTTGCACCCCCTTAGTTAGCACTGCCACCAGGAACCAGAAGGCCTTTGCACCCCCTTCGTTAGCACTGCCACCAGGAACCAGAAGGCCTTTGCATCCCCTTTGTTAGCATACTCCTCCTGCAGGTCTTCCTATTTAGACTTCTCTGTTTCCTGTCACCAGGAACCAGAAGGCATTTGCCTCCCCTTCGCTAGCATCCTCCTGCAGGTCTTCTTATTTAGACTTCTCTGTTTCCTGCCACCAGGAACCAGAAGGCCTTTGCATCCCCTTCGCTAGCATCCTCCTCCTGCAGTTCTTCCTGTTTAGACTTCTCTGTTTCCTGCCACCAGGAACCAGAAGGCCTTTGCATCCCCTTCGCTAGCATCCTCCTGCAGGTCTTCCTATTTAGACTTCTCTGTTTCCTGCCACCAGGAACCAGAAGGCCTTTGCATCCCCTTCGCTAGCATCCTCCTCCTGCAGTTCTTCCTGTTTAGACTTCTCTGTTTCCTGCCACCAGGAACCAGAAGGCCTTTGCACCCCCTTCGTTAGCGTACTCCTCCTGCAGGTCTTCCTATTTAGACTTCTCTGTTTCCTGCCACCAGGAACCAGAAGGCCTTTGCATCCTTTCGCTAGCATCCTCCTCCTGCAGGTCTTACTGTTTAGACTTCTCTGTTATCCCCCTTAACGATTCACCTGTATTTATCTCTGCAAAGGCACAGGTACCCTTTATTGACCAGGGTTTCTGCAGTCAGACCCTTTTTTGTGACTGTTCTTAATGATGTTCAAAATTGAAAAGATACTACGGCATTTCAGCAAGAAGATTGCTGCTTCTTTGATTAAGACACAGAGCAAGCTGAGTTAGCTTAAAATATACTTTATTGGCGCTGTTGGTTATTGTGGAGATATACCGCTATCAGCCGTTCTTAACCGTTTATACATTTATATTTTTTTAAGCACTCACACAGCACGGTAGCATCGAGGCACTGTTGCAGGAATTTGTCTTAGTTGCGTATTTATTAAAACGTAGGTTTTTTTTTTTTTTGAAGTGCGGACCGGGGAGTTGCTATGTGTCATCTTTTTCCAAGGCGAGCACATTGCTGCTGAGCTATCCTCCCGTGACCGTTTTTACCTCTCTTTGAATGCAAGTTAGATGTCTTTCTTCTCAGGATTAAGTCTCTAAAATACGCACCCTTCCTTCGATAACAGATATATCTCTGCCTTAGAAAACGACAGATAGTTGTGCAGGGTTACACATTTTTGTGGGGGAAATGCCATCCTGGGCACGTGGCAGTTGGACCTTTGAGCAGACTCCAGCATAGAGACAGCAAACCTCCATGTTGTTGATGGCCCCTATGAATACTGGAATTAGGCGGCCATTTTGTATTGGTGCTCATGGTGTCTTAACAGCATTTGGCAGCACAAGCCACAGGGATCTTTTGAGGTCCAGCATGGGGATTGGCGATGGGATGCTGGACTAGTTTGCCTCTGTTTTGCTGCTACATGCCAGAATGGAAGGATGGCGAGTTCAGTCCAGCTCCTACCCTATATGGAGTTTTTCAGTACTAGGCATAGCTCTCAACTCACGCGCTTTTGGCGGGTGTCACCCGCCTTGTAAACAGCCGATTCATCCGCCAAGCCTCCAGCCCGCCCATTCATTTCAATGGGCCTCTCACCCGCCAAAAATAAAATCGGGTGTTTTCACCGGCCTTTGCGATACAAATGGTTGAGAGCCATGGTACTAGGTGCACTGCTGGCGCATTATCAATATACTCAAACACTGTGATCACTCCGAGTCTCCATGAAAAGTGACACTCATCAAGATGAGGAAGACGGACACCCGCTTTTATGGGCGTTCTATCACCGTTTAACAGCGCCTCCCTGCGCTTGCAATCATTCCTACCTCACCCACCCAAGATCCTCTGGGACATTCCCTAGTATATGTAATGTAATCTGCACAAAAGTAAGTTCCAGATAGTTCTTGAGGAGGGGTGATCGCTCCACTTTAATGCGATGTCTATGTCCTCTTTGTCGGAGTTCAAATCAGTATTGATGCGGTATCCAGTCTAAGTGTGGGTTCCTGAAGGCCTGATCACTTTACCACCATCCGGTGCTCCCTCCAATTGCTCCCTAGGGAAGCCAGATAGTTGCCTAAGGTCTAGTACCCGGCCCACACATATATCCATATGGGGCCATGGGACGTCATTTAAGGGTCGCCAGAGGTCGCAACTGTGACCTCTGAGGTCTCCCTTGCGACCTCTAAAAAAAAAAAACGGTTTTTGTTTGTTTTTTTTGTTTTCCCGTAATGCAAGCTCCTGGGCTGTGGCCAGCACCATGTGGCTCTTTACTTCTGGAGTGGCTGGCGTTCTTGTTCAGGCCCCTTACAAATAACAGGAGTGCCACAAGTCTAACATTTTCAGCACTACCAGGAATTCTATACAATAATTGCTAGACTCATTAAAGGTTTATTTCAGGCACACTTCAGGGGGTTAGTCACTGATTTAGTCTGCTCTTAAACGCCTCAACTCAGCCTTTCATCCTTCTGAGGTCGATAAATGAGTACCAACACAGGTTGGGTGATATTGGGTGTATATTTTTTCTATATAAAGCACTTAAGCGTAAGTGCTATATAATAACATATCATTACCATTTGGTCATGGAGGTCTGCTTGCATTCGCAGCAATTTGGTAATATGGGCCTATACACAATGATCTTAACGATACATACGGCGATCCATTCTTGTATGAAATGTACATCATATAGTGATATCGTAACCATATTTTTCGTAGTGTACAATGCTATGTGATGCCACTTCCTGTTTTGTCAACGGGTGAAAGGTCGTGTTCCATCGCTTCCTGCAATTTCACTTCGGGGGGGGGGTCAAATGACATCACTTCCTGTGATGTCATCAGGGGGTCAAGGATCATGTGATGTCACTTCCACTACCCCTGTCATTTTGGTGAAATGACATCCCTGATGGGGCCACCTGCCGTTTCCTACTATTGTTGGCAAGTGAACTTACCACAGGGGGACAACAAGGTGTTCAAGCATCAGAGAACATTGTCTTTGGAATTCCTCAAATTTTTCAAAAAATACAAAATTGCTTTTGCTCTTTCCCTGGCACTGCTACATTCCTGTGGAATTCTGTTGCACCTCATGTCAGGATTTTACCTGGCGACTTGGAGAGCTAAGAATGTAAACATTGCCAGGAGGATGGATGGCTGCCGATCACAAACCACACCTCATACCTCAACCCACCAAACTTCCAGGAAGTTTTCAAAGAAACTGGGGTCGAGGAACTTAAACTGAGCTAATACGTAACACTAAATTGACGAACAAATACAAAATAATAACCGGACGCCAAAAAGAAACAAAACTTTCAAGCCAAAAATAGACAAAGAACCAGAGTTTATAGAAAATATAGTATCCATTCAAAACCCGCAATAATCACAAAACCGCACAAGCAGCACACAAATGGCTTCTAAATTAGGTTATACTCTTGGCATAATGACGGCTACAAAACTTGATCCGGCTAGAAAGGCAATTTGGGGAGACAGCGCCTGCTTAAAGCACTTCCCGTTAACTCCCCACCACCAAACTCCATTTAAGTGGAGGCGTTTTCGTCTAGAATGGCATTCACTGCAATTCTGTAATGACGAGGGTATTTCCAGGGATAGGAAAAATAGGGCACGTTATTTATTTATTTATTTAGTTATTATATTTGTATATATATTTACTATACATATGTAGATGATTATTGGGTTTATGTTGCTATTGTTTAACACTTTATATGCATTCTATTTCTTTGCAGCTTCTGAAACGCTCTACTACTGCTACTCTTACTACTACACTGTGTACATAGGAGGTCAACCATGTCTGTCCACCAAGTACATTTGCTACTATTAATACATTTAGAGTTTGCGGTCTTTTCATTGGAATCATCAGATACTTTGGTGAAGGTGTACAGCGTTTCCTGAATAAAAGCCATCAAATAACCGAAATAAGGTTTATGTGAACACTGGTGTCATGAACGCTTTCCTTTTATCCTGGAGGTGGCCCAGATAGAGGGCTAACTGGTGCTTCCGATGGCCTCAACAGATCCACAATCCCAGGTCCTGGTGGATTTCTAAGCCAAGAGAAACATAGACTGTCTTGAGTGTTAAGACCTTTCTATTCTGCAGACTGTTATGTGCACAGCCTTCATCCAGTGCCCAAAGGTCAGAATGCAGAGGAGCGGCGCTACGTCAACTTCAACAAATTAGGAGTAAATGCTGACCCAATTTATGTGCCATATACTCGACTGTTTAATGCTCAACCCTTAAATATGTTTGCGAAATTTGAATATTCTAATTGAACCAGCAATATGTTTACCTTTCACTGTGGGAAAATATGTTTTTTTAAAAAACTTTTTTATATGAATAAACAAACGCAAAGATTAAAAAGTTTGTGTTTTTCCAAGCCCAAGCTGTATAAGAGATGAAAGAGATATCAACAAAGTAAGGGAGAATTCTGATACAAGGCCGAATTGGGGAAAATGTATCTTATAAATGGAGAAACCATGAGAAGGCACAAATCTATGACAGATCTGAACACAGTCACCTGGGCTACACCAAAAGAGGGATTGCAGGCCTCCCAAAATCTATTCGACCACTGCATGATAAAGTAGATTTTATGAAGGCTGAGTACAAATTGATTTGATTTATTTATATTGTGCATACCCGACAAACTTAATCATATTTGGCTGCAGATGACTCAAATAGTAATTGGAAAGAATAGGAGTACCAGAGTTCGACCCACAGGCAATGAATAGGCTGCAGTGAAATCGATACACCCCTATCAAGTGTCGACATTCTTTTAAATAAGTGAGTCTTTAACACTTTTCAAAAGAGACTCTGTGATTTGACTGCCCGAATCTCTATAGGTAGTCAGTTCCAAATTCTAGGTCTGTAGACAGCAAAACTCTTGCCGCCCCTGGACACACAAGAGGATGATGGAACACTTGACAACAATTGATCCTCAGACCGGAGCGAGCGAGTTGGGAAAAAGCTGTGGATTATATCTGCCAAATAGTCCAGAGCCAAATTGTTTAGGCATTTAAAAATATGACAGAGAACTTTAAAGTCATTCTGTCCATCACAGGCAGCCAATGCAAGGAGCAAGAGAACCCTGAGATATAGGCAGACTTCTTTACCCCCACCATCTGTCTCACCGCAGCATTCACCACCATCTGTCTCACCGCAGCATTCAGTGCTCATTGTAGTCATTGACACCGCTTAGCTGGGATACCTGCCAGCAGGCTACTGCAATAGTCTAGTTGAGAATGTGCTAATAGTCCGACCACTGCAGCCTGCTTGTCTGATGCCACATAGGGTAAAGCCTGATGCAGGAGCCGAAGATTATAGAAAACGGACAGCACCTTGGCACTCACCTGAGGCTCGTTGCTTAGATTCTCTGCCCAGATGCAACCCATATTCTTGATCTTGGTGGCAAATGCAAGATCCAGTCCCAAAAAGTGCAGTGTCTGAGGGCAGTTACCTGCTTCCAAAGGATGTTTCGGGCTGAACAATGCCACCTCAGTTTTTTTAGCATTAAACTGAAGACAGCCGACATCCAGCTGCTGACCTCCTCGAGACAATCCTTAACTCTAAGGAAGGACTCTTCTACATTGCCTTATGTTGACATATATTTGCGTATCATCAGTGTAAGTCTGAAATTTCACCATGTGCTTCCTCAAGATGTCCATCAACTTTACATGGTACTCAACCTTGCTGGCAAGTGAAATGAAATTCTGGGATGTTTTAAACTTTTATTTGACATTTATCGAAAACAAACTTTTGTACTGGAATCTTGGCTGTTTGCACTGTCTTTCTGTATGGACCTGTGTTGTGGCAACACTACATGGATTAAATCCTCAGAGCAGCATAGAGGAGTACAGCAGAGTGCTGTTGTACTGATGTTGAACAGCTCTGGTGAGTGATCATCTTCCCCTATTCTGCCTCAAGTGATGTATGTACTATTTAAGAAGCCAACCAGAGACACTGAATATGAACACCGATAAGGCGCTCATTGAGCTGGCACACATGTTGCCTTGGTCTGCCTCGCCGGTTGAAAGTTCTGCAGTTACCAGACATCCTGGCCACAATGTGAGAAATTGGAAAAATTTACTAAAATGTTCATAACAAATTTCATAAGTGATCCTGTGCATTTGCAAGTCCTAGCAGAGAATAAGGAACGGGGGTGGCAGAGAATCTCCAGGGAACGTCGGAAGAGGTCCAAACTGGCAAGCACTCCCACGCAGGTAATGATGACTCTTACCTAAATACACCCGCATCTTCATGGATTATGAAAGCGAAAATTCAGATACCTCTTTTTTTCGCTGTCACGTCTGCGAGCAAACAGAAGTGATTTTGCTTCTATGTTGAGACAAAACCCGGACAGAGATTTGAGTAGCAATGCCCTGACAGCCCTGCATTCTGTTTTGTCTTCATTTGTGAAACTTTCAGAACATACATTTTGAAGTTAAGGAACATACTGTTTTGTTAAAAGCCCTCAAGAGAAGGGTTGACTGTGTGCTTTTAAAAAAAGAACAGCATTTAAAAGTCCTTGGGTATCGATGTCTCTACACAAACACTGTGAGTGCCGTTTTACATCTTGGTGTAGCCTATGTTTCTACAACTTTAACTGAAGATGATCAAAATCATATAGCAGAAATGGTTGCCGTAGAGGTTTATTCTGATTGCTCAGAGTCAAAGACTTGTCTTCAAATAACTTAAGCAAAAAAAAAATATATGAAATTCAAGAGAAACAGATCATCCAGAAAATGTCTAAATTATCTAAAAATTGTGATGAAATAAAGCTTCATGACCAGCCAGTGGCTCCAATTTTTGAAATAAGGAAGCCAAAAACGAAAATTCAAAAAACAGAGCAGGTTCCAGCCGGTGATGTAGGTGATGGTAATATGAGGCCTGGCTCTTTTAACACCATAATTCAGCTGTGCAGCTAATTATTGGACCTTTCAAAAGGATGTCAAACTAATATTTTAGGTGTTATAGAGAAACCTCCAGTCAATATTGAGGTAAATTGCCCTGTATTGTCTGACAACAATGTGGTCCCAGCTGGTTTGTGTTCTGCAAGTTTGGCGGAGGAGCAGAAGGCGTATATCGTTTTGAGAGGCATGGCTTCAGACTTAAGCCATAAAACCAGTGGATGCCTCCTTGCGGCGGCCAGAGTAAAGGGAACGGGAGTAGAGTTACGCCATCCTAGCTATATGGCCTACATGACTATAAGAACTTTAAAAAACTATTACTACAGTGTAGAGGAGGTCCCAGATATGGCCTGCACCCCTGCCCCCATTGCAAGTTGCCAGTGAAATACTCGCCATGGTATGTGACGTATGAGGAGCAACTGAACCAACAGAGAGCCGCATTGGGCCTCTGCCCTGTGTACATTAGAAGATCAGTACCTGTTGCAATGCCAATAAGCCCGACAGCCCTGGGCAGCACGGTACCCAATCAGACACCCATACCAGCTGCTGATACGAAATGATGAGTATTTACAGACTGTCCATGAGGAGACACAAAGAGCCCTGATGGAAGACAAACGATGATGAGAAGAGGGCCTGGACAGACTAACACATGAGAAAAGGCAACACGTGAACGCGTGTATCCACGAAAACAGATGCAAGAGACACGAAGGACAACACAATGTTAAAACATAAGAAACGTCATAGCTAAAGAACCAAGATGAAAGATTCGAACCTGTTAAATGTGTGTAACGCAAGAAGCTAAGACATTGATACTGCTTGCAATGCTTAGTAGAAGATTAGAGCGGCAAGCGCCAACCATATACGTCTACCTCGATACAGCACAATGTACAAGTGCAACTCCATTTTGTAAAAGCAGAAATGGAGGCCTGACAGGCCAAGTTTCGAAACCCAGCCAAAGGCAAGGAAAAGAGCGGAATCGAAACTTAACAGGATGGCTCAGGCCTGGGAAATCGAGGTCAACCCAAGAGAGGGAGGCCAGCTTCAGCAAAGGAGAATCGAAACATCAGAGCATACCAGCCTGCCCTGTGAAGGTGAAGATAAGGATCCCCGGGCAGGTGCTGGAACTACATGGAGAATTAAATACACGAAAAGCTGGAAACTGAAGCAAACTCACGGTGAACCAACAGGTGACCAACCAGGCGCAAAGATGTACCACCGTCTGATGTCACTCAGATCCGAGGGTGCCATAACTTTTCCTGATAAGAGACTACAGTTTCGAGGCCTTCCTTAACCAACTAATTGACACATCGCCCTAAAACCACTGATTGATGTAAGGGAGGCAGTGTGAATCTTGGGACACTAGGCACCTGGGTGTCCAGCCTGCTTGCTGCTAATTAAAGTGGAGATTTATGTTTAGGGGTGTAACTTGCCCAATCACAATGGACTATGTAATCTAGGGTCCTATAGACACTTTAACCAATAGGACGTCGTACTTATAGTGACGTCAATCACGTGTGATGTAGGGGGATGGGTGTAGATGCCCACCAGATAAGAGTTAACCAATCCACATGCTCTATTGTCATATACAGATATAACACCTATACTTAAGTTACCTTTCCCAACCAATTAGATTGCGTGATGATTTTTTGTAGAATTAGACGTCAATGATGACGAGTTTAGCCTATAAAAATGGCTGTTCGACTGAAGTTCGAGGAAGTCGGAGCGAGACAGGTGTTTGCAATGCTGCTGATTTCCATATGCTGATGTATGCATCATTAAACGGACTTCCCTTTGCAAACTTACTTAAGCCTTGATTTTCGAGATGTGCTCGAGTATGTGAATCCTGCACCCAGTCCTCACATGGTGCAGCTATCCAGTATTACAAGTTCTCGGGGGTTGAGTACTGACCAATGGGCCCGTCAGTAATTTCCTCTCCTCCTGAACACTTGGTAGCAGAAGATGGTTACGCCCATCGATTATTGATAATCGATTGATATAGTTATAAGACACCCTTAGACCGACGGCACAAAGTAACTCTGAGCCTTCGGTTACATCACAAGTCCTTTCGCCATTCCGGCTGAGTAGGCCGAGAAGCTCCCCGTGGACAATGATAGTGTAAGTGTAATATTCCAAAAAATCTGCAGTGGGTCTGAAGGAACCCGCCTTTCCAAGCATAACCCTTCTCATTCCCACGGGCAGTGGATCGGACGAAAATCTTAAAAGCAGGAAGAGGAAGGGGCGGTGATCCTGAAGTTCCAGAGAGGAAAAGAGGCGATCGGTGAGTGAAACAACGAAACTCGTTACCTTGGCAAATGTCTTATAGGCCTTAGAGTAAGAAGGGGAAAGGTAACGGAGGGTGGCGGTGAAAAAATAAAACAGTTAGAAGTAGAGAAGACTGTATATATATATATATATATATAGGGGGTAAAGACTCGAGTACCTGAAGAAAACTGTAAAAAATATCAGGGGGGCACCTGAAATTAAAACCGTAAGGAATACCGGGGGGGGGGGCACCCGAGAGAAAACTGTAAAGATTCGCCTTGTTCCTGCGCTTTAAAGAGCGGTCAGAAGGAACGTGAACCCAGAGCCCACAGAGGAGGGACGTTAGGCTACGATTACGTTTAAAGACGTAATAATGGGGTTCGTTCAAATCCCATGACGGGGTAATGATTAGAAGGCAAGTGTATGTATGACCAGCTGGTGTCTGTCTAGTCTGTCAAGTGTCTGCCATATGTGTCTTGCTATATGTTAAATGTACAATAACTGTATTGGTGATTGATTGAAATGCATTTTGGCTTTACGCGATTCTATAATTAAGAGGGAATCGCCAGTGAATTGATGGTTTCTTTTGAGTAAATATATAAATTTGGATAAGCCCGGAGTCGCGAAAAGGGCGGAGGCAAAGTCTGTTGGGAGTCTGTGGAGCTGTGACCCCTGAGACCCCTGTGACCCCTGTGCTTTTCCTGCGTGCACTCGTGGTTTCAGGAGTTCGTACTGCAGCACTGCAGGCTGAGGAATTGGAAGTGAGGCGAGCTGCATCTACGTTCTACAGATTGGACTATGGCTCTGTCCCTTTAAACCATCGTATCCTGAGTCTCTCAGCTGAGCTCTCGCAGCTGATCTTGTTTTGGAAGACCAGCATGACACGTGACCTATCACGTGATCTGATCAGCTGGATAAGAAGCTTGCCGCGGCGCCCTTGCGGCGATAAGCCCGGAGTCGCGAAAAGGGCGGAGGCAAAGTCTGTTGGGAGTCTGTGGAGCTGTGACCCCTGAGACCCCTGTGACCCCTGTGCTTTTCCTGCGTGCACTCGTGGTTTCAGGAGTTAGTACTGCAGCACTGCAGGCTGAGGAATTGGAAGTGAGGCGGGCTGCATCTACGTTATACAGACTGGACTAGGGCTCTGTCCCTTTAAACCATCGTAGCCTGAGCCTCTCAGCGGAGCTCTCGCAGCTGATCTTGTTTTGGAAGACCAGCGTGACACGTGACCTATCACGTGATCTGATCAGCTGGATAAGAAGCTTGCTGCGGCGCCCTTGCGGCGATAAGCCCGGAGTCGCGAAAAGGGCGGAGGCAAAGTCTGTTGGGAGTCTGTTTGGAGCTGTTTGAAGTGTGGGGCCGCTTGTGGCTCGAGGCAGCCGGAGGCAAGGATGAGTCCCGCTTCACCAAAGGAGATGGTAAACCCGCTACATACGCCAAGATGCAAACCAGGAGCTGACCTAGAAGTGGGCGCGCACTCGGAAATGGACACGCTCAAACGCTTGGAAGGTAAGAAATCAAAGGAGAAGGAGGGTCTGGGAGGGGCCAAAGACAGGGTCCCCGAAAAGGAAGAGGTAGGGATCCTGATTCCCTCTGAATCAATACCCTGCGAGAACGTGGAGGAAGGTAGGGTCTCTTTGCCGCCTCTACACCCTCCATCCTCCATCCCCATGACACCATTTCCACACATCTGCCAGGTGACATGTCTCTGCTACAAGCGACAGTACAAGGTCCAAGTGTGAGGAGCAGAGACATGTTGGAGGGAAAATCGAAAAGGGTGATGAGACACTCGAAGGCCCTGACGAGGGACCCAATGCAGTCCAAAATAAAATGGACCACTGCGAAGAGAGGGAGACCTCGTGGCCCGCGAGTAAAATAGAATCCATACTGGGGAAGTTGGAAAAAGAAGGGGGGAGATTGGGAAATCAGGGGCCCTTACTCAGAAGCGCCCTGAAGGGCAACTCCGGGATAGGACTAACGGAGCTGAGGGATAAGGATGGGGCCAGCTACGGAGGAGTCGCTTCTTGTGACGCCCACACAGGGGTGAAACATTTGGAACGCCTAGTCAATCAAGGGGTAAATCCATGCATGGCGAGAGATGCTGATAAGGCAAGAGCTATCCTAAATATTGACTTGGCAACTGAGGCACAACCAATCATTTCATCAGAGGAAATAACAACGGAAGAAAGAGCAGAGATGATTGAGGAGCCTCAGATGGCACAGGATGTGGAGACCCTTTGCAAAGGACTGAATGAAATAAGGCAAAAAACACAGCTTGAGGAGGAGAAGGGAGGGGTACTGTGGCTGAAGCATACACAGAAGCCCCATTTAAATTGCAAATACTAGATGAGAAAGCCTTGGAAAAATGTAACATAATGGTCTCGCCTGCAAAAGATGATAACCCTTTGGAGCAAACCCAGATAACAAATCAAAATGTGGAAATTATAGTGGAATTGCACTCAACTCCTAGGCAAACCCCAATCGGCAAGATACGAATCCCAAGTAAAACATTGGCAATCACGGATGAGTCATTAGAAGAAATAACATCGACATATGACGCTTTTAACATAGATGACATAGCTGCAACTCCAAACGCGGCCTTATACGATCGCCTGCATCAACTTCTGAACAGCAAGATGGACGAAGCGATAGATACAAACTTAATAACTGACAAAATGCCTGGAGAGAAAAATTTAAGTGGGGGAGCCGAAAAGATGTATGAAACACAGACAGGATCAGATAAGGAGGACAATTCCAGGAAATGGGAGTCGGCAGATCAAGTAAAAATGAAGTCCACATCAGTGGAAAGCGGAAAGGGTGGTCGATTGAAGCAGGGAAAGAAATATCAAAAACAACAGCGTTGCAAAATACCATTGATTAACCCACCTAAATTTAAAGGCCAAAAAAAAAAGTCTGCCTATAAAACGACTTTGTTAAATTTGACAAAGGCAGATTGTATAAAAAGCTACTTTGGCCTTAGAGAACTGAAGGAAAAGCACACAGAGGAAGAAATATCTGATGCAGATTTACTAAATAGTGTATTACAGACGGACGACTGTGATACCACGCCAGTTAAGGAGAGAGAGGATATCAGTGGGCAAGAAGCAAAGGAAGTCAATAACGCGCCGGTTAGATGGCATTTCAAGAAACCGGTCGTTATACACAGACTACTCAGTGGAAAATCGATCTTATCTACCACGCCTTTACTGCAAACGCAGGAGACCGGGACCCTTAGGCCCGAAACATCAGCCACTAGCACCCAGACCACCATGCTTTTAACAGAACCAATGGCAACAAAAAAAGTGTCAGTTACAACGCAGACAACAGTTTTAATACCTGAAGCAAATCCTTTGAAAAAAGTGACAGCCGGGATACAAACTGACATAAACCTTAGTAAAAATGATGAAAAGGATGGACTGGCAAAAAAACTAAACATAAACATAAGATCTCCACAAACAAAAACGCCTGCACAAAATAAAACAATAACTACAAGTAGAAGAGGTAGTGAAGAAACACCAACTTCGAGTACCGACTCAATATAAAAAATAGACTTAATGTCTATAATATCGACTTTAACCATAGCTTTAGCACCCTTCACAAAGCTATACAAGGCTTTAAATGATACAACAAGGGATCAGACTTCTTTGATTGCCCTCATGAACACAAAATTAACATATCTAGAAGGATATGTAGTAGCAAAAGACAGGCTATTGAAAATACAAGAAGACAGGCTGATAGAGAAAGAGAACGGAGGGATCTTACCTACGAACTCAGATCTGGAGAAGAAGATTGTGATAGAGGGTAGGAAAAGAGTGTCCTCAAAAGAACCAAAAGGAAACATTAGAACTGTAGGAAAGGAGACCCAAGAGGGGCTGGAAATAAAGAACAAGCAGATAAAACAACAGAAAGAAAAAGTGGTTATTACCCAGAGGGGGAAAGAGAAAGAGACAGGAACCAAAGCAAATTTCACATTTGGAATATTTACCAACCAAAAATCAATTGTGAGCAATCAACAGTCGTCAATAAGTACAGCAAACTCTAATGGCCAGTCTAAGCAAATAAGAAAAAAAATGTGCACGGAAACAAATGTCAACAAGACAATAAATAGAATTATCACTAATTGTAGCCAACCAGCCGATGAGACAATAGACTCAGGAAGTGATATAAGTGAATGGAGTGTATATACAGTGGATGAACACGAAACAGAAAATAATGCATCTCCAAGATTTAAAAGAAAAGCAGTCATATTGGACCTCTCTAATATGGAAATGGAACCTAAGAAGAAGGTTCGCATCATAGGAGAAAAAAAAAAATCTGGAGAGGCTGAAAAGGTCATAAGCAATCCAAAAGAAAATCAAGATGATAGGTTGTTTACAATAGGGAAAGGAAATTTAACCCTAGAGGAAGGTAAGCGGACACAGAAATGCACAGCAGGCCGGAAAGAAGTTCAAAAGAAAGAAACATGAGCAGAAAAAGGAAATATGGGTTACTCCACCTAGAAATAAATCCAGGAACATCATGGATAGAAATTCTTCTTCGTCAAGCCGGAAACGAAGGATGAGTAACGAGCAAAGGCAAAATACACCAAAAAAAGAGCAAACTGAAAAATCATACCCATCAAGAATACAAAGCTCCTACATATTTCGTTTGGAATGGAAAAAAAGGTCTAAAGACAATTTGATTCTAAACAGAAATACAATCATCAATCTATTCAAGCAGATTCCAAGACTACGATGCATCCAAAATCAAGATTTATGGATGGTAGAACCTTGTGAAACTGGGAGAAAAGACTGTTCATATTTACATATTAAGTCAGAAGTTATTAAAACGATGCTTCAGAATGAAACAGCAAACTTTGATATCCTGGGATATGATCTAAGAAAATCATGGACTAAGGCGTCAAGACCAGAGGACGAGATAAATAAAACTTCAAATAAAAACTCAGGAACAACCCAGTGTGGAAATCTAAAGGCAAGGGAAAGGATTGGTGGAGTTGACCAATATCAAAAGCACCTAGCAAATGAGGAAAAAGAAAAGGAAAACCAACATGGACCAAGGGGAAGAAAAGATTCGGCCCGTGAGAGTAACCATGGGTCGGAACAGCAAAGAATATACCGAGATCGTTCTAAGGACAAGACGGGTACAAGGTCAAAAGAAAAGCGAGGAGATGGATCTTCTTCTTCTAGGGACAACTACAGCAGGGATCTGGATGACAAACTATCACATAAAGAAAGAAAGGAGGCTAAATCAGAAAGGGAAAAAACGGTGCTTGCAATCGCACAGCGGAAATTCTGAGGAGATCTGGTCATGGAAATCGTCGGACATACATACAAAGAAACACAACTAGGAACCAGAAAATTCGATCAGGATCCTGCAGGATGACCAACTGGTAAAAACATGTTCCTTAGTGACACAGGGAAATTCTTTTATAGATATGGCCTCTTGGAACACACAAGGGTTCAGTCACCTAACTGCAAAGAGTGACGTGAATCTGGGGCAATGGGATATACTATGTTTACAGGAGACATGGTTAACACAGAAACCGGAAATGGATGGATATTCAACATTTGCCATACCCGTGAAACAGGGCCCAAAGGGTCGTCCCACAGCCGGTTTATTTACAGCAGTAAGAGCAGGTAGTGGTTTGGAGGTGACGGAAAAAAAAGACTCTTGCGATCAATTTCAAGTCCTAATAATATCCTGGAAATATATAGACAGTAGTAGTAGAGAAAAGGAAGAGCGCATACTACTAATTAACACATACTGGAATCCAGAGCCAAGTAGGGACGAGTTATATCTGGAAAACCTCATAAGCATTCTAGATAAAGATGCTGAAAACCAAGCTTGCAACCATACAATAATCACAGGGGATTTCAATGCTATATGCAAGAATATTGGAAACCAACGACCACACTTACCAAAATCCGCGCCAATCCTGAAAAGAGGTGAGAACCTCGAAAAAATCTTGGGATCAAGGGACCTGCATAACCTGCATTGGTTACGATCAGATAAAAATCTGGAGATCCCTTCTTGGCAAAGAGTGGAACAATCAGGGACATTAGACCATACATTTGTGTCCAAGGAGCTGCTGGGAATGACGGTCAGTTTTGCGATGGTAAGGACTTTAAACAGTGACCATAATTTACAGCATACAAGATGGGCGAACCTACAGAAACCCCAACAGTTTCTTAACCAAGATCTAGATGTGAACATCAAGGGATCCAGGTTAAAACTGACGGAGAATGCAATTAAGCAGATTTCTGAAAAGTACTCCATGATAATGGATGGGGAAGCTAATACAAAAAAAAGTCAGAGAAGATGATGGACTATACACTCCTGTTAAAAAATACATAAAGACGGCAAATAAAATCAAAGAGACCCCAATTAACTATCTTCATGCCTATAACCAGGAATTAGTAACAAGAAGAAGAACCCTACGAAAACTAAAACGGATGGCGATCAGATCCAGTACACAATTGGCGCATGAAAGTTGGAAGAACGCCAACAGGAACTATAAATCCTGGATAATACAAAAAAGGCATTCCCTTCACCGGGCAGACTCGGAACTAATGTTAAAAACATTATGTGGGAAAAAGTCAAGAGACTTTTGGACCCTTATAAAGGGCACTATGTTATCCTGTACCATCGCATTACAAAATAGCGTGGGAGAAAGGAGGTGGATCTCCCACTTTTCCAACCTATATGCACCATTGCCCGTCATGGAGAGCCCCTGCTTGCGAAAAAAGAAAAAGGGGATTGAGTCCCCATGGGAGATCACAACAAAGGAAGAAGATATCCTAGCAAAAATCAAAAAACTTAACAACTCAAGGGCCCCGGGGCCTGATGGGTTCACAAATAGTGACCTAAAACAACATCAAGAGATATGGGGCCCCTTGATTAGCAACATCTTTAAAATTTGCAACCAGGAGAAAAATATACCAGCTTCATGGAGAAAAGCTATAGTAGTCCCAATCTTTAAACGCGGAAATCGAGAAGATCCATGCCACTATCGCCCAATATCCTTGTTGGATGTTATTGGTAAAATATACGGCGGGCTCGCCTTGGAAGCATTTCGAGCCTGGCTCAAAGCTGAAAACGGGGGCGATCCATTCCAGACAGGATTTGTAAAAAACGCAGGAACATCGATCAATATATTGATGCTAACAACAATCAAAGCCAAGGCTATGCAGACCGGTCAACCCGTATATATGGCATTTGTTGACCTGGTACAGGAGTTTGACCACGTCAACAGGGACATACTATGGGAAAAGCTGGATGCTATGAAGTGCCCTCCAGCTATTATGGGCCCGATTCAAACATTGTACCAGGATACATCTGTTAAAGTAAGGCTCGGGCAAGATGGACTACTGTCGAGGGAAATTCCAACCTTCAGAGGGGTGAAGCAAGGTTGCCCCCTGGCCCCTGCATTATATAACGCATATATCGCTGACTATGCTGAGTATGACAAGGAAATAAGATGCTTCCCTCCAGCTATTGGTGGTGAAAAAATATCGCGCCTGTTATAGAAAAAATATCGCGCCTGTTATATGCAGACGATATTATCCTGTTGGATAACACGCCAATAGGTCTGCAAAGACAGTTGACGAACTTGATCACATATCTGAAGCAAAACAACCTAAAGCTGAATCCAGAAAAAACAAAATAATGGCTTGGGAAGGCAAGAAAAAGAAGAAACAAAGCAAGCAGAACTGGTTCGCGGAGGGGATAAAATTGGAAAAAGTAAAAGACTTCAAGTATCTGGGAGTCACGATGTCAATCAATGAGTCCAAAGTAACAATGCAAAATCTGCTATGGACAAAGATAAAAACTTTAACAATACAAGCAAGGATGATTGACAAAAAATACGGGAAATTTTCACTTCTGGCAGTAATCAACTTTTATAAAGCAAAGGTGGTCCCTGCAATCCTTTATGGAGCAGATGCAATGTTCCTAATACCTGAAGCACTGTGGATTAAATTAGAGAGCTATTTCTGGAAGAAAGTGCTTAATTTGGCACAATCAACACCGATGCCACTGTTAAGGAGAGAGCTATGTCTCGTGTCACTAAAAGCGATCCAGGAGAGAAACATGCTAATGTTATACCGAAAACTACAATTGGAGAATAAACCAAAACCTTTGGAGCTGGTGAAGAACGAGATGATAATGGACAAGATCCATGCACTAAAAGACTGGAAGCTGAGAAATATGAGGTTATTGAAAGATCTAGATGTCTCGGAAGAGACACTTGAAATAAACCCAGTCAAAATATCAAAAAAACTCTTTGAAGCAGACTGGATCAGGACAGAGGACATAGCGCGATCATATAAGTTGATGAAAGACTTCCCAACGGTCCTGAAAAAACTATACGACACAAGAAGTTACTTGAAAAAATTCCCAGATAAAAGGTTGGCCAGAACATATTTGAGATTTCGATTAAACCAACTACAAACTAACGAAATTCAATTCATATGGAAATTGTCATCAGATAACAAATGTAGATACTGCAAATCAGAGGAGACAGTAGAAACTAGTCGACATCTTTTACTCGAATGTGAAGGTATCAGTACATCGAGAGCAGTCTATCTAGGGAAAATAATGCAATCGTTTTCCACACTGACAGAGAATAACTGGTGGCAGGCCTTTAACGAAGGAGAAAATACTAAAAATGTGATTGCAGTGGCATCCTTCTTTGAAAATATTAAGCTAACAACGAAGTAAAGGTAACAGGAGGAACTTCTTTCTGGCCTAATGTGTGAAAAAATCCCATCGAAGGAGAGTACGTGTCTGAGTACGTGTTATACAAACCGTAATCAAAACAAAAAAAAGTGAACATTGTGAAGCGGCCTAAGGGATTAAATAAATAAATAATGGAAGGAAGTCTGACAACATAAACTGGTTAAAGACCTTGAGAACAACTAGGTTTACGTAAGGAACCCAATAGGTCAGGCTGTGGTATCAACAGAAATGGTCGAAATGGTGGATCTGGAAGGGACTTTCCTTTCGTGTTTTCTTTAGGAATACTTAATGTTGAAGGGGATCTTAATGGAACTTTATGGATACATTGGACTTTTTTTTTATTTTACCTTTGAAAAAATTGTTTGTACAATTGAATCAAATAAAAAAAAAAGAAAAGAAATAAAAATATTTGGCGGGAAAAAATTGGATTGGAGCTTGCGGTTGTGTTGCTCGCTCATACTTGTGGAAAGATCAAAAACTGTGTCAGCATTGTTGGTGTTGAAATCAAGAATGGAGGAGGTTACCCCACTTGCGCACTTGTGCAAGCAGTTGCCCAAGCATGCAATACAAGTGAAGTAATATAGCCAGGAATGGGTTAAGGGTACTGCCAATAAGATGTTTATGCCTTGGCCCCAGAATGGGTCATTGTCTAAGGCTGTTTTACAGCACATGACAACCTTCCTACATGCCACATATACTGGCAAGAAGCTTGAGGAACGGCTTGCTGTTCTCGAGCTTTGGAAGATGTTTGAGCAAACGAAGGAAGAAGAACCACCTGCAGACTGGATATTAAATGTATGTACGGAGGGGGGTGAGACGCCTACCGCGCCACCAGCCCCGCCAGAACCAGTCATTGAGTGAAGCAAATCAGAGGGTCTTTACCCGTTACGAGAACTCAAAGCAGCCACAGGGTACAGTAACCCCGCTTATGAGTCACCTACAAGTAGTAGTGACGAAACTAAAGAACAGGAGCAGGAAATTGATTTGGCCTCCACAGTCTCGAGGGACAAGGAGAGGCGCGGCGATGGTAGTAAGAATCAGGCACAAGCGAGTGCACCTCTCGATATAGAGAGAGAGGGAAAGAGGCGGAAGGGAAGGGAAGTGATGAGACAGCATTAACGAAAGACGAATGGATGGGAGGACAGATACTATTAACGCTAGATGGAAAGGGAGGTGATGATGTGCGGACGAGAGGAAGGCACAATGAAGAGCAAAGAAAGGAGAAAGAAGCAAGGGATGAAAGGACGAGAAAGAAGGACAGATTAAGGTGAGAACAACTATATCGCGAAGAGCAAGGAATACCGCTCAGTCGCACACAGTATGCAGCCTATGAAAAATACAGGCTGAACATGTTAAAATTGGAGGAAGAAACGAGAGTGCACGAAAGGAAGGTGAAAAAGCGGGAAGACAAGGAGAATAGAAGGGCAAAGGAACATAGAAATGAACGAATAAGAGAAGTAGATAAGGCTAGAGAAGAAGCGAAAAAGCGAAAGGAGATAGATGAGGAATTGGAACGAAAACGCAGACAAAGGGCACGAGATCTTGAGTATTTGGAGCGGGTAGTCGTTAAACCCAATCCTACGGTAGAATGGGAAGACATAGAGGAATTCTTTCCTGCAAGCGATGCAGTACCAGGTACAAGCGGGATAAATATTAACGATGACTTCGATACCAGAAGCATCAGGGAAACGATTGACGAAATATATGATGAGATAGGACTGGAAGTAGTCTACCAAGGGGAAAGGGAAGATGAGCGCTTAGAGAGCACACAACTTTATGACACTGAGGATACTACCCAAGGTAGTGGGAGCAGAGGACTGTCCCTTGACAGACTGGAGATCAGGCAGAACGAAGAGGAGGCGAGGAGTTGCGTAAACTGGGATAATTCAGGATCTGACTCCGGTGGGGATACAGAGGACGAGGCACAGGAGGAAGAGAGGCGATGTGAAAAGCCACTCCATCGAGGCCAAGGGGTACGATGGTCAGACGCCAGTGAATCTGAACTTAGGACATCGAAACCTACCAAGGCACATGGCAAACGTGAGGGAACACCCCGCGACCAGAAGGGGGAGCCAGCATCCGCCTATACAGGCAGATTAAGGGCATTGCCGGGTAGGCGGCAAGGTGATAATACTGCCCCGCCAGTAGACGGGAGGAGAGGGGGAAAAGAAAAGGAAGATTGTGCCGGGAAGTGGATACATGAGTTAGAGAAAATGATGGGGGCATCACCCTAGCCATTGGGGACATTAAGCATCTCATTATAGCTATACTTGGAGAAAGAGCAGACGACATATGGAAAAGGGCAGGCTACCCTAGGGTAACTATAACCGACACCTCCCATGACAGAGCGCCATTTAATAACTGTAGAGCAGCAGTGTAGAAAGCGCTGCGTACGCTATATCCAGACACATTTGATATGGGGGCTATAATGACTCGAAAAATGAAAGAGTCTGAGGATCCGTTGCTTTATATCCAAAATATTCAGGACGCGTGGGTACTCGAAACGCATGAGTCTTGGACGAAATCTATCCCTGTATTCTATCACATATTGTGCCAAGGGTTACCAGAACCGGTGCAAAAACAGCAAAAAATAAATAGTAGGAATAGAAGCCAAACCATGGGCCGAAATACAATTGACAATTGCACATTACTGCAGGCTGTTGCAAGAAAAGAATCGGAAGAAGAAAGCAACGCGTAAGGGAGAGGAGGCGAAGCTGGTGCAAAGGAAGCTCTCAAGTATGCTCTCGAGGGAGCCATGCTAACTAGCCCAGCCGAATCGAGTGCGCAACGTGCACCTAACCCACCGCAAAATAATCAGGGTAATGCAGGATTTTACCCAAGAGGAAGGGGTTTTGGAGGAAGAGGATGGCAGAGTAACCAGGGAGGGTTTCGAGGTAACCAAGGAGGTTTTCAAAATGTTCAAGGTGGTATCCAGAACATGCCAATGGGCAGTCCAACTATGCCAGATGGACAGGTGGCCCGACCACCGCCAGTGTGTTGGAGTGACAGGACATGTGTAGAAGCCAAAGCGTATGGCAGAACAACCAAGGGATGGGGGCAGGCATGGTGAATCAACCGGCTACCCCACAACAGGGCAGTGCACAAAACTATACCATGCAGCAGCAGGCGGTAGGCTTGCAGCAAGGTGCACAGCAAGTGGTCCAGCCACTGAACATGGGGAATGTACCACAAGGACAACCCCAGCAGACACTGCCGCAAGAGACTCAGGGCAGTAATTCCAGTGGGGGAAACCCACAAGTATACAGTGGACCGAACCTGTATATGAAATAGGACAGCTCACAGGGGACTCTGATGTGTTCTATCCTATCAGTGACACCAGACCCTAACAAGGAACCTAGGGTAAATGTCACCATAGGGGAGAAAGAATATTCCTTCTTAGTTGACACGGGCGCAACGCATTCGTGCATACGAGAATGCAAGTTTTCCTTGTCCGGCAAGACCATAGATACCCAGAGTTTCAATGGACCTCATAGCAGAGTTCCCTTTACTGATGCACACCCAGTCTCAGTGGGAGAGTGCGACATGAATGTACCGTTATTGTATTCTCGTCAGTCCCCAGTAAATATCATGGGTCGGGACTTGATGACAAAATTGAATATGACCATCTCGTTCACTGAGGCTGGCATAGTATGCTCCACCCCATGAATGCATTATTCAAATGTGTGCGAAATGATCAGAGCATACTCTGGAAGTGCAGCTGGGAGAGCTATACCACTGGAGCCAGATGTTTTCGCCTATGGGGTATGAGTGCTTACGGCTGGATTGCCAGGCCTCGCAGACAAAACTATGAGAACCCCTGATGAGTTTCTATTCAGACCAAGAATACCCATGCATGAGGAGGAGGGACAAGTATTTCCCTTAATGGTACAATCTGTCGCGGTGCGAGGAAAGGTGGTATTAGTTGAAGGATATGACGATGAGGGTAGACCATGGTGTGCAATGGTCGCCATCGAAGAAGGGTATCGAATGACTGACGTCACTGATGACGATCTGTTCGAAGAACAACCTGACCTAGAAGAGACAAGAGTGGAAGTGAGTCTCATATTTTGGGTCAAAATGATCAGAAGGGAGGTACCACAGAGAATGATGTTGGCACTAATACGTCGAGAATACTTTGATAATGACATGGCCCTAGTGCCTGCCACAGTATGGACTACTGGGCCGTATGATGTAGGTCTCCTGAAGGGGGCGGGTGAAGTAAAAATTAAATTGAAACCAGGAGCGATTTTGCCACGGGCACAATATCCCATGTCCAGAGAAGCGGATGAAGGGATAGCAAAGTCAATTTCCGTCATGATGGAGCAGGGCATTTTAGTGACGTCAGAATCACCTTGCAACATTGTGATTTATCCTGTAAAGAAATCAAAGGGAGGGTCCTGGCGTTTAATCTAGGATTTACGAGCCTTGAACGATATAGTCGAAGCCGAGTTCCCTCTAGTCCCTAATCCATCCACAATTTTGTGCAACATACCCACTGAGGTAAAATATTTCACGGTGATTGATTTGAAAAATGCATTTTTCTCGATTCCATTGCACCGTGACTCACAAGACCTGACGTTGTTTACTTTCAGACAAATGTGCCTGAAAAGTATGAGGCTGCCACAGGGATATTGCGAGTCTCCATCCATTTTCAACCGAGTCCTGCAAATGGACCTAAGCAATATTGCGGTGGACAGTGTTGTTTTGCAGTATGTAGGTGACATTCTGATCTGCAGCATCACTGAAGAGCAATGCAGGCACGACTCTGTCCAGCTATTGACTGTACTGGCTGAGAAGGGATACAAGGTTGACAAGGATAAGTTTCAGTACTGCCAACAGGAGGTGTTGTACATAGGGCAACTGATCTCACACGAGGGGAAGAAGGTAACCCCAGAAAGGGTGGAAGCCATCTTGAACACGGCCAAGCCGCGTACAATAAAGCAAATGCAAAGCTTCCTTGGTCTTGCATCTATGTCAGAGCATGGGTCTTTGACTACAGCTCGTATACCAAGCCCTTGTTACAGGCCCTCAAAAAGGCTGAGGCAACAAGAGAAGAAATTGAATGGAATGAAGAAATGGAGAAAGGGTTTACTTTACAGAACTCAATGGTGCAATTTGTAAGGCCCCAGTTCTCGGGATTCCTAATTATGCAGAGGAATTATATCTGTTCTCTCATACCGATGGAAATTTTATGACGCCAGTACTCGCACAACGAACCTCGCTGGGGTACAAGCCCCTAGCATATTACAGTGGGAATTTAGACCCGGTCATGAAGGGCCACTTCCCATGCAAACAAAATCTAGCTGCTGCTGTGTTCGCCATTGAGAAGGCGTCATCCATTGTGATGGGGTGCTCCATGACATTGTATGTTGAGCACTCATTGTTCGCCATACTACTGAAGCCAAAGGGCACACTGACATCTCAGAGAGCATCCGCCTATGAGGTGATTATCTCTAATCCATCAATCAAAATAGTGCGATTTAAGACTGTAAACCCTGCTACGTTCATAGCTGAGCCAGTCACAGAGGGAGAACCTATACACGAATGTGCGAACTATGAGGAATTCTATGATGAGATCCCCAGGGTAAAGGAAAACGCCCTGGCAAGTGGGGAGGTCGTCTTTATTGACGGGTCTTTGAGAATTGACCAAGAAGATGGACAAAGGTATACTGGAGTGGCCGTGATAAAACACATAGTGAATGGAGAGTTCCAAGTACTTGTCAGTGCGTGAATACCATCTCATTATTCGGCACAGGCTGCAGAACTAGTGGCATTGATACTCGCCATCGAGAATCATGCAGACCAGGAATTGACGGTGTACAGTGACTCTGCCTGTGTGACGTGCACAGTTCACCCAGGACTAACACGCTGGAAAAGGAGGGGCTACCTCCGAGCAGATGACACGCCAATGCAGCACGCAGCCTTGTTGGACAGGCTGATAAAGGCACCACAGCTCCCAGTGGGCATAGCGGTCGTGAAATGTGCCGCTCATACCAAGGGGACAGATTTCGTGTCACGTGGGAATCATGAAGCGGACATGGAAGCCAAACGTATGACATCCAAAACTGAAACAATCATGGACGTGGATGTGGCACATACCCATGAGAGAATGATGGTAGCGCGAGCCACACCAGAAGCCTATAGCAATATGGGGCAGACTCAGTTAATGGAGCTCCAAGGGGAGGCACCTCAAGAGGAGAAAAATGTATGGAAGCGTTGAGGGTGTTCTTTAAACCCCTCTGACAGATTGTGGAGGCAAGACAACACTGGTAAACCAGTAATGCCTGTCACCCTTCTAAAGGTAGCATTAGAACAGCTCCACTACCCCTTACATATGTCAAAGGAAAATCTTTCTGCAATGCTCGCGGAAGACTGGTTCACACCGAATTTAGCGGAGCATGTTGCATTTTTTATGGTCAACTGTATAATTTGTCAGCAATTCACCTCTGGGAACACATTAAAAGTAGTAAGAGGAATCATTCCCAGACCTAATGGACCTTTCCAGCACCTGCATATCGACTATGTCGATATGATTCAGGTGTGTAATGGGTACAGGTATTTAATTGTGGTGGTGTGTCCTTTCTCAAGATGGAGAGAAGCAGGTCCCTGTGCACACCCCGATGCAGCCTGTGTCGCAAAATTTCTGGTGAGGGAAGTGTTCCCTAGGTGGGGGGTGTGTGAGGTAATGAGATCAGATAATGGGCCCCATTTTGTAAACACAGTGTTTGAGCAGATTAGCTTGTTGCTTGGAATAAAGTTCTCGTCAGCGTATCACCCAGAGGGAAATGGGATATGTGGGCGACTCAACGGCCTGTTAAAAGGTAGAATAGCCAAGTTGAAGCTCACATTAAAGAGGGGATGGTTGCACTGTCTACCACTGGCATTGTATGCTCTTTGGAACCAACCAGGCTCTGACCATCATCTTACGCCACACAAAATTGTTACTGGTAGAAGGAAGAGGACCCCTCTTACCCCCCGAGATAGGACTAGATGTGATGCCCGGCCTGCTAGGAAGGTTCTGGAAGCAGAGATGAAGGAGTACCTAGACTGTCTCACAGACAGTGCATCTGTCATTTCAGACCAGCTGCAGCGACGGCGTCAAGGGAACAGCACAGCACAACCCACAACAGACAGTGCTGATGCAGGCGCAGCTCACAGTCTTTGTGCGCCCCTTGTCTTCCCTGGCGACAGCGTCCTCGTGAGGAATTTCACAAGGAAAAAATGGGACGAGCCGAGGTTTAATGGCCCTTTCATTGTAGAGGACTGCACCCTGTCCGCTGTCAAGCTTAAGGGCAGAAGAGTCTGGATCTTCCTGAATGATATCAAACCCTTTCTAGGGGAGAGCACTCCTACTGCATCTACCGTCGAGGAATCCAAGGACAACAGGGAAGGACCTCAGCATGTGCAGACAAGATCTATCGCGAGGAAGAAGGACGCATGAGCAGAGAAAAAAAGAAAAGAAAAGAGCCCGTTTGTGAAAATCGTGTCCACACTGAACTTTTCCTTTATGCACAGAAAGAGACAAAACCAAGCAAACAAACACTCTATGCAGTCAAAAGTGCAGGGTAAAAAAGGAGAATCATATATTCTGAAACCACAGTGACACTAGTAATTCGAACACGTTGAACCACATGAAGCATTGAACATGAACTCTAAGACTCTGATAAGCAGTAAAACAAGATATTTCTGAGAACTAAAACCGTTATCCTGAAGCATCCAGTATCAAGACTTTGTTCACGGACATATGGTTTATCCCAGCAGAAGTCTCAAGTGGGATGTGCTAACCTACTTCCAACTTGTGGTGCTATCATACCTGTCACTTATAGGAAGAGAAGCTAGCGTCACATAATTCATTCAAGATCCTGCAAATAAGAAAGTAATCAGGCAACTGCTGACTGTCATCACGGAGGTCTTTGCCAAATTGCCCGAACACAGTATCATAGAGACAAAGGCTCCCGCCTCAAGCAATCATTGATGAACTGACATATACGCTCTTCTTCCGAATCATAGCGGAGTGCCCAGGTCGTGTCGGAAGAACTACAGACACATTAACCTTCATCAGAGATCCCAGAAATAATGGGCCTCATTACGACCCAGGCGGTAAGGGGTTTACGGCAGCGTAAACAGCGCCGACCCTTACCGCCTGAGTACGAGGTCCCTTAGCGCCATGGCGGATTTTACACCTGCTTTTAGCAGGTGTTAAAATCCATGGCGCTAAGGGACCATGGAGTTAATTACGCCACCGTAATTTACGGTGGCGTAATTAATGCCTTCCCCACTCCCATTATGCCCTATGGGGCAAAAATGGGAATGGGGAAGGGTAAATGGGGATTGGGGACTTACCGCCCCGCCAAGGTCGGAATGGGGCGGTAAGTCCGCCAACCACCATGGCGTAAACGTAGTTTACGCCATGGTGGTAAAGTCACGGCCCAGGCGGTAACTTACCGCCTGGGTCGTAATGAGGCCCAATGATTTCCTGAATCAAGTATGGTATAAACTGAATCATGTGGTAGCAATCCACGCAGCAGGAAAGTGCAAAAACTGCTCACGACAAAAGAAAGACTTGTGACCGGGGTCCAGCAAAATAAAGCAAATGTCCCTGTCCCCTGCTGACACACAGCTAGCCCACGACGTCCTGATTAGACTAGTCACGGACTATCCAGAAATGGTGGGAAGGCCTGCTGATGTTGATGTTGTCACTTTCCTCAGAGATCCAGTCAATTTCCTACACATGAAGACTCTTCTCCACGGCATCATGCTCCAGGTGGAGCTGTCCAACTTCCAGAGAGAATTCCTAAGGAGATTCCTGTGAGTCTGTTCGCCGAGGGACAGATCGAGGGAAGTACACAAACTGTTCACATCGCAAGAAGGGCCTGTGAACCAGAGACTAGAAAATAAGAGCGAATGTCATTGACACCAGAAGACAGCAGATACGCATTTCAAGTCTTCATCCACCTCATTGAGAACTTTCCAGAGCTAGTGGGTAGACCTAGCACTGTCGATGTGCCTACTTTCCTCAGTGACCCAGCAGAAAACGCACAACTAAACAGGCTCCTGAGAGCTATTGCATCACAGCTGAGAAGCAATCACGGATATCCACTGCTGAGGAGAGCCTTAGAAGGGGGAGATCCACGCTAAAACTTTTCATCCTCCCCCGCCAGGGGCAGAGCAAGGAAACAAAGACACAGTTCTTCATGCTTCTATCGCAGGAAAGGTCGAGAAGAGCAGAAACGAGGATAACAACATCTTGTTCTCATTTTTAATTTTTCTTCTATTTTTTTCATCATCTTTCTGCCGTGACACAGATGGAGGAGAGAGACACTATTCTTCAACGTGCCAACAAACGACCAATTGGAAGGAACAGACACAAGAATTTCACCATCGTGTTTTCCATTTTCAACATCTTTCTTATTTCTTCCTACCTTCTCATATGTTCACTTTTATTTTTATTCTTATTTTTATTTTTTCAATATTTTATTTTTGTGTGATTTTTAGCGACTCCTTTTTTTCATGGTGTCATTGTGAACAGATTCCTGCATGTCCTCAGGGCCAAGGTGAATTGGAGGAGTGCCTTGGGAGTGTGTTTATTATAGAAATGCAAAATGAAAATGATATGATAAAGACGGTAGTCTAGCCTTTCTCCATAGTCTACCTAAACGGTGCTGTGCCGCATATCTCGAGACGACTGGTTACACCCATAAAGGGGACATTTGAATAATACTCATCACTTTAGTATTTGCTGAACCCTTTTGAGCAGCGAGATCAAAGTAAGAAAGGAAATAAACTATTGACTATGGCCTTGATCGGCATGGGGACCCAGAACAGTAACCTAGTTATGCTACCCACGGAGGGGCGCCCCCATTTCCCTGGAAGAAGATGCTGCAAACTATCATTTAAAGCCATTATATGTATATGCATAGTGATTATTATTGTGTTTTTGTCTCTAACTATCAGAACTGCATTTTTTATTGGTGCACAAAGTGTCCCATTGTCTGTGCATCCACCAGATAACGAATATCTGGGACCCACAAAAGCACCCAGACCATATATTGTCATCCCTGTTCCAAGAAAAGCTGGTGGTAAAGCAAACAAACTGAAATTGAATGTAATACATAGTGACAGCTACACGGTTGAGGTTATGAACGATGAGAAAAGCTAGAGACAGGGTCAGCTTGGAATGAATGATAACATAGCACTGTCCACGGCACGCACCCACACACTAAGTGCACACGAACAAGGGCAAGTGTCAATGGCTATGGGACCTCAGACCAAATCAACAGTAAAAGGAAAACTGCCTAAGGACCGACCAGCTCCAGAAAATAGTGGAAGTAAACAAGAGGAGCCAAGAGAGAACCCAACCCGAGGGGGCATGACAGAATCCCTCAAAGAACCGGAAGAAGCCACGAAAGAACTTACTGAGAAAACACATGCGTTGGTTGAGTATGTGTTCCCGCTCATACTAAGAGCAAAAAAGCTACTTGAGGAACTGAGCAAGAAAACCACGAGCACGCCTGCTCCAACGCCAGAAATAAGCATCAGGCCTACAATGCCGCCACGTAGTGAGAAAATGACGAGCCAATGGTGGTGAGAGGAGGTCTACAAAAGAATGCATAAGAGAAGGAAAAGAGACACAAAAAATCCCCCTATTAATGCAGGGCAGGAAATGAATCCTGCCCCACCAAGGAGAGTACTCGAGAGCCTACCTGAACGAAAGAGCAGTACAGACGCATTCAGAGACATAGTGATAGCCAATTACAGAAAAACGCTAAGGATCAAGAGAAGCCCATATGAAACTGACAATGAACTAAACGATTACTTGGACAGCACAGCCCATCTCAGGAACAACATATGGTACCAGCACATGAAGGAAGTTGGACGAAGGCAATCAGAAGGAGAATTTTCGTCTGTGCACTCCTGCCGTACAGCATGGGCAAGTCCAAAATCTTTGTGGCTGTGGAAATCGATATCCCCACAGCACACGGTATGTCACACGTAGCGATGTGCAACACCAGAGGACAGTTCATGGGGAGAGACGCCTCCTTGACATGGGCAAACGAAAAGGATTACCCTGATGAAGACGGTTTTGTTCAGGACATCAAAACAAGAAACAGGGCGCACACCAAGAATCATGTGATTAGATATGAGAACCCTGACGTTAAAGGATCAGGAATAAGATGGGAAATGAACCTGAGACTGAATGCCCAAGGGAAAACAGCTGAAGAAGCTCACATCTGGAAGAATTGAGGCCAAATGCAGATCTGGGGTTCAGTAGTGTCCCCAAACGGATGGGAAGAAGGGGTCGTGATCTGTCGAGCCTGGATGGTCCTCTAAGCCTGCCAAGAAGCAATAGAGAACTCACAGAGACTATGCAAACCATTGTGGCCAGAATTGGTAAAACTGTTAACATGGGTCGAAGACAGAGGAGGACCTTTGCAAATAGTACCACTGGAAAACCCTAAACTGTGCTTCAGAAGTAATGGCACGTGGAAAATGGGAGAGAATCAAAACTGCAGACGAATATATGAAGCCCCAGGAATGGTACAAGTAACCGCAGTCCTGATGGACCATTATTGGGCATGTGGATCCAAGGCATATATATGACTACCGAGGAACTGGGGAGGCATATGCACACTGGTGAACGTCCATTTCCTGCACTGGTGATTCCAAAAAATGAACTGAATTTGGACAGTTTCCTGAAAGCAGATGCTCATCTAAGAAGAAGGAGATTTGTGGAACTGGTATCCAGGATGAAGAGGGAAAATTACTTTTCTCCCAAATCAGAAGAGGCATTCCATGCAATCCCATACGAACACAGGCTGTTCAGCCTCACCTCAACAGTATTCACAACCCTACTCTTGCCACACATCCAAGTCGGAGTGAATGCTAAATGGTTGCAGATAACCAGATGGGAGTTACTGCAGACCATCAATACCACAATAAAAGGATTCAATGCGATTAAAGAAGAACTGAGAGCAGTCAGACTGATGACCATCCAGAACAGATACGTGCTTGACATGATCACCGCAATGGATGGAAGTGTTTGTGCAAAAATCCGAGAATCGTGTTGCACATTTATACCATCACACGATGAGGAAAATGGAACCCTCACCAAGGCCATAGACATGCTGACAAGCCTAAAAAACCAGATGACTGAGGAAACAGATGAAGTGGACGATGACAGCTGGTTTGGGAACTTGTTCTCCTGGGTCCCACAATGGATGGCTGACATATTCAAGTTTCTGGGAGCCTTACTAGCTATGGTGCTGCTAGGATGCTGTGTTATCAAGATAATCATCACACAGTGCCAGAAAACTGCAAAGAAGGCCATTGGGATGAAAATTATGGTTGATATCGAGCAAGGTTGGAAGCCCAGAGACCTGACAGATGAAGAGATAAAGGACTTCGTGAAGGCCAGTGAATTTGCACCAGAGGGAACAAAATTCACTTATCCCAAGAAACGAAGGAGGTATGAAGGAAAAATGATTTATTGCAGTCCAAATGAACAATGCCAGCTGATGACCTGGAACAAAGATGAGCATGTGAAAACAGCAGGAAGCTTGAAAGGGGTGATAAAGATATGGACACCAAAATTGTATACATTCACGCCATCTTGTGTAAATCCAGAAGACGATGAACAAGACATTGAAGAATCAAAGAAACTAAATATAAAGGAGGAAGGAGAAGTAGTCGATGAACCGACCAGAGGGGGGAGTGTAGAGGAAGTCCCAGATATGGCCTGCACCCCTGCCCCCCATTGCAAGTTGCCAGTGAAATACTCACCAAGGTATGTGACGTATGGGGAGCAACTGAACCAACAGAGAGCCGCATTCGGCCTCTGCCCTGTGTACATTAGAAGATCAGTACCTGTTGAAATGCCAATAAGCAGACAGCCCTGGGCAGCACGGTACCCAATCAGACAACCATACCAGCTGCTGATAGGAAACGATGAGTATTTACAGACTGTCCATGAGGAGACACAAAGAGCCCTAATGGAAGACAAACGGTGATGAGAAGAGGGCCTGGACAGACTAACGCATGAGAAAAGACAACACGCGAACGCGTGTATCCACGAAAACAGATGCAAGAGACACGAAGGACAACACAATATTAAAACATAAGAAACGTCACAGTGAAAGAACCAAGATGAAAGAATCGAACCTGTTAAATTTGTGTAAATAGGCTTGAAACGCAAGAAGCTAAGAAATTGATACTGCTTGCAATGCTTAGTAGAAGATTAGAGCAGCAAGCGCCAACCATATACGTCTACCTCGATACAGCACAATGTACATGTGCAACTCCATTTTGTAAAAGCAGAAATGTACCCAGGCGGCCAGAGGCCTGACAGGCCAAGAATCGAAACCCAGCCAAAGGCAAGGAAAAGAGCGGAATCGAAACGTAACAGGATGGCTCAGGCCTGGGAAATCGAGGTCAATCCAAGAGAGGGAGGCGAGCTTCAGCTAAGGAGAATCGAAACTTCAGAGCATACCAGCCTGCCCTGTGAAGGTCAAGATAAGGATGCCCAGGCAGGTGGTGGAACTACATGGAGAATTACATTAACGAAAAGCTGGAAACTGAAGCAGACTCACAGTGAACCAACACGTGACCAACCAGGTGCAAAGATGTACCACCGTCTGATGTCACCCAGATCCGAGGGTGCCATAACTTTTCCTGATAAGAGACTACAGTTTCAAGGCCTTCCTTAGCCAACTAATTGACACATCGCCCTAAAACCACTGATTGATGGAAGGGAGGCAGGGAGAATCTTGGGACACTAGGCACCTGGGTGTCCAGCCTGCTTGCTGCTAATTAAAGTGGAGATTTATGTTTAGGGGTGTAACTTGCCCAATCACAATGGACCATATAATCTAGGGTCCTATAGACACTTTAACCAATAGGACGTCGTACTTATAGTGATGTCAATCACGTGTGATGTAGAGGGATGAGCGTAGACGCCCACCAGATAAGAGTTAACCAATCCACATGCTCTATTGTCATATACAGATATAACACCTATACTTAAGTTACCTTTTTTTTTTTTATTCAGTTTTTTTACAAAGGAAAAGAAAGAAGTGAGATGAAAATCATCAGACAGTGAAGAAATACATTTATTTGTGTCCAATTCATCATCTGAACCATCTCTTTCGTCAAACAGAGTGCATGTGGATTTACCACATCAATTACTGAGTAGTTTTTTTTACATCCAGACTCTCCTTTAGTACACACAAAACGGTAACAAGGGCACATAACACAGATCTGTTTGAACTGTTCTCCACCAGTCCTCCCGAGATAGAAATTGAAATTTTTTTGTTACTGGGCCAAAAATAGTGTTTCTTTGTTGTTCTAACCCAGAACAAGTCATTGTCAAATGTTTGAGGGTTTCATTGGTGGTTCCACAAAATCGACACAATAGATCTAAGTCATCAGACTGGGACCAGAAGCTTAAACGCTCCTTAGTTGGCAGTGCGTTGAGCCTGAACTGCATGTATAGAGTTCTTGATCGTTGGTCCGGGAAACGAGTTAAGTATTCTGAGACTAAGCCATATGCTCTCGCTTCTTCGGGCACTTCTTTCATTGTCCGTGAATCAGTTCTTAGTTTGCATGTATTGATCCGGTCAGTTCGCCACATCTTTAATTTTGCCGAGTCTGGATTATCAATCAATGTTGTAACTTAATGTCGTATGTGTCTAATACCTCACGACACAACAAATTCCATTGGTGCAAGATTGTTTGTGTTTTGCCGTCCTCTGAATTGTGGAGTATGACAATTTGAGGTGGCGGACTCGGTTGTGCTGTTTTTCTGAATAAACTCAGGAGATTCCAAGCAACTCTTGCTTGGATTGAGATATAGCCAAGTTCATATCTTACACAAGCTGTTGCAATCGCTTTTGGAAGTTGTAACACTTTTGACCAAAAAATGTTTTCAAGCGTACTCCAGACTTCATGCCCACAGCCAAAGGCATAATATCAAGGCCGGAACCACCTTTTGTTGGAAAAAAACTATCGTGGGTTTGAGAGAAAATTTGCCAAGTTTTTTGTTAATCAGGGAGGCTTGGCATGCCAGCTGCCGGCATTTGATCTTCACTGACTCCAGCAAGGGTGCATCGTTTCTACTTGCACTGATTCTCATCCCCAAATAGGAGGTGTTCTTCACGATCCTGATTGACTCTTTGTCTAAACACCAATTGAATTTCTTCATATTTCCTTTAGTGCCCTGCAGTTTTTCAAATACCATAATCTCACATTTATCCTTGTTGATATTAAGGCCATTTGTTGTTAAGTATTCTTTGACGTTGGTGAGCTTACGTTGTAGGCCTATAGGTGTTAAATCCAGAAAGAAGAGATCATCCGCATAAACAAGATAGTCAATGTGAGTACCATTTACTTTGGGTGGAAACGTAGGCAAGTCTTTGAAAATGTCTTTAATGTCCGATATAAACAGATTAAAGATGCTGGCTGCTAGGGGGCAACCTTGTTTAACCCCCCTGAACGTGTCAATAGGGGGTGATAGATTGCCTCTGAGGTCTAATCTGACCCTGATCGAGGTGTTCGTGTGAAGTTCACGAATAGCAGCCAGCAGGCTAGATGGACAATTCCATTCACTCAGCTTTCCCCAGAGTAGGTCTCTGTTTACTCCTTTTTTGAAGATAGGTACAATCACGGCGGATTTCCATGATTTCGGGGTGTTAGAGCACTTGACGATTCTTTTGAACCGAGATGTACAAAATTCTGACCATTCTTCTGGGTGGCGTTTTAATGGAAAAGTTTGTGAGCCCATCCGGGCCAGGTACTCATTTCATTTCATTTCATTTTTATATAGCGCCGGTAGCCCAAGGCATCAGGGCGCTTTAAACGAACAGAGACACACATAGAACACAGAAAGAGGCCAGACCAAAGCTGAACCCTAATGATGTCCCTGATCCAACTTATCCCGGTTCATCATCTGAAGAGATATGTTTTCAAACCCTTCCTGAAAGCAAGAAGGTTTGTTTCAGACCTGAGTGTTTCCGGTACACTATTCCACAAGCTGGGCGCCTGAACCAAAAAGGAGCTGCCCAACCCCGATTTCAGCTTGAACTTGGGAACGATCAACAGGCATTTACCCCCGGAGCGAAGACTTCTACTGGGGGTGTGAAGCACTAACCTCTATTTTAAATACTCTGGAGCAGAGCCATAAAGGCATTTATGAACCAGGCAGAGAGCTTTAAATTTTATACGATCCTCTACTCTTAGCCAGTGTAACGCCATTCTATCTTTAGTGACATGGTCTCTTTTCCTCAAATTTTTGACCAGCCTGACCGCGTTATTCTGAATCACCTGACAACTAGAGACATCCCTAGAGGAAGCCCCTAGCATCAGGGCATTACCATAGTTAAGACTTGATAATATAATGGCTCTGGCTATGGTAGCCATGTTGCCCTCATTAAGGTAAGGCTTAATGGCTTTCATGAGCCTTAAGTAATATGCCATGTTTTTTTGTAGATAGCTAGTCTGAGCATGAGAGTCTACCACTGCGTTAACCATCATTCCCAGGGTCTTCACTTTCTGGACTACCTGGATAGTGGCGTTCTTGATTTTAAATGACTTATACTCTGCCCCCAAGTTGGCAAGCTGACGACTAGATACAAACCACATAAGCTCAGTTTTGGAGTCGTTCAGACACATCCAATTTGTCTGCATCCAAGCATTAATTATCTTATAGACCCTGGCTATTACTTCACTGTCTGCGTCATGATGGCTGCCATCCAGTTCCAATATGAGTTGGGTGTCGTCTGCGTAATTTGTAAGCAACACCCCCTCCTTCACCAGTAAGCTGCACAGAGTGCGCATGTATATGTTAAACAGCATTGGGGACAGGCTGGCCCCTTGTGGGACTCCAAATAAAATATCACAGGGATCGGAGAAGCTACTGCCCCAATGGACTCTGGCTTGACGGTCCGAAAGGAAGGACAGAAGCCAATCTATGGCTCCTTCTGAACATCCCACATTCTCTCTGAGTGCCTTGATGAGAAGGGGGTAATCCACCAGGTCAAAGGCGGCACTTAAGTCTAATAGCATTAACACTCCTAACTTGCCTTTATCTATTAAGCTAAGCATCTGGTTCTGCAGATCCAGCATGGCTGTTTCCGTACTATGGGAGGCTCTAAATCCTGATTGTTGCCGATGCAGGATCTCCTCATTTTCAACGAATTGTTGCAGTTGTTGTGTAGCAACCTTGTCCAATAACTTGAGAACAAAGTTTGAGTTGGTTATTGGGCGAAGATTCGCAGGATCTTTAGGATCCAGACCTGTTTTTTTGACAAGAGGGGTGATAGTAACTTTCTTAATGTCTCTCGGCACTGTGCCCTCTTTAAATGAGGCGTTTACTATTCTCTGAAGAATGGGCGCAAAGATAGCTTTATGTTGGAGAATGATGCTAGGAGGCAGGATATTTTCTGCACAAGTGGTTGGTTTCATGTTGTTCAACACCTCTAACATCTCTGCCTCTGAGATGGAGCTAAATTTGAAGAACTGTCCTCTTACAAGAGTCTCCGTTAGTGGGGGATCAGTGTCTTGTTTAGCGATAAGTCTGGCTTTGATAATGTTCTGTCTTGCTTTTTCTATTTTTGCTTGAAAGGCCTGTGACACCTTGTTACAATCCTCCTCGGAGGCCATGAAAGGCGGGGTGAGAGAGGCCGGCTTTTCCATGCTCTTCAAAATATCGAAGAGCTTGCTTGTCTTATTTTCTGCCTGCTCAGTTTCACTATTGAGAAAATCAGCCTTGGCTACCTTAATCTTATCTCTATATTCCTTATCCTTCAATTTCCAGTTCTTTTTACTCTCCGTGGTTTTATCTTTAGTCCATTTCCTTTCCAAAGTGCGTTTTTCTTTCTTCAAAGAGGTGAGCTCTGGACTAAACCATTTTTGGCTGTTGTTATTTTTCCTAGCTAATTTTGAGATGAGCGGTGCCTCTAATTCCACTAACTCTGTAAGATGCTTATTATATTTATCTAGAAGGTTAGTACATGAGTCCGGATCCTGAAATGAGTCCGCTATTTTATCCATACAAGTCTTAAGAAGTAGCGCATTTAGATTATTGAAGTTTCTCTTAACTATTTTAATATGAGGATTGGGTTTATGTGCATAGAGTGGTAATCTTAAATTGGCTGATATTAAGTAGTGGTCACTCCATATACAAGGAGTGGTTCTGCAATTTTGTAATAGTACATTATAACCACACAGCCAGTCTAACTGGTTTCCCTGAAGGGTGGTTGGATCCATATTGAGAATAGAAAAATCCAGGTTATTCAATGCTTTTTCCAGGGCTATAGCTCCCTTATCCTTCTTATTCCCTCGCCAAATGTTTACGTCACCCATAATAACTGTAGATACGTTATCAGATCTCAGGGTGTTTAAATATGAACAAAGTTCCGAAGAAAAGTCTGAGACCAAAGCTGGTGGTCTGTAAATAGCAATTAAATTTAAGCAATTATTGGGTGAGAGCATTAACTTAAGGTGCAAAGCTTCGCATCCACTAAGTCCTAGAGTAACCTTAAAAAGTTTAAGGCTGTTTTTGGCAATAATTGCCACCCCGCCGCCTCTACCCTGCTGTCTGTTTTCCAAGTAAATACTGTAGCCATTTGGTACAGCCTGTTCACATGTGGGACCTACTGGGTCCTTGAGCCAAGTTTCTGTTAAACAGAGAATGTCAAAATTGTTGGAAGTAATCAACTCCCCAATATTGGTAGCATGTTTGGTTAACGATCGTGTGTTAAGTAGGCCGATATTAAGGTCTGAGAACTTCCCCGTATCCTCCCGTACTGAACCAGTGACCAAATTTCCCTCCACCTCATCAATTAAAACTTCATCCCTCTCATGTTGACCTGTTTCTCTCGCTACTCCTGTAGTCAACATGGCGCAGATCTTGACTTACCTAAGCCCCAGGCTCCCCAAATCCCGGGTACTGACACAGGTGTGACGAGTCACGGCTCCACCAACTCCGACCCGTCCGGCCACGGACCGGCACAGACCGGCTTGCCCCCTTCGCGCCGGCACGTTCGCGCCGGGTTTAAACTAATGAGGCAGCAGAGAACTACAAGACTGCTGGATTGTGTAGTTCAGATGCCCAGGCAGCACAGCACATGCAGGGAAACAAACAGGCTAAAATCTTAGCTGTGTTAATAAAATGCTAAATTTTGGGCAGGTACGTTATCTAATGGCCCCAACTAATGATGACACAAGTTAAAATTCAACTCTGGAGTCATGCACGTTGTTAATGACTTCCAAGATATCTTCTTTGTCAAACTCAATCTCCCAATGTGTTAGCATGGGGGGTTTCCATTCTTTGGTAGTTGCGTCTTTATGAAAGAGGTCAGAGTAGAAGGATATCCACTCTGTCTCTAAAACTAGATTTGTCGGCAAGGCATGCTGTGGCGCCATATTGTTGTTTATTAGTCTCCAATAATCTGCTGAGTTGGTGCCCGCCATTTTCGACAACATGATCTCTGCATCATTGTGTAACAGAATAACTTTATGAGACTTGAGCCAGTTCTTATAAGCTTGTTTAAGCTTTCGAATCTGTTCACAGGAGTCTGAAGAGGAGGTTTTTCGCACTTTTCTCAATTGCTGGCGCAAGGATCTTTTCCGTTGAGAAATCCCTAGGTCAAATTTGTGTTTGAAGGAAAAATCAGCATTTCTTAAGTTATTTTTCAGTTCCACATATTGAGTCAAAAGGTTTTCGTATTCCAGTGATCCAGAATTCAGAAATTTGTCAGAGATAAAGGATACGTCCTCAGTGTCAAGATGTAAGCAAATTCGGCAGCCTCCTGTTCTTACTGAATGAGCCCAGCGTTCCTGATTATGCCGAACAGTCGACTTAAATTTCAAGATCACCATGTTGTGATCACTGTGAGCCATTTTTGTGACTTCAAGAGAGTTGGTTCGCGTGTGGATATTTTCAGATACGAATATGTAATCAAGTGTAGAACTTTGATCACCTCTTCGCCACGTAGGAACAGCCGGGATGTCCCCTGGTGTTTGGCCATTTAGCATCGTTAGACCGCGTAAGTCCATTTCCAAGCACCACTGAGTTGTCAGGTGTTTTTCAGAACTACTTAGCCTCTTCTTGTCACTGATTAAATTCAAGGGAGTGATACAATCGATGTTAAGATCGCCACAAATGATCAGATCGTTAGAGTTACTCATTTCCATTACGTCGTCAATAGAAGTTGTTACTTGATCAACAAAACATTCGGCTCCAGTGGCCCTGTGGTTCCAGTAAAGGTTAATGATACAGAATTTCTCGTTAATCGCCTGTGTAGTCCCTGAACAGCTGATCATCACCACCTGGATAAAAGGAGAGGGATTTGCGCAAGTCACAATCCTGAGGCCGGAGGCTATCTTTGCTGCGACCAAGAGCCCGGCCATAGGTCTCCTGTTTGCCTGTTTGATCGCTGGATTGTGAGCTATTTCAAACCCTTCCAAAGTTGGAATTTCGTGGATCCACGTTTCCTGCAGACAAATGAGGTCCAAGTCAGCAGCCCAGGCTGTGTTAAACAAATGCGAAAAGCCCCTGGTATTCCAAGATCCCAATTTACGGTTTGTGTAATGTTCGGGGGCCTGGCATTATTTCGGGTGTTTCTCAACCAATTAGATTGCATGATGATTTTTTGTAGAATTAGATGTCAATGATGATGAGTTTAGCCTATAAAAATGGCTGTTCGACTGAAGTTCAAGGAAGTCGGAGCGAGACAGGTGTTTGCAATGCTGCTGATTTCCATATGCTGATGTATGTATCATTAAACAGACTTCCCTTTGCCAACTTACTGAGTCCTGATTTTTGAGATGTGCTGGAGTATGTGAATCCTGCACCCTGTCCTCACATGGTGCAGCTATCCAGTATTACAAGTTCTCGGGGGTTGAGTACTGACCAATGGGCCCATCAGTAATTTCCTCTCCTCCTGAACAACAGTGTGTCTTGAAAGGCGACATATCAGTCCTTTTGAGTAGGTCAAATTTGTTAGCACTGTTTGCAGAAGTTCCCAATCTTTGCTTTATTTCGAGTAAAGACATTGAATTAGTTGACTTTATTGATATGATTAGAACTGATATTGTATCTTTGGTCATTCCGTCCAAAATTGTGTATGATGTTATCTTAAATGACTCCAATCCACTGAGACAGTTGGGATATGATATAACTCAATTTGTTAATTCTTACGTGAAAAGGGTGGATGAAAGTTTATTCTTTCGGAATTCTGACAAGCATACGCTAGGGATCAATCAAAGACAACAAAGAGCAGTCCATTTTGTGAATCGTGGTACCACCGTAAAGGACCTGAATTGGTTCCGGGTGGTGAGGTCCCTGAATGGAGTGAAATGCGATTTGACAACAAGGAACATTCCTTTGTAGCATAGGGAATCTTTGATGTTATCATGGAACTCGAGGGGGCATGCTCAACTTTTAAAAACCCTCTTTTATGCTGTATATTAAGGAAGTTCAATATTATTTTAATTCAAGAAACATGGCTTATTGATGCTCCTGTTTTTTATGGTTATGTAATTTTTTCTCAATCAGCCACTCAAGGAAAGACTGGCCTCCCTTCTGGTGGCCTTATCACTGCCATGTTTGTTTGTTTGTTTATTGATTTGTAGGGCGCACCAAACCCATAGGTAACTTGGCGCACAACATAATAAGAATACTTAAAGCTTAGTTACAGGTATCGAGGGGTACAGAGAATATAGAGATTAGTTACAAATGTCAAGCGGTACAGGTAGGAGGAATACATAAACAAGGCATAGAGTTAAGCATACACGTAAACATACAACTGCGATCATTAGTCTTAATGGTCGTTAAGGCGTAACCAGGTGAGGGTGTTGCACCTGAAACTTTAAAAGGATTGATCCCTTCTGCGCTCAACTGGTAGTGCATTCCATTGCTACGCCGCTTTTACTGGGAAGCTGTTGCCTCCTGTTTTTTTAAGTCTGAATCTGGGTATTTGAAGGCAGTAGGAATTAGATGTCCTAGAACAGGGGTCCCCAACCTTTTGTGCGCAATGAGCAAAATTGGCTTATCAAATGAAATGGTGAGCAACATCCATTTTTCGACAGAACATATCGGCACACAGTTGGCGGACAAATGATTGCAACACAAATTAGAAATGTGGACACTGGGGCTCGTTAGGAGTTTGGCCTCAACAGCACTGCTACTGCCACTTGTTCTGGCGGTATCGCTGCCGGATTCCAAGTGGTGGTTTGGTGGTGTTAGTCCCCACCGATGAAGTCCATAGGACTCCAGGGTGGATTTCGGCGGTGTTTGATAGAAACATAGTGTGGTGTAATTTACATTTGATTGGGTCTGTGATGAATCTGTGGATGTTGCCCCTCCTTCCCCCGTAGGGGGGAGACCATTCCCATGGGGCCTGGGTGGTACATCCTTGGTACAATAGTTCCCCTGGGTTTGGTGCACAGGGAGAGGATCACATTGGAGAAGAAACCCCTCATGGGACTAGGGAGGACCCGCCCTTGAATGCGGTATCCCCGCCAATCACCAGACTCTAGTCCCCCCTCCCTTCCTATAACCCTAAGAACAACTCCTTCCCTAATAGGCTCATGGGTTGGTCACCCTGCCATTTCCCTAGAAAGTACTGGGACTATGAAGAGCACAACTGACCCAAGGGAGATCAAGGGATGAAATACTGAGGTGAAGAAGAATAGGGAAGAGTTCCAACATATACTATTTACAACCACTGAGACAAAGAAGATTCATGGAGGAATGTAGAGTGCCCCGTGGAACCAACATGAGTATTCTAGACAATTTGGAATAAGTACTGGGATGAAGTGGAGGAGCGGAGACATGAAGAGTACTCCTAAAAACCACAATGAGCGGTCTAGTTGTTGCTGGCTGCTCATTGGTCAATGTAGAGTAGAAAAGTAAGAGAGACTCTGAGAGAACAAGTGGTCTAGTCCTCCATGGAGGAGCTGCAGGAGCCAGCATGGTGCAGGAAGGTGCAAGGAAGCACGTCAGGATGCCAAGCTGGGAGCTAGAAGGACCAGGGCCAGTCCAGAGTGGAAGGACCAGAAGGCGAGCTGGCAGAGAGAAGCTCCCGGTGTTCCTGAAGACTGGGACATGCGTGAAGGGATGACCACGCTGCCTAGGAAAAGAATGGCACTGCAGTGTTCCCGGGCGGACCAGAGCCCACTACAAGGCTCCCTAGAGGTAGGGGGAGTGCTCAGGCTGGCTTGGATGAAACTAAGAAGTTGCACTCAGCATCTTCATAGTAACAGGACCTGGCAGGCAGCTGAACCAGGTCTGTCCCGCAGCTAGAGAAACGTAAGTGGCACCAAACGAAAACATGAGTTCATCTCCTTGTGGCAGTACTTGGGAGGAAAGGGCTCCAAGTACCTGCACACAAAGGGGTGTCTGGGACCCACTACATGAGAACCACAAGAGTCCTCTTCCTGTTGATTGGGAGAAGAGGGCTCCCAGTTCCTGACCATAAAGAGGGGTCTGGGACCCAATCCCATGAGCAGAAGGAAAACCAGAGCATTTTACTATGGACCATATTTTACAGGGAAGTGAACCAAGTTGGCCCAAGCGGAAAGAGAGTTAAGCAGAGATGTGGGACCTACAAGAGAAGGGACCAGGGCAAGGGAGTCGTTGCCCCTGGTAATTGAAAGGTTTGTGTAACAGAGAAATATCTAAGAACTTTATGGAATATTTACATTTAGGAACCTTTGTTATTTGCAACTCTTTGATTGGATCTACAGCTATTCTTCTGAATTAAGACCTTTTGTTTTAGTTTAATCATGAGGGATGGACTTTGGATTTGTGACAGTAGACGGTTTACTTCAGAAAAAAAAAAAACATCCTGACAGTTTCCTTAGTTTTTGTTGAGGTAGGGAAACCCCTCTGCTTTAGGGAAAGGCAGGAGTTTCCCCAATCCCCCAACCTTTTCCTTTTAATAAGTGTATGCCAATCAACATGAGCCCACTGTGTCTTGAGTCCTACTTCCACACCCTTGCACATCACTAATGGTTTATTAAGTTGAATCCAACGGTGATATCCAGACATCTCAGCATCTGTCCGATATACAAGGTTGAGGAATTATACTTTGTTTTCCACTACTGATGAAGGTGAAAAGCAGGGATGTCAGTTGGCCCCAATTTATTAATTCCTTTTGGGTGTTAATTCTAATACTTCTTTTAGGAAAGTTGATCCATCCTCTCTGACGGGTACATTTTGTATCATGCTTCCTTATGCAGAAGACAAAGCTATTTTGGACTTGCCCCCGGCAGATCTCCAACAGGGCCTGCTAAACACAAGTTACTATTTTGGGAACTATAGTTTGAAATTAAATATGATAAAAACAAAAATGATGGTGTTCAGGAAAAGGGTGAAACCTTGTAACTAGTTTTTAAATGAATGTACAGATGAGGGGGCAGCCTCATTTTTATTTGAGCCTGTTCTTCTCAAAGAGCAGTGCTTCTGTCAATCATTTTAAGAAGACAGCTGAAAAGGCATCAAGGATTAAAGGGCTTTTTACGTTGTTGTTTCAAGTTTGGGGCATTCTGATTGGACAAGATAAGGCAAAGGTTTGTTCCATGATATTTTATGGCAGCGAAATCTAGGGTGGTTCAAGCGGTCATATCCTGGAGGAGTTGCAAAATAAATTCCTGTGCCAAATAGCAGGCATCCCTAAACTAAAACAGATACACCTGGTAGCGTTTTATGAGCTGAATTAGGGGTGTCTAATTTGAAATTGTTGGGCCAGTTAAGATTTTTTACTTATTTTTTAAAGCACATCTGGAATGTTCTTCTAATCATAAAGTGAATTTCAGTGCAATTGTAGCCTTCCCTGGTAAAGAAAGCTACCAGAGGTTATGGGCGGTTGTAAGACGCTGTCCATTTGGATAGGGATGGGATATAACTAAATTTGGCACATTAAGCCACCTCAAAATAGCTCCAAAAGCAAGAGCTTGTCAGATGGAAAAAGAGGCAGATGTTCAAAATATGCCTAGGCTGCCCTCTTTAGCCTTATATACAGACTTCGGTACACATATAAGATTGCAAGGAGAAATCTGTGAAATAAGATCCCCAGGAGGCTGGTGATGGTACATTTAAATGTACCCACTCCTCAATAAATTAAGGTGTGCTGGAGGAAGCACAAAATGTGTTTACAAAATAGGAGTCGAAGATTTGGTTAATTTTTTATTAATTTGACATTTCTCTGTTTTGCATAAGCGTGGAATGCATGGGCTCTATGTTTTATAAAATTAATTGTAATGATCAGGGTGTTATGTATAGCATGTTTGAATATGTTAAAGTTGCTTTTTTATTTTGGGCTTGTTCTGTGTGAATTGTATGAAAAATATGATGCATGCTTTTAAATATTGCTAACTTAATGGAGAAATACAATTACATATTGAGTACTACAGGTTACTGCACGGTAGGCTTTAAAGAACACTTCATTGGAGCTTTGGAGGTTACCTTCTAAGAATTATTTGGGAATGTTATGGGAAATGGTGCATTTTAATGCTCCAGTGGGCTGTTACATTAGTAAACAACTAGGAATAATAAGAATACCTTTCTTTTCTGTTTTGTCTGCCTAAAAGGGATTTTACACAAGACTTAGTAGCAAACATTCGTCAAACATTTGATGACCACTTGATAGAGGGGTGTGGTGGTGTTAACCAAAAGTATTTGGATGAATTAATTGGCTTGTTAGTATAAACGTATTAACAGTACCTTAATTGGATTTTTACATAGGGGAAATTAATTATGAAAAATGTGGCATGTATTTACCTTATGTGCCCATTATCCATGTGTCACATGGGCAGAGTATCAAACAATGACAATTTTTCCACTAGGACACTGTAATAATGAATATAGGTGACACCAAAATTAATATTGCAGATAGCTATGCATGGTGGCTGTGATGCTGGAAATGCATCGGAGGGAAAGGGCCTCCTTATCCTTGTCCTTTACTGTTTTTATCATGTGTTCTGTCATGTTTTCCGCGCAGGAGTTCATGTGGGACTCCTGGCGGTGCAGCTCTCTTTTGGTTTGGTGAAAAGACCTATGGGATACCCTTATGGCACCCATGGGTGGGGGTACAACCCTGTGCCCCTAGTGTATGTTTTTGGGCACCTGTGTGTGTGTGGCCCACAGAGCAGGGTATGGGCTGGTGGCAGCTCCATGCTGAATTTGACAGTTGCTCTGAGTATCCTCCATTTTGGGGATGCCCAGCCCCTGCCATTGGAATCAGTTGATTCCTGATAGGAAACAAGAAGGCCCCTGTGGCCTCTTGCTTTCTATTGCCTGTTACCTTGTTTTCCCAAAGCCCTGGGAAGCCCTGACTCTGTCCCTTCACCCTGACCAGCTATTGGGTGGAAGTTCCATATATGGTGGTGTTGTGAAGCCCAGGCCAGACTGGCGGGAGCCTTCCCAGTGACTGTATGTTGTGGGTACACCCTGTGGGTGGGACCTGGGTGAATGGAGTGTGTGACGAATATGCATTCTGTGTTGTGGGTGTCTAGTATCTGGTGTTTGACACAATGACTGGGACAGCCCTGCCCGAAACTGGTATGCATGCAGTGTGGAGTGTTGAATGGCTGGGTACTTGTCCCAATACACATAATTTGTTGTGAGTGCCTGGAGAGAAGTAAATGGCCTGAATGCACTATGCACCTGATTAGCTGCCTGCCTCCATGAATGCCCTTCTGACCGATTGGTTGCCTGAGTGTGACCCAGTAGAATGAATGGGAGATCAATTACAATATCTGGGGGCCTCTCACTGCTAGAATTCGTGTTCAGAAGCTGAAGTCCACTACGAAGAGTAACTGGAGTAAACCTGAAGCTTAACCTTGAAGCCCTGCTGGAAGAGAAGTCTTGCTGCTGTGTCTCCAAGGACTGACCCAGAGAGGACCTGGTAAGGCGCCCTCTTCCCGAGCTACGAGGGACCATCGTGCACCAGCTGATCTCTGCCAAAGCTCCCTGGTAGACAAACCTACGACAGCCTGCTGACTGGAGACTGGGACTGCCACGGAATCCCAAAAGGAAGCGCCCGGACTGTTGTCCGCCACTGTTGATGACCGCCGTTGCCGACTGGAGCCTCCGTGCTCCTGTTTTGCCTAAGAACTTAATTTGATCCAAGGACGCTCTCGTCTGCATCGCTGCCCGCTTTATCCCGCTGGAGAAGGCCCGACCGGCGACGCGCCGAGGAGCATCCACCGGTGGGTTTCCCACCACCTACAGACCACAGACGCTGATGACTCGATGCCCTTGCTGGGCCACATTTCTTATCTTTGTGGTCCAGAACTATCGTCACTGAGGTGCCCCGCACGCCTCTTCCTTGCAGGACACCAACGCTCCGTCGTCGAGCACCGCTAGGAACGAAGCTGCCACTTAGCCGCCGTAGTTCACCCTGTTATCCGTCGGATGTTCGACCCGTGACTCCTGCCTTAAAGGGAGGGCACTCAAGAAGGGCCGTCAATTTCCTGTCGACGAACACTACAATTCCAGGTACATTGGGGCTGTAGAACTATTGTAGAGGGAAATAAGACTCATAGAACAATATATGGACTGGGCTTGTGCTATAGCTTTATTTTACAGGTTGCCCAAGTAGGGGAGGCATCTCCACACAGAACTGTGCTTAACGGTAGAGGTCAATATTCTGCCTATTGTTTCAACCATCTTGATTTCCTTCCTATTTCTATTGCTGGTTTCCTTATTATTGATCTGTGTGACATTTTGACAGTATAGTTGATGCACTTTAATGAGATCTGATAATACTTGTGGTACCACGTTATAACTATATATATTTACCATTGTTGATTTTCTGAGCACAAAGTGAGTTATTGTGATGGCGTACATAACCTTGAATATTATATAAAGACTGTTTTAACCAATACAGTGGGTGGACATTCCTTTCTGGGGGCTTGGGGACTACACTGTACTTAAGAAGCAGCATCGCCTCCTGAGAAGCTAGGCCTTGATTGCTCGACCATAGCTACCAAATAGAGAATCTTGGTTGGGTTCCTCTGTGCCTCTCCTCTACCATACAGAGAGCAGAAGTACAGACATCCTCCTCCAGTCTTTACAGTAGCATCAAACACAAACCCCACTTGTACAAAATGCAGTGTATGCAAATGATTTAATAAAGGAAAGTTGGGTATGCCTGCCACCTACTTGTCCATTATGCTCATATTAGCTGTAACAAGGAACAGTGACTATTTTTGCCAGGACACAGACATGGTTCAATTATTTTACTCAATATGTTTGTCAGCTGGAGATGACAGGGTTTTAACTTTGACAATACTATAATCAGTGTGGAGATTTACAGAAAATTAATTTGCATGGTAGCAACAAATGCAAATCTTGCATGTATAAAAAGCCAGCTGGAACCATGGCAGGCTCATTGGCCAACAGTATTGCACAGTCCTGGACTCTGTCCTGGCTATAGTGCTAATGAGGTCTCATTCCTTCAGCACCTCCTTCTAGGCCTCCACACCATGGCCAGAGCAACTGGTGAGCAACAATTTAGGGTGCAGCGAGCAACATGTTGCTCCCGAGCTACACGTTGGGGATCCCTGTCCTAGAAGGTCATATGGAGGTTTTTCTAATTATTCTATCCTTCAGATACGGCGGGCGGCATTATTGAGGCATTTGAATGTTAATGACACAGTTTTAAGGAGGATCCTATCGCTAATTTTCAACCAGTGATGGTTTCTCCTAGCATTGGATATGTGCGCTCTGATAGGGAGATTCAGGGCTGTTCTGAGCACATTATTTTGCAGTATCTGTAGCTTGTTGATGATGTATTTGTTAGCTCCTAAGTACAGTGCATTGCAGTAGTCCAGTTTTGAAAGGATGAGAGCATTAACTAGAATGATGCAGCTTGCTAGTGAGAGGAAGGGTCTACATCAGGGGTGCACAACTGATTTTGACAGAGGGCCAAAAGTACCTTACATGAGGGCTATATGGGCCGAAAAGTAAATGTGGGCGGGGCGGTAGGCGGGGCGTGGCAGGAGGCTTTTTAAACCCCCAATTTGTATTAAACACATGGAAAAAGAACATGTTTTTGAGGAGTAACGATTTTTATTTGCATTTCAAACTTACATTTTGTACTACACATTTTCCATTGTTATAATTTATTTCTATTTGGTTATTGTATCTCGTCTGTTTAATTAACTTATATATATTTTATTGACCCTAGATTGGACATTCCGTTATTTTGGACTGCTATAGTTTGCTGTTTGGATTGCCCAAGAGGAATATGGGCTTCATTGAGTCAGGTTTCCTCAAAAAGCAAAGGATGTACTCCTAAGGTGTTTCCTTCTGCCTGGAAAGCTTGGACTTTTAATTTGCTTCGTTTTACCTTGCCAGCACTGCGAGCTGCATTGAGCTCTTGCTGGACGCTGCTGCCGCTTCCTGAAGGAGGCGGTCCTGAGGCAAGTCATGTGACTGATCACGTGAGAGAACAGCGACCTCAAATTGAGCCGCGAACCGCCAGTGCGGGGTGTTTCCTTCTGCCTGGAAAGCTTGGACTTTTAATTTGCTTCGTTTTACCTTGCCAGCACTGCAAGCTGCATTGAGCTCTTGCTGGATGCTGCTGCCGCTTCCTGGAGGAGGCGGTCCTGAGGCAAGTCACGTGACTGATCACGTGAGAGAACAGCGACCTCAAATTGAGCCGCAAACCGCCCGTGCAGGGTGTTTCTTTCTGCCTGGAAAGCTTGGACTTTTAATTTGCTTCGTTTTACCTTGCCAGCACTGCAAGCTGCATTGAGCTCTTGCTGGACGCTGCTGCCGCTTCATGGAGGAGGCAGTCCTGAGGCAAGTCACATGACTGATCACGTGAGAGAACAGCGACCTCAAATTGAGCCGCAAACCACCCTTGCGGCGTAAGCCCTTAGGAGCAAGGGCGTGGAGCCTCTGTTTTGCTGTTTGGCTGTAGGGCGTTAGGCGTAAAAATTAAGCCTGTGTCTCTGGTTAACGACTTGCTCTCTAAACCTCCGGTGCCTGCTCTTATAGAAGGTACCCGTCGGAAAATAAGGACCTTGACTTATCCATCCACACGTTTACAACAACGTCGGGAGAACGAGAGGAACGTTCAACATCATTTACCGCTCACTCTCCAGTAGCCTCGTGTGATTGAAGCAAGTCAAGTAAGTCAATTCAGCTCTGTAGAGGAAGAGGATTTCGAAGAGCCTATTGATACGCAATATAACGCAGACGCATTTTCTTCCAGTGGGTTAGGGGTGGGAGCGGGTGTTTTGGACTTGAACACCCCTTGCCCAATTGCTCTTGCTGATGACTTGAATCTATTACCACATGACAGCGACTTAGCAAAAGAGATAAAAATGCATATGAAGGCTGTGAAAGACTATGGGCCTAATATTGTTCCCGTTAGACTTCCTGCTGTGTTTGCTGTTCCTAGGTTGGATGTTTTGGCTCGCATAGCGACCGAGAAATTGCAAGCTCATTCTTCGTGTCAGAGCATTTTGGAGCCAGTGCCTGTTTCAGATGCACCTTTTTGAGGAATTTAATCACTGCTCTGGTGAGTGTGGTTTTGTAATGGATTCTGTTCCACTTTCTTCTTCGTTACCTGATCCTCCCAATAGGCGGAATTCTATCGAAATTGTTAACAAACTTTTGGTTGATTTAGAACAAATCAACATTGCTCGTGCTAGTCTTAAACATAATAAGACCCGACCTGTTGAGTCAACACAAGCTTCAAATATACGTAATGGTCAAGGCAGATTCATTTTCGAGTCTGATAGTAATTGTTTTTCTGGCTCCATTAAAGAAAGAAGGATTGAAGTCAGTAGATCTCCAGAAATACATTGTTCACAATCGAGACCTAGTCTTTTTAATAGCAAGTCTGCAAATACTCCTGATTCCTCTCTCTTTAAGGATCAGTCTTATCAGCCTAATGGTGTAAGCAAAAATGGCAATATATCAACCATTCCAACAAATACTGAGAATGTTGAGAGTCAGACAACAGACTGCTCTTCTGATGATGAATCCTCTGAATCGTCAATCATGGAACGTGCATTTCCTAAAGTTCGAAGAACTTATTATAAAACAGCAGCTCAAATTCCTTGTGAGCCAGATTATGCACAGATGATGGAAAAAACTTCAAAAGAACTTTTACCGATCATGATGTCTTGTATGTCTATAACACTTTCACCGTTTGTGAAACTATATGAGCAGGTTCAAGATGGTGTGAAAGATTTGACAATGTTAGTTGCACTTTTGAATACAAAAATGTGTGCAATTGAACATGCAAGCATCTCGCCCACTCAGTTGTTAGGTAAAATGTCAGATAAAATGGACAACAGTTTAATAAACACGAACGACCAACGGTTAAAAGATGCTGATGACAAGAAATTACTTGCTGAAGTCGCCAAACAGGCGCTAAGTATCCTACAATGACAAAGTTTGAAACCTGCCTCAATTCCTAGGGTTGAAGCACCATTTACAAGGCCTTGTACTTCTCTGAGTGGCCGGCCAAATGCTCCTGAAGTAATTACTATCTCTCCATTAGCACCCAGCGATCTATTGACCCCAGATCTCACTCTTCTACCAGCCGCTGGTAAAGTCTGTGTTGTGGAAGTTTCAGATCTAGCGAATAAAACACAGCCCATTGATTTACCCGTTAGTGTTAAGGACTGTGTTATGGGAAGTGTTGTACCAGTAAGTAAAGTTTATTCCTTTTCCTCTGCTTTGCAAAGTCTTAAGCAACATGATAATGGTGGAAACCAAGATATTCAGGAGCCTACAACCTCTAACGTAGCATTAGAGGTTGCTGAAATGGTTGTTATCCAGGAGGCATTGGTAGACAACGTAACTACAGAGCCCGTTGCTATCTCCGACGAACAAGAGGCTTTGTTTGATATATTTAACACCAAGATTAAATTGGATGCTAAACATCAAAGCGTGAAAGTGAACCAGCAAAAAAAATCAAAGAATGTAACTAAGAGGAAACCACGTGCTATGAATGCTTCTCGCAGGTTCTTGCGAAACTTAAAAGCTATAAGCTTCACCCTCAAACCTGCCACAATCAACAAAGACCAAATGATAACTTGGTTGAGTCTGAAAAGTCAGCATCTTGTGTCATCTCCGGTAAACCTGTGACTAAATGACCTGAATTTGATGTAGAACTGTTAGATCTATCAACACATGATCATAATGATGACTCTGAAATTGTGACAGAAATTCAAACAAAAGGTTCAAATGACACAAATCATGTTAACTTGGCTGGAACTTCTCTTCCTAACATCGTCTTACCTGAACCCATGCAGAATTCAAGACTGGGCGTCATTGTGCCCACGAAAGAATTACAACTCGTTGGTAATCCGAAACCTGAAAGCTCGACGGTTCTTACTCTGGGAGAAAGATGGAAAAATCTATCAATGTACGAACATGGCAAACTGAAACACTCAACCGCCAATGATGTGCATAATCGGATAGGGAGTTCTACAACTACTCCCCTTGATACTATGTCTGTTAACAAACAAGAAAGTGAAAACAGGAAGGATCATTTTTCAAGAGCTCTAATAAATGAGCACGTCTTAACACAAGCATCTTCCTTGAAGAATCAATCTAAACTGCCATTCTTTAAAAAGCCGATTTCTAAGTACCAACTGATTTTGGAACGTATAGCGTCCAATAATGATGGTCTTACACTAAATCGGAACAACGTTCTTCGTTTATTCCATTATGTACCTAATCTTCGGACCACTGAAACAGGGGACATTGAACTGTGGAATTCTATAAAGAACCACAAAACGATATTGTCTGTTTGCATATCGATTCTGGGATCATACGTAACATCCTTTTGGACTCTGCTGCTTTTCTTTTATCAATGGGCTTTGATATTCGAGAAGACCAAATTCCACAAGAAATCAACTCGTCTGTTCAGAAAGATTGTATCCTTTCAAGGACAATTCGATCTGATTCCCAATTGCAGTCTAAGCATGCGGTTGGGTGCCTTGATGGTCTTGGGTCAACCATCCTCATGGGGATTGCAATCGACCCTTCGAGGAACCTTAATGTTGTTGATGGACTGCCCCCTAAGACAACAAATGCACCCTTGATGAGTGAACAAATTCAAATAACCTTTTCTTGTGTCGGATCTGCTGTTAATAATAACAACGTTATGGATGTCATTGGAGTCGGACCAACACGGTCGAATGATTGGGATTGGATTGCCAAATCCTTGGCTAATAATCAACAAAGCTAATGCCTAAAGCCTGGAAACCCAACTTTTCTGACACTAGCATCATGGAACTCCCGTGGGTTTAGCCACTTGTTTTCACACTCCTGGCTTATGGGATTGGACTTTGTGTGTATCCAGGAGACATGGTTATCAGAGTTTCCGCTATGTGATGAGTTCGAAGTGGCCTTAAATCCTGCGATCCAGAATAAACGAGGTAGACCTATGGCTGGTCTACTCACTATGATAAGGAAAAGCTCTGGGTATCAAATCAAAGAGAGAAGAAATATAACACCATATCTTCAATTTGTATCGGTTAGATTAGAGAACACAGCAAAATGTTCAGCGGACATAATATCAATCATTAATGTGTATTGGTAACACCAGGCGACTAGTGCAAATATGTTTATTGATCAAATTTCAATCCTTCTTGATACCATCTATGAAAATGAATTGTCTCCCAAAATTGTTTTGTGCAGTGATTTAAATATCGATTGCCTAAAAGCACAGACAAGGACATCAGATGCGATTATCACTACCCAAAATGATGTCTTGTTGTGGGTTGCAGAGATGTCTGCGCGAGGAATGTCAATGCTTAATGGATGTACCAATAGAGACATCCCTGCGAAACCTACTTGGAAAAGGATGACTCAAAAATCTAACCTTGACTATTTTTATGTTTCTGATGACCTTCATGCTAGAGTGCAGTCACTTCAGGTGGTGGAAAAAAAAGAAAGTGATCATAATTTATTGAAATTGTTAATTGCCGCATATGATAAGCCAGTAGCTTATTGGGGACATAATATTTCTGTCGAATCCAATAGGATCCGTCTGCGTTTAGAAAATAAAGAGGTTAAGAACATAAATCAAGCGTTCTTAAGAGAACCGAATCAAATTGAATATCGGCATTTACTAACACAGTTTAAAGAGACAACAAGGGACCTAGAAGTCAAACGTTTCAACGATCCCATGTCTTTGACTTGAACATTTTGAAACTTAAATGCCGAATGAGAATGGAGATTCGACGATGTCCAAGAGATTCGACCAGTATGTCCATTTTGCAAAGGAAAAAAATAAAGCAATCATACAAAAACTGGTTAAAACAGCATAGAGCTCATCTGCTCCAACTTGATGTGGAAGCCATGAGGTCAAAACTGGCAAATAAAAACACCCAAGACTTTTGGAACCTTGTAAATAATCTTAGTGCTCCTCGAGATGCCCTACAAGAAAATATGGTATCAGAGGAAAGCTGGATTAATTATTATACATTACTTTATAGTTCCAAAGGCGATACTAAAATATCCTCAGTGCCAGAGTTGAATCGTTGGGATCTAAAATTTGAGAAATCTGACATCTTGGAGACCATTACTAAATTAAGTTCATCTCGAGCCTCTGTGCCCGATGGTCTGACCAATTTCACCTTGAAACAAAATCCTGTGGAATGGACCGACTTTTGCTACGATCTCTTTACCAAGATTGCTCTTACTGCTACAACACCAACTACTTGGAAAAGTGCCATTATTGTGCCAATCTTTAAAAAAGGCAATCGCTTAGATCCTAGCCATTACCGACCCATTGCCTTACTTGATGTCTTGGGAAAGATTTATGCAAACTTTTTACAGAGAGATCTACGGAGATGGTCATTATCTAGCAATCATACAGACATCCGACAAACCAGGTTTATCAAAGGTGTTGGCTGTAGCCTTACCCTTTTGTTAATTAATTTGTTGAAAATGAACAACCTCCAAGTTGGTGGAAAAATTTACATCGCATCCATTGATTTATCCCACGCTTTTGATAGTATTAATCGCGAATTACTATGGGAAAAGATGTCTGAATGGAACTGTCCTGCCAGCTTACTTCTTGCCATTAATGATCTACATACTAATACAAACATACGTATTAGGCTGGATAAAACTGGTAGGCTGTCTGAGGCCATTCAGACATTTTGTGGGGTAAAACAGGGCTGCCCTCTGGCAGCAATCATTTTCAATCTTTTTTTGTCGAATGTGGATCAAACTCTGAAGGAAGCTGCCTCTTTTCCCCCAAAAATCAATGGTTGTCATATTGGCCATATGATTTATGCAGACGATCTCATTTTGGTTGATTCAACGCCGATTGGCTTACAACGCAGTTTGAATGCCCTTCAAAAATACGTGAAAAATAATGACTTGGTTATTAACACTACTAAATCCGAGATAATAGTATTGCAAAAGCTACAAGGGTCCCATGCACGAACCCGACAAAAATTTCGATGGCACCTGGGTGACAAAATGTTAACCACTACATCGCAAATTAAATATTTGGGTACTGTGTTCAATTCGAACATAAACGATGCACCATGGGTTAATAACATCAAAATGAAATGTAAGAAACTGTCAATTCAAGCTGCTTGGCTCAATAATAAATATGGTAAATTTTCGCTTCTACCGGTGTTAGCATTCTATGAACAGAAAGCTGTACCTGCTCTTCTATATGGAACAGAGTGTGCTCTTGGGTGCTCAACTGGTTTATGGAACCAGTTGGAAAATATGTTTTGGTCACGTGTCTTATCTCTTCCATGGGGTCCACCGACAGCCTGCATCAGACATGAGCTCAGTCTGATTTCACTCAATGCAAGAGTCTGTTGGTCTACGCTTAATCTGTATCGAAAAATAACACTATCTTCCCAAAACCCCCAATTTGAGATTCTGAACCTGGCGAATCAAACAATGATAGTGTCTGTTTTTTCTATGTGGGTAGAGCGTTCTAAGGAGATCTTGATGGAATTGTGCACTGACACTCACACACTGCAGACAAATCCTAACCACATTAAGTTAAAGTTGTGGAGACAAGATTGGATTTTAACGAGTGAGCAATGTCAAAAACATTGCATAATGAAAAATGTGCCTCCTCTGAAAAGAAGTGTTAATGAAATCCAAAAGTATTTAGTGAAATTTCCAGATACACACCGAAGGAAAATCTACATGAAATTTCGTCTAAATGCTTTTCAGACGAGAGAACGTTCTAACCTATGGATGAACGATGTTACCATGCTGGAATTATGCAGACTGTGTAACGAATCGGAAGAATCACTTAAACATCTAATAATGATGTGCCCAGCCTTATCTGGTAAAAGATGTAATCATCTGGGTAAATTCAGCAATGCACGTCCATCATTAAGTCTAGAGGACTGGTGGCAGGTACTTTTTGATGAAAGTGATAGAAGGCTTACTATAGCCTTGACTTTTTTCTTAGAAGCTAACTTCTCCCGGAAAGCCATGTCTGTGATCTAAATTGGTGATGGATTGACTTAATTAACGAATGTTGCACTTGGAAAAATCGTTCTTAAAAAAAAAAAAACTATCCTTGTTGTTAGGACGGATTGTGCGATGTGTAATGATGAAGTGTTCTTTGTTTTTTAAAAGGTTTGTAATAAACCAAATATTTTTTTTTTAAAAAAAACATCTCCTAACTGTGCCTGTTTTAGCTTTATTATTGGGTTCACTCTTGGAGTGCAACACCATGCCCCATGGCTCCCACCCCCAACCAAACACTATGCCCCATGGCCCCCTCACCCCCAACCAAACACTATGCCCCATGGCTCCCTCAAGCCCCAACCAAACACTATGCCCCATGGCCCCCATCCCTCAACCAAACACTATGCCCCATGGCCCCCTCATCCCCAACCAAACACTATGCCGCATGGCCCCCTCAACCCCCAACCAAACACTATGCCCCATGGCACCCCCACCCCCAACCAAACACTATGCCCCATGGCTCCCTCAACCCCCAACCAAACACTATGTCCCATGGCCCTCACCCCTCAACCAAACACTATGCCCCATGGCCCCCTCATCCCCAACCAAACACTATGCCCCATGGCTCCCTGCACCCCCAACCAAACACTATGCCCCATGGCTCCTTCAACCCCCAACCAAACACTATGTCCCATGGCCCTCACCCCCAACCAAACACTATGCCCCATGGCCCCCACCCCTCAACCAAACACTATGCCCCATGGCCCCCACTCCTCAACCAAACACTATGCCCCATGGCCCTCACCCCTCAACAAAACACTATGCCCCATGGCACCCCCACCCCTCAACCAAACACTATGCCCCATGGTGCCCCCACCCCTCAACCAAACACTATGCCCCATGGCACCCCCACCCCTCAACCAAACACTATGCCCCATGGTGCCCCACCCCTCAACCAAGCACTATGCCCCATGGCCCCCACCCCCGACCGAACACTATGCCCCATGGCACCCCCACCCCTCAACCAAACACTATGCCCCATGGCACCCCCACCCCTCAACCAAACACTATGCCCCATGGCCCCCACCCCTCAACCAAACACTATGCCCCATGGCACTCCCACCCCTCAACCAAACACTATGCCCCATGGCCCCCATCCCTCAACTAAACACTCTGCCCCATGGCACCCCCCGCCCCCAACCAAACACTATGACAGTTGGACCCCCCCAACTCAGCACACACACAAACATGCACCCATACAGACCCGAACCCCCACCCCCCAACTCAGCACACACACTCTCAAGCATGCACCCATCCAGACCCGAACCCGCCACCCCCCAACTCAGCACACACACAAACATGCACCCATACAGACCCAAACCCCCCACCCCCCAAATCAGCACACTCTCAAACAAGCACCCATACAGACCCGAACCCCCCACCCCCCAACTAAGCACACACACACACAAACATGCACCCATACAGACCTGTACCCCCCACTCCCCAACTCAGCACACTCTCAAACATGCACCCATACAGACCCGAACCCCCCACCTCCAAATCAGCACACTCTCAAACATGCACCCATACCGACCCGAAGCCCCACCCCCCAAATCAGCACACTCTCAAACAAGCACCCATACAGACCCAGACCCCCCGCTCCCCAACTCAGCACACACTCTCAAACATGCACCCATACAGACCAGAACCCCCTATCCCCCAAATCAGCATACTAACTAGCAAGCATGCACACATACAGACCCTGCATCTCAACATACACTGCACTTACACTGCAAAACAAACATTCATGCACACCCGACACCCCCCACCCCTGCATCTCAACATACACACAAAAAACATTCAAATCCAAACATTCATACACATCCGACACCCCTCCCACACACCCCACCCCTGCATCTCAACATACACACAAAAAACATTCAAATCCAAACATTCATTCACATCCGACACCCCCACCCCGCATCTCAACATACACACAAAAAACATTCAAATCAAAACATTCATACACATCCGACACCCCCCCACCCCCGCATCTCAACATACACACAAAAAACATTAAAATTCAAACATTCATACACATCCGACACCCCCCCACCCCCGCATCTCAACATACACACAAAAAACATTCAAATCAAAACATTCATGCACATCCGACACCCCCCACACCCCCGCATCTCAACATACACACAAAAAACATTCAAATCCAAACATTCATACACATCCGACACCCCCGCATCTCAACATACACACAATAAACATTCAAATCCAAACATTCATACACATCCGACACCCCGCATCTCAACATACACACAAAAAACATTCAAATCCAAACATTCATACACATCCGACACCCCCGCATCTCAACATACACACACAAACATTTAGCAAAACAGACCCGACACACAAACACAAACAGACCACTTACCGGAGACGTGCTGGAAAGCAGGTAAGCTGGAAGTCGCTGAAATCGTACTACGGCTGGCGTGGTCCAAGGCTGAAATGCCTTCCGGCATCAAGCCTTATGGACCACGCCAGCCGTAGTGCTGGCCCTCCATTGGTGCAGCACACACGCACTACGTGGCTCGTAGGAGCGACGTGGTGCATGTGTGCTGAGCCAATGAGGGCCAGTGTTTTGTCCGGCCCGGAAGACAACAAAAACTTTCCTAATGGAGGGCAGTCGATGCTGCTTGCGGGCCGCCCTCCATTAGGAAAGTCTTTGTGCCTCGTGGGCCGGACAAAAGAGCATGGCGGGCCGCAACTGGCCCGCGGGCCGTATGTTGTGCACCCATGGTCTACATGCTCTAATAAGTTTGCCGGTGTAAGCAGTGGGTGAGGCTAAGGAGTTAACATGTTTTTTTAGAGTTAGCGTTGAATCCAGATAGAAGCCAAATGTCTTCACTTCTTTGGCAACTGGGATTATGTTGACGTCAATGTTGAAGGTGCTGTAGTTAGTGTCAAGTTTTTTTAGGTTATTAGCCGAGCCAAGGATCTCTGTTTTATCGTCATTCAGGCAGAGGCCATGGGTTTCCATCCATGCCTGAATGAGGATGTAAATTCTGTTTACTAAGGCTGTATCTGCGGTGAAATTGCCCCGAAATGGGAATGAGGATCTGGGTGTCATCAGCGTAATTAGTATAGGTGATGCCCAGTCTATCCAATTTGTCGAATAAAGGCTTATTAAAGATATTATACATGGTTGGTGAGACACAAGATCCCTGTGCGATGCCACATGTTGTTTGAATTGGGTCTGCTGATGCTGCAGTGGAGAAGACTCGCATATTTCTGTTGTCTAGAAAGTACTGGACACAGGCTATGGCTTCACTCGAAAAGTGGGCAGTCGATGCTAGGTGTTTGCATAATACTGCATGATCCACCAAGTCGAACGCTGCCGACAGATCAAGGAGGAGCAGCATAGCTGTGTTTCCTTTGTCATTGAGCTTGTCAATTTGCACTTTAAGGTCTATTAAAGCTGTCCCCATGCCATGCTTGGGTCTGAAACCCGATTGGCAGGAGCCTAGAAGTTGGTTGGTCTCAAGGTAATTCTGAATTTGAAGATAGGCCACTCCATCTATTATCTTGAGGAGGAATGGGATTGTTGTGATGGGCCTGTAGTTTGTTGGGATGGACGGGTCTAGTGTTTGTTTTTGGAGAAGGGGTAGAACACAGGATTCTTTCAAGCTGCTTGGGACAGTATTGGATAAAAAGGAGGCGTTAATAAGTTTAGAGATAAAGGGGGCTAAGTCTCTAGCTGCATCTTTAATTATTTGGGCCGGACAGTTATCTCCTTTTCCAGTTTGACGGTTTTAGGGATGCAATGATTTTTTCAGTTTCCTGGATGGAGATTTTAGAGAATTTAAACAGAGCCAAATTGGGCTTGTCATTAGGAGTGGTAGTGGTAGGTGCTTCGGCAGGGGTAGAGAGGCTTTTTTAGCTGCAATTTTAGTTTGCAATGTTATTATTTTATTTGCTAGGGCATTTTGAATACTAGTGCACCATTGCTTATCTTTGGGTACATTATCTGGTGGTGGTATAGGAGATTTTAGTTCTCGAAGGATCACAAACAGTTCCTTGGTATTGGAGCCGTCTTTTGAGATTCTTTCATTAAAGACTTCTTTTTTTGTTTGAATAATTTCTTTCTTATAATTGTTGGCACAGAGTTTTAAGTTTAGTTTATTTTCTTCCGTTGGGGAATGTTGCCATATAGTTTCTAGTTTCCTGTCTTCCAATCTAAGTTCTTTGAGGTGAGGGATGAACCAAGTATTACGGTGAGTCTTTTGTGTACTCTTGCGTACCTTAAGTGGGACAATGGTATCTAGGATCTTAGCCATAGTGTCATTATAGGAGTCCACCAGCGTATCTGGGTCGGAATTACTAGGCCAGGCGTTGATCACAGGAAGGAGGCGAGGTAAGATGTTGTCTAGTGTGATGTTTTTCTTCGATCTAGTAGGAAGAGGGGGTGCCATAATTTTATCTTTGTCTATTTGTTTGTTTAGTGTTAAATTAAAGTCAATTAAGTAATGGTCAGTTCAGAGTTGGGGTGTAAATCTGGTGATGACTGTTGGGCAGTTTAGGGTGGCTACCCAGTCTAGGGTTCTGCCTTTATCATGAGTAGGGGAGAGGACTTTTTGGATGAAACCATGTTCAGCAAGCATGGTAGCTATAGCTTGTGCTTGTTTGTCATCCAGATCGTTAAATCCTAAGTTAAGGTCACCTAAGATAATTAACTGGCATGAATAATTTATATTGTTGGCTAGTAGGCTACATATGTCCTCTTCAAATGAGCCTATAGGTCCAGGTGGCCTATATAAAAGGTAGATGGTTAAAGTGCGGCAAGGGGATATCGGCAGTTTTTCTGAGAGTAGTTCGCAGGATTTTAGTGGGGGTAGTGTAGATAGTCTTAAGTCCAGGTTAGCTTTGACAATGAAAGCTAAGCCACCTCCTCTAGAGTTAGGTCTGACCATTCTTAAGAGTTGATAGTCCTCTGGTATAGCTAATGTGAGCGCTGGGCCTGCTGCCTCATGCAGCCAAGTTTCAGTGACCGCTAGGAGGTCAAGGTTGTCGGATGTTAAAATATCGGCTATTTCGATGGCGTGAGCGACGATAGATCTGGCATTAATCAGCGCTCCAGTTATCGTAGTTGTATTAGGTGATCTCTGGAGTTTCAGGGTTGCTGGTATGTGTTCTTTTGTTTTAGTATCTGAAGTGGTTTGCATGTGGGGTTGCATCATAAGCGTAGTGGTTAGTTTAGGGTAGGTACGGCAATTTAGGTAGGTCTCACTGGGCATTTTAGGTTCATAGAAGGAAGAGAATCTAGCTCGAAGCCTAGTATTGCTGTTCAGTGTAAGACAGAGCGCATATTTAATTTGATCCATGGTTGTAGAGATTATTTGTATGAACAGCAGTGGTAAAGTGAACAGTTGGGTTTTGCTGACATACATAGTAAGGCAGTTGGTAACAGCTGCAGTAGACTGGATCTGGTGGGCTAAGCTAAAACCTCGTTGGCATAGGTTAGGGTAGGCTAATTTCGAAAGCGGCTAGTGGCTAATATAGTCTATGTTCGTCTAGGCATGTCTGGCTAGATTCAGCCAAGGCACAATAGTCCGCAGTGGGCAGGGTTCAACGTAGGTACCGTGGGCTAAGTTGAGCATAGGCACAGTGGGCTAAATACAATGGCATAGGCACAGTGGGCTAAGTTGAGCATAGGCACAGTGGGCTAAATACAACAGCATAGGCACAGTGGGCTACGTACAACAGCATAGCACAGTGTGCTGAGTACAGCATAGGCACAGTAGGTTAAATAAAATGGCATAGGCACAGTGGGTTAAGTTGGGCAGAGGCACAGTGTTTGCAATAGACAGTATTCAGCATAGGCAAAATAGCCTAGAAACATCCTGGGCTCAGTGTGATAAGTTGTTGCAGTGCGAGCAGGGGCACAAGTGTGTGGCGGGGAAGCACTGGCTTTCGTGGAACGCCACACAAGTACACAAGTACACAAGTACAGTGCTCAAACACAGATCCAGAATTCGCTCTGAGCAATAGGCGAGCAGCCAAGGTAAGTTACTAGCAATCAGAAGCAATCCGTATTAGCCTATCCAATGAGAAATATGACACAATAACAGTAATTAAAAGCCAGTAATGGTACTAGTGGTACCTTTCGGGGCCAGTAGGCTAGCAGGGCTGTGCACTAGCACGCAAAGTGTGCAAGGACAGTGATTCCAAGTTTGTTTGCAGTATTAGCCTTGTCTAAGCAGGTACGCTCAAATCATGATGCATAATGTGCTGCGTAGTGCAGTTAGCAAAACAGTAGGCAGGGTAAGCCACATTACGTTCGTTAAGCATGATAGAGCAGGCAGTGATTCAGTGCATGCTGTAAAAACAGCAGCCGCAGGTAGATTTATGGTGGTAGTTCATAAATGTAGGCATATGCAGACTCAATTGTACATATAGGATAGGCAGTGTTAGGGAATCATTGGTAAGCAAGGCAAACATGGTAAGCACAGTGAGGGTGGATTGGCAAGTGGCCAGGAGGTAAATAATCTGAGGTACGGGCATCGGACCATGGAAGGTAAATCAGGCAAGATAAAAGTTATTTCCGGATAGTTGTGAAGAGAGTTCAAATCTGCTTACCCGGATGGCAGTAGGTGCTGGCAATACAAACAAGCATGGATAGTACTATTAGAAAGGAATGTTATAATATCAGGGGAGCTTTGATCTCCTCTTTGAAGATGCGTTTGGGTTTAAAACACAGTCATCCCTGATTATTAATATTTATTGGCACAAGGAAATAGGGACATTGAACGTTTTTCTGGGCCAGCTATCAGGCCTTATGGACGATTGGCTGAGCGCTTGTTCTAATGGGCTACTTATTGTTGCTGATGATTTGAATTCCTTGTGCTGTGTGGAGGAGGGCAACGGCGGGTACACAGTATCTGCAAATGTTGTAGATCCAAGGTCAGACAAACCGACAAATGAGAAATTGTGGGTTGCATTTATGTCTTCTTTTGGGTTGCATTTACTGAATGGGAATTTTGCTGGGGAAATCCCCATGAGACCTACGTGGCATAGGGGTCAGTCCAGTTTAATTGGGCACTATTTATATGCCAGTAAATGTTTATATACCATATGTGAGGACTTTGATGTCTGCAATCGAGTGGAGTGATCATAATATGTTACATGTAAGTTTGATTTTTGGATTGATGTCTCTTCAGTACTGGGCCCATTAACTTGGTGGTCAGTTCTGGTAATACGAGACTTACGTGGAATGACAAGAATTTGACCAAACTCAATGAAACAATTGGAAATGTCTGTAGCGTAACATCTTCGGTTTGGCAATTGAATACCTTCAACTACAATAACTTGTGTTCATTTATTAATTGTAAAACACTGGGGGTATTCTCAAACTATGAACTTACAGCAATGGATCAGAAAAGAGCCAGGAAACATCTACATACCTGTGATGCCCTAGTAAGTGAAAAGAAAAAAGATTAAATAGAGACATTAGCTTGATTAAGAAAAATATAAATGGAATGTCTCTGATTAATGAGTCCAAGAAATTAAGACAAGTCTATAAGAACTGCCGCCATCAACATCATCATTCAATGGTTCAAAAAGACAGTGAAAAAATGTCTGTTCTTACAAAAATGGCTGTTGTAAATTTCTGGGATATAAGTAATGATTTGGCAGTGGAATCAATTAGAGAAACAAATTAACCTAATCCTGGAAATTGTCTAGGCCGAGTACTTTGGGAATTTATATGCTAATCCAGCTTGCCGCAAGGGACAGGAATTTGGATATCTCAACAATCAATGGTGAATTGAGGTTGATCAGGCGGACATTCTGATTGTAATCGGTAGAGCAAGTTCTTCTAGGGCAGCTGGACCTAACAATCTGTCTGATGAACTATTTAAATTGGCACCAGATTTGTGGGCTACCATCTTGTATTCTTTGTTTAGCCAAATCGTCAGTGATAGAGTTATAGCCAAAACATGGGAAACTGCATACGTGATTCCCATTTTTACAAAGGTAAATCGAGTAAACCCCCAAAACAATAGGCAATAAGGGTTGTGGATGCTGATAGTAAATATTACCCTCTGTAATATTAAGAGACCTGAAAAAGTGGGCAGTAGATGTGGGTAGACTCAAAAAGAAATAAACCGGGTTCAGGAAAAACATTGCGATGACCCTGAATGGCTTTATCCTTAAATACAGAAACAGCTTGGAGAAGAGGCAAAAATTAGCCTGTTTATTTATTTTATTTTTTTATTTTATTTTACATTTGTAGAGCGCAGTATAGCCCAAAGGCATCAAGGAGCTATTACATGAAAGTGTACGTAGGCAAGATTACGGTTCCAACATGTGGTTACTTGGTTACAGTAGGGAGGTGATAAGTAACAAAATACAGTTGGGTATATTTTTCTGGGGGTACAGAGTGAGAACTGGGGGTTTAACAGATCAGACAAATAGCGAAGTTTTGATGGCTTTGTGGAAGGTTTATGCTGCCTCCACTGATCTGTCTGCAGCCTTTGATCTAGTTGATAGAAATGTGTTATGGAATAAGCTTGCTAATTGAGGACTCCCTACAGGTTTATTAAATATTATTGTACATCTTCATGAGAGCTCCAAAGTGCAAGTGCGACACAGTAACAATGGAGACCTCACTAAGAAAGTCTCGACAAGTTCCGTCTTAAGTCAGGGTTGTGTTTTTGCACCCTGGCTGGTTTACTGGTATGTGTCGGACATAGGTGAGTATTTAGAGAGTAGCTTTTATTTCTCTGAAACTCGTTGATGTTAAAATTACACGGCTAGTTTATGCAGATACTTTTCTGCTCTTTGACAACACCCAAATTGGTCTGCAGAGGTTAATTATTGCTTTTGACAACGATGCTGCAGGTAACTGCCTAATGATGAATCCAGCGAAAACAAATAACTTTGTAATATGTGCCTCTAAAATCTCTGCTGTTACACATGGTTCTCAATCAATGCCAAATTGGAAACAATCAGTTACTCGGTTTATTGGGGTTTGCCATTGTTTCGCAGGCAAATAAAACACATTTATGGGATTTTTAATGACATAAAGCAACTATGCTGGCAGATGCAAATAAATGCTAAATATGGGAAATTTTCGCTGATTCCATTAATAAGGTTTTATAAATGTAAAGTGATCCCCAAAATTATTTGTGGGTTAGAGGTTTTACAACCATGGGTGATCGACAAATTGGATATGCTTGAGGTTGAGGATTTAGCAAAGGGTATTCAATCTTCCTGGTTGCGTCCCTGCCTCAGTGATCCGCCTCAGTCTCTGAAAGCAATAGCAAAATGGAGAATCTTATTGTTTTATTGCAAAAATTTTGAACCCCCAAATGATTCATATTATTGTGATGTGAAGCACTTATTCAATTAATCTGTAGAGACTGTAGTTTCACGTTTTACAAATAATTGTATAGGAATTATGACTGAGATGAACTTGACTTCTGATCTCTTGACACAGAACCTCTGTAAAGCAAAATTGGCACTTTGTGACAGGGATTTGGCTGACACTTGTGAATTATCTCATAAGTATAGTTTGTTTTCCAATTAAGAAATTAACATAAGAAAGAGATATTTTAGCACTTTATTTGAAGAGATCTGATAAGTATTTACGTGGTAATTTTGTGAGATTTAGAATGAATTTATTTCTTACGGGAGAGATTTAAGTGTTTGCAAGCTATTGCCAATTGAGTTGTCCTTTTGTTGTTTTTGTGAGAATATAAGTAAAAGACCTTAAACTGCTTAGTGACGAAATGCCCAGCTTTGGCTAACCTTTGCATGATGCACTTTAAAGAATGTGTTCATAGACTTGATTTTATTGATGTAGATAATCTGTGGCAATGTATTTTATGTGGTAATTGTATGTCCTTGATTATAGCTGTATTGAAATTTTTGATGCAGCTGAAACTTATTTAATGCTGGGATAGTGGTGGATTCATTATTTTAAGATGAGTTTTATTTGATGAGACTGAATGTACTTTCTTGATGTATTTTGGATATTTTTATTGATTGTGATAACAGAATCATTTGTTGTGTAAAAGGTTGATATGTTATTAACCAAAACAACAAAGAACAAGAAAGAAGTTGTTCAAGGGCAGCACTTGGACAACCTCAAGTGCTTGTCCACAGACTAACACACAAAGCATGAGCAATGTCACACTGACACAGTGGCACTTGTGTATCACCCACCGTAGAGGACTAAAGGCTCTCAATTTCTATGTCCTATACTCCACACATAAAAAAATAAGACTTTAAAACTGAGTAGGACTTAGCATGTAAAGATTTGTGTTTCTCATCAATTCTCTCACTGAAATGTACAGTGTGTGCCAGTGCAGTGGCAAACGTTTCTCCCATTCAAATGGATTGTGTCCTCCCACATATTCCTCATCTTTGATATTCGATATGCAGCTTTAGCTGTTTTGGAAGAAACTTTCGGCAGAGGGCGCTGTGCGTCGATGCAGTCGACTCGATTTCCCTCGAGGGCCTCCGTCTCGAGGATGATATCATCGAAGGTATATATAGCATGCACTGCACCCGTTGGCTCAAGTTCTGTGTTTTGAGAGGTGCATCCTGACAAGGTGAATGATTGGTGTTTTGTATTTTTTTTTAAACCTTTGAGTGAATCTTTTAAGACATGAAGGGGCCTAGGCTTGTGGGAGGGAGGAGCCTGAAAAAAAATGAATATACTTTTGGAACCACAGGGACTTAAGCTTGGGAAGGGAACCCTAAGACTCCCAGAGACATTGTGAACTACCTTATTTTGCTGCAAGAGCCCTACCAGGAGGTTCCCAATGCCACCCCTTTTGAATTGAAATATTTTTGTACTCGTAGAACTAATCCTGATGCCATGGCTAATGAAATCCAGCCTTCATTTGCAATTTATTTTTACACAACACAGAGAGAGTTTGGTTTTGGACTTATGGACATCGGCTCTCCTTAGAAACATCAGTTGAGGGAACAACCCGATTAGAGTTAGGGCCAGTTAGGCATTAGACCAACCCTGCAAATCTTTAAAATAAAGATTTTTCAAACTGTTATCCTTGAGTCTGTGTCTCACATGATACCATGCCTGCATCACACATTGAAAATACTGAATCAGTACAATTGATCATTGCTTAACATCAAGAGCAGGCTTCTTTCCACTTAATCAAAGCTGCTCATTATCACCTGGTTTTGGGGGTACCATGGTTGCAGTTACACAATTCCTACATTAACTGATCTGCTGGAACTTTGTTTTTAGGTTTGGAATACTGTGTTCAACATTGCACTGTGTCGGAGCCAAGAATTTCCATCCACTACAAAGATACATCTGCAGTCACTCAGCAAATACTGGTTTCCCATTTGCAGCAAGTACCTCCTGAATATCAGGATGTTCAAGATGTATTTTCTGAGTCCATGGAAAGAACATTACCTCCACACAGACCAGGGGATTGCTCTATTGACACTGTGCCTGTGGCTATAATTCCCTTTGGACGTATATTCATACTCTCTATGTCTGAAAAACAAGCCCTCAAAGAATACCTTGATGTTAATCTATGCAATGGATTAATCAGAATCTCCAAATCTGCTGTGGGCGCTTCTTTATTCTTCGTACCCAAAAAGGCCACTGCAGAACTTCGTCCTTGTCTGAATCATAGGGGCATTGATCAAGTCACCCTAAAGGAAAAATAACCTTTGCCCCTGATTGTGGACATATTGGAGGCTCTCAGGGGAGCAGTAATTTTTTCTAAGTTAGACCTCAGGGCGGCTTATCATCTGCTCCGCATCCACGAAGGAGATGAATAGAAACCGGCCTTCAGAACACCATTTGGCTACTATGAGTACTTGGTTATGCCCTTTGGACTTATGAATGTACCATACATATTTCAGAGGTTTATGGATAGAATCTTCTCAGATCTGCTGTTCCATTATCTCATAATATATCTTCGTGATATACTTATCTTCTCTTCCAAACCGGAAGATCATGTGGGACATGTACATCAGGTTTTGACTCGATTAAGACAACATCACCTTCTGGTGAAACCAGAAAAATGCCACTTCAATCAGTCTTCTGTTTCTTATCCGGTTTTTATCCTCTCTAAATCTGGAGTTTCTATGGATCGCCGAATAGTCTCAGCTTTTGTGGATTGGCCAGTTTCTTCACCTGTTAAACATGTTGAACGTTTTTTGGGACTCGCAAACTTTTATAGAAAAGTTATGAACAATTTTGTCACCATAGTCCTAGGTATTACATCCTTACTTAAAAAGGGAATCTTATTTCACTGGTCAAAGGAAGCAGAAGACACATCTCGTAATCTAAAGGAATGTTTCACACAAGCTCCGATACTCTGCCAGCCTGATGTCAACAAACCTTTCATTGTTGAAACAGACGCCTCAGACCATGCGATAGGCGCTGTAATTAAACAACTGCAAAGTGATGGGATTGAACACCTCCTGGCTATCTGTCAAGAACATTGAATGACAGTGAACGGCACTATTCAGTCCTAGAAAAAGAGCTGATGGCTATCTGACAAGGTTTTCTTGAATGGAGACATCGCTTGTTAGGGGATGTATGTCCCCTACAGATACGTACAGACCATAAATATCTTCAAGCCTTGCAACCATTGGAATGTCGAAACAGCTGTCAAGCCCAATGGGTCTTTTTTGGTATCAGGTAATATTATCCCCATATATATGGTCGCCATAAATAATATCGCCGGGAAAAGGTTGTGGCGATATTATATGGGTGACCATATATACGGGGACAGAGGCAAAAAAAACATATTAAAAAAAAAGTTTGGGGGCTGCGGGGGTGTCCCCCGCATGTTCCATGCAATAATGTCGCCACAAAAAACGGCCATTTTCCGGCGAGATTTTTGCATGGCGAGATTTTTGTGGCGACATTTTTACATGGAACCCTTTTTTTGTGCTCAATAACAGTTTGACCTTATGTACATTCCAGGCTCACAGAACAAACTTGCAGACAGTCTGTCATGCAAAGACACTGAAGCCATTGGACCAACTATGACTTAAATTGTTTTTCAGGAGAAAAGATCCATCCATCATGTGACAAGTTTATGGATCTTAGAAAACAGGAATCAGTGAAATCCCCTTTCCGGTCTTCAATATCCGCTGATAATCCTTGGAACTTAAGAAAATAATAGCATCTGCTTTACAAAGACCATCACATATTTGTTCCTACAGAACAAACCAGAGTGACAGTATTACATCTATGGCATGAGTCTCTTTCTGATGGACACACAGGGATCACTGCAACCAGACATCTTATTCTTCATTATTTTTGGTGGCCAGCTATGAATTCTGCAATAAAACAACATATAGAATCTTGTGTTCAGTGTGCACTAACCAAAGAACTAAAAAGACAATCCTGTGGGTCTCCTCATATAACCCGAGTTACTATCACGACCATGGCAAATAATTGCTACAGACTTTACTGTGGAACTTCCAAAATCCAGAGGCTGTACCACAATTATGGTAACAATTGATTACTTTTCTAAAATGGCTCATATTTCATCATTAGCCAAGCTTGCCACTGCCGCTTAAATGGTTCTTATCTTCTACACAGATATATTCAGGTTACACGGCCTACCTGACACTATCATTTCTGATCGTGGATCTCAATTCATCTCACGTTTTTGGACTGATTTGTGTCATCTAACAGGTGTTAAAAGAGCCAAGTCTTTGGGATACCATTCACGGAGCAATGGGATCACAGAGAGAGTAAATCAAACCCTTGAACATTATCTTCAATGTTTTCTGACCAATGTTGATGAAGATTGGGTCACTCTTCTTCCGGTGGTGTAATTTTCTTATAACAACTCCATTCATTCCTCCACGCAAATTAGCCCTTTCTTCTGTACCTATGGGTACCATCCAACAGTATTACCGATACAAACTACGGAAACTACTGCACTCCCATCAGTGGAGCAATGGGTCACTGGCATTCAAGACATTCACAAACTTACTTTGGAACAGTTGGAATCTGCAGAACAAACTACTAAATGCTATGCTGATTGTAAAAGGAAGGAAGACCCATCTTACGAGATTGGAAAGCAACTGTGACTTTCTAATAAATACTTATCTCAACACCCTTGTCCATCAAAATTGTCTCCAAAATACTTTGGTCCTTTTTGGATAAAAGAAAATAATCAATCCAGTGGCATATGGGCTACAACTACCCCCTGGTCTCGGATCCATTCCACCTTTCATGTCTCCTTGTTGAAACCTTACAGTAAATCTTCTCTTCCACGGAAACCTCCACCTTTATCAGTATTGGTGAATCAAGTTCCAGAATTTGAAGTCAACTGCATCTGAGATTCCTGTTAACGACGTGGGAGACTCCAGTATCTAGTTCAGTGGAAGGAGTATCCCCTAGCGAAAGGTCCTGGGAACCCAGTAGCAACATACATGCACCTATTCTGGTACGTTGATTTCATTGGCTACACCCAGGAAAGCCCGGTGGAGTGAGCCATCTGAGGGGGAATACTGTCATGAATAAACCACTCAAGCACTGGTCCCTGTGGTCTAAATGAAGATTTCCCTATAGATGCACTGCTAAAGCACACAGTTCCAAGATGGCACCCTTTTTGTCTGCATCTTTTGAGACCTCTGAAAGTCCAAAATGACGCTCTGCAGCTCACGCAGAGCGGGACCTCGCTGCGACAACAGTTATCAACCACATTCGGAACCGCTCAGTGCTCCCGGTTATATTTCCTTGCCCGTGATAATTTTGCTTTTGCTCTCTTCCTGCTTGCTTCCTATCACTCCCTGTGCTTTGTCCAGCTCCTTTTCTTCTTGCCTTCCCTGGACCTCTTCCTGGTTCATCAGTGCCGTGTTTGTTTCTTACATGGATCTTTCTCCAGGCTTTTCCTGTACTCATGGCTGTTCTTCCTGATATGTCTTGTTTTCTGACCAGTCCTTGCTTTGCACACTTTGGATTTAACACTATTGGCTGCCTGGAAACGAACTACCATCTCCTTGCTGTGCACACTTTGGATTTACCACTACCATCAACACTACACTGCCTACTTCAATACTCATCCGGTTTGTTCACCCATTTGGGTTTTTCCTGATAGGCGATTGGCTCTAGGTGTTTCCCTGACCGGTGTCTATTTCATCAGGCAGGGTGGCGTCCAGAGACAGTCGCCTATTACTGCATGACTCCCGGATTACCCAAAGAAAACACCAGAACAAGAAAACCAATTTGAACTCGGACTCCAAGACACAGGTGAGACATAAGACCCATTCCTCTGAAGGCTCTACGTGTCCTTCTGATTCAGAACCTGACACTCAGCTGGCGAAGGTGGGGCTGTTGGCTGTGTGTGAGTGCTCTCCCCAGATGGAGGTGGTGGCAGCACTGTGGGCTGCGAATGCTCTCCCTCATGCACATTAAGCATCCATTCTTTCTTGGGCCCCTCTGTCTCTCCCTCAAAGGCCTTCCAGAGCTATGATATCGTAAGCTTCTTGCCCTTGTATATGGCATGTATGTATGTATGTGTACATGTGCTGGAGTACATCTTTCGAGTGGGTGCCCTCTCGGGTCATGGCATATACATCTTGCTAGTAGTCTTTTTAATCCACTCTTTGTGGTTCTTAGTAATTGTGGTACTATATCTAGGGAATGCTTTACATAGGTGGATTATTAGGGTATCTGACACGGTAGCAACTTTTAAGCAGTGCACAGCTTGGCACTAAACAAAAGACCAATATGAACAATAAATAGGGTAGCAATAATCAAAATAAACTTCGTTCAAACAACCCACTCACAGTGTCCCCTTGCTCGAAACTCCCTCCCACTCCAAATACTCATCACCATTAAATCAATTTTCATTGCCATGCCTCAATACTTCAATCCTGCTTCTACATTACACCAACAATAACCACTCACAATCTAAACCATACTTACTGTCATCAATCTCCTCCTGACAATACTATCTGCTATGCTCACAATACATAGGAAAAATACCTCTATAGGACCAATCTTAAAACACAAAAACAATGCCGGTAATCAACAATGTAATCAATTTAAACACAATACAACACAATGAAATACACCTGTCTTCCGGTTTTCCCCTTGGGGTATCCTTATCCATCTCTTTGACTCCCCCAAAAAGAGGTTGGGCCCTCAGGGGCCAATATGCACAGCCTTCCAAGACCCTAGTCCAGGGATATCCTTTATCCACTTCTCTGTTTCATAAATACTACATAAATAAATATCCCCACCCCCAACTGTTACCCCACACATACCATACTCACATCTGCAGATCTTTGAGGGTTTGTGGCATTCGGGACCGGTCCAAGACTGGGGCAGGAATTCACTCCAAAGCAGGCTCCTGCCGACCTCCTGTTCAGTTGTGCAAAAACACCACTCCAGACTGGTCCGCTCTCCTCAGTGAAGGATGGCTGGGGTCCCAAAGAAAAAACCCTAAAGAACCATCCTCTGCTACCAGATGTTAATCAGGGCCCCAAAAGACAGCACAGCCCCCTATCTGATATTTGCCAACTAAGAGGTGACGCAGAGGATGTGATATGCAAAATGCGAGGCAACCCCGCTTTTATTAATAATATGCAAAAGCTGGGGGAACAGGAAACAGCAGTTTATATAATACAAATGAGTCACTTTTGAAGTCATCATGATCAGCAAGTTACAAAAATCTATCTCTACGGTTCATTGGCTCTCCTTGCTAAGCTACATATAATTCATATATGCCCCACAATAATGATTGGATGGCTCCCCCATGTAAGGTCCCATCCAGGAGACATTCCATTAAATGTGCTACATCACCATTCTTTAATATAACTGGCTGGCACTAAAACTACTTCTGCAGTGGTGCAAGGGTACATGTTTATCAGTTGACATGTTGTCAGGCTATCCTTGAACTGCCGGGCATGAAGAAATATGGATGCGGATGGGGGAGAGGAACAAGTGTATCACTCATTTTTCTTAATTAAATAAAACAGCCCATGTTATCACTGCAATGATGTTTCCTGAGTTCTAGGACTTTGTCCTTGCGAGCCTGCCAGGTTCCGGCCCTCCTGTCTTATAACAGTAAATGCGTCATCTTGCCTTGGCACATTATGAATAACTATTGTTATGAGTCATTTTACTTTGACCACTTTTAAGATTTCCCTTTCTGCATTTATTTTTATTTTAGCCGCATCTGTGCCTGTGCGTTACACCTAGCCGATTGCTGGGACACAAATCTATCAGCTACTAGGATATTTCCTGGGCAGCTCATTCCGTCTCATGGACTTCAAACATTGCCTGCGTGCTATTATAACTAATTAATTCAAGCGGTTGAACGCTCGCCGCCGTAGACACGGATATCTTGTGCACCTTGTTCCTTCATGAACAACTCCTCTTTTAGCCTTGACATCCCTTTCAGGCAGCTAACGTCCAGTCACTGCAGACTCTTCTGAATTAACTGTATTTGTTTGAATAGTGTGCTTTGCTGTGAAGCCTTCTTAAAGCTACAAAACTTTATTTCTGAGCTGTTCTTATGCAGTTTAAAATGGCAACTGCAGGACACATTTACTCTTGTGTCTACCTAGCGAGTCCTGGTGCATACTGGTCATATGCCACCCCTTCCTATGGGTATGCAGCATCCTTTGTATACCTGCAATCTTCTGCCCTACTTGTGTAATCAGTCCCACAACTGTGTACACTCTTTCCTGTCACCTAATCAGTCCTATTTGAAAGCACACTGTTTTGCCTTCATGCTAAGCCCTATCTGTTTCCTACTTGTGTAGCACAACTAGCTATTCTTTATGGCAGCTGCATTTCTAGGGGAGTTTAAAGGGCAATTTCAAATGTGTCCTTCCACAGCTTATATTTACGTTTCTTCTGAGGCAGGTAGGGGGCAGAGCTTGAGCATGATCTCTAGTCAATAACTGACTCTCTACATCAGACTTGTTATCAAATATAGAGATCTCTTATCACTGTTATATTCCTGAAATTCGCTTGTGATTTAATGCAAAGCAGACAGAAACACTCACTGGTGCTATTTATCCCCTTTCTCACTCTCTTAGAGGTATTTTGAAAGAGTACAAATGGAGTGTACAGGCTGTCCACCTTGGAATAACCTCCTATTAGAAAATAATTCATATGGTTAGTCTAGTATTGCTCTTTATTTTTTTTTTTTTAAATGTGTGCATTTTGGAATCATTAAGTCCTTTTACACATAGAAAATCCATAAATACAGTAAAATAACGTTATAAATACAAGCAATATTTCATCAAGGAAAAAAACAGAAATATACATTTCATGCTAAAATTCATCCATTCATGTATCCATTCATTCATTATCTTCAGGTAGACAGTCAATTGTAAAAGGATCCATTGCCTTCATCTTAAGCCATATGTGAAAGGGGGCAGCTGTAATAACATATGATTCTCCACAGTAGTGCATGCTCCAGAACTGGACTCAGCAATAATTTACAAATTTGGCATATCCCCGTATATAAAGAGCGCTAAGAACCTGACAATCAGTGACGACATGTCGCGCTGTTTCCACCTGAGAATGACATAGTCGACAGAGGCACTCTTCTCTTTTCATCCTCGTCCATTGCCCGGTGTATCCCAGAACAGGGAGTATATCAAATCTAAGGTGGAGTATAAATCTAATGAGACCAGAGAGATAAAGTGTAACAAGATGCAGAGAATCTCAAAATTGGCACTGCTGACAATATACTGTGTACCTGCTCAATTTCGCCAATCTGATGAGGGATGCGATGCGATCATGAATACGGGATTTGCTACTCAGCCCGCTCATAAATACAGGGACATTGCATATATTGGAGTAGGCTAAATTAATATCTAGACAGTGTAGGCCCACCATGTTCTCCAGATCCTTGAACCATATGCTTTTGGAGCAGAGACTACCATGGTTCTGAATTAAGCATAGCAAAGAGGAAGTAGAGTTCCAATTAAATTTCATTTCAACCCAAACCTTATATGCCGTCACTTTCCATCGGGACAAGAGTGACTGTAAGCCCAGCTCTAAACGCAGGGCCTCAACTGAAATGGAATTGGGCAAATTAAGAATAGAATGAAGAATTATAGTCTTGAGTTTGGGGAGCCACAACACTGCCTTCAGAAGGAAGACTTCTAAGGCATACAAAACTAAACTGTTTAATTAACATGCTCCACTTGTTCCACTGTAACCTGTTAACCAAATGAAACACAATCCTGCGATTCTTGTCCCTACTCAAATGTATGTATACAATGTTGTGTTCATGTAACTAAGTAATCTCTCTGCAACAGCGCTGCGATGCCCAAGGGCCGATTGTGCACTTTACAAATGGAACTAAATAAAGAAATAAATAAAATAAGATAGTCGGTATAATCGACACCCTATATGCTATTACCAGGGCTTCAATAGATCTGCCACCATTATCAATAATGACCCTCCTGATAACCAGCCACTTAGCCCAGGTTTTAGTGATTATCCTTTCCTCTAAGTGGGCCAAACACAAAGATGCCGAAGCCTGCACGCCAGGATATTTATAATCATTTACGGGATCAAGACGGACACCGTCCAGGACCCAAGAAATGCTCCCTTTATGTTCCAGCCTTTTGCTACAGATCATAACCTTGGTTTTAGCATATGCATATAGCGCATTTAATGAACGCTGAAGCCCCAAGGCAGTCCTGCCCATGAACACCGTATCATCTGCGTACATAGGGCAGACAGTCTCCTCTCGCAAGGAGCAAAATTATGAGCTTTTATAGAAACTGCTGCAAATCTGACACATAAAGATTGTATAATAGGGGTGCCAGGGCACACCACTGCTTGACGCCTGTATTAGTGTGATAAGCCCCAGACAGGGAACCCTGAAGCGATAGTCTAACCCTGACCCTAGTGTTGGAATACAGCAGTTTAACAAAATATAACAGTGTATCATCTATTCCCCACGCTACCAGTTTGTCCCAAAGGCGAGATCGAATAACGCTATCAAAGGCAGCATTGTAATCTACAAAACATAGGTACAGTGGCATGTCAGGATATTTGTGAGCGTCCGATATGAGTGTCTGAAGAATCTAGATAGAGTGGGAGGTGTTAAAAACCTTTCTGAAGCCAGACTGTTGCGGGCCAAGTAACTTTTCTCTTTCAGCCCAGTTGTTCAACAGCTGTAATAATAGGTGCACAAAAAGTTTCGAGCTGCAATCTAGCATAGCTAACAAGCGAAAGAAGGAGGGGTCAGCGCGCGATCCCTGCTAGAAACGGGGACCAATATCGAGTCTCGGCAAGATTGTGGGATCAACCCGGTCTCAAAAATACAGAAGAAAAGCTGTTTCAGCAAAACAGCCCAAAACAGGGGGCGCCTCTTCATTACTGCATTGAAGAGGCCGTCCAGGCCAACAGCACAAGAGGACTTGGAGTTCAAGATCATTCCCTCCAAGTCTGCTTTGGCCACATGGTGGCAGACAGTGGTTTTGATCATAAGAATAGCTGGGGGAGCACCACTTGGTTCATCAGAGCAAAAATAGAGATCAGAGATGTATCTACCCCAATCTGCCTCAGCAACACAGCAAACTTCATGTGCCTTGGTATTAGCTCAAAGGAACCCAGCATGTTCCATAATGTCTTGGAATCGTCAGTAGAAATCCAAGTGTGTAGGAGCTGCCATCTCGCAGAAGTATAGCTGATTTTATGGCCCTTTAGCTATTGATTTTTTAGGATTTTAAATTGATTACTGTATTCCCCTGGCAATTTAGCCAGGTTCCGCTTGATGTATCTAACCGCGGACCTGAGCTCTCTTTTCTTAGCCGCAATTAAAGCATCATAATGGGGCACCCTGCTTAGAGGATTTAATGCCTTTGATCAGCTGTTTATGGCCAAAAAACATCAATTAACAGCCCCATACCCCAATGACATATATCTAAGACAGATGCCGTTGAAAGCTCTTCCCTAGTCAATGCTCGATGAAAACTGTCAATATTGGCTGTGAACCAGAGTAATCGATCGCCTGATGAGTTAACCTGAGGACTAACCCTGAGGTACTCCATACGTTTAATATCCGCTTTTTTGTAAGCCATCCTTAATGTGGCATGATCACTCATTAACTAGTTGGGTAAGAGGTTGAGGGGCCAGATTTCTAATAGCATTGTTTACAAATATAAAATCAATTCTACCAGGGCTTACCTCATTGCCCATATTGCATTTATTAGGGGAGATTCCACAGGCAGCGGACTCAAGTCAAACGTTGACAGGACCTCTCACCCCTCCCTTGCTCGCTTCTTTGCAGCAGACCCCTGATGACCTCCAGCGTGGGACTCTCATTCTACCCAACAATCCACATTAAAATCACCCGTGGAGTATGATGCCACGCCTTCGTCTTATGCAGCCATTCACACAATGTATTGTGCACACTATCAATAAGGCTAATGGTTATAGAACCTCTGGGAAGGTCATAAAGTGTTGCCACCAATGAACCACCCCCCTTTGCATGGAAGTCCGATACATAAACTGCCAAAAGGTTTTTCTCATCCCTTAAAATATAGAAAGGTGCCGAAGAATATTCACATCTAATGCCAATACAGAGACCAACTTTAGGGCATCCCAAAGAAGGCGGGAGGGGGCAGAAAAACAAGGAAAAGCCACCCAGAGAAAAGGGGGACGTAAACCAAGTTTGCTGGAGGCAAAATATGTGAGATGACAATAATTCTTTCGTACCCTTGGGGTTCATCAGGAATGAGCTATGACCTCAAGTGTTCCAAGAGAGTAATGTAAAAAGATCAGATACAGGTTCCTGAGTTCAATTCACTGGATGGACATGCGCCCACGCCCCAATCATTCTCCCCTTTGATGGAATAGACCCTTGATTGTGGATCACAACCTGAGTTGCTGCACCGTTCGAACCGGCAAGACCCTCCTTTAGCATATGCGGCCTAGGTAACTGATCACAGGCAGGGTAAAAAGCATAAATATCAAAGCCTAAATCATGAACAAGGAAACATTTTTGCAGACACAATCCACAATCAAGGAGGAAGCCAGTTTCGCCAATACCCAGTTTGTGTGGCTATAATAAGGAGGCAGCTCTAGGGTCACTATGCCCTCAGAGGTAAGACCACATAAGTCAAGGATAAGCTGCAGCAAGTGGAGCAACCATGTTCGGTTCAAGAAGGGGCTAGTCGTAGCAGGATCATGTTCTACGATCTTGATGAACTTTGAGCCAGATTTATTCCAGTGAATGTCTGTATGCATCTTCTCATTTGCTCCATGTCTGCTCCCAGTCTTCACACATGTGTGCCATGCCGCTAGGAGCGAATTAGAGAGGCCCTCATGAGTCAACGGCAAGAGGGGGCCTGCCCGGAAGGTCCCATATTAAGCACATTGGAATGGAACTCATTATTACAGTTTGTCGGGTCACCAGTAAGATCTTTAACTGTTGTAATATTAGACCGGATGCCCTTGTCCATCCTTAGAGCACTGGAGGCCCACTTTTCAACTGAGGGGCCATGTAATATCACCTGGCGGGTGGCACCATTGGGTAAGTTGTTAACCGCTAGATAGTTGTCAGATGAAGAAGGTGCCAAGGTGGGATCTGGCAACTGTCGGAATATGGATGGCAGAGCTGCCGCCTTGACCGGAGTTTCCCCATTTTTTAAGGCAGGAGGCAAGCGTAGTCCACCCCCTGTCTTCATCCAACGCCTCTTTTTCTTCTTGGGTGAAACCCCTGGGCTGGCCAGAATTGTGTAGGGCTTTCTTTCTTGAGGCCGCTGTCACCCTCAACAGGGGGCCCTGCAGGGTCACAGGGTGGGGAGGTACTTCTTTGTTGAGGACCAAAGATGCCTCCTTTTCCAGGCCAAGTCTCCTCTTGGCTGGTACAATATCAACAGAGTCTCTAGAGGGACAAGGCACTGCTTTGGTGGTCTTAAGAAGGGCTTCCATAGATTTGTGGATCTGTTCCAGCATAAACTTAATCAAAAGGTGATCCTCTGCCAATTTAGAGCAGAGAGAGAAGAGTGTTTCAAGTTTAGCCAAGATAGTTTCCGACGTGGAGACTGTCACAGACAAGCCACCCCCCATAGTGCACTTTGGATTGTCCTCCTAGGCAAATTCCAATTCCTCCTCTTCACTCACCGAATAGTAAGAAAATTCTGGTGTTACCTGTTGTTCCAGGTTGGGAGTATAAAATAGATTAGAATTCCCAGGGATAATTTGACTACATTTGTTGGGTAGCAGAGAAAGCCTCTTCAAGTTAAGACAATGATTCAGCAGTGATTGGTTATTGTCAATCAAACAAGAGCTTTGCAGAACATTTACAGGATGGACGTCACACTACTGCTGTGCTGATTTCTCTGGCCACTCACTCCCACTCATGGGCATAGTAGGCTTAGCTTCAAAGTAAGTGATCATTTTCTTTTGTAAAGATTGTTGAGTTGTAGTAGTACCATGCTTAGTCGAAGGATGTGACTGCTTTGTCGATTTTTTCTTATTAAGTGGAAAGGGGCAGGATGGCTGTTTAGAAGCACAAGTAGCCAACCTTCCCAAAGCGGATTTGGTGGGGTTAAGTTTCCCCATTGTATCACTCCTCTGTCCCTGGTTAATTTGTCTGTTCCACACTCCCGCCGTTCCTTTCTTATTACCCAACAAGGGAGAAAAAAGCGAATAAGGTGTAAGAAAAGCAGGGGGAGGGAATAGGGAAAGAGTGATTCCTGTAATTAAAATAGTCAATGTGCAGCCGTGGCAGCATAGGCAGGAGCACCCTCTGTGAACCCCAGGAGGACAATGAAGTCAAGGTAAAGTCACGATGGGCAAGATACCCTAACAAAAAGGCTCATGCCAACCGCAACAGTTCAACAACCGTAGCTCCCCAATGTAATGCACTAAGCACAGTCAGTACAATAATTGGTGTATGCAACACAGAGGTATTAGGTACAAGAGCTCAAAGGCATAGCCTGCAGTTGCGCTTGTGCCAATGTAAGTGTAGCCGGGACCAGGAGGGCATAGGTAGCACTCAACGAGTGGGTTAAAATTCCGTCCTCTCACAGGGGACAGAGCGGGAGCCAGACAGGGTGTGGTTTGCACTCACCGCCCCCTCACCGCTAAAATGCCGGTACTCACCCCTAGAGCCTCCGGCACACGCTGGTTACATTGTCTCCCTCGCTGCAGGATAGTTAAGTGGGCTCCAGCTGCCGTTCACCATGCTGCCTGTCACCGCTTCACACTGGCAGAGTCCTCTAGGAACGGAGGCAGCAGGAGAGCATAGACCACCAAGCTGGCAAGCGGACAACAGAGGCGTGGTGAGGTTAGAGGAAAGGACCCACAAAGACATACTAAAACGTGTCAAGCCACACTGCTTACAGGAAAGGGTTAACGAGCAAACGAGCAGCCGCTTCCGACACGTTTTTCCGATACAGGTCAAGGTATTGCTCTTTATGAAATGCAAGTGAGGTAGTATGAAAAGAACACCTGCAACACAGGGCCAGTGGTCAGTGGGATCTCAGACCGCAGCAGGCTGGTCACACCACAGTGCGCCATTACGGACAGTTTGAAAGTGCATTCAGACAAGGCCTTCAATAAGAGCAGGTTTGTTTGTTTGTTTATCATTTTTAAAGCGCTCCACACCCGACGATATCTAGGCGCATTACAAGAATATGCAGTTTCTTAGTTACAATACAAAGGTTTACAGGTTATAATACAATATAGTACAATAAAATACATGGCTGGAGCAGTTGTTGGCCGTTAATAAGCAGTACTATACGGGGATACAGACGTGGTACAGGAGTTATTATCTAGTAGGAGGCATTAACATGGTGGGAGTTCTTTCGTAGAGAGCCAGAGTTTAAGGTTCTTCCTAAATTTGTAAAAGGATTGTTTAGTTCTTAAGGTGGTGGGCAAGGAGTTCCAGAGTTGGCCCGCCTTGACGTGAAAGCTACTGCCACCTGCTTTTATCAGTTTAAACCTGGGGACTCTAAGGCAGCCTAGATTGGTGGTTCTAGTGTGTCAAGAAGGGAGGTTCTTTTCGGTAAGGTGACGGAAGAACCATTTACTTGGGCAGCAACAACTGTGTTTTCACATATGATTTCTTCTGTAAAGTACTTGAATTACAATGTAATTAAACCAGCTTCATTTGTTTAGCAACGATTTATTGATATTGAGGAGGGTTTTGTTGCGTGACACAGAGGTGTAGTTTGGGGGTGACATGTGCGAGTCAGGGGGGTGCATTTTAGTGTTTTGACCTGGGCTCCAAGTTGGCTAGAAACTGCCCAGCTCGGATGACATGATGCCTTCCCTGTGAGATAAGGGATCACTGAACCCACTTTTACATTCTCTCATAAACTGGGGTTGAAACCCTGGCTAGAGTAATGTTTTTATATAAACTTGGGGTGACAAGTTCTTCCGGATCATTCCATTCCTGCTCAACTGTTACCTACACTCGTCTTAATACCGGAATCCTCTTGCCCCCATACCTTCGACCAGTACTGAAAACACAATCAGAATGACCTTCCCTCTGCCAGCTTCCTTTTCCTGTTCCGGGTCTATTCCTTAGTGACATGCCACTGTACGACTGCTGCCTAGCAACGATGTCAAATGCTTGGTCGCTTCCTCTCAGTCCACCTGCAAGCTTTCTTGACCCACCTCCTGCTTGCAAGTTGGCAACCGTAGCTGGGTGCTTCTTCCCAAATATGCTCTCCAGTCTAGGCTTCTGCAACCCACGTGGCTTCCGTGTGCTGCCATCACAATGGGCATCAGAGAGCACCCCTTCAATTCCCCTATTGTGGAAACAGTATCCTGGTAAGCATGCCGAGATGCTATAGCAGTAAACCGCGCCGGGCGGGGGGCTTTACGGGGACAGGTAGTGCCCGGTCTCCTGTTAAAGCCCCCACCCCGTCAGGGTTTATTGTTAAATTAAACCTTGGCGAAGAATCTAACTTTGTTAACATAAAAAACAGGTGACACTGTTTTGGCTAATGCTTGTAAGGTACTAAGCAGCAGTTGGAGACCCCTGTTTAGGGTGTGCCAACTACATGAATGAGCTACGCCTTTACATTATTTTTTTGTATTTTGCAAAGGGACCAGAATCAATATGTGAATACACCAAAAAACCAGGAAACACCCAACAATGAGACGTCGTTTTCTGTTACTGTCATAAAAATAAACCTCTGAAAATGCCGTATTCTATTACAGCTTTCAAAGAAATGGAGTGCCGAATATTTCCATTGGTTCCTGGTATATTCTGTATAAAAGAGAGGTATCCGGTGAGTAAGCATCATCGCTCCCTCAAGATTCCATCTGTGACAAAGGCACGACTTCTGGAACCAGCCGGCAGGATGGAGACAGCCAGCAAACTTGACCTGGTGGAGTCTCCTCCAGTAAGATTTTGTGTTTAACTTTCTTTACCTTATTCTGTTGTCTATAATATAAAATGCATGCCCTCCATTTCTAATGCTCTTATACAGAATGTCAAAGCATGAGGCGCCATCGAGGTTGGAGGTGATGGGTGGGTTAGCAGTGGGGGACAGAGGGTGTTTCACCGCATAACATGGACATTTCCTCTGCAAGTCACCAGGTATGACTGACCAACAGCACCGTCTAGCACAGGGTTCTGCAACCTGTGGCTCTCCAGATATTTGGACCACGATTCCCATGATCCCTCGCCATTGACTACTTTGGCTTGGGCTGATGGGAGTTGCAATCCAAAACATCTGGAGGGCCAAAGGCTGTAGTCTCCTGGTCTAGTCCTATGCTGCTCTTATCCACCAACAGTCACTATATCTGTAAATTCACAAGTTGCAATTACACCTTCAGCTGCTGATGTCATTCCCTGTATTGTTTTCAAATGTGGCTCAGAATACAGATACAGATCTAGATACCTTGTGTTTCGGATCTGAAATGCCTTTGAAACACATTACATTGTTTGCAAAGAAACTAATAATACTGTAAAAAATGAATTTAAAAAACGAATAAAATAATGTTTCATTATTAGAGTTTGCAATATATGTGTGGTATTTTCAGCTGGTCTAAAAATGTATTGTAATTTGACTGTCGCTCTATTGCATTTGAAGGGATCTTGGTGTCTTTGCGTTGCCTCTGGGCGGCAGGTCTCCCCGCTCCATGCTTCTAACACTGCCTCTCCTCTCCCCCTGCAGGTTTACTCCATATCCCCCAAGGGCTGGACCCCTGAGAAGCGGAAAAAGCTGGTGGTTGTCTCTGTGGTGGTGGTCATCCTGTCTCTGCTTGCGGTGGCAGCAATCCTGATTGGAGTCAAAATGTCCCAGGATCACACAGAGAAAGTGAGTACCCCTGGGTATTTCCAGCCAGAATGACAGATCCTAAGAACAGGCATGGATGTCAGTAAGGGGAGTATCCAGCATGCCAGGACTGGGGTGGGAGGGGGGTATAAACCATTAAAAAAGCAGTTTATTCAGGGGAGAGGGTAGGGAAGATATGGCTCACCCAATGAGTGGCAACAGAAGAAGGCAAGACCGAACCAGCCATGTCCTTGGATACCCGCTTCCCACTTCAACGATACCACTAGAGGCTACCTGGCATAAATGTCACTACATCTGGGGTCTGGGACCCCGCTACATCCAACTCTCTCTCCCTAAATACCTTGCAGCTATATCCCTTCGGTCCTCTAGCTCCAACTCTCTGCAGCTCAGACGTTTTTTTTCCAAGCCAAGCAGAGAGTGGGGGGGTAGATCTATCTATTCGGCAGATGCCTCCCTCTGGAATGTCCTCCATGCCCCTCTCAGACTTGAGCCAGACCTCTATAAGTTCCAGAAGCTTCTCAAGACCCTGCTCTTCTCTACTTCCTTCCCTCTCGTGCTGCCTTTCTAGTGCCCCCTCTGCCGCTGCGACTGATGGCCTGGTCCCCTCCCTATGAGTCTTGCAGGGCACCAGGCCCTCCTTGATCAGTCATTACCAGACACACAACCCCCCTCCCACCCAAATCAGCACTGCCCTTCCGGCCCCCTTCCCTGACTAGCCTTGTGGGTTGGGCATCCCTCCCGAGTCTGGTCCACCCCGTCACACTTAGCCGGTGGTCTGCCCCGGTAGCCCCTGGCACTTGGCCCCCTAGGCTGTCCCCAGCACTTGCCTAGCCCCTGGGCCCTTTCTTCCTTCTCCCCCTCCCTTAATTTTTGCCCCACCCGAACTGTCACTTACCACGTCACCCCCCCTGCACTTCCTGTTACTGCACTTGAACGAACCGAATGTCACAAGGCCTAATAGGACTGTTAGTGTTGTGTATCTCGACTGCCCCCCCCCCACCCCTTTGTCTTGTAGCGCCTGGAAAAACCTGTTTGCTGTATAGTGCACCTTATAAATATTTAAAAATTAAAAAATAGGAACATTCTAAAGTTCACCAAAGCAAGAAACGCAGGCAAACCACCACCCATTTTCTGGTTATGCTAAGAAAACACAGTACGGTATCAAAAGACGTAACATAATTCATTCACAACAAGATACTGACAAACTGTAAACATATGACTGGTTCAGTATGAAATTTAAGAAAAACTATTTTTTAAAGAGCAATATACTACTGCTTTAATTGAACCCGACATGTTTCTTCCCCATATTCCACAACAAAAAGTCGTTCTTTCAGGGGAAATTCTTCAGGGGAATAATTGCAGGGTAGCTATGTCACTGTGGTTCTTGTTTCACGGTTCACGGTCATACTGGCTGCCTGCAGATGTCAGTACTTCCGAAGTGTTGACACCAGCAGGCAGTCAGTGTAACTGTGCAGCACTTTGACATCTGTCTGAGGCATGGCTGGGGCTAGTTAGGGTGGGCCCTAGCAGGTCCCCAGCTCGGGAGCCCTTTCTGGAGACTCCCGGGGCTTGGCCCTGGCTAGTCCCAGCCCACTTACAGCCCTGGGTAAGGGCCAATGGCAGGGTTGCCAGATTGGGCTATTTCCCGCACAACTGGTCTACTCAAAGGTGCGGGAAATTACGGGAGCGTGCGGGTTGGGGGATTCTGGGCTGCTCAGCATGACAGTGCTTATGAAATCAAATATTTGCATTATCCACTGGTGGGAGTGTAATGTAAAGCATTGGTACTTGGTAACACCAGTTAATTTTCATTTTGAAGTGTGGACCTTTAGTTGAAAGGGTCACGAAAAGAGCCACATTTAGAATCATGCCTGCTTGCACGAGCAAACACTGCCCATGAGTCACGGCCTGCCTGAGGCGCACACGCAGGGAGGTTGGGGGCTGTGCAGCCAGCACCTTAACGACATGCAAACACACTTCTTGCGTTGCCAGTAAAGCCTTTCTTATGCGTGATGGCCAGGACATTTCCAACTGAAAGACCCCAAACAGCACCAGCTACCTTCATATCTATGCACACTTTCAAATCAGTTAAAGAGAGCAACAGAATTAAGCCCCTTTTTAACGATGTGTTTATACTCATGATGTCTACTAGCTTGACATGCAAAAAAGGTTGCTTTATGTCCATAGTCAAATGTTCTAATGCAGGAGGTTTGTGAATCTCCATACCTAACTTAGTTTATGATACAACTTCCTTCCGTGTGTCTCTCAAAGTAGTGAAACTACCATTGTTTTAAAAAGGAGATGTTTCAGGCTTGCATTATTTTGCATTCTGGGACTTATAGTCTTCCTTTCAGGATGTCAAAAATAAACCTACACTGATACTCTTTCAGCTTAACATGTTTCTATAAGGTTTACATGTTGTTGGGTTGCTGTCATTTGTGTCATTTGCAAGTACATTTTATAAGGCAGTATTATTTTAGGCCTTGAAATCTAAACCTCAAATATTTCTACCAGGTAAAGTTTGGTAGGTGCCTGGTGAAGTGCTTGAATTGCAGAGTGGGTTAAAATCCGTCATTCACTTTTCGTCAAAGTGTGAATCCCAGGCAAATAAGCGAATCTCCCTCTTGCATAACTGCACACGTTAGAGTCCTTATAAATTCACACTATATGAACAAAACATCCCATAACAGTGGGGCAGATTTAATAATTTTAGGGACAATATGTTGTACTGTTCTTCTCCTGTCAGTGGCCGCCAGTGCCGCCCCCTAGAATTGCATTATTGTTGCATTGCCCCCCCCCTCAGTCCCACACCACTTCATGTGACATGCAGATACATAGTCTCACCGAACATTCAGTGCACCGGAGATGTGTGTACAGCAAGTAACAGCAGCAGAACCAATCCTCATGTCCTCCTCTGCTGCCAGTCACAGAAGTTGCTTGGGCATCCAGAGCACTGCCCCAAATGTGAATGGGTGAAACCCTGCTGTATGCCCTGTTAGGCTATGTTATTGAATATTGTACTGCGTGCCTTGTGCCACTGTCAAGGTTTCTAGGAGCTTCGGGCACTGCAAGAGGTAGGGTAGAGAACTCATTTACTAGCAGTGGGAAGCAGGGCAAGATTGCTTTGTTGCAATGCTGATGTGTGCAGATCTGAAAAGAGATGGCTCTCTGTAGGGAGCTCGTTTTAGATATTTTGTGAGCTGTCTGTAGCAGTGCTTAATGTGTGTTCCAGGTTGCTAAGGTAATTGTGCGGTTGTCTGTGACGTCTTCCAGAGCAGTCCTTATGTGGAGTGCAGAGAGCTGTCTTGATGTATCTGTAGTGGGTGAATGTGGTGTTTAGGGAAATGCAGTGCTCCTCCTGGTGGTGTACATTCCACTGTGCAATATGGGCTGTTTTGGTGGCGGAGTTGTGTTTCGAGATATGTTGTTGGTTAGGGAGGGAAGGATAATGGTAGTGACGTGGTTATTGTTACCATGGTTTAGGGCAATCAGTGCCAAACTTGATTGCATGGACACCCCATGCAAGCGCAGGAATTTGGGGCTTTCAAAGTGCACTTTAGACAGCAACCATTAGACCACCAGAGTAGCACTCGCCTCTTTTCTCCCCTTCACAACTGCATGTATCACAACATAGCCACACATTATTAAAGCAATGAAGTCCAACGAGAAGTTTGAGAACCAAAGTTTATGTGCCAAACATTAACAAACACAATCAAAGACATATGGGGGAGAGGGGAGTGTCCATGAGCAGTATGATGTGCGGGGAAGGGTCTTAAGTGGGTATGGGTCTCACTTCTCCATACCGTCTGTGAACAACGGGAAGCTCTTTTATTATGCGATTTCCTCACCTGCGTATCTGGCGGTTCATCTGAACACACTGCATACAATCACTGATCATCACTGATTGCATGCAGCGGTCCTGCGGAGCCATCCACACACAGGCACAGAGTTGAAGAGAGCACATAATAAGAGCTTCCCATACAGAGATCTCTTACAAACATGTCAACCTGCCCCGTTTCATTCGGGAGATACTAATCCTGTCCTGGATTTAACTTTGCATTCTGGGACTTGTAGTACTGGGTGTCTGCATTATAAATCTAGGACTACAGGTCCCACAATGCAAATTTAAAACCAAGACTGGACTTGAATCTCCTGAATGGAGCATGTTGGCATGTATGCTCTTATATTATGATTCCCTCACTTCCGTCTATGGACGCCTTGATAGAACACACTGCATGCAATCAGTGATGTCCTCTCGCAGTGACATCTTTGTTTCAGTTGCCTTTGGACCTGATTTGCACATTTAGGCTCATAGAGAAGTATATGGTCAGGCTACTTTTGGGCTATTTCCTAACTCCTTTTGGTTTATAGATGGGTTTCCTTTTCTGGCAAGACTTTCCAATACACACATGCGCAGACATGTGGTCTGCTTTGCTACACTAGCTTTCTACGCAAGAAAGGGCGGGAAGTTATGCTTGCATAAAACAGACACATAGCATCCAAGTCTTTCGTCCTGACAATCCTGGCCACGCTCACCTTCCTTTCGAGTTGGTTGGCTCATAGCAAGCAATATGGCTTTCTACCAATTCCCCATGCCTCAAATGAGTGTTAGCTGTCCCAGCTCTTCCCCCGCATAATGCCCACTATCTTTCTTTATACCAGAAGTCTGAAACCTGTGGCTCTTTAGATGTTTTGGACTACAACTCTCATGATACCTCACCACTGACTATTATGGCTAGGGCTAAGTGGAGTTGTAGTCCAAAACATCTGGAGAGCCAAAGGTTGCAGACACCTGCTACCTTCAGCCGTACACTCAGCTTACTCTGACCCAGAAGTGCCTTACAACCCACAAAATCCCATATTCCGACTCAAGTTTCAGGTCCTTTGTCCATATAGCACCACGCCACTCGTACGTCCTCACATGACAAGAGACCGCCACCTCACCTATATGCGGCACCGCCCTCCTAGACCAACGAAGATACTACACAACATTCTAAAAACGGATTCACGCTTCTGGTTAAGATGACCCCGGAATTTAAGAAAACACAAATACATTCACAAAATATGTATTCTAGAAAACTTGAAATCAATTATTCAACTTCCTCTTATGGGCATTTGTATTGCGCCTTTCACCATTGGTATGGTCTCAACGCACTGTAGGTTGAATACCCTCTACCTCTAAGTTGAAAGCATTCTTGTAACCCTTCCTGTATTCTGCGCCCTGATACCCCCGGGTCTGACGCGCACAATAAATAAATAAACAAACAAACCAACCCTCGGGGACCAGAGTCCAGGTAAGTGGAGACAGTCAGAGAAGTAAACAGTGCGTGTGTGCACTCTGTAAATGTGCACGTAGACCGCATTTCTCGTGGAGGATAGCTGCATTCTAATGCTGGAAGTAGTGTGCAGGGTATGTGAGGCAGGTATTATGTGTAGGATGTGTGCAGCTAGACCGAATTTGTCATGGTGGTAGCTGCATTCTAGTGCGGGCGTTGTTGTGCCTTGTGTAGGAGGCATGTGGGATTATGTGTGCAGCTTCCTCATTTTTTTTCATGAGAAAATGCGTGCGTACATTTAACATTCATCTTCAAGTTCACGGAGTTTCTTTTCATTTCAGATTTTTCAGTTGTCTTTTAAAAACCCAGACGGCTCTGACTCCCAGCAGACAGCCACAGTCAACAAGCAGGAGAGCGTGGCGACGTTTTACGTGACCGGGAAAAACTTCTCGTCCACGATCCTGTACGACTACACCAACGTAAGTCCTGGAGCTCGCCTGCTTTGCAGGACTGTGAAAATTATGAAGAGATGAACTGTGTTGCGCACAGCTCTAAATTACATGGAGTTCAGTTATGATGGTGGACTCGGCTTGATTTCCCAATGACACATATTTTATGTCAAAATGCAGAGCGTGGCAACCCGTCTAATCTCCGACTTCAGAGGGAAACTCTGCATTTCCAGGCTCTGAGCGTGGAGTCTCCAAGAGTCAGGAAGTGCCAGCACGTTCCCCACACCTTCATGTGATTGGCTATAAACATACTGCTAGTGGCCAATCACATGGAGGTGTGTGGGCATATACATAGCTTTGCGAGCAAATCCCGTCCCTGTTCTGGCATCACACTGTGGTGTTGGCCTTTTTTTGAACCGTGTGGGTGGAGCAAGTGTGAGGGGACTTGAGTGGGCGGGGCGTCCGGCTGACGTGAATTCCGGGGTTTTCTTTTCTAAATGTAGGCAGGTCTGGAGCATGGAATAATGGTGTCTTCAAGGAACGTCTGCCCTATATTATATGTCTCAATAGAAGCATCCAAACTCCAAAATGTTAATACATTTTTTTGTACGTAAACTCATAATTGGTCAATCTTCACTCGTATTACTTCTATTTAGAAAGTTACCAAGTGGTATGATAGGTTATTTATAACGCGCTTAATACCCAGAGGTTTCTAAGCGCGGACCCGGGGATCGAACCTGTGATGGTACGTGTCGTTTTGCTTCCAAGGCAAGCACGTTGCCCCTGGGCTATCCTCCCGAGACGTGTATTTATAAATAGAGAGCTTCCCTAGAGAACACACACAGTAAAGTTACTAGTAAGTGGATGGGAAGGTGGGACTAGAGCTAAAACATAAAGTAGTTTACTGCTGTGATACACGTATAAGACTACCAGAGTATAAGTAATAGCAAATACATTCAATATAAGTCAAGCCGCTGGCCAAATGGATTGCAAAGCGATGCACTCATCTTGACCTCAACCAATTAGAAATGCAATCAGTGTCAGGGTTTATTCATTATTCCAGGTGGGAGCCAATTACTGTGACTTCACTAAACTTTCACCGCTGAAGCGATCGCTTTCATTTTCCTTTTAGAATTTGGTTGATTCTCAATCGGATAAAAGGGATGAGGATTTGGTAAATTTGAAAGCGTATGGAAGTGGATCTGCTTGATGTTCAGGCCAGTCCGAGCATGATTCCAGTACAAACTCGGTCACTTGTTTAGAAAATATGTTGGTTCAAATCCATATTCAATCTACCACAGTCTAATGCAGATGTTGCCTTCCAGCTCCAATGGTGCTGCGCGGTATAGATCAATCCAGCAACGTCACAGCATCCAACAATAACGATACACCACTGGTAATTGTTGGATGGGCTCACCTCAAACATTGTCATTGGGATATCTTTCACTTCGCAAATTCGAATCCCGCTTAGTGGGGATTGATTTTTCTGGTATCAATTAATTGATTACCATTACATTGGGTAATACTAGCACCTAGTATTACAGTGCTTAGAAGTGGGAGGAATCCGGCATGAAGCACTGCATAAGACATATATTTCCCTTTAAGCCTATTTTTTCGGGGTAGAAATCGGAGGCAAAACAAACAATATTTTAAAGCTCTTTCAGGAAGTGTGGTGTATTGTCCCTCCCTTGGGAAAATGGACATAAAGCAAAGTGATTAACAGTCGCAAAGTGAACGCTGGTGTTTTGTAAAACAGGGGGGAAGGTTTTCAGACCTTCTCATCCATCAGTCCCTCCACATTCTCTGGGGTCTTCACTCTATCTCTCCCTTAATGTGCTCGCAGCAGTAAAGCAATGTTCAGCATCACCCACCCCCAGTAACTCCCTTCAGCCTTTATCATGAGGTGTTGAGAGGGAGATACTAGTCATTTCACTCTGACATTAGAACACATGTTCACCCCACCAGCAGCTCTGTAGTTGTATGACAAGAAGCCTAGTTACTGTCCTGTCGCCCCTGGAAACAGATCCCGCCCCCCCTTTACCTCCATGAGAGATGTCTTGAAGGGAAGCAGAGGGATCTTACTAATCACATTGTTGCCTTTGCACAGAGCCTGATCTGCACCAGGGTGGATTCCAAGGTCTGCTACATTACCAAGATGGACAAGAGCAAGATCCCCAGCCTGGATTCCATCAGCAGTAGCCTCCAGAACCTGCAGGTGAGAGCTGCCTCTGCACAACAGGGATACCGGCAATCCCCTCTGGATGGGGAAATCGGCCAGGAAGTCAGGCAACCTCTGTGCAAGTACCTACCCATGTCTTCGCTGTACACACTGAGGCGAGGGGCATCTTTCTGCTTCTGTCGACACTTAGGTTGGCCACATGTGCTTGGCCAACAGGAGGAGGCTTCACACATCAACCCCCCCACTCTCCTTGATCCCCTCAAAGGGTTTCTACTTCTCCATTTATTGGGTGCCAAAGGAGGGTTAACATGATGTCACTGTATGTGTCCAATATGTTTGCCGTTGTCAACAACCCATCCGTCCAATTAAACTCAGAAATGTCCAAATGCAACAGTTTAAATAATACAGACACTCTGAACATGTTTCATTTCGTACACAGGGTGCTGGTGTCAAATGAATAATCATATCGATTGAATACATATTGTTTTCATGTCCATGCTTAAGACTAGCTTTGGGTAATAATATTTCTGTTTCCTGCACTGCTCATGGTGGATCTCTGCCCTAAAGGTAATGATATATTATGGCATTTGTAACGCCCCTATACACACGTGTTTCAAGGCGCGACGAGGCAAGGGAGGGGGAACAGAGAGAGGACAGAGACAACGATCTTACTAGGCCAGGTGACATTGTGATCGCGCAAGTGCAGGGGAAGGGGGAGGGGAAAAAGTGCCAGGAGAAAGGAGAGGGGGCAGTGCTGTACATGGGATCAAAACAATAATAAGACGTGTGGCCAGCAGGTGGCAGGTGCAAGGGTACGTGCAGAGAGCAGGTGTCGAAAAGTGCAGGTAGGGGGACTGTAGGGTTACAGATACAGACCCAAGTGCAAGGGTTGCCGGGAGGCAGTGAGGGTGTGCAACTGGGCGGGCAAGCACTTGGGCCCGTAATCAGAGAGTAGCCAGGTGACCAGTGCAGTATCAGACAGGAAATCAGCAGGGGAGAGGAAGAGAGAAGGCAGAAGAAAAGAGGAAGGTCTTGAGGTGCTTCCGGAACTGGAGATGGTTCTCCTCAAGTTTCAAAGAGGCAGAGAGGCTGTTCCAGAGGGAGGCCCAGCCGAAGAAAGAGCTCTACCACCAGCTTGTTGCTTGGAGAAGCGACTGACCCTGAGGGAGTTGGAGGAGCGATGAGCTCAAGTAGGAAGGTATTTACAAAGAGAGAGTTGGAGGTATTGAGGACCCAGGACCCAGATGGCCTTGTGGACAATGGAGAGGGTCTTGAACTTAATCTTTGCAGCCACTAGGAGCCAATGCAGAGATTTCAGTGATGGAGAGATACGCTCTCTGGGCTTGAGGCCGAGGAAAAGTCTTGCAGTCCTGTTCTGGATGAGTTGCAAAGGGCATAGAGTAGAAGCAGGCAGGTTTAGAAAGAGGCTGTTGCAGTAGTCCAGCTTAGAGAGAACCAGAGATTTAGAGACTGTGAGCTTCTGGTGAAAGGAGGGGAAAGGAAGAATATCTCTGAGGAGGTTCAGTTGGTAGTTTGACTTCTTAGAGACATCAGAGATGTGAGGAGAAAAGGAGACTGTGGAGTCAAAGATGACCTCAAGGTTCTTAGCCTCACAGGTGGGAGCAGGAAGAGGACCAAGGGAGGCCGGCCAGAGAGTGACAGAAAGGCGGCACACCACTTCTGGATAGCAGACAGACAGTCAGAGATGAGAGAAGGGGAAGAGGTGGCAGAGGGGAGCCTGAAAACGAGCCAAGTGTCATGTGCATAGCACTGACAGATGGAGCAGAGTGTGGCAAGGTTAGACCCCTGGGGAAAACCTCAGGTAAAGAGTGACATAGAGGAAAGGAAGGATCCAAGTTGGATCAGGGAGGGTCAACCAGAGAGTAACGAGGTCAGCCAGGCCAGGGCCTGATCGGTGATACCCAGGTTATCACGGAGACGATTGAGCAGGATGACATGGTTGACCGCGTCAAAGGCAGCAGAGAGATCGAGGAATACGAGGACATACATGAGATTAGAATAAAGGTTAGAGAGCAGGTCTTCACGGATGTTCAGGAGAGCAGTTTCCATGCTTCTGGCTGCTCTGAAGCCAGACTGATGGTCATGGAGGCAACCAACAGATTCAGTGTGAATATTAAGCTGGGAGATGGCCAGCTTTTCCAGGAGTTTGCCCAGGAAAGGAGTGATGGATGTCGGGTGATAGTCAGCCGAGCAGGAAGGGTCGGCCGAAGGTTTCTTGAGAAGAGGGTACACAAGAGAGTGCTTCAGGGGGGGAGGGAAGGCTCCAGTGGCGAATGAGTGGTTGCAGAAGTCGGCCAGGGCAGGAGCTAGGGTGTCAATGTGGTCCTTGATGGTTTTGGAAGAACAGCGAAGAACCTGTTTTGACAAGGCTTTCATAGATTGGACCTGTCTAGAAACCTCATCAGGGAAGAACAGAGGAAAGGAAGAAATCCACTCCAGAAAGATCAAGGCTAGAGCCCTCTGGAATGGTTGGATCTGGGCGCGGAGAGGATCTTGTAGCCATCCGAGAGGAGAGTGTCAAAGCTTGTGACAGAGCTGGCCGTGAACCATGTTTCAGTGAGACCGAGGACATCGATATCAAGTTCTTCCAGGAGGCGGCAGATGTCAGAGGAGTGTTTGACAGCTGAGCGAGTGTCGAGAGTGGCATAGTGGAGAAGGTTGCCAACCTTGAAAGACTTCCAGGAGGGGTACAAATCATAGGTACGCCCTGCGGAGGTGTAGAAGGAGCCCAAGGAGGGGCAGAAGAGGAAGGAGGAGAGGGCAAGGTTGCCAAGGAGGAGGCAGAGGGGGAGGCAAGGAAGCCGAAGAGGGGAGAGAAGGGACAGCAAGATAAGAAAGAAAATTGATAAGGCGTGGGAAGCATCCATCAAAGAGGAGAAGGTTGGCCTGAGGGCCTTGGACTAAGACATAGCCATTCAGATAAACATTAATGATGACCTTAGAGGAGTGGAAGGGGACCAGCAGGGCCTCCCACCGGGTGCCACCATTAATGGGAGAAGAAGAGAAAGGATAGAGCACAGAGACCATATGAAGAGTCCATAGATCTGGCGACAGAACGACAAAGAGGATGTCGGTGAGGGTTTGTCTGGAGGAAGCACTGGTTTAGGTGTCAGTGATAGGGAGGACTGGGCTGGAGACCAGGATATCCTTTTTGAACATCTTCCTACCAGACTTAGTGAGGAGAGCAGGACAGTCGATAGAAAAGCAGTTTGAAAAGATAGGAGAAACAGAGAGCACCATAGAGTAGGTGGGGGAAGAGGAAAGAGGAAGATGGATGGAGAGGAAAGGTGGGGGGAGACACTAGGGGAGGACACAAGGAGGGGTGCAAGCAGACGAGACAGAAAGGGACAAGACAATAGTGGACAATTGACTTAGTAGACAAGAACTCAGATGGAAGAGCAGGCAGAAAACAAGGCAGTCGGGTAAGCAAATCAGGTTACCAGGACAACAGGAACAGAGCAATCATTAAAAAAGAACCTAGAGGAGGGTGGAGCACAGCACAACACAGAACAATATACAAAAGAACAAAGCAGTAGACAAATGTAAACCTAGAAGGAAAAATGCAGCAGGACACAAAGCAATACAATGCAAAACAGGGCAGTCAATGAGGAAGAGCAAAGGGGGGTGCATGGTTGCAGGAGGCTGGGGAAGGGGGGCGCGAGGCACACACAATAGGGAGATCCGAGGGACCACTCGGTCAGGGACGCGTGATGGGAGCGAACCGCAGACACACGCTGCGGCCTGAGATTAAAACTATCAAATGCACAACCTACAATGCAGCAAGGAGCCATTCTGTGTGTGCCAAGAGACCTTACTTAGCCTGTATTTGGGGAGTACATCAACAGCAGGGATATGGAGGATTAAAGACAGTATAGGGGGCAGCCATTGAAATGGTTTAAAATGTGCATCTCACAAAGGAATGTTTTTCAAACGGAAAGATATTTACGCTGTAGGAAATGCTATATATTGTCCCGATGATACATAAATTCAAGCCCCCCCACCCCCCTCCCACCACGGACATAGGCTTCTTGCAAGAGAAGAGGAAAGAAAGTGTCAGTGAAAGAGCCCTCCTTGCTAAAGAGGTCCGAATGTGGGGTGGGGGAGAGGATCAGGGGTAATGCTGATACATCAGTGCTCATGGAGAGGGCCGTGAGTGCATGGCAGGCATCCCCGAGGAAGGGAGGGAGGCAAAGGCAGAGGCCTGACAACATGCAAGGCTGGGGCTTGCCATCTGCAACTCTCCAGATGTTCTGGACTACGACTCTCATGACCCCTCACCATTGACTGGGCAGGCAAGGGGCGATGGGGGGTGCAGCCAAAACATCTGGAGAGCAAAAGGTTGCATGAATTTGACAAGTGCAGGCATTCCCTCATATTTTAAATTACAGGTCAGAGTTACCCTTATAACAAAGGCTCCTTTTCTCCCCAAAATATCCCTGGTATATTGGACTGCCTGCATCATTGTTAGGGCATACGCTTGTGTTTTTTTCATAGTCTGTCTTGACTCTAACATTAGTTTGCACTGGTACATGGTCTGTCTGTGGAGACAGACACACCCTTCGCCCATGCAGACTGGCATGGATGCTGCTTTCCGCTTGCCCATGAAACTAGAGTGAGGCATTGCACTGCCCAATGCCGCTTCTTGATGTGCCAAATGAACACCTGGGAGGTGCATCAGAGAAAGGTAGATGGCTTGGAGGGAGGGCACTAACCAACGGCATTGCATCACGTTCTGAGCCAACTTCCAGGCTTCCACAAACCTCCCTTTTGTAGTTGTGGCTCTTAGGTAGTGCTGAAAGTCCTGCCTGTAAGCCAAAACTAATGATGGAAAAAGGAGGTAGGCGGGTGGTGAGATGTGGGGAGCGACACACAGACTGTGGGTGTTTGGTTCTTTACCGACCCATTGATCACCCTGGTGACGCGAGTCCCTATGGGAATACTCACCTGTTATAGACATAAGTACATCAGTGCTGCAGGTGTAATAAAAATATCTTAACCAAGTGTGCCTTCAGCCACTTGATTTATAAGCAATGTGTGTGCCCTCACATCCGAAGTCCTATTAAAAACAAGCATTGACAAAGCAAACAGTTTTGGCTTGTGTATAGATGTTAGCATACATGCCAACATTCCGAGGCACGTGGGAGGGAGATTTCGTCCGAGAAATCAGGAGATATACATTTCCACATATGAATGCGTTGGGGCTAGAATTATTTTAGGTGGAAGAACGTGAAAAATAGCAAAATTTTTCACTGAAAAGCCGGAAGTCTCCCGCCTAAATCGGGAGGGTTGGCATGTATGTATTAGATGGGCACTTGCCAGGCACTTGCTATCATATCCCCACATACTCACACTATTTGTCATCTGCTGCCGTCTTATGGGCAGGAAGTGCCCTAATGGCAGTGCCTGGCAAATGCCTATCACCTGCCTACACAAAAGCCCAAACTGTTGGTTTTGCCAATGCTTGTTCCACTCGCCTTCTCCTGGCTCCTACAGCGGTTGCTCTCTACTGTGTCTTTGGCTCCTTCTCTGCAAGGCCTCCAAAGAAAGGTGGCTTTTTCAACTGCCCATCTGTTTTTATGACTGCTGTTTTATTTTTTCTAGAATGAAGCTCGTTTGTGCTCTGAGCTTGTTGCATTTGGGCCACAAAGAGCTTTATTTTAAAAGAAATACTCCTGGGTACATGGCTTGGGTGTGGGTTGTCATATAGGCCGCTGTAGTGGGCTATATTGGCTATTAGAGACATAGGACATGTAATTAAATCTGAGTGAAATGGCTGTTATTGCCCACTGGAGTAGGCTACCGGGCAGGTATAGAGTGAAAATGGGCCTCATTCTGGATTGGAAGTAGTCATGGCGCTATTTGCACCATGACTGCCTCCAATAACGTGTCTGACACCGGTATGGTTCAATGGGGACTTACTGGTGTAGTCCGACCTTTGCGGGACCGGTAAGTCCCCATTGAAAAATCCATTCCCCATTCCCATTTGAGCCCCCATATAGCTCAATGGGAATGTGAAGGCGCTAATAACAGTACCGCAAATTGCGGTACAGTTATTAGCTCTAAAGTCCCTTAATGAGTCCCGTCCATACCGCCTGGTCAGACCAGGCGTTACAGGAGGGACCCACAAAGGGAACTCGTAGTAGGGCGGTAAGGGATTACCAGCACTGGTCTCCTTACCGGTGCCCGGTATCCCTTACTGCCCTACTCGTAATCAGGCCCAATGGCTTTTTATTATTTCCGACTTTAAAAATATTTCTATAGAAAGATCGCACTGAGACCGCTCAGCGCAGTCTTTCTAAAGAGATCTGCCATGCCCGTGCTGCACACAGTGCGCGCATGGGCTGACAAGCACGTCCAGGCCTGGTGGTAGCCATGGGTGACGCAGGGAAGTGGTGTGTATGTTTGTGTGTGGATGGGCGTGCCAGTGTATGTTTCTTTTGGTGCTTGTGACAGGAGTGGGGGGCATGTACTGAAGTGAGCAGTGGGGAGCTGGATAGGTGGGGAAAAGAGTTTGGGGGTGAAAAAAGGGAAATTACAGAATATTAAGGGTCGCACCAAAATCCACCAGAAAAAACTGTCTTTTTTGTGCGTGACCATCAATATTTGAGAATTTCACATAGAACCACAGGGAAATATTGCATCTGGCTGGGGAATCCTCACACAGGCTCACTGATAAGAGCACATGCCAGATGCAGTCATCTTTCCCCCAGGCTCTGGTCTACTAAGTTCAGAGAAGAGTGGGAGTGGTGCATGGCAGCCGGGGATTGGTGGCATGAGATATAAGCCCTCCTCTCATGAGGAATGAGTGGGACATGAGACGAATAGGTTGATGCCAGCAGAGACAAAGCATGCAATGCCACCTGGCGGAAAAGGAGGTGGCAGACGGAAGGTGGAGGTTTGTTGTAGGGAGACCAAGTGTAAAAATGTTCTTAGGCTGAAGGATGAGTTTGGAGTGAGGTGGTTAACGGTGGCAAAACAGTGCAGGTAAAGAAGGAGTGTGTGGTGGAGTGGGTTGGGAACTAGGAAAGAATTGAGTTGGAAAATGGTGACAGGAGAGACAGGCAAACACTTCCTTCTATGATTAAAATAGACATTCAGTCAGATCTTAAATCATATTTCAAAAGCACTGGGAAGAAGACTGAAGGAGTTTTACAAACTACTACTTTGCCAAGTAAAGACGGAACTGGGAAGAGGTGGCCCAGAGGAGGCATGAAGAATACACAGTGGACACAAAGAAAGGACTATGACACTTCACTGGGGAACACCCAGCTGTACGACAAACATGGAGAAAGGACTCAGTGAGAGGCTATGCAGGCGAGGCTGGCATGAAGCCTGTCAGACCCGGGAAGTTCAAACCTGCAAACAAGTAGGTATGCAAGCAAAGCAAACCTAAAGTTGGGAGGATGTCAAAAGCAGGTTGCAGGAGTCTTTCACAGGCAGACAGACAGAGGGCCTGACTGGAAGCTGGGAACCGACTGATGGTGGAGTGATCTTGAGGATGTGGACTGAACAGTCCGTTAACAGCACCGATACGGGCTGGCTGGAAATCACGCAGAGCCACAGCACATCAGCAGGGAGAGGAAAGGAGAAAGGTGAGTGTTCAGCGGGAATGCAGTAACCTAACACCCCAGGAAGAACTGGCGACGTGCCCCAGCCAAAGAAGCAGCAACCAGAGTCACAGGAGACCGGGTGGGGTGATGTGCAGAAGGCATCGAGAGTAATCTGCCTCGTCTCATTATTAGTGTCAAAGGTACCAAATGGGAAAAAGGCAGCAGGAGTAATCTCCCTCATCTCATTAGTTGTGTCAAGAGTATCGAATGGGTACAAAACCTCAGGAGTAATTTCCCTCTTCTCAAGAGTTGTGATAAAAGTATCAAGTGTTCAGATTACATCAAGAGTAATCTCCGGCTTTTCAGTAGTTGTGTTAAGAGTATCAAATGGAAAGAAAGCCTCAGGCGTAATCTCCCTTGTTTCAAGGCTTGTAATTAAAGTACCAAGTGTGACGATTACATCAAAAGTGATCTCCCTCATCTCAGTTGTTCTGTCAAAGAGACTAAAAGAGAAGAGTACATAGGAAGTAGTCTTCCTCAACACAATATTCCAAAAACTGACATTGAGGCCAGAGCGTGCCACACGAACTGTCTACTTTGTCATAGTGTTACGGGAAGATAAAGAACGTCAAGCAATAACTGTGTATTGGAAAAGGAAAGAGTGTATGATGTTTAAGCAAGCCCTTAGAGAAGCCTGGGAAGAATTGCAAATGTTGATAAAAACAGTTTCAGGAAGTTAACAAAAGAGAGCCAAAGGCGGAGCTAGCTGAACCAGGAGAAGGGAGTCATTCTCCTGGTTTTCCACATAATTGTTGAACCAGAAACTAAAGCAAAACAGTGCCAAACAGCAGCCTGTAGGCTGACCAAGTTGACCAAGAGAAGATTTTAATTTTCTGAACTTTAACTATTTGTGTGCTGAACTGGAACAACTATAAGAAACCAGCCAGAGACAGCAGTGGCTGAACTGTTAGAACCAGGAGAAGGAGGGAGTCATTCTCCTGGTATTGACTACAAGTGCAGAAGTTGAACTATTATCACAGACAAATAGAAAACTGCCCATAGGACTGATCCCATTGAATCAGGAAAAGGGAGTCATTCTCCTGGAGCGATTTATTTTAATGTCTATTGTTGAGTGGTAGGCCTAGAGAAGGATAACTTGGACAGAGGACGGACAATTTTGGTTTGACAACCACCCCGACGACGAGGACACAAGTCATTCTTTATTTAGGTAGGGACAACCCTTTAGAGATAGGGAAAGATAGGTATTTTCATAATTTTTTAAATAAAGATTTACAATGAAAATGCCACCCCTTTGTCCGACTCCTTACTCCAGCATGCCACACTTGATGCCTAGCAAAAGCAGTAATCAGTATTTTCACAAAGACAGAACGTCCTAGGTCTTCTGTGTCTACCATATGCTCTCACTGACACGCCTCTATCTGTGCATTCAGTCCACTTCTAGTATCAGCCCAACGTCGCAGGTGAACAGCACCTACACTGCGCAGAAGGACGCCGTGGTGGATCGCTCGGTTTTGGGAACCAGTGTCAACGTGCTCTGCAGCAGCGTCCCCATCTATTGGATACAGGAAACTACAGCAGGTAATTATCATCTTGCTATCTTTATAGATGGGAATCAAGGACCGTTGTTGAATTGTAATAAGTAGATCGCCGTAACATTTCAATCATTAGCTTGATTAGGTCCGTAAGATGAAAAAAGTCAACTGGGAGCCCGCTGATGAAAGAATGCACAGTTAGGTTTTTCTCTTAGCTCAACACAGAGTTATCACAGAATCGTCAGAAAAGCATTGGGTCAACAAAAATGACCAATTTCTACTTTTAAAGAATATTTCACCACAGTAGCTAAAGGGATGGATTTTCTAAAATGACGCTTCAGATGATAGTCAATCTATGGACAGAGATCCAGCCGAGGGCCGATTTATTTCTGCATCCCAACGTTTGGCTGATGAGTTAGCACTTTGAAATGGCAAGAAATTCAACTCTGCACCCTGATTTTCTGGCTGCCAATGAGCTTGAAAATGTTACAAACTCGTAAACCGTAGTGAACATCTAGAAAAGGCTGTCTGATAGCTTCTGTGTCTACTACAAACGTTAATAAAACAAATCTAGCAGGTACCAAGTGCTATAACTCTTGGATCAATGGACAACGCTAAGCCACAGTACAGGTTCCCGTCTCCTTATTGGATATAACATGGAGCCAACGGGGCGGAGTTCTGGGATAGGTGTAACTGGGCCAGCTCCCCTTAGAATCATGCTTCTCCACAGTTCTACCCTCTCTCACCTAAATGGCTAACTTCTCAGCGGCATGCAATCACCCGCAGTCTCTGGGGCTTTCAGTGACCCGCACATCTTCCTAGGTAATTTGTAGAGATTTATTTTCCCTTGGGTTTGACCGGTCACAATGTTGTGGTGGTCTGTCTGGATTTATAGGATAATACCCGGCATGTGGTATTGGGTATCGAGCATTAGACTCCTGGGCCTGGTGTTGGACCATGTATGAACAGGCTCCTTTCATCCCCTATTGGCAGCGCGAGCTGGGATCAGCCGATTATTCTTCCAAGACCTCAGCCACAAACTCACCCCTCCACGACTGAATAATTCCACTCAGGGAAGAGGATTCCATTCCTTTCCTCAGCCTCCCCTCTTTCATCCTCATCCCCTTCTCTCCTGTCTCCTTCCTTTTTCATGTTCCTCCTCACCTCTACTTGGTCACCTTTTCGGCATCCCGGCTGTTCCACCACACAACTCGTTCCTTAACTCCCCACCTCTCCCTTCTTTCCACTTCCTTGGATATCTTTATTAATTCTCTAGCCTCCACTCCTCGTTTCTCTTTCTTAACCTCCTCCTACTTTGCCTTCTCCTCTCTCTCGTCTTCTCCAAACCTTGATCTATCTTTTACCTCATTCTATCCTCTTCTTTTCCCCACCACACTCTGTTCTTTTGCCTCCTACAATCTTGTCTAACCCTCCTTCACCTCTTCCCTTTCTCCAGCACATCCACTTTCCTCTCTTCTACTGTTACCTCTGTTCTTTTTTCTCCCTCCTGTTCTAATCTCTCCACAACCACTTCTCCCACCTCTGTTCCTCTCCATTTCATTTCCTTCCCACTTATCTTTCCCACCATCACTCTTCTGCCTCCCTTCTGTGCTCTTCTTTCGTCCTCCGCCACTCTTCACTACCTTTGCTCTTCTCTCTCCCTCTCCCACCTCCACACCGCTCGCTCTCTTCCTTTCATTCTTGCCATATGGCCACAAGCACAACTGGACCTCACTATACGCACTCCTAACTCGCACACTTCTCGAAATCCTGCTCTCCTTATGCAAGGTTGGCCTTGGAATGACTAATAGTTTAATTGTGTACAGGTGTGAGGATCATGCAAGTATAACTATGGTTTTGCTACTATTAAGATGGATTGCACATTCAATGGATGCTAACACTCAGTTAGCAGCCAGTGCTGCAGCTCCGCTACCCAATGTTATTTTAATTCTTGTTGCCGTCTTGGATTCAATCTCTGGGTGGCTGATGTTTCTGAGGGTTGTGATGAGTGGGGTCTTCTCTCTTTTATAACCAAGTAAGGTTTCTGGCACGTCCGGGTCAGCATGGGTGGGGCCGTGCAAGGTCCATGTACTGCTCGGCGACACCACGCACAGGATGTTGTCTTTCATTGAACCAAGCAACCTTATCTATATTATGAGGTCAACGAGGCCTGCTTTGGTGGATCCCCAGACCATGTGGTCCTTTGCGCTAAATCTGCTCTGTACTCCACGAAGTGACTTCTTCCGATACTTCCAGGGAGTGTTAAGGCCAACAGCTCTAGAACCATGTACGGAAGCTTCATACCAATGTAACAGTGCCTCTCTGAGCTTGCAATGAATGGTGCCTCTTTGAGCTTGCAATGAATGGTGCCTCTCTGAGCTTGCAATGAATGGTGCCTCTCTGAGGTTGCAATGAATGGTGCCTCTCTGAACTTGCAATGAATGGTGACTCTATGAGCGTGCAATTAAGGTGCCTCCCTGAGCTTGCAATGAATGATGCCTCTCTGAGCGTGCAATGAATGGTGCCTCTGTGAGCTTGCAATGAATGGTGCCTGCCTGAGCTTGCAATGAATGGTGCTTCCCTGAGCTTGCAATGAATGGTGCCTCTCTGAGCGTGCAATGAATGATGCCTCTTTGAGCGTGCAATGCATTTTGTCTCCCTGAGCTTGCAATGAATGGTGCCTCTGTGAGCTTGCAATGAATGGTGCCTCCCTGAGTTTGCAATGAATGGTGTATTACTCAAGCTGGATCCCCTGTGACATTCCCTAGTATTTGAAGTTGATTTGTAACTGAAAATGAAGGTGCAAGTTTAACATCTTTTCCTCATCTCACATGTTCCATTAAACCTGCTACGCAAAATCATGATCATCTTTACTGAGGAGAGACTTTGCCACTGGGTGATGAAAACTCCAGTTGAATGCAATACCTAAGTGGTCTTTGGTCGAGCTCAAAGCTGTACCAATGAGGCATTCAGTGTATTTGTGGGTTCCTGCAAGCCCGATCAATTTATCACCACTGGGCACGCCCTCCAATAACTCCATAGAAAAGCTGAACCATTCCTTAAAATATGTTGCCCACCCCACAAATACATCCATATGCGGGCCAGGTATCGTAACCTACCATTGTTAGGAAGTGAATTACCTACTTCAGACAGTCCCAAGTATTTCAGGCATTAGACCACATTGTCTTTGGAATTCCTCAAAAACATGCTCTGTCATTCTCTGGCATTCCTACATTCTTGAGGAATTCTTTTCCACCTAACATCAGGATTTTACTTACCGATTTACAGCTAAGAAAACATCTTTTACCAAACTTTGTAACTTTATTTGAGTAAAAATCATCTGCGATGTAAACGTTCCCAGGGTGATGGGTGCCTGCTGATAGCAAGCCATTCCTCACTTCGTAACACGTCAACATCCAGGAAGCTTCTAAAGAAACTAAGTTAAACTGACGAGCCAAAAGAAACTATAAACTGACAAGCCAAACAGAAACAAAATGACGAAGGAACAGGAGAGCCAAAAGAAACAAACCTGACAGCCAAAAAGAAACAAAATGACGAGCCAAAAAGGAACAGGAGAGCCAAAAGAAACAAACCTGACAAGCCAAAAAGAAACAAAATGATGAGCCAAAAAGGAACAGGAGAGCCAAAAGAAACAATAAAATGACCAGCCACAAAGAAACAAATTGATGAGCCAAAAAGGAACAGGACAGCCAAAAGAAACAATAAAGTGACAAGCTAAAAAGAAACAAAATGACGAGCCAAAAAGGAACAGGAGAGCCAAAAGGAATAATAAACTGACAAGCCAAAAAGAAACAAAATGATGAGCCAAAAAGGAACAGGAGAGCCAAAAGAAACAATAAAATGACCAGCCACAAAGAAACAAAATGATGAGCCAAAATGGAACAGGAGTGCCAAAAGAAACAATAAACTGACAAGCTAAAAAGAAACAAAATGACAAGCCAAAAAGGAACAGGAGAGCCAAAAGAAACAAACTTGACAAGCCAAAAAGAAACAAAATGTCGAGCCAAAAAGGAACAGAAGAACCAAAAGAAACAATACAATGACAAGCCAAAAAGAAAAAAATGACGAGCCAAAAAGGAACAGGAGCGCCAAAAGAAACAATAAACTGACAAGCCAAAAAGAAACAATAAACTGGCGAGCCAAAAAGAAACAAAAAGCCAGAGTTTATACAAAAACATGGTATCCATTCAAAGGCCTATCCACCTGCCATAAAGACAGCTAGAAAACATGCATGATCATGTTAGATAGGCAGTATAGGGAGAGAGAACTTGCCTGAAGCACTCACAACTGTCAAATTCCTTTTATGTAGAGGCTTCTTAGTATGGAATCTCATTCAGTGTAATGATGTCATAGCAAGGGGTTTCCCAGGGATAGGAAATATGGAGCACTGCCACTATATCTATGTAGATGATTCTCTGGTTTTTGTTGCTATTGTTTAACTCTATATATTTATTCTATTTCTTTGCAGCGTCCAGAGCTCTCTATCGGTACTGCTACTACTACGACTGCTACCTTGTGTACATTGGGGGTCAACCTTACCTATACTGCAGATACATTTGCTACTATTACAACATATAGGGTTGGCTGCCTATTCATAAGAAGACATTGGATACTCCGGTGAAGGTTTCTAGTGTTTCCTGAATAAAAGCAATAGATCTAACAATCGAAAGATGGTTTATGTGAACACTGGTGTTGAGGACTCTTTCCTTTTCCCTAGAGGTGGCCCAGCTGCAGCACTCACTGTGGCTTCAATGCTGACCCAATTTATGCGCAATATCCGATCGTTTAATGCACTACCCGTAAATATGCTTGAGAAATGTAAATATTAGCATTGAAATAGCAGTATGGTTGCCTTTCAATATGGGACATATTTTTTTACTTTGAAATATTAATAAACAAATGTTAAGATGAATACATCTGTATATATTCCAAGCCCAATCTGTATAACCTATGAAAGAGATATCACCAAAGTAAGGGAGACTTCTGAGACTTGCCCGGATTTGGGAAAGTGTATCTTATGAATGGAGAAAAACCACCAGAAGGCACAGAGCTATGACAGATCTGAACACAGTCACCTTGGGTACACCAAAAGAGGGATGGCAGGCCTCCCAAAATCCACTTGACCACTCACAGGATAAAGTACATGTTCTTGCTGGCGGTCACAATGACATTCTCGTATGTTTGAAATGTTTTACAAACTTTGCAGTAATTGTCATATAAACGAGTCATTGCAAATGGCTGATCTTTGAGTGGCAGCAGTGCGCCAAATAAGAAGTGGGCTTATGGTGACATGCACCGTTTTTACAGAAAGTGAAAATTGTGTCATCCATCACCATGGGTCGAGTGCATTTCTCTTAGGTCAAGTAGGTAAACTAAGTCACTGAACCAGCAGGTTGTAATATGATGATTACAATGTGTGCAGGTGCAAAACATGATTAGCTAACTACACTGTGCATAAGTGCACAGCTTTCTGAGGCAGGATGGGCTAATAGCTTATAGAAGCGTGCATTGAGTGCTTACAACCTAACAGTGTAGCGCTTATATGCTAACCAACACAGGCCTGCATGAAATGTTCACTATGGGTTCATTGCTTAATTCTGCGAGGCCTTCATGGGCAGTCAGTGTGCTGACTTTAGAGCTTACTGAAACACTCTGCTTCTTTCGCAAGCTGCTCCGCCATCCATGCTAAACAGGTACATGTTTGCACGAGACAGTACGAACTGACTGGAGCACGCTGATAAGACGCATTCCAGCTAAACACTTCCCAGGCACAGCTGGGCTCTGAGATGTGAGGAGGGTCAGAGGCTTGCAGGCAGATATTTATCAGTACTTTTCCATCCTAGACCTGTTTTGCCCTGAAAGAATGTTCTGGAAGTCTGCATCACTATGACTGACAGTCTTACCTGATAAAAGGTTACACACACATTGATAGTCAGTGACTCTCCAGTGGGTTTAGACCGAGCACGTGCTTACGCCCTGGGTTTTTTGACAGCCGCTAGAAGCCGTTCCAGTTTGCCACGTTTCACTTGTGGTCTGAGTACTCGAAGGAAAGCGCAAGGCCAGTCCAGTGCCTGAGAGGGAAGGAGGCCAGTCCATTAGCGGACAAGGTACTAGGTTTGGCATTCCACAGGAACGTAAGACTGTGCTCTAAATATCTGTAACTTACTAGTTGCACTTCTCCACTTATGCCAAATTGTTGTATTATCAATGTATTGTTAAATAAATGCTAAGCTTATATGCTTGAATTATTGTCTCTCTAGCATGAGTTTATGGCTGCAGCATGAAAGTTGAACTTGTAGCGGTTTGGTTTGTGTGTGCATTTGCTTTGGGCTGGTTCCAAAAAACTTCAGCGCACACCATTACGGAACGCAGGTTTTGTAGGATTTTGAAGAATTCACAAGTCCTGGTCTGGTGCAAACATGGACATAAGGGAATGTGTTCTGCAGTGATTGGGATTCAAAGGTTCTCACTTCCTCCCATTGCAGAGATAATGCCTTTGAATAGGAAAAATCCAGCTTTGTATTAATTCCTCTAATATTCAAATCAGTGAGATTTTGATCTCTAGTTTCTCGAAGGAAGGGATGCTCACTTACAGCTAATCTATAAGTATCTAAATTGCCACGTGCCTCCAAACCAGATGATGTTTCCTAGAAAGCCAAAGTGCCAGTGGTAGCAGAAGTGACATCACACAGCTGATGACATCCCTGGAAATAATGAAAGAAAAGAAAAGAAAGGGTGTAGGCATAAACTACTCAATTAATTAAGTAATTACTGTAAAAATGTAATAAGTTCAAAAATACTTCTGTACTCCGGGTAAGTCTCTGGCTAGAGGAACAAAATCAAATGTAACGAAGAGATCCCAGAAATACACAGAGATGCCTAAGCACTCTTGTTGGGAAAACCCTTATAATGAATAAAATGTCTCAATTACCTACTGGAATAATATATCATTTTTAAGATAATGTAATTCTTAAAAACCTCGAGTGTTCAGCTCTAAAACATCACATTTTTCCCATATAAATAATGACTCAACAATAAACAATTCACTTCTTTTCGACAATAGTTTTCATGTCAATCTCTGAGACTATATTAAACAATCCAACAATGAAGGCTCGCTGGAGCCTGGTTATCACAACGTTGACAGTCTCTATAATTCAAGAGTAGGTGACTGTCATCTGTCTGATGTATCTTCAATAGCTCCTCTTGCGGGCACTACACGTTTCGGAATTAATAACTTCTTCTTCAGGTGGTTATGTGCTGTCTTCCTATGGTAATAAAAAAAAGTGGATGTAACTATACTACTGATTGTAATCAATTGCTCTCTACTAATCCGAAGAATAATCTCCACCAACCTTTATCTTCAGGTTAAACTCACTATTGGTTCAAGCTGCCATAGAAAGTCATCTAAAAATAAAGTGTAGAAACTTCTATCAGTATGTAAAAGTTTCAGAGCAACTATCCTCAAGAGTCTATAGTATCCAAAACTCTTATCTTACCCACTGTGTGTTGATGCTGTGTTAACCAGTGTGGTTGCAGTCAGAGATTAAAAATCCCTTCTAAGGCTCACTGAGCCCTGTAAAGAAAGAACCAAAAAGTGGCTTTCGGTACCTTGTCATGTGCAATAATATTCCCAGTAAAGCTGGTATTCAAGGTATCCTCTCACCTTATAAATCTTAATCTCACAGGGTGGGAACAGCTGGAAAACCAGCCTCCAGTCCCTGCACTATGGTGCTGCTCACGTGATACGTCACGCAACGCGCGATGCAATGACATCACGTGAACATCTAAGTCACGAATCTGTGATGCAAATATCCTAACAGGATGCTAACTGAGATGTTTCATACATTCCTTGCCCTATATGCAATTTAATGTATGGCATTCATTTAAACTATGGATGTTGTACTTCAATATTTCGAGTGAAACCTGTTCCACAAAATACATCATTATGTTTTACTCTGCCAGGAGAGAGTATAGATTTCTAGGGTGGCCAACTGCCCCATATTTTGCGAGATTGTCCCATAATTGGGGACTCTGTCCCGCAGTTTGCAGAGTGGCTGTGGGGGACGCAGACTGTCCCGACTTGCTTTGTTCCCTGGAATGTGATTCTCGGGAGACAGCAAGTCGGGACAACCTGCATCCAGCACAGCCACTCTGCAAACTGAAGTGGCCGTCTACACACCACGGCGCTGCCGCCTGCTGCTTTCGTTCTCTGGTCGGCTCGGCAGCCCCGGCTCCTTTTGAGCCTGCAGGTCGAGCTGCTAACGCTCTCACACCTGTCTTCATTCCAATGCTAATGCTTTGTTCCTGGGGTCGTGGTGATCATTTTTGCAGTTAAAAAACGTGACCATCACCTCCCAAGGACAAACCATTTGCATTGCAATTAAGCCTGGTGTTAAGAGCCATTAACAAATTTAAATTACAAATGGGGCGGGCCAAGCGTGAATGACGCTGTGACGTATTCACCCCCTTGTGGGCAAGTGTCCCGCAAAAGGATATCAAAAAGTTGGCCACCCTAGATGTCACCCAGTGTGTCGATGTACCAAATCTCCATCTTAAAACAGCATTTCGCTATTTCTCAACTACTCCGCTGCATATAATGTACGGTTATTGACATAATCCTAATTGTTACGTGGTGGTAAAAATTCCAATTACTCTGCTGATTTTAATCATACTTCACTATACCGTAAACATTAAATCTATCTTTACAATATGATCTCCTCCAATAGAAACATTTAGTTATTTTTCTGATCCTAGATACATTAAAACATTTCTATTGTCAGTTCTGGTGACAATACATCCTCATTCAGATTTAGTAAAATGTGTAATATGGTACTCACAAATCCAGACAGAATGCCATATAACCTTTGACCATGCTGACATCCCAAAAAGTAATGCCTCATGACCCTGATGATGTCAAAAGTGGAGATGTAACAAACAACATATATAAGCATTTGGTTGATAACATAGCACGTAGTTACTTAAGCAGATAAGAGACGATTACAGTTACTAACCATATTTTAACTTTGGTAATAACTGAATATGCCATATGTGGGGTCATGGTTTACAGTGATATATCGATCAGAACCAACATAGGCCAAGGTCACTGTCTCCATATCTCTGCAGACTCTTGTATTGGCAGTTATTGTCTTGTTAAGAAAAAACAAGGTGATGACCTAACAGGTTCAATAGACATTCATATCAATTAATGATGGTCTCCTCAACATCAAGGGCATTACACAGAGAGTCTATATATCACTCAACCGGTGGAAAGTCCTAACTTGAACTTCCTATTAAATTAAGGGCTCCTAGATATGTATCTATTATTCACATATCCACCTATGTCTTCATAATGGTCCCTTAGAATCTAAGGACCCACAGATTCTGAATTCTGTTTAGTAATTTCAAAAAGTAGCTTTCTTTATTGCTAGCACACACAATTTGTAAATTACAAACAGCAGTTAAGTACTGCATGCAATACAGGTATAAAAAAGTTCAAAAATAAACACAATATGTACAACATAAACAAAGGATGTCAATGGTCCTATACACAATTTACATACAAAATCAAAATACAATCGTACAAGGGAAAAGGAATAATGAGCTGTAACAAAAAAGTTCATAAATAAACATTCAAAAATAAACACCATACGTACAATATAAATAATTCACCCCCTCTTGGAGGTTGAAACCATAAATAGCTAGACTTAGTTCTCAGCTCAGTATGTAGATTTTCAAAAAGAAATTATTTTCCAGTGACAAGAATTGGATCTAAGATGACTGAACTAGGGGTCTCAATTATTTTCCAGTGACAAGAATTGGATCTTAGATGACTGTACTAGTTGTTTATGTGTAACACCGGGACTAATCTTGATGGGTGTCACACTCGTACATGACTAAATCAATAGGTACGGGCGATCTACATTTCAGCCTTCCTCAGGACAACTAGTAGTCGTGACCCCTGAGGTACAAAAGAAAGCACAAGCCAAAATGAAAATCACGGAAAGCAAAATCTGTATAGCATAAAATGGCGCAGGTCCCGTGAGTCATAAGGCATGCCGGTGAAATCACCGCTGGGCGGCCAACTACAGTGGTATAGATGGACTGAGACTAAAGGGTGTGTCAGATGTAGTACCCTTTAAAAAAAGCCTAAAAATAAGGTAACCTACATGCATAGGGGTGGAATAAAATGAAATAAAGAACCAGAAAATGGAAGATTAAAAATATGGAAAAGACAGTATATGCCAGAGAGAACTATGTGTGTGTGTGTATACACAAGAATATACATGGCAGAAAGTGCACCGTTTCACCAAAAGTTAAGTAAAATGTTAAATTATGGCCCATAGCTCTGGGTTTGGTGGCGACCAGGAAAGGGTGGAAAAAGTCCCAGGCCCTCATTCCGAGTTAGGACTACACCATGGAGTAAATAGCTCCATGGTTGGCAACCATGGAGCTATTTACTCCATGGAATACCGGCATGGTGAATGGAGTAATTTCCGGTCCATTCCAAGGTTGGATGGACCGGTAATTCCCCATTCACCATAGCCCTTCCCCATCCCCATTTCTGCCCACATAGGGCTCAATGGGAATTACGGTGCCGTAATTTACTCCAAGGTCACTTTGCGGGTCCCGTAATTTACTCCTGCTAAAAGCAGGAGGTAAAGAGGGACCCGCAAAGGGAAATCAGAATACGGAGGTAAGGGATTACCACCATCGGTGCCCTTACAGGCGCCGGTAATCCCTTACCTCCAACCTCGGAATGACCAACATGCACCTCTTTGAGCAATCATGGGGCCTCATTCCGAGGTTGGAGGTAAGTACCGGTCGTTTCCGGCATGGCGGAAAGTACGACTCCGGCAAGGTGACAGACCGCTAATTGCGTCCCATTCCGACCTCGCGGACACGCGCTTTTCGCCATGCCGGAAAAGTACCTAGCGGCATGCCGCAAAACCCCCCGAAAAACCCCTACCGGCCTGCTGCGACACGTACATTACAACACCGCCATGGAAGCAGCAGCGACAGTAAATAACGGGGACCGTAATTTACGGATCCCGTAAATTACGGTCACCGCAAAACAACGGAACCGGAAATTACGTCATCGCACAGGAACGGGAAGGAGCGCGGCGGCCATCTTTAAAAACACAATCCATTGCCATCCTCATCAGGCAGCACCCTTGGGAGCAATCCGAAGTTGGGGAAAGCATCAGGAACCCAGGAACTATGCCTAAAGCACCTAAGAAGTCTGCGGACCGGCTCTGCAAGAAGCGATTCTGCCCTGATGAGCTCCAGGTCATGGTGGACTACCTGGCAGAACACGCTGATGTGGTGTTCAGCCCCGACATGCGGAGGGAGTCCACTATCCGCAAAAAGAACATCTGGGCAGAAACCGCCCAAAGGGTGAGCGCTGTAGGCTCCACCCCTCGCACCCCCAAGGACTGCCGCAAGCGGTTGGATGACTTGCGGGTGCGGGTGCGGGGACTCCTCACTGCCAACAGGAGTCAGGCCATGCAGACTGGAGGGGGCCCAAGTTCCCCTGTGCGACTTGAGCCATGGGAGGAGACATGCGCCGCAATGATTGGCACGGAATGCATAGAGGGCATCGGTGAAATGGACTGCGGGGCAACGTCGTCTGCCGATGGAGGTGAGTGTCCAAAGTCAACACTGCCAATGGCAATTGCATGATGTAGACTCCCCCAAGGGCCATAAAAGGCACCTTGTCATGTAGCCACCCCCCCATCCAACTAATGCAGAGTCAACTGCACCGCAATCAAGGGCCAAGTGCAAGTACATAACACACATCAGCCATAGGGCAGTAACTTGCACATTCCATCATGCACATTGTGCATCAGGTTCGGCAGTGTGTGAGCCAGACTGCACATTACTATGGCAGGATGAGTCACTCCGACACATGCGTACACATGCGTACATTCAATTCACATTCATATGTACTAGTACTGTTGCAACGCCCAGAGGGCCACAAACCCCAAATTACAGAAATGTGAATGCAGCAATCTATGCAATTAGCGCATCATACAATCACTCATGTTGTCCCTCTCCTCTACCCCCACAGGCACCGATCATGACAGCGGGGATACCCAGACGACCCGTTCATCCACCTCCACGTGCAGAGGCCGGTCCCGGAGCATTCCAGCACGGAATAAGAAAACAACCCAGGCACCACAAACGCCAGTGGAGGATGCACCACCACAATCCCTCCCTGCCTCGGCACCTGCCACATTAGACACCCCAATGTCGGCAGAATCAAGCATTGCTGGGGAGTTGGCAGCTACGCCACCCAGGAGAATGTGGACAGCCCCTTATCGATCGGTGGTGCCACTGAGGAGGACTTTTACCCCACAGTCCACACCCCGGAGCCCACCAATGTCCCCCTGCCATCAAGCAGTGACTCTGTGGAGCAGGAAACACCTGGCCGTAGTGCTCCGGCAGATCCTGGACCTATTCCACCAGTTGAGGCCATGCCAGGGCAGGTAGGCCCAAGACCCGCCAGGAATGTACCTACATACATTGATGAGCCACGTGCACATCAGCTGACGGACCTCATCAATGTGTTCATGGAGGACACCCGCCAGGCCAGGGTGGAGTGGGTGGATGAGCTAAGGCAGATGCGTCAGGCGGTCACTGACAGCAGCAATAGGTTGTGTGCGGTCCTGGGACGCATTGCGGATGCCCTGGAGGCTGCACCTCCCACACGACAGCCCCAGCGGGAGGACACACCGTCACAGTGCTCCTCCACCCAGACCAGCCCGCTCCGACGCTCATTGCGTACATTGCGCCGGCCCAACATGGATCCCCCTGGCTCTGGGGGCAGGCCTTGAACATGCTGGCACACACATGTGGCCTATGTTGGCCTTATGGCACTATTCTGGGGTTGTTGTGGGTGAGGGAGAGGGGAGTGAGGGTGTGTTTGGGAGTTGGGGGGAGGGGGAGGGTGGTGGAGGTTTTGTTGTACACGTTTCATGACAATTATTCAATACACTGGTTGTTCATAATGTAAAACGGAGTGGACATTGATCATTGCGCAGGTGTCATTTGATGTCTCACAGTGCATGGAAGGCAACATTTGCATCCTGGGGAGTCCGTGGTAGGTATATGTAGTCCCTTGTGTGCTTGATGAGGGCATCCAGCACTTGGTTCAGTATCCGGGTAAATAAGGGTTGTGATATACCATGCATGTGCCCCACTGTGTGCCGGTAGGTGCCTGTGGCAAGGAAGTGGAGCACAGTCACTCCCTTCAGTGGAGGGGGGATGGCAGATCTTTATTCTATGAAACTCACTATGTCGTCATGTATCAGGTCCACTATGGTGGTGATGGTGTCATGGTCAAGCCGGTACAGGGTGTGGATCTGATGTGGTGTTAGGTTGAAGGAGGTGGCTCAGATGCGAGGGATTGGGGGCTGCCGGCATGGTAACGGTGGATGCACTGGTGGTGCATGTTGGGCCTGTCTCACCCTCCGTCTCCTCCTGTGTGTCCTCTGTGGTTGGGGCTGTGGTTGTTGTTGTTACTGCCTTGCAAGCAAGGCCTACAGCTCCAGTTGTGCCACTACTATTGGTATCATCTTGGTGTGGGAGAGGGTGTGGTGTGTGGGTATGCTCATTTTGTGCTGTGCCAGACTCCATTGGCTACACCTGTGCTGATTGTGTGCACCTGTGGCTGTGGAAACCACTGCTCAGTGTTCTTAACTCCTTCTCTGAGATGCCTGTATGTACTCCATGCCGGTAAGGTACTTTACGGCCTTAAGGTGACCGTTATTTACGTGTGCTCCTTACTTGCGATCAGCTCCCGTTTACGCCATGCCGTTGATTACGCCATGGTGGTGTGCGCGCGCGACCCAAGACCGTAAATTACGGCATTGTTGTTTACGGTGCCGTAATTTACGGTCTGAAGGGTCGGAATGGCATGGAGCGGAAATCCATGCCGGTAACTCATTACCGGCATGGTTTGTACCTTACCTCCAACCTCGGAATGAGGCCCATGGCGTGTAAAGTGCACCGGATTGTCAGAGACAGAGTAAAGCACTTACACGACTTATTAGGGTGCCACAGGTCACTGCCTGTTGAGGAATCTCAAAGTGGAAGCTGCATACGCGCTTTACTATTGACAAAAGCACACACGCGTATGTCGAAAAGTGTCTCTGTTTGGAATAAACAACAGGCATAATAAAGTACAAAGTACGTGTGGCCGCATATTCATAAAATGAAAAAGACACATTGAAAAGAATATTAAATTAAATGTACCTTCAAAGGGCACGAAGTATTATCCCAATATTCTGTGCATGGCCGTCGCTGTAAATGAAACTTGGGCAGCAACTTAAAGGAAAGAGGCGACCCTGCGGCGTCACAGTTTCTTTGATCAGCACCTTCAGGGAAATGGTGTCTAAATTCGTAGGTTAACTCAGTCTGGTGAAAGAAATGCATAATTACGTCCAGTATGCATCGCTTAGAATAAGAGAGGGAGAGGGGAGGAACTAAAGGAATGGGCGCTGAATTACTTACCTGAAATAAATGGTTTAGCACACGTGTTGTTTCTCTCCTGCAGGACCGTACGCATTACCTCCACGTCCACTCTTCCTCGTCCCAGTACTTACTTCATGAGGCCCCTGCCTCCGACACAGGACCTTCTTCTATTTCTTTAAATTCCTATAACTCCTCCCCCGCATCCACTTCACTCAGTTTAATTTTTCCTGCCTCCGGCAGGTTGGACTTTTTCTTCCTGGTGCGGGGCACTGGGGAGCACCGATTGCTGGCCCCCTGGGGGAGGCTGTGTGGCGGGGCCCTCGGCTCCCTCAGGTGCGGCGTTGCTCCTGGGCCACCTGCGGGGCTTGGGGTCACAGTTGAGCGGGATTGCTCACTCGGTTCTTTTCTGGGCTCCGGACCGCAGCGTGAGCATTGTGTCCCGGGTCCTGCATGGCCCGAGGAAGGTAAGGAGAGGGGAGGACTGGGCTTGATGTTTTTTCCCCTCTCCTCCTGTTTTGGCCATCTTGATTCGACAGGCCTTTTCCTCGTGCTCTGTGTACACATCTTTATTGGAAATTATGGCAAGCACTTGGCAGTATGGGCTAGCCTTCCCTTTTGTTGTGTGGCCTCTCTGCTTCTTGTCGTGGGGTGACAGTGGCAGAGAGTCTTTGAAAGTGCGGTGTCTCTGTTCTGTCGCAGGCATGTCACATACCACCCGCTCCTCAGACACACACAGCACAGGATGCACCGGATGTTAACTGCATTCTCTGGGGGAAGGTAAGGAGAGGGGAGGACTGTGCTTGATATTTTTCCCCTCTCCTGCTGGTATGGCCGTCTTGACTCCTTCAACATGCTGTTTCCTCGTGCTTTGTGTACACATCTTTGTTGGAAATGATGGCGAGCACTTGGCAGTATGGGCTGAGTCTTCCCTTTTGTTGTGAGGCCTCTCTGCTTCTTGTCGTGGGGTGACTGTGGCAGAGAGTATTTGAAAGTGCGGGGGCTCTGTTCTGTCGCAGGCATGTCACATACCACCCGCTCCTCAGACACACACAGCACAGGATGCACCCGATGTTGGCTGCATTCTTTGCATGCAGCCTGTGAAAACGGCGCAGATTTGGACGCGTCAGCAAGCGGCCGGAAGGGTACCAGCCTGGCATAGTCTACACTTCGGGTTCGAGTCTCTGCGGTGCTGACTCGGCCCTTCATCCTTCCTAGACCAACGCATTGGCACAATTTAGAGCTTGGGGCTCCCAGCTACTGGATACAGGGCTCAAGCCACCTCTCAGCAATATGGCGAGTTAGTGGTGTGTTTGGGTCTGTGCTAGCTATGGACGCAGACTCCTTGTCCTGTCCTCTTCCTCTGAACTGCACGAGGGAAGGTCAAAGGAGATGATTTTCTTTCCCTTGTCCGGCATGGAATTATAGAAAATGCATCATGGAAGTAATGGCCATTCAGAGGGTTCCCAGTGTCTCTTCCTTTAGGGCCTAGGTCCTCCGGTGCCGACGTGTTGCTTTCACGCCTCCTCTCAGACTTGTGGGAAGTGATAGGGCACATGGTGGCACATGTCTGTGCTTAGAGGGGTTCTCAGAGCCCCTGGTGTCGGTGGAGGGGGATGTCACTTCAGTGGGTTTTTCCAGTGTAGGAATACCCCAGGTGGGGGGTTGCCTTTCATGTCTTCTATCCGGGATGGATTGCTTTGCCCCGCTTTGTGACAGTACTCTGCCCTTTTGACGCCAGCCTGGTGGCTCCACTGTCGGCTGGGGGGGCCATGGTCTGCTGGACTTCTGGGCTGTCCTGTATCTTCCTTTTGATAAGTGGGATCTTTTTGTGCGCTGACAAGCATGCTGTTATATTGTGGCGCAGGCATGCTTCAACATCCTGTGATTTTCCTCTGGTGCAAGTGCAGTGACTGGCGGTTTTCCCTGGCTCCTCGTCTCTATCTTCTCGGAGGTGTATGGGACCGGTGGGGTTCGGCTTCCTGGGTAAGGGCTCCTTCCGGAGGGGGGTATAAGTTGCAGTTCCTGTCTCTTTCTGTCCAGGTTTGCATGGTTGGGTCTTTGGTACCCAGTTCACGGTCCAAGTAGTTGGCCATGGGATCAGTTCTCTCTGAACGATTGTTGTGGGTTACCGTCTTGCCCATTCCTCTCCCTGTTCAGGGTCAAGTTTTCTACTTGCGGGTGTTCCTGGTCCCTATGCCTTCTAGGATGTGTCAACTGCTTATGGGTCTCAAGACCCTGCACTGCTTGTCTGGACATCTGGGGGGAGCGTACTCTGGATGTTGTGCAGGGGGGGCGCTTGCTGGCTGGTTTGGTCTGGGTTCTCAGAAGGCAGTGTGTCTCGGCTCGCCTGTTGCTGAAGTTACGGGGCACGTGGCGTCTTGCGTGTTTTCCGGTTCCTTGAGCCTGTCTTCGGTTACGTCCCCTGGTGTCTTATACTCTCTTACACTGGCTTCCGACGTCTCTGCTTTCGTAGTTGTGTTTTCAGTGTCCCCAGCGCTGCGAATCTCCCTGCTGTGGTGGCAGGGGGTTTCAGGTCTACATGCTGAGATGTGCATGGTCCATCCTCCTGTGGCCTCTCTTACTACCGACGCCGGCAGAAAGGGTATACATTGGGGGTCCTCTCAGCTCAAAGGTTGTGAGATCTGGGGAGAGCCGGCGATCATCCAATTGGCAAGAGTTGTGCCATTGTCCAAGCTCTGGTGTACTACAAGGAGTTGCTGGACGGTCGGCAGTTTTGATCCGATCGGACAATATGACGGCCTTGGCATATGTCAACTGCAAAAGGGGTTCCGGCCGCTCCTTGAATGCTCTGGCAGCACTGATAGGCACCTGGGAGAAATCTCATCTGGTGTCTCTGGTGGCCTCACGTATCAGAAGGGTGGACAATGTTCAAGCGGATCTTCTCAGATGCCGGTTTTCACTCCTCGGCGGAACTGGTCCTGTTGTTCCCAGGTCTTTGCGGAGACCTGTGTCAGATTAGGGTCCCCGGTTCTAGACCTGTTTGCATCCCCGGCCTCTGCAGAAGTTCCCCTCTTCTGCTCTCGGTTTCAGGCCAGGGGGATTGGGGGATGGACGTCCTCTCTGTACAGTGGCCTTGGGGTTTTCCTTTATGCCTTTCCACCTATTCCCCTTCTGCCCCAGGTGGTTTGGCGCATCAGAGTGTCCAGGGTGACTGTGTTGTTGTTAGCTCAGTTCTGGTCCCGCCGGAGTTGGCTCCCCTCTCTGTTGGAGCTTCGGTCCTAGGAACCTTGGCTGGTTCCGAGGTGGCCGTGTCCTCTTCAAGGGGATCTGCGGTTGGAATTCCACTGGATGCAATGGGCAGTGTGGCTATTGCTCGGTCTAGGTTGATATCTCAGGGGTTCTCAGATCCTGTAGTTGAGTACATAATGGATGCTCTTAGACCCTCCACTCTGAAGGTGTTCACAGGCATTGGGGCCATTTCCGAGACTGGTATGGGCGGTCTGGGATCCCTCCCCTGCGTTCTGGCCTCTGCTATCCTTCGATTCCTCCAGAAGGGCTTTTGACAGGGGCCTGGCAGTTTTTTTTTCCCCGGCTTCACTCTCAGTGGGCCTCCATGAAATTGATTTTGGGGGACTCTGATGGTCCCTTGGATGGCGAGGTGTTGGTGGGGAAGTTGCTCCAGGGTTTTTCATCTTCCCGTCCTTGTGCTGATAAAGGGCTTCCCCTTGGGATCTCCAACTTGTATTACGGTTCCTTCAAGGGCCTCCTTTTGAGCCCTTTTCCGAGATTGATATCAAACATCTTACACTGAAATCTGCTTTTCTTATTGCCCTCACTTCTGCCCGTAGGCTTGGGGAGATTGGGGCTCTCTTATGTCACCCTCCTTTCCTGAGGGTGCTGCCAGACTCGGTGCTGCTGAGGTGTGGTCCGAAGTTTCTCCCTTAAGTTGCATCTCGGTTTTTCACACCTCTCAGGATCTGGTTCTCCCTGACTTCTTTCATGATCCGAGAATGCATGAGGAGGTGGCTTGGCTTAACATTTCGAACAGGGACGGTCCGCCAGGGGTTTGGCGGCTTCCTGGGCCGATGCAAGGAGGGTTTTCTCTGCAAGAGATTTGTATGGCTGCCGCCCTGGCTGGTCTAGGGATTTTCATCAACCGCTATGGGTTGAGTTTCTCCCACTCGGGGGGTTGGTTCCTTCGTGGTTGGAGTTTTATCTGTGGGGATATGAATTAAGAGTTATTGTGGGTGAGTTTGCTGCGCTGTCTTTAGCTCTGTGTCTCATTGGGACTTTTTCCCCGTTGCTGCTTTGGTATACCTCATGAAGTAAGTACTGGGACGAGGAAAAGTGGACGTGGCGGTAATGCTCTGATTACTTACTGGTAATCTTCATTACTCCTAGTCCTACTCTTCCTCGTCACAGTACTGACGACCCTGCTCACCCTCCCTGCGGGGAAGGTCCCAGGCTCTGGCTTGGTAATATGAAACTGAGTGACGTGGATGTGGGGGAGGAGTTATAGGAATTTAAAGAAATAGAAGAAGGTCCTGTGTCGGAGGCAGGGGCCTCATAAAGTAAGTACTGTGACGAGGATGAGTAGGACTAGGAGTAATGCAGATTACCGTAAGTAATCAGAGCATTACTAGCTGGTTTTCCTGGTGGTTTTCATGGTGATCATGACTAGCATTAGAGACGATGCATGAGCCAGATCACGATGTTGTCTAGCGCCACTAGTGCTAAGAGGTTGAAGATGGTACTGCAGCTGGTATTGTTGAAAGTTAAAAGTAAAAAAGCAATCCAATTGCAGCTGCATGTCTGGAAGCGGACGAAAGCCCTAAGGGAACCTAGATGGTAACTCCTCATTCAAACCTTTTGTTTTATTCAGGGTGTCAAGCCGGTAAATCCATCTGGCCTCCTTATATATCAATGCTTTTTGTGTGTTCATGCTGTTTTTGACCACATCGATCACCCACCATTTAAGGTCATCTGGGAATGTTGTAATTCGAAGAAGTGTGTTAGCATAGGGGCTGCATGGTTGCGGCATCTAATCCACACGGACACTCAATACAATAGATCACGTTGCTCGTCTTGCAATTGGACATGAATCTTATGTCCCACTTTTTTGTGCCAATTTGAAACTGTGTTGTTTTGCTCATGAATCGTTAATTGTCTTGTTATGAAAGGTAAAGCCTTACACCATGTATGGAGTCTGAATATGCTACATAGTGTAGTCTCCTATATGCAGAGACTGCTCTTTTATGCTTGTCGTAGCCTTACAAGCCTGTACAGCCTCACATGTCATAGGTGCTGGCATTCTAATCCAGCCACAGCATAAAATTACCAAAGAAAAGCAGTAAATGCCATCTAATAACTGTTAATTAAGCAATATGCCCTGAGCGGCGGGGGCATTACCGACTCAGGTAATGCCCTAGGTCCCATAGGTATAGCACTGGGGCATTACCAGAGTCGGTAATGCCACCGCCGTGAGGGGCATATAGCTATTAGTACCCCGGTCCGCAAGATCTGGGTGACCGGGGTACTAAAAGCATTTTTTTCGTTCCCGAAATGCTGCAATGTTTCGGGACAGAAGAATAAAATGATCAAGAAAATGGCCGCCAGGAAAGGGAAAACGAAGCACATTTTCCCTTTCCATGGCGGCCATCGGGAGCAGACGCGCTGGGAACAGTTCCCAGCGCGTCCGTTCCCGAAAGACAACAGAGAAGAAGGTAAGTGGGGTTGGGGGGGCGGAAGGGAGGGAGGGGGAAAAAAAAACATACCTGATTCCCCGGCGGGGATGGCCCCACTTTGAGCCTCTCACCACGGGGACAAAGGCATGGAATCCAGGGATTCCCGGCTGGGTAATACCCCGGCGAAGGCCGATCAGAATGGTCCTTTCATTCTGATTGCACCCTCGCCGGGTACTAATGGTTCATATACATGGTATAGGCACCATCACTTGCGCACGGCTGCCCACAGTCGTATTTATCTTGACACATGTCCTTAGCATCGTCCTACATCGCCAGCGTCTCTTCCCCTTTTCATCACACTAGCAATTCCTGGGAGTCTGGGAGGGGAGTTCCCCAACGTGTCCCTCCCCAAACCCCTTAACAGTCTCTAGGTAGCTGCTGACTGGCTGTGGGAAGGACAGTGTCTTGCAGAATCTGAAATTTAATTGGGCGTTAATTGAGTCCTTAATTGCTTCTGATACGAGCCTACCCTTTCTCTCTCTGAGCCAGGCGTTGCAAGAGCGGGTCGTGGGATGGCAAGGGTATCTTCAGAGGTAACAATTGTTTCTTCTAGCAGCCCCCAAGAATGGCATTCATGGATGTTGCTGCCTGTAAAGCTGAGGAAGCTCCATTAATAATTATAAGTATATGACAGGCATTATATGCCTCACAATGTGTTAATACCATGATTAGGGTGAAGTCAAATACCATTACGTTGAGTGGAGGGGGATTATGCTCCGGGCGCGGGCATTGCCTATTGTGCAATTTGGTCGTTTTCTATGGTGAATGGGGTCATAACCTGAGTGAATGTGATCAGAGAGGGTTCCATCTTGTAGTCTTCCAGCCGTGGTAGCAACAGGATTGGAAGATCCTCTCTGCATCTTCTCCCTCCACAGCCCTTGCCTCTTTCTGCACTCATCACGTCAGTAATGTTCTGTTGAGAGTTTGTAAGCCGGCAATGGAGTCCCCATCACTTGTTCCTCTCCCAGTCCCTTAGCAGCCATTTGGAAGCTGAAGGGCAGCACTTGGACAACCCCAAGTGCTTATCCACAGATTAACATGCACAGCACGTGAGTTGTCACACTGACACAGAGGCACATGTGCATCGCCCACCACAGAGGACTCAATGCTTTCACTTTCTATGCCCTGTTCTCCACCCATGATAAAAACAGACTTTAAAAGTGACTGGTGCGAGGAGTCAGACATGGGAGACAGACACATAGATGAAGTTTTCTCACAATTTGCCATTTATTGAAATAATAAGGGGTCAGGCAAACGCCTATCTATCCCTAACCTAACAAAACCCAAACTAAAGAAAAATGACCTAGTGTCCAAAATGGCTGTCCCTCACACTATTACATACAACAAACGCATATATGAATCATTTGGCAGTTTCCACTTTGTAACTCAACATATGTACAAACATAAGAAAAACAGAAACTCTTATGATCAGGGGCAGGTCCCATTCCCCTAGATCAATTCAGAATAAACCAAAAGTTAATTTCAAGAACATTAATTTCTTTCACACAGTTCCACTCCAGGTGGAATACACAGTTCTTTGTCTCCAGAGTATCCTTGACTTGGCCACAATTGTGTAATACAAGAGTTCTACTTCAGTCAGGATGGTTACACAATAGTTCTTCAAACACAGAAGTGGAATTACCAATTCCTTTCCATCATAATCATGTATAACCTTCTACCACATTTAAAGTACTTCAACTTCACTTCTTCCTGGTCCACTAGCCTGCCCGAACTAACCACTATTTGTCCCTTTCCTGGTATACTCACCTGCTAGGACAAAAACTCCCACTGCTACTAATATTCGTACAAAGTGGCAAGTTTTATTCTCAACCTTCCACACTTGCATCCTCAATGGGGAAAGTTAAATCAACAACAACTTCATATTCATCAATCACATGCAGCACAGAAGGAAAGTGGTTCCTATATGTATTTCTTTGCCACAATGCAGGTTACAATTCGCTCCCACCTGGTCCCTTACACAAGGAGGGCATCTCTTCTGCTGTCTCCGATCTCCTTCCTCACAACCTGTTGGCTGCTGGCAATGTTTCACAACTCCCATGGCTGAGACCTTCAATCTGCCTTTCTATCTCTGGGCTTTGGCAATGCAGATAACAATGCCTCTTGTTGGGATACCTTTCTTTGGGAAAACTGTATCCTCTTTGTTTTCCATTTGCTCCTCATTGGCTTGGGCAATGCTGGTTCCAACATTCTCTTATCGGCTCTCTCCTTTCAGGCAAGTCACATTCACCTGGTTTAACAGTTGCCCCCTTTTGGTGTGAGTAATTTTAATTGTCATATCCTTCTGTTTGCCCTCTCCCTTTTGGGTAAATACTTTCAATCTGCTTTCTTTGAATTGTTCGGTATTCAAAAACTGCTTTCTTTTCAAGCGGTCTAAGATGGAGCACCCCGGGTCACCTAATTCAGGATAACTCACTGGTTTTGCTTGGCGTCGCCTCTGGACCCTCTTTGTGTGGTTTGAAGCTCGTCGACTCGTACCTCATGTTAGACAGTCACTGTCAGCCTCTTGATGTATGTGCTACCCCTCACTGCAGCTCTTACAGCTCCACACGCACTCCATGGCAATGCTCGCACCTACTTAATCAGACACGGAGAGCGAGTTTCTCCTTCAGGACAGCTGGGCTCACCACCACTTCCCGCTGTGCATCTGCTGCACTTCCAGGCTACTCCGACCTCTGATAAACCCTCAGTATGTTGTTCCTCTTCTGGCAACACAGCGGCACCAACCTCTACTTCCTTCTGCTACTTCAGAACCTCCTGCTGGCACAGCATTCTCTTGACCTGCACCTGGCAGGCCTTTAAATACTTAAAGGTTCTGCTCCGGTGTGGGTCATTTGAACAACTAGACCTCTCATGCTGGTCTAGGGCCATTTGTCCCCTCTTCTTCGTCACAGTACTAGGAACATAATGGGACTTGAAGTGCATAATGTTCCTAGTTACATTAACAGGAAAAGCTTCAATTTGCTGAAAGGCCATTTATACAGTGGAATCATTAGGGACATTATTTCGAGGATACGCCCATTATTCCCGGCCTGAGTCCCCTCATATTATATCTGCCCACAGAATACCACCACCAGGGTCAGGATCAGGTAGCGTCTGCATTTCCATCACCATATGAGAGGGTTTCCAGGCCAGATTCCTTGGGATGATTGCCTCAGATTCATCCCTCTGAGCTCAGCATGTAAAGATTTATGTTTCTTGTCAATTATGTGACTGTTATGTACAGTGTCTGCAATCTCGTCCTAGCACAATGGCACATATGTTTCTCCGATTTGAGAATGTATTCAGTGCATTCATTTTCTCTTCCCTGTTCTTACACATCATTAAACCAAACTGAGTGGGACTCTGCATGTAAATATATTTGTTGCCACCATCTTCCCCCATTCTCAGTTTCTTCATGATAATTTAATGCCACAAATACTGAAATTGCAAGAGGGATAAGGCGGTTCTCTGATCTGGCCTTTATCTCTCCATAGTATCTCTAGCGAGGTCCAAGAGGTGTGTACACTTGCAGTGTCATAGTTTATTCTGGGAAGCTAACTCAGAGGCTGAATACTGTAAGTGATCAGACTCTGCAAATAAATTGAGCTGTATTTGGCATTGTTTGGACTAGCCTGTTGGGTGACCACTTATAGCAGAAGATGTGCTTTGAACCAAGTCGGATGTAAGGTTGAGTGGTTAGAACCATAAAATGCTTTCGCGCAGGAAAACAGTGAGAATGATCATATTGAACTGCCGGGTGGCCACCAGATTAACGGAATGTCCAATGTCAAACTGAAAATAACACATTAGGATCAGTTGATATTTGTGGTTTTCAATTCTACTGATGGAACAGAAGAGATGTATTCTGTATTGAATTCTATGAGGATCAACATGGCCCATCCCCAGAGATAATCTCAAGAGTGTATTAGCAGATTTCAGTTTCCTATTCTTCTCATGAGAAACACACCTGTGAATTCATAATATACACTGATTGCCAGACATGGGGGTGGCTATTAAGCCCAACAATGTGTTCTGAACCAACATACAAATAGGGAAAGGGCACATATCAACTTCAGTGTGTGCCGTCTATATGCAACCCGTAGGCCTCTCCCATTCTCCTTGTTCTCAATTTAAATTGGGGAAAAAAAATGTATGGACTATTGTAGGTGTAAGGAAGTCTGAGCCCCCACACTGCTGAATGTTTCCACTAACTAGTCAGATCTCTGACTCCCCTCACCATTGTCAACCTCACTACACAGTACCAAAAAATTGTCATAACAGAGCAGATGTGTGGTCCAGATTGTGGTGGCAGAGGTTGAATTGGGTCGCCCGTTTATGTGCTTCTCTATCTTTCTCTTGTGTTATCTCAGCCATCCGTGGCTGCTATGTTAATCTGTACCTTCCTGCCCATAACTGCATTGTCCCATGTCATTGTGTGCATGTCTTACCTGAAATGTGATTCTAGGTAAACTGTGATATGCGGCCAGCTTCTACTTTACCCACTTATGGCCTAGTTCCTGTTTGGCACAAACAGGCATGTTTCAGATCACCGCCTCGCTAAGTTGGGCAGCATCAGCAAGTAGCATTAGCAACATTCCGTTGACAGGCACTGCCTGAGCCATGTGAGAACCGTATTTATAGTAGAAACCACTGAAGCGCTAAATATGTATCCAAGAATGTCTGCTGCCTGTTGCATAGTTTACTCGCCATGGTGTGAGAACCCTATCACTGCCTGTAGTTTGTATTATGAGAATCATGTAGTTCACACTGTAACTTTGTACACTGTTGCCACTGTACAATAAATGGACCACCCTTTCCATAGAAGAACTTGTATGCATTACTGTATATAAACCCTGTAAGCCCAGGAAGGGGGGTTGCTACTCCGTTTACTGTTCAAACATTGGTTTTGTGTCCTGCCTTCTGAATTATCTGTATGCTGCTTCGCTGACTGCCATTAAAGACACTTAGCAATCTAAGAGTCTGTGGTTGAAGAGTCAACAGTTCAATAGGATTATTCAAGGTTTGAAAATGCCTTTTGGGAACTCGGAATACATCCCATACTTGTACACCAGGGACAATGGGGAAAGAGAGTAGCAGAGCGACTCCATCACTTTGTGACCTTTCATGAGGTGGTGGTACCAAAACCAAGAAATGTGTACTAGCCATGGTATTGAGTAGCCATGTGTTGCTGAAGGTAGTGTGACGATTCACAGGATCTTGTCACTTATTCACAGAGGGGGGCCCTTCCCTGTGAGGCTAGGGAGGTTAGCCCGCTAGGGAACATTCCCCCGAGGGGTGGCGGTCAGCGGCAACTCACAGGGAGAGACTCCTCTTGGGGACAAGGGCTCACATTCAGTGAAGGAACTCCCTGCCCCACCTTCTTATGAACCCCACGAACCATCACTGCCTCAGAAGACACAACCTGAACAGACTTCTGTGTGCTATTGTGATAACGAGGAGGAGGAGGACCCAGCTAAGATGCACAAAAACCAGGGAGTCGAGTTCACAGAGAAGGTGAAGCCCGGGAACTTCTAACCTGGAAGTGGGAAGCCAGGGCATTCCTGGAGGTCCTCGGTTGAGAGGACATGGAGAACGAAGAAGGAAAGTGGTGCAGGTGCCGACAGGGAGCAAAATCGTGTGAGTGGTGAGCATTGCCAGGTGGTGGTGTGACCACAAGGAGATGGACCGCATAGTCCGACAATGACGCCAAGACCATCCAGGAAGAAACTCTGCAGAGCTGCGGAGACCGAAGCAGAGAAGGAAACAAAGACGCTGTAAGCGTTCCTGGGGCGGGCATGATCCCGAACTGTGAAAGGAGGCATATTGGTTGGCATAGACTTTTATTTATAAAAGAAAAAGAAAACGAAAAGCCTATCTTGCCCGATTTACTATGAGGGGTTGCCCTACCTCAACACAAATAGTAAGGACTTAGTCGGGATGTCCTTAACATAAAATGTCCACTGTCCTGTGTCTAAGCCTATTTCTGTCCTTCACACTTTTAAACTAACTAAAGAAAGCTGGATGTCTCATTAATCCAGAGGAATGCCCCTCTTATTCAGGATATAGACTCCAAAGCTCAATTCTTGTGAAAAAATATTTAGTTTCAATGTCCATTTGTTGAATGTTTAATCCAACTTAAAGTATAGACAGTTTCCCAATCTTCATCTGGAGGGAACCTCTTCCTCTGTCTGTGAAACAAAATGTAATTCCCCAATCTTTTGTCAGGCCTGGTTCACTAACCTGTCAGACCTGACACTAGATTTTACCAAATGACTCAATATTGTAATCACCAATGGGGTATCAAGTCCGGTTCACTATGCTACCAGACTTGATTACCTACTTTTGAGTTCCAAAACGTTTGTTCCTCTTTCCTCTGATTTCCAGAACCTTTTAAACTTTCTCAGGGTCTCCCCGACTTCTTCTTGGGCTCAAGTCCACTGGGTATAGGTATGTGCACACTGATGTGGGTCTCTGACCCTTAGATAATTCACTGATGGGCTTTGCCCATTTCCACCTGGGTCCCAGACCCTGATGTATACTGTCGGGCCTCTGCTTTCATATGGACCCCAGACTCTGTTCTTCTGCTTCTGTGGGATCCCTGTTGCTGCTTCACCTATTGTCCACTTGGTCAGACCTGGTGTACTCTCCTGCCAGATATTAAATGGTATAATTCCTCTGTTATTTCCTTTTGCTTCTCGTGATGCATTTTTGTGTTTTACAAGGTTTGCATCAGATTGCATAACTCCTTTGCTATTCCCTCTTCTCAGGATGAATTTACGTGCCTTTTCAACGTACTTAGCTCACTTAGTGCCCCAACAACCGGTCTCACCTTTTCCCTACCTTTGGGAAGTCTTGATGCTGTCTCTGGTTGCTTCTGGAGCTGGAGCAGAGCTTCTGTGCTGCTACTGCACTCAATGTTCTGTCTCTTGCAGCTCTGCAGCTCCGGAGTCTCCCTCATGTCTCTGGCTGCACGCATTCTTGTCCACAGTCTGCTTTCGCTGGTCGGGTCTCTCTTCTTTCCGCCGCCCGCCAGTTCTGTGTTCCTTGGACCTCAAGGTCCACCCGCTGGGTTCCACCCACATGGCGACTATCGAGTAGTGGCCTCACCTCCCTGGCCTCATGGGAAGGGGCTTCCTCAATGGAAGCAGTAACAATACCATGGGATTCGTCACAGACTGCACAGGAAGAACTGGTGATGCCAACTCGACAAGCTAGAGGTAATGGGAATGGCAGGAGATGCCATGGGCAGAAGCTAAACAGCAGAGAGTATCACAAATGCCCAAACGGTTATCATACTCATTCCAGTACCTGTAACAGTAGTAAAGAGTATAACGAATACTGAAAGGCTCATCATACTCGTCTCAGTAACAGTAAAAGTAACAAAGAGCATAACGAATATTGAGAGACGCATTATACCCGTCTCAGTAAGTGTATAATTATAAAAGCAGAAGAATATATATTGAATATATAAAAGGATACAAGATAGGGGACAACGTCAAAAGACTGGTAATACATGTCTCAGTGGTTGGGCAGACCAAGACAATAACAAAGAGGAACAGAAGAACCTACATGACTGTTCCCAACAAGGGAAGTACATACAAGAGAACAAAGTGGTAAATGAAATCAGAGACGCTGGTCTCAGGGGAATTGAGAGACTGTGAAACAAGTAAAAGAGAGAGAGATATTGATGTAAAGGAAAACCAGAGGAATAAAGGTCAAGAGCCTCGACTAGCGAAACAAGGAACTATAAGTAAGTCAAGACAGTGTATACCTGAAAGAAGGTGAAAGGGTCCCTTGAAGAATTAAAGGAACTGATTAACTATGTAACAAGGAAATACATCAAGATGGAATATCAAGGCTGAAAAGCCTTGTCCAGGAGGAGGGAGTCATTCTCCTGGAACCCCTTTTTGTTTTGCTAGTTCATAATAAGTGGTAGGGTCAGAGAAGGGTAGTTTTGGATGGAGGACGGACTATTTTGATTTGGACGACCTCATGACGAGCACCCCAGTTAGATTCTGTTAGGTAGGGAAAACCCAGTTTGGTAGGGATAGATAGGCCATTTTTTTATTAAAAAAGGCAAGAGAGCGGTTTAGATCCTCATCGAGCTGTGTCCCTCTTTAGTAAAGAAACAGCAAAATATATATCAAAGCTATTTGAAAAGAATCCAGGTGGGTGGTCTTCTAGTACCGGTCATTGGAGTGTGATTCTAACCCTAAATCACCAATAAAACAAAGAAAGTGCACAGTGATCCATCAACCATGTGCGCTGCACCGTCAAAGAAAAAACTTTGCACTATCTGTAGCTTGTTGAACCAAATAAAATGTGCACTATCTGTAGCTTGTTGAACCAAATAAAATTTTCCACAACTCTTCATCAGTTTTTCAAAGATGATTGCCTTTTTATTCAGATATACTGCCGACACGCAAAGATGATTGCCTTTTTATTCAGATATACTGCCAACACGTGTTTCGACCCTTCAACACAGGTCGTCTTTAGGCCTTTGCTATACCATATATTAAAAGGTAACACATTTTTAACAACGACATGATCAACCATACCAACTAATATAAAAATATGACAAGAACATATACATTACCACTTGGGGTATACAAACCAATCGAAGTCATTGAATCCATCACAATTAATTTCCCAAAGTAACGAGTGTCAATTCGTAGCATAGATTGCAGCAAGGATAATAGGAAAAGGAAAAAACAAAAACAATATTTGCCAGAATTTACTTGGCCTAATGCTTAACCCATTAAGTCCCAAGGATGAGGTATCTCACACTTGGCATTATGTTCGCAGTGCCAAGGACGAAATACCTCATCCTTTTTGGCCCTTCACTTTGTGCGATCACTAAAAAGCAGCCATCGCACAAAAGTGTAATCCAAATCCAACCCCTGGCTATGTGAGGAGGAGGGGTCCTCCTCATGGCCCGGGGGTTGGATTTCTTTCAGTTTCACGTCAGCGTGCGTAATGCGCGCTGATGTGAAACTGAAAGTAAATTTCACCGCTGCAGCCATTGTCGGCTGCGGCAGTGAAAGAGAAGATAGGTTTTCACCTTCCTCTCCCTCAATCTCTGGCATCATTGTGCCATTGAGATCGAGGGAGGTGTCGTTGGAAAGGGGAGACTCTTCCCCTTTCCAACAACATCTTCCTTGAAGCATGCAGGGCGCGGATCGCCCTATCCGCACCCAGCAATGCTACTAGACCACCAGCGTTCTGTTTTTGAAGTAGGGGGTGAGGGGCCCTAAGAGGCCCTCCCCCCCATAAGCACTGGGCAGTATATTTTGCCCACTGTGGGGGCAGATGGGCACACTAATGTGCCCATCTGCCCCTAGGAGAGGGGACTTTTTTTTAAAATAAACATATTTTGGGTGGGGGTGGTTGCTCCCTAAAACACCAGTGATGTTCCTAATGAAAAGGGGAGTGGTCCTCTCCACCCCACCCCAAATGGATGGGGGGGCATCTCATGTAGCCTTCTCTGGGGGCAGAATGGTAGTGCAATCTGCCCCTAGGAAGGAGTACATGAGATGCCCCCATCCATGTGGGGTGAGGGGGGAGAGGGCCACCAGACATCTTTGCAATGGAAAGGTGGTACTTCCCCTTGCCCCCAACCCCCTGAGGGTAGATGGGCACACTATGTGCCCATCTGCCCCTAGGGAAGGGGTAAAACAAAAAAACAAAAAGAAAGATGTTTTTGTGGGGGTGGGGAGGACACTAAACCACCATGGATGTTTCTAGTGGAGAGGGGGTGGCCCTCTCCCCCACCCCAAATGGATGGGTGGCATCTCATGTGGGCCTCCCTGGGGACAGATTTCTGCCCCTAGGAAGGGGTACATGAGATGCCCCCATCCATTTGGGGCGGTGGGCAAGGCCACCAGAGAACTTTGCAATGGCCCCCCAAAGCATGGGGCAGTTTTTGGTTGGGGGCAGGGGGCACTAAAGCACCATGGATGTTTTTAGTGAAAAGGATGTGGCCCTCACTCCCACCCCAAATGGATGGTGGGCATCTCATGTAGCCCTCCATGGGGGCAGATTGCTATTGCAATCTGCCCCTAGGAAGGGGTACATGAGACACCCTCCATTCATTTGGGGTTGGGGGCACCAGAAAACTTTGCAATGGCCCCCCAAAGCATTGGACAGTATGTTTGCCCAGCCTGGGGGCAGATGGGCACACTAATGTGCCCATCTGCCCCTAGGGAAGGGGCAAAATAAACGAAAAATGAAGGTCAATGAAGATGTTTATGGTTGGGGTGGGGGGGACACTAAACCACCATAGATGTTTTTAGTGAAAAGGGGGGAAGCCCTCTCCCCCACATCCCAAATGGTTGGAGGCATCTCATGAAGCCCTCCCTAGGGGCAGATTGCTAGTGCAAAAGCTGTGGGGGGAACAGTTTAAAGCTGTAACGTAATCCAACCAGAACTCCAGGACAGTTAGGGGTGATGTCCTCAGCCTTGGGCGTTCGTTTCCCTTGTGGGTCTACCATCCTCAAGCCCAGTGGCGGTAAAGGTTAGGGACCTTGCTGGGGCTCCCTGGGACAGCCCCGCACTTGGGGATGGTCAACCCACATGGGAGACAGCCGCCTAAGGCCAGGGACATTACCCCCAACCATCCTTGACCTCTGGCTGGCTGCGTTACAGAATTTACCTCCGGGAAGGGAGGGGGACCCTGCCGGGGCTCCCTGGGACTGCTGCTGCACTTGGGGATGGTCAAGCCACATGGGAGACGGGTGCCCAAGGCCAGGGACATGACCCCCAACCATCCTGGTACTCTGGCTGGCCTGCGTTACAGCTTTCCCTGTGGGAAAGGACAGGGAATGTGCCGGGCCTCCCTGGAACAACCGCTGGGTTTGGGGACGTTCAACCCACATGGGAGTTAGCCGCCCAAGGCCAGGGATATCACCCCCTACCAACCTGGAGCCCTGGCTGGGTTGCGTTACAGCTTCCTCCTCTTAGAAAGGACAGGGATCCTGCAGAGGCTCCATGGAGCCGCTGCTGGGCTTGTGGATGTCAACCCACATGAGGGACAGCCACCCAAGGCCAGAGACATCACCACCGACCATCCTGGAGCTCTGGCTTTCATGTGGGTTGAACTTCCCCAAGCCCAGCAGTTGTTCCAGGGAGGCCCGGCACATTCCCCATCCTTTCCCACAGGGAGAAGCTGTAACGCAGGCCAGCCAGAGTACTAGGATGGTTGGGGGTCATGTCCTTGGCCTTGGCACCTGTCTCCCATGTGGGTCGACCGTCCTGAACCTAGGGCCCTTGCAGGTAGCGTGTCATGCAGTTGGATGGGATGCAGAGTAACTCTTTACATCAAATAATCAAACCACCTCAGGATGATGGCAATGTTTGTTTACTGTTTTATTATCAATTGTCTGAAACAGGGAGTTACAACGGACATCAACGGACCTCGCACAGCATTCTCTCAAAGCATTTCATAAACAATAATACTTTTATAGCAAAGATTTATCATATGTGACCTCATACTACATGGCAAATAAGCGAAAACCTATGGGGGGCTGTGGTTGGCTCAAGCGGAACATCTAAGTATACTTTCTATGAGGGGTCGGCTTGTGATTGGGTCTCTACAGTCAGGTGAACAACTCATGCCCACCCCTAGTGCAAGTCATCTTCAACAGTTATTAGAAACACGGTACATCATTGGCTCTCATAATAGAAGGCCCTTTGTTATATGGCCCTCTACAATTGGTTGGCATTCTCGTGCCCTTCTGGAACATTCGGCTCACTAGCAGCATGTAAGCTCATACCCTATGTGTCAGGAGGTGGTCTGGACTGTACCTCCCCACCCAATTAGCACACTATCTCTCAACACTCATGCCTTCTGCCATGAAGATTGTCTTTGCACTTGGCCTTGCAAAGTATTCTCATCTCTGAAAATTTAAGGAAGCATGGGCACACGCTTATCATAGTTCTGGAACTGTGTGGCCAACTCTATTTTCATCCTGGGTTCACGTGACAGGAGACCGCAATTCGGCCCACTTTGCAGCATTTAATTGTATCAAATTAATAAAACCTGGCACTCATGGTGTTCTTTCTTTGCAGCTTAACAAGGACGAGTCAGCATCTCACATTCTCGCCTTGAAGGATAGATAACCAGTCTTGGCTGCCTTCAACCTTGACACCTGGCCAGACAGCCCTTCTCGATTCTTCCATGCTCCCAGCTAATTATCTGCAGTGACACAACTTTCAGCCCTTATCTTCATGGTTTTGAACTCACTAAAATTGTGACACCAATGTGCAGCTTCTATATAATGATGGCTCTGACTGCAGTCTATTCACTACGTATAACTAGCTTCTATGATCACTTAGTCTACTTGTGTTACTGCATCTGTACAGTTATTGAACGATTTGCATTTTCTGCAGTGCTCTTCACACATGCAATCTTTGGCTCGCATATGAAAGTTTGCTCAATTCTTTACTGCGTCATCAGTTTCTATAAGGTCTATACATTCTCTTCTCCAGCCAGTCTTCTCAGTTGCTCACACTAGTTTCTTGTGACGTCACCAACTTCTCTTTCTCTCTTTTTCATATTCGTTCGGGGATCTCCCCCAAGAGATTGTCATCTCTTTGGGAATATATCTGACAGGGGTTTCTTAGTAGATACCTTTTCTTGTAGATTCAACGTGGAATAGTCACAGCTGTTGGTGTCAAACATGGCACAATTTTGGGCTTCCAGCATATAGGTGGGAGGGGGCGGGACTTCCTTCAGGGGCAGTTTCCTGCTCCTCTACACTCCCCCCTCCGGTTGATTCATCACCTTCACTAATCTCCACATTTTGATTTCTTTCTTCTGAAGATGTGCTTCTTTGGGGTCCAGATTCTTTATTACTCCCTTCAGGGATCCTGCTGATTTTACATGTTCATCTACACTCCAGGTCATTTAGCTGCACTGTCCATTCGGATTACAATAGACCCATCATCCTATGTATTTCTTGTGATTTCTTGGATGCAGTAACTTCGTTCCCTCAGGTGCTACGATGCTAGCCTCTGCATTTTCTGATATCTTCATCTGTCAACTCTTTGGGTCCCAACCCTGATTCAACATCGATCACGATCTTCATTCCTACTGCTTTCTTTGCTGTTTTTTTGCACTGTGTAATTTTTATCCTGATCACACAGAATCCAAGCACCACCATCACTAATACTGCTCAAAGAAACTTGAAAATGTTCGCCATCCACTGTGGAACCCATGAGAAAATAGACGTGAACCATCCGTCATCTTTGATATCTTCTGACTTGTCTTCCATCTTGCTGTGCAGGTTCGTCGGCCACATTATGACCTCTGTCAAGGTCCCATTCTCATCATCGTGAGAAGGCATGAACATGCAACATGATGGCCTGATTTTGGCAGAAACTCCTCCTTCCATCCCTGTGATCATGTCAAGGACATATCTGTTCTGTAAGGTCATCAGTCTTATGGCCCCCAGTTCTTCCCTGTTAGCATTAAATCCCTTTATGGCGGTGTTGATGGTCTGCAGAACTTCCTATATGGTAATCTGTAACCATTTGGCGTTGGCCATCGTCTGAATCCCAAACATAAATATTGTCGTAAATATTGAGACAGACTTGCTGAACAACCTGCTCATATGGCACAGCATCAAAGGCTTCTATTGATTTTGCAGAGAAATAATTCACCCTCTTTGTTGATTGAGAAATTCAAGCTATCTTCTCCTTCTTGAATCGGCATCTGCTTTTGGAAATTCTCCAATGTTCAGATCACTCTGAGGAATCACTAACGCTGGAACATGGATGAGCACCAGGGAATACATGCCTCCGCAGTCCTTGGACAGCAACATGTAGGCCCTGGAACCGCAAGCCCAATATCGAGCCAACAGGACGGCTGTCCCAGCTCCCATTCTAGAAACTTCAATAGTAGTCTTGCAACCTTTGTTATTCCCCACATAATTCTTTCCTTCTCTTTTAAAGCATAACGTCGATTTTTTCCAATGGGATCACAATCATAGGACCCAATTCATATTTGACCCATGTTAGTAGTTTGGCATGCGTGGCCCACGACTTCAAAAATCAATTGTTCACTCTCTGCATCTCTTGCATGTATTTTACCTTCAGTGTGTGAGCTGCACAGGACATCAATCCTTCTTCCCATCTGTTCTTGGATTTCACTCATCCATAAACTAAGAATTGTGTTAGTTCCCAACATCCAGGCAATCCAGCTACTTGCATTTTATCAGGTAGTTCATTTTATTCATCTCTGTAACTACTACCTCTTCCTGTGCTGTCGCTGGATACGTAAGCATCTTGCTTTTCCATGCAGGTTTCTTTTCCATCTGTGTAGTCTTGATATAATCATCCTGTAATGGTAACAACCATTTCGATCTCCACCACAGAGTGGCCCAATTTCAATGGAATTGTCCTCTGGTCATGCATGCATCAAGGTGAGCAAGGCATCTGGCATTGTGTTCTGGGATTTCTCTTGAAATAAAAGTTTGTGCTGCATTCATGGTGTAGGGAATGAGAGCGCAGACTTAGAAACTCTCCTTAGACATTCTCTCCCCCACACTTTTCATGTGTTGATACCACATGTTATGACCCAAGATTGCTTTGTTGTCTAAATTGATATTTATCCCATCACTATCTTCCTCTGCATTTCTCTTATGTCCCATTACTACAAATTCAGAGCTTGCATAATAAATATGGAATATGTCAAAAATAGTTCTCTGCTTGGGTAGAACAGTAGGAGCTTCTACCTCATTGGAAGTAAGCAAATCCTGTAGTGGGGAAAATCATAGTAGTCTCTACTTCAGTGCGAGTACTTGTAAAGTAGAGACTGGAAATTAAGAAAGATAGAAAGACAAAGAGTGTAATTGTGCAGGCGTATATCACTCACCAAAATACTGACATCCATCTTTTGTATCATCTTGGTACTTGTGGTTCTTTCTCTAAAACCATGCCAGCTTCCAAATTTCTCATCTTTTTAATACAATTTATAAAATTACTTTATTCTGGCAATTGCAATACTTCTTCAATGATTGCAATTAGCATCCTCCTAATTACAGGACCATTTTTAGGATCCTGTAAAAAAGTGCAAACATCAATGTTTCTTCTGACAAGAGCAGGATAAGCTTGAAGGACAAATACAAAAACAGTAAACACAATCCTATGCACATCCCTGTCAGTTAGGACCATACGGCTAACCAAATAGATACTCAGTGAGAAAGGAATCTGGATATTGCTCTCGTTTCCAATCTTCGAAATCGAAATCACGTTCAGGCATATTCGTGATACATCAATATTTTTCTAAAGTTAATTTTGACAGATTCTTGTGACTCTCAGCAAAGGTTTGCACTCCCGCTATAAAATCTATAAGGAGAGTCCGAATGAGTCACAGTCCAAATGAAAAATCTGCATTAACAGCTGGTTGGTTTGTCGTCCTTTTTCTTTGTCAGCGATCGAGTCTGCACACGCTGAAATTCTTCTTATTGTCTTGCTTTTGGATTGGCATCAGTAGGAGGGGCAGTCTCGCCATTGTGCAATTTCACATTGTTCAAGTGAGGCCAAGCTCGCAAGCCTTGGACCTTTACTGCTGAGGGGGTTATATTTTCAATGCAAAAGGGGCCAAAGGGGCCAATTGAAATGTGGCTCATGCCGCTTTTGGATGTTTTTAATCAGAACGGTGTCACCAACAAACAATTTAGGTGCTGATAAAAGTTCAGGAGATTCGGTTGCTGGATTGTCTTCATCTGTGTTCTGAGACCGACCCCTCTGACGTGTGAGTGGATCTGAAATGAGAGAGATGCTAGAGGTCATACATGTCAAGTAGTTATGCAGCTCGTTTGAAGTTTAAGAGGTGTTCTCATTCGCCTGCCTGTCACTAGTTTATGAGGGGTGAGGTGGTGGTCCGAACCATCCTGATTCCGTAGGTCATATAAAGCTAAGGGCAGGCAATAGAGCCATCCCTCTTTCAAAGTTAGCTTGATTTTGGCAATCCTTTCTTTAAGGAGGCTGTTGAGTCTCTCACATAACCCGTTTGCTTGCGGGTGATAAGCAGAAGAAAACTTGTGTTTAATACTCAATAATAGTCCTATCTGTTAAAAAACTTTACTAACAAAATGTGGCCCATTTCAGATCTCAGCACTTCACACACACCCCATTTTAGAAAGACTTCACGTACTAAAAACTTCACTGCACAAGTGGCATCAGGGTGTGTACATGGACCTGCCTCGATCCACCCAGAGAAGGGACACACCACCACTATCAGATACCTATATCCATTACACACCTGCAGCATATAAACATAACCAATATGTAAATGCTATAAAGGACCATTCGGTTGAGGTATTACTGCTCTAATTGTTCTCAGTGTATGCCCAGCAGTAAACTTTTGACACACAATGCACTACACTACAAAGAATGCAACATGTTCTAACAAATTTGGAATAAACCAGTCTTTCGCAATTGTGGCAGCAAGACTCTCCCTAGTTGCATGCACGGGGTAATGCAGCTGTTCAAGTGCTACCTTTAATAATGCTACTGGCATCACCAGCTTTCAGTGCTATCCTGTCGCCATAATGTTTCTATGGGGGATAAAGAACACCCCCTTTGTTTCCATAACTCCTGCTCTTCCTGTGGTGCACTCCCTTGTATCACCATTAATTGTGTCTTTGGCAAATGATTAAACCTTTCTTGCATTATCATAATCGTGACTACTTTCTGCTTGATATTTGGAGTGTCAAAACTTGAGATATCTGGGGAATACGCAACCCTTTTGGCTTCTGCATCTGTGGCGTCGTTCCCGCAAGAAATAAAATCTGTTTGCTTAGTGTGAGCAGCGCATTTAATGACCGCTATGGCTACTGGGAGTTGTAGTGCTTTAATAAGCCTGTCCAATAAGGATGCATGCTGCACTGGAGTTCAGTCCGCTCTGAGGTAGCCCCTCCTTTTCCAACGTGTTAGCTCTGCGTGTATGGTTGACGTCACATAGGCAGAGTCACTGTACACTGTCACTTCCTCCCCTTTGTGTTTCTTGAGCAAGACGATGGGCTTCATTACAAGTACTCTGGTCTGGAATGCGGTGATTCCGTGACGCCGGTAATACAGTTTCCGTGTCCGCAAGGTTGCGTAAAGATCGGCCGATTATGGCCTGTCGGTCGCACGCACCACACGGACGCGGAAACTGTATTACCTTCACCACATAAACACCCACGGAAATGGACATAGCAGCCCTACAAGCAGTGCAAAAACCATGTCCGCCGCCGTCTTCACGGACACGGAAGTGGAAATACCATGACTGCGAAAACCAGAAATAGAGAGGGGGCCATCATATAAAGCACAATCCACTGCCATCCAGACTCAGCACAGGCTAAACCTGCACACTGAGAAGCCAAAAAGGACCACCAGCATGGCAGCCAGGATCCCAGGCCCAGAGACAAAGCAAACAGAGCTTCAATGAGGCGGTGCTCACTGTATTGGTGGACCACATAGTGCAGCATGCTGAAATGCTGTTTAGCGCAGACCAACGGCGTGCAACACAGCAGCACAGGAAGGATGTGTGGGCCGAAGCTGCATGCAAGTGCACAGCTTTGGGCATGACTACAAGGAGCATCAAGGATTGCCACAAGAGGTGGGACGACCTCAGACTGTGGGTGCAAAACCTGATTGCAACATACCAGCAATGCAGCAGTGACACAGGTGGAGGGCCCCCTTCACCACTGAGGCTGCAGACATGGGAGGAGCGCTGCAGCAGTGTCCTCCACCTTGAGGCCATCCATGGGATTGGGGATGCTGAGGCAGGAGTGAGCCCAGCTGCAGATGCTGGTAAGTGCACACATATGAATGCCATATGACTACTTGTTGAGGCCAGGAGTGCCCCAAAGGACCCACTAACAACCCCCTCACAAGCCAGTGCATGAGTGCCCCAAAGGACCCATTAACAACCCCCCAGCCAGTGCATGAGTGCCCCAAAGGACCCATTAACAACCCCCCAGCCAGTGCATGAGTGCCCCAAAGGACCCATTAACAACCCCCCCCAGCCAATGTATGAGTGCCCCAAAGGACCCAGTCATGAACCAGACGATGAGCAACATCCCTACAATACATTGCAGTCAATTTTCATAAGCGTGTAAATGCAAATGTTCGCTGATCAACCTGTCTGATGCATGTGATGCACCCATCAGGTACCACCACACACCTAATAACATTCCCTCTATGTCCCCACAGCCATTTCAAGTGACAGTGACAACGCACAACAGGCAAGGCAATCGGCACCTGCATGTGTGCAACCCAGCACCCCTTCCCAGGAGGAAGACGCTAGATGCTCAGCAACTCTGCCACCAGCTGCATCTGGTACAGATGTACCAGCCACCAGACACCACCATCTCCACGGAGCCTGCTGCCACAGAGGTGCCACGGGCACCCATCATGCCCACACAACCCACCCCAGAAAACATCTGCACTGCGGAGGAGGCTGCAGGCAGTGACAACAGTGCCCCAGCACTGCAGTCTGATGTAGGGCCACAGGGGGAGGTGCCTAACCTGGATGACTTGACATCCTTCCATGACCTCCAGTTCAGCCCAACATCAATACACAGTCCGATGAGGTCACCAACCCCCTCAATGGCTGAGCTGAATGCCCGCATGCAGCGGATGGGAGACCAGCAGGCCACCCTCACCCAGCTAGTGGAAAGATAGCTTGAGGAGTCCAGGCTGCAGAGGGAGTGGTACACTGCATCTGTGCTTCGGCTCTCCAGGTCGATAGGACGCTTTGCCGCCACCATAGTGACCCTGGCACGCCATGTGCATGAGGGCAACAACAACACTTCCAGTATTGCCATGTCTATGTTGCTTGCCCAGCAGGCATATCTGGGACGTTTGCCACCAATGCCAGCAACAGTGCCATCCACAAGCACGACCCCATCCAGATCCACCTCTGCCAGCCCACGGAGACGCTCAAGTCACCTAACAGGGCCCTCTGGCAAGGATGCCCGTGCGCAGAAGCGCACACGCAAATGATGACATGTGTGTTTGGCACTGCAGGACACAAGAGGGGTGTAAGGGGGTGGGTACGTTTGGGTGGTGGGGAGGTCCATTAGGGGGTTAGTGAATTGGGGCCTGGTTGGGGGTGGGTACGTTTGGGTGGTGGGGGAGGTCCATTAGGGGGTAAGTGAATTGGGGCCTGGTTGGGGGTGGGTACGTTTGGGTGGTGGGGGAGGTCCATTAGGGGATTAGTGAATTGGGGCCTGGTTGGGGTGGGTACATTTGGGTGGTGGGTTGGCAAGGGTGTACAGCTTCCCTAGCCAATGCACCTTCTTCCCTGTTGTTATGTTATGAATATATCATCATTGAAAAAAACATTCATGAGTGGAGATCCATCATTTCATTTGCAGTGCATCAATTTATTGACTGGCATTGTCATATCCATGCAATGCTGTCAATGTGTAGACTCTCAAAAGTAAATGCGAATCAGCGTATCCCGTGCTCGTTGTCCATCTTGTGCACCCCCAGGAGGAGGTGGAGCCATCCCATCCCCATCCCCATCTCCATCCTCTGCGTCTAGGGGCATCGGAATGTTCCTGCGCAAGCACAGATTGTGCAGCATGGCACAAACAAGCGTAATTTTACCCGTCTTCACTGGGCTGTAGAGCAGTGATCCGACAGATCTGCTCAAGCAGCGGAACTGGGCCTTCAGTAGTCCAAATGTCCTCTCATTCATGCCACGTGTGCGGACGTGTGCCCTGTTGTACACCTCCTCATGCCTGTTCCTTGGCCTCCGTACAGGCGTCAACAGCCATGGCGTGAGTGCATATCCAGCATAACCTACAGGGGATGTAGATGTGGGGGATATGTCAGTGTTTGTTGTATCATGTCTTCATCAGATACAGTGCAATCTTGTGTCATTGGTCATTCATCCATATGTGGCAAGCAGTGGTTGGACCGGTGGGTGATTACCATTCCTGGGTCATTGTAGTCGACGTTGGCATCTGGACATTGACCAACGCATTGATGTGCATGTGTAGTTGCCCCTGCGGGAAATATTGGTTGGTAAGTATGGCATTGTGCAGTGATGTACACACATGGCAGAGTCAATCAATTGACTGTGATGATGTTGTCGATGCAGGATGTCTCATGTGCAGGCATCATGTGCATTGGGGGCAGTGGTGCATATTGTGGGTGAATGTATTCAGTGGCTCCAGGTGTATGGGCCAGTGGTAGTATCGGCTGTGTGTGTCATGTGGCAGGGTGTGTACGGGCACACTTTGGCAACCTGTCATGTGAAGCTTTGTGATGTGTGGGTTGTGCTGACTATTCAGTAAATGGGCGGGGGGGTGATGAATGTGCAGTCGTAGCAGCCCACTCACATAGGTCATTGCCCTGGACACACACCCCCCTTCCACAGGGCCTGTGCATTGGCAGTTGTACTCGCCCAACAGCCATGTGCTTTGTCCAGCATAGCGTTCCATGTACCGTGGCAATGTAGAATTCCACAGAACCATTAAGTCATGTGTTGAGCCCGGCAAACGTGTGCAGCAATGTGTTATCACTTGTGCAGCATCTCATACCATCTGTACATTCAGTAAGTGGTACTATTTCCTATGGCGGTACACCATCTCGATAGCACGTGGTACTGTCAGCTCTATGTGGGTGCAGTGTACTGCACCTATGCAATTTGGCATGCCTGCAATGGCATGGAAGGACAACTTAGTGGCAATGACCTCGGCAAGGGTATGGGGTAGGGCAATGTGTTCAGACACATGGCGCAACAGGGCATCCAGTACCTGTACCAATATTTTAGAGAAACAGGATTGTGATAGCCTGTGCAGCTCACCAACTGTGTGCTGATAAGTTCCGGTGACAAGAAAATGCAGTACCGACACCACCTTCAGGAGGGGGGGATGGCGGTGGGGATGTCAATGTGGATGCTGATGTGGTCCTCTATCATGGTGGTGATGTACAGGATTGTTGGACGGTCCAGCCGGTATAATGTGTGGATCTGTCCTGGGGTCAGGTTCCAGGGTGAAGCCCTGATGCGTAGTATTGCAGGCTGCCTGCGGGGTGGTGCCGGCTGGACAATAGGGTTTGGCATGGGTACAGGGTTTGCTATGTGCCGCCCGGGTCTCCTCCGCCTCCGCCTCCTCCTCTGCACCATTTCTGCCATCATGTGCAGTGCTGCCTGTTGGTTCAATAGCCCCAGTCCCAATGCTACTAGAGCTGCTGCCTGCATAGTTCTGTTTGGAGTTGGCCTGGGTGTGGCCCTTTTGTAGGCTCCCAGTGGCCTGCTGGGTCCAGCTGGGCTCATTTGGTGCACCTGTGGCCTGATTTAGATCACCCGGCACTGTTTAACGTCATGTTCGCGGTGGCGGTGATACCACCACCGTGGTCACGGTTTTAGCGCTATTTTTGTGGCGGTGTTTCCATGTCCATGCTACTCGTAATGCTTGCGGTGTTCCATATTGCCGGTAACGGGGGAGGTTTCCGTGCAGGCGAAGTTTACGGGTGCCTTTACGCCGTGGTGGCGGTATATGGTGGTGCTATTTCCAGGTCCGTAGGTCATAATTTGGCGAGCGTGGAAACGGTGTCGGTATGGTTATACCGGCAGTGTTAAGTCCAGACCGGAGTACTTGTAATCAGGCCCAATGAGCGCTACCAATTCTGCCACTTGCTCTGAAAAGTGAGACGGTAGCCTGGCACTTGCTATGACTTCAAATTCTCCATTTAATCTATGCCTCACTACAGCTGATTAATTTTTGAAGAACCATCAATGAACAGAATTCCCCCTCCTGATGAAGCATTTTCTTTCACACAAGGTATATCATCATTAAATTCAACACAATTTGCACAGTCATGCACGTGATCGTCTTATGTTACTGGCTCAGCTACAAATGTGGCAGGATTCACTATTTTACATCTGACAATTTTGGTCATTGGGTTCGAATCATTACCTCATAGGCTGAGGCTCTCTGAGATGTCAATGTACCTTTTGGTTTTTCTAAAATGGCAAATAGAGCATGCTCCACATATAGAGTCATTGAGCAGCCCATAACAATACTTGTAGACTTCTCAATTGCAAACAAGGCGGCTGCCAAAGACTGTTTGCAAGGAAATGTCCTTTCATAACTGGGTCTAAAATCCCACTGTAATACGCTAGAGGTTTGTACCCTAATGTAGTCCTCCGTGTCAGCACTGCTGTCATGACTGTCCCATTCGTGTGCAAAAACAAATACAATTCCTCCGCATAATTGGAGATTCCCAAAACAGGAGCTGTCAAATTGCTTTTTTCAATTCCTCAAACCCTTCCTACATTTCCTCAGTCCATTCACCTCATTCAATTGTGCTTTCTTTAGAGCCTGCAAAAGGGGTCTTGTGTACGAACTGTAGTCAAACTCCCAAGCTCGAACATAATTGCATAGTCCCAAAAATTGTTGCATCTGTTTTACTGTGTGCGGTTTTGCAGTTTTCATAAATACCTCAGCCCTTTCAGATGTCACCCTTTTTCCCTCATGTGAAATCAACTGTCCTATAACACCTCTTCTTGACAATACTGTGGCTTCTCCTTGTCTACCTTGTATCCTTTGTCTGCTAAAATAGTCATTAGCTGAATCGAGTCTTGCCTGCACTCATCTTCTGTAGTGCTACACATTAAAATGTAATTTACGTATTGTATCACTGCACTTTTCAAATCAACATTGCCTAGGTCCAGCTGGAGGACCTTGTTAAAGATTGATGGCGATTCACAGTACCCTTGAGGCAGCCTAGTTTGTTTCAGATGAGTCTGGTGAAACGTAAATGAAGTCAAGTCTTGTGAGTCCTTGTGCAACAGAATTGAGAAAAACACATTTCTCAAATCAATCACCATGAAATATCATGCTTCTACTGGGATACTGCACAGTGTCATCGCTGCGTTAGGAACCAGAGGAAAATCTGCTTCTGCATATCTTGTATGAATCTCCACGACCCTCCCTTTGATTTTGTTTTTGATGGGATAGGATTTTGATAGGATACACTGCGGTGTTGCACGATGATTCTGATGGCACCAGAATACCTTGTTTCATCCTTGCTGAAATGGTCTTGAACATACCCTCATCAGCCTCTCGAGACATGGGATGTTGTCTTGCTTGAGGTAAAATCACCCCTGACTTCAGCTTTATTTTAACTTTCCCTATTCCCTTTAATAATCCTATGTCATAAGGACCTGTAGTCCATAGGACGCTAGGCACTTTCTCCAAGTCCTCTTAAAAAAATGCTGGACGCTGCCGCATTATTGCCATTTGCTGTGGGATTTCCTTCTTCTCTATTCTTATCTAGTATGTAATAGTCACAAAGAACACTACTTCATCATCTGTTGGGTCTTCTCTAAACATATCATCACCAGTAATGTCAGTCAACCTGTATATTTCTTCGAGAGCTATTACTGTCCTCCATGGTCTACCCTTATCGCCCGTACCTTCGAGCATTGCCATTTCCCTTCGTACCATGGCTGTTTCTAACTCTAGAGGGATAGTCTGTCCCCCCTCTTCATCCATAGTTATCTGTGGTCCAAACAAGAATTTGTCAGGTATCCTCACAGTCTTCCCCACTAAACGAGGTAGCCATGTTAGTAGAATGCTCACCCCAAAAAGAAAGAACCTCTGGCTTTAATGGAACGCCTCGCAGAGCCATTTGCCCTGTGAACGCCAGTATGAATTTGCCCACATTCAAGTAGTGTATTCCGGAGTGGAACACACTATTCTTTCGTCAGTAAATGAAATCTTCATGTTAAGTTTTGTCATCAAATCTCTTCCTAAAATGTTAACTGGTGTTTGTCATGTAAACAACAATGGAACAGACATGTCACACTCTCCTATAGAAACTGATAATTCATCAACTCGACTCGTAGCTCCAGAGAACCCATGAGCATTCATGGCAATTCCCGACATTGGATATTTTCCCTCTCGTATATATGAACGAGTAACCCCAGGCTCTACTAGAAAAGAAAAAGATTAGCCTCCTCTCATCACATCAACCCTTGGTGCTCTTGGGGGTCTGGTGTCACTGATAGTACTGAACACATCAAGTCACCCTGTGAGTTGTCCTGTTGTGGGTTCATGCATACCCCTGTACCTGTGAAAGGATTTCCTCCTACCACAGTGGCACCTCCTATTCTAGGTGTCAGTAATTGTCCTGTGTTTGTGTACCATTGTGTCTGCATGGGAGCGTGTTGCGACTGCCCTTGCAGTGGATTCATTTGCACTTGCTCTGGTGCTGTGTCTATTGCATTTGTGGCGCTTGTGTCTGATACACTGTCTGATCTTGGGCAAACCCTTCCCTAGCTTTTGTGCTATTTGGTGGAGAATAAGCTGCCCCTCCCCCCTTGAGAATTGACCATTCTGTACATTCCCTTGGCTCCCACATACGCATGCAAGGTGCCCTCTCATCCCGCAAGTCCAACATACAGGGGGAGGCCGCCTGACTAGTGACCCTTGGTTGAATCCTCCTCACACATTCTAATTCTCATTCTGCACATTTTGAAACCCATCTTGATTGTTTTGGAATCCACCCCTTTCTCTATAGCCCATACCCCTGCCTCGTGGCATGAACCCATTCCCTCATTGATCCATCCAACACTGATTATTTGCCTGCGATGCACCCGCTGCTTGCTGCTTTCCCAATCCTTCTACGCTTGTCAATACCGCCCCTTCCATGGTAAATTTTGACAATTTTGTCTGAACCAATTTGGCTTCCTCAATTTTCCTAGCTTCATCATTCTTTTTGTTTTTCTCCTGCAATAGCCGACAGTGATGCACTATTGTCAACTGTATTTCAGCCCACGGCTTCGCCTCCATTCACACTTGTTTCTTCATTTGCCTCTGTACTTGCTTGGGCAATCCCTAACATAAAATGTGGTAAAATAATGCCACTGTTTTTTCCCACGGCTCACTTGTTTCAAGTTGCCAATTGTCTTGAATGTCCTGAATGTAAGCAATAGGGTCTTCATCTTCCTTCATCTTATGTGTCATGATTGCACCCATATCTGATGTATCAGGATACTGCACCGTGAGAGCCCTCCAAGCATCTGCTCTTCAATTTTTAAATGGTGCTCCGTCTTGCCCTGTGTTTTGTGCTGTCTCACTTGAATAACCTGCTCTCCTCCATATGTCATCAGCTCTCTCCCCAAGAATAGCTGCCATGAGACCCTTAATGTTCCCTATGGCCAGGGTGTTTCTTCGTGTTGTTTTTTTTAACTCAAATATCGCTTTCCTAGTGCCCGAAGTCAAACTGGGGCGCTTGCACCTTAAATTATCCTTATCCATCTACGGCCATGGAATATACTGTGGTCTCGCTCCCCCTTTTTCCAAAGGGAAACTGCATGAACCCTAACCCGCAGTTGACTCCCATCATCTCTCTATCCATGGCTGGGACAATCGTCCCTGCCCGTCTCCTTACTGGTAGTGATCTTAACCTGCTCACATATGGCGGTGATTCTCTTTCTTCGCTACACGATTGTTCTCTGGGACGCTCTGGATATTCTATGGGATCTGGAGCCTATCCTTAAGCTCTAGATCAGGCCAACTTACTTCTTTGTCCATCTGCACGCTTCCCTCTGGGGCACACTCACTCCCTCACTGTTCCCCAAGAAAGGATTCTCTTTCTTCCTCTGATAAATCTAGTCCCCAACTAGTGTGACTCTCATCCCCTTCACCCTTATCTTACTTCAGTCTGCTTAAGGACAAGGCTCTATGCTCGAGACTAAATGGATTTTCTTCTTTACTTCACGATTGGAATACTAGGGATTGATCTCCCTTTCCTTGGCTTCCCGATTTGCTACCTTTCTTTAATTCTTGATAGGCCTTATCAATCCTATCTCTGATATTTCCTATATGAAGTTTTCTTCTTCTAATACTACTCTAGATGCCTGTGACGTTGCTCCCTTTAACAGAAGGAACTCTTCTATTCTGGTCTATCGTATTGCTGGGCTTGGCCCTACTGGTTCCTTACGAACAAGGCTAATATCAAAGTCCTGCTGTCTCCTTCGTTCTAACTCCTCATCTAATTCTCTTTGTTTTCTCGCCTCCTTTCTGATTCTCTCCTCTTCTTGTCTTCGCTCTTCTCTCCTTACTCCTGCTCTTCTTTCTTCCTCTTCTCTTCGTCTGTGTATTCTTTTGTCCCTTAATTTCTGTGCGTCCTCCTCCTCTCTCTTTCTTTCTTTCTATCCCTATCTTCTATTGCTCTCTGCCTATTGTCATATTTTCTTTCCTCCTCTACCCGCTCCTATTTCTTCCCTTGCTCCTCCTGATACATCTGTTTTCGTTGCTCCTTGCTCTTTCTTTTATGCTCTTCTTCGTTCAACTTCTTTTCTCGCTTTCTGTCTTTTCTATCCTGTTCATCCTTATCTTGTCTTTGCCTTACTTCCTCCATGCTTTTCCCATTTAGCTTGAGTAATATCTGCCTTCCCAGCTATTCGTTCCACACGAGCGTTATCTTGTCAGCTTTGTCCTGTTCCCCTTTCCATCTCTTAATCTCCCTTTCTAATTCTGTCGATGCATTTGATCGCTCATTCTTCTCTTCTTTATTTTGGATGACATTGAAGATCTCCTCTTTTCTTTTATTCTGCTCTGGACTATTTTCACTGCTACAAGCGGGCGGTTCGCATATCGGATTACTATACCCTGTCGTTGCTTTCAGTTTCTTTAGAGGGTACAACCCTATTTCTTCCGCACTAGCGCCTTTTACTTCAGGTGAGGTAAGGTGAGCTCAACACCTTCCCCCTTACACTGATTAAGCATCCACTCCTCAGGTAGTGGATCTTCCCTTTCTTCCTGGTACATCTTCCAAAGCTCTAAGATCGCTAACCTTTTCTCTAGTTTTGTCCCCGTGTACGCAGTGTGCAAGTATGTGGCCATGTGTTGCAATAATGCTTTTGACAGTGATCCCCTTCTGGCCACAGCATGAACATCTTATCTGCCGTGCCTTTCACCCATTCCGCACTATACTGTTTGAGCTTGGGCATGTGCTTTGGCAATGTCTTACAGAGGAGTGTCTCCCATTGTGACGAGTCTCAATTGACTGTCAATACTTACCATGTTTTGTAAAATACTTTCGCCACTTTTCAATATTCTTAAAACAACAAATATGAGCACGCTCCAACAATCGCTGCTCAAACCTCTACCATCCCAATTATCTCTCTCTATCTCTGGATTGGTACCAACCGTTTCCCTAGATAGTCTTTTTATCTCCTTAACTTCGTTTCAATTCCTTCACAACTTTTGTCACTCTTCAACACCTTAAATCAGCACATAAAACAGACAGACTAGTCGACTTTACACATTTACTAAAATACTCTGTGATCACCCTTTTTCTCCTCGAAGATGTCAAAGTTCATTTACTGTTTTATTATCAATTGTATAAAACAGGGAGTTACAACGGACATCAACAGATCTTGTACAGCATTGTCTCAAAGCATTTCATTTCATAAACAATAATACTTTTATAGCAAAAATGTGCCATACATGATGTCATACTATGTGGCAAATTAGTGAAAACCTACGGGGGTTGGGGTTGGCTCAAGGGGAAAATCTAGGTATACTTTCTATGAGGTGTTGGATTGTGATTGGGTCTCTACAGTCAGGTGGACAACTCATGCCCACCCCTAGTGCAAGACATCTTCAACAGTTATTAGAAACACGGTACATCATTGGCTCTCATACTATAAGGTCAATCGTTATATGGCCCTCTACAATTGGTTGGCATGCTTGTGCCCTTCTGGAACATTCGGCTCACTAGCAGCACATGAACTCATACCCCAGGTGTCAAGAGGTGGTCTGGACTGCACTTCCCCCACACAATTAGCCCACTATCTCTCATCACTCCTGCCTTCTGCCATGAAGATTGTCTTTGAACTTGGCCTTGCAAAGTATTCTCGCCTCTGAGAATATAAAGGAGTATGGGCACACGCTTATCATAGTTCTGCAACTGCAAGGCAACTCTTTCTTCCTCCTGGGCTCACGTGACAGGAGACCACAATTTCGGCCGATTTTGCAGCATTTTATTGTCTCAAATTAATAAAACTTGGCACTCATGGTGTTCTTTCTTTGCACCTTAACAAGGGATGAGTCCGTGTCTGACGTTCTTTGCCATCAAGTATAGATAAACAGTCTTGGCTGCCTTCAACCTTGACACCTGGCCAGACAGCCCTTCTCAATTCTTCCATGCCCCCAGCTAATTCTCTGATGCAACACAGCTTTCAGCCCTTCTCTTCATGGTTTTGAACTTACTAAAATTGTTATACCGATGTCCAGCTTCAATACAATGGCGGCTCCGGCTGCAGTCTATTCACTACATATAGCTAGCTACTATGATCACTTAGTCTACTTGCGTTACTGTATCTGTACAGTTATTGAATGATTTGCATTTTCTGCCGTGCTCTTCACACGTGCAATCTTTGTCTAGCATATGAAAGTTAGTTCAATTATTTACTTTGTCATCAGTTTCTATATGGTCCATACATTCTCTTCTTCAGCCAGTCTTCTCAGTGGGTCACACTCGTTTCTTGTGGCGTCACCAACTTCTCTTTCTCTCTTTTTCATATTTCTTCGGGGATCTCCTCCAAGAGATTGTCATCTCTTCGAAAATACATCTGATAGGGTTTTCTTAGTGGATACCTTTTCTCGAAGATTCAACGCAAAATAGTGACAATTGCTGGTGTCAAAAATGCACAATTTCAGGCTTCCAGCATATAGGTGGGAGGGGGTGGGACTTCCCACAGAGGCAGTTGGCTGCTCCTCTACAGTCCCCAAGTCATGCAGCAGTTGTGGGGAGCCCCGGCAGGCTCCCCATTCTTCCCTGAAGGTAAAAGCTGTAACACAGCCCAGCCAGAGATCCATGCTGGGCTTGTGGATAGTCGTCCCACATGGTAGATGGGTGCCCAAGGCCTGGGACTTCACCACTGACCATCCTTGAGCTCTGGCTGGGTTGCGTTAAACCTTCTCCCTGCGGGAAAGAACAGGGAGCCTGCTGAGGCTCCCTGAAACTGCTGCAGGACATATGGACGGTCAACCCACATGAGGGACAGCCACCCAGGACCAGGGACATCACCCTGACCATCCTGGAGCACTGGCTATGCAGCATTACAGAATTCCCCTCAGGGAACGAACAGGGACCCTTCTGGTGCTCCCTGGTACTACCGTTGGACTTGTGGATGGTCAGAACCTTTTATTTTCCAGGTAGGTGCACCCACACATGTGAGGTACTGTTCTCATCCGGACACCTGTGGGAATGTGGGAAGGTAGGACATGTGCTGTTGGTGGTGTGTTTTAATAGTTTCCAGGTGGGAAATTTCTGAAATTCCCCCCCCCCGCCTAAATTTTGGAATTTGCTGGGGCTTGTGGGTAAAAAATTCCAAGGCGATTTGCCCAAGTCAGACCTCTGTGGATTCCCGCATGTGTCTACTTTTTGGAAATGCATGGGGTTTCCTGTTTTTCTTGGTGGCCATGACATCCCAGGTCCAAATCTGTAGGTTGTCCACAAGAGCAAATTCCCGCAAAATCTGCTCTGCCGAAACACTTGGGGTTACCAGTGGTTTAGCCTTTTCCCTTTGCGCCCAGGTAGGTGTACCCACACATGTGAGGTACCGTTTTCATTGGGACACCTGTGGAAATGCGGGAAGGTAGGACATGTATTCTTGGCAGCGTGTTTCGGTGGTTTGGAGGTGGGAAATGTCTGAAAATTGTGTTTTTTCCCTAAATGTCAGACATTGCAGGGGCTTGTTGGTAATACATTCTCGGGTGATTCGCGCATGTCTGACCTCTGTGGATTCCCACGGGTGTCTTCTTTTTGGAAATGTATGGGGTTCCTGTTTTCCTTGGTGGCTGCGACACCCCAGGCCCAAATCTGTAGGTTGTCCACAAGAGCAAATTCTCGCAAAACCTTCTCCGCAAAACACTTGGGGTTACCAGTGGTTTAGCTTTTTCCCTTTAAACCCAGTGCATGTCAAGATGGATTTCTGAACTCTGTCCTGGAGGGGCAGAGGTTCAGAAGGCCAGCCTAGTTTCTTGGAACAGGGTAACCTCTGGACAAGCCAGACCAATCAAGGTAGCGATCTCGGCGGTCAAGACTAGGTCTCAATAGGGGTGAGGGTGACTGAAAGCACGCAATGAGCACACAAAGCAAGGACACTTACAAATTACTCCGAGCAGGTGTTATGTTAAAAAATATAGACACATTTATTACAAGGCCTTTGTAATATTGACCATAGCAAAGAATCACGATAAAACTGAAGTAAACCAACACATCACAATCAAATACAGTATATATACAATTACCGAAGGGTCTAAAGAGTTAGGAGCACGAAATATGCAGACCACCTAGATGGGGAGGAAAACAGGCAGTGCAAGTAATCGTTTAGACCCAGTTCGCCTTCAGAGGCCACCTAACTAGAAGGAAGTCCGAGCCCTACGAAGAGTGGAGCCTTGTGCTCAAAAGTACCTGCACACGCTGGTGCCGATGGGCCAAGGGGAGTCTCTTCAAGGAAGCCAGGCAGTTCAGAGTGGTGAACAAAGGAGGGCGAACAGATCTCCGCTACTCAAGCGCGGCCTCCACTTGCGGGCAGAAGCAGAGCGCAAGTGCGAAAAAGGTGTGCTGTTTAACACAGCGAGGAAAAGCTATGGGCTACTGCAGGAGGGCGACCAGTTCCTAGCGTTGCTACTCACCGGTCCCCGATGCAGGCAGACCCAGGCTTCTCCGCGTCAGTTTCAGTGCTGGCAGGTTCAGATACGAGCAGGGGACGTCTCGGCGTCGTGTAGATTCCGCGGCAGCAGAAGTTAGAGTTAAGGATGTCCCAAACGCAGTGGACCCGCACAGATTGTTACCACAGCAGGGCAACGAAGCGGCTGTGTGTATTTCAGCCCAATGTACACTTCTCACTTCAGACCTGGGAATGCCAAGTGTACGAATCATGTGAGAGTGTCAAGGACTCGGAATACAGCAGCAACCTGAAGGCGGTTACAGAGCAAGACTCCTGGGTAAGCTGGTCAGTCCACTGGATGGCCCAGAGACGCTTCCGAAGGCTTACGTGCAGGAGATGATGAAGATGCCGAGAATAGTTGTTCCCACTATTCCAAAGGGTCGAAGTACCAGTACAGGCCTTCTCGTTCGATCAGAGGCAGAATGGTTTCACAGAGCAACAGCAGTGCAGAGGAGCAGTCCTTCAGCTGGTCACCAGCGATTCCTCGGTTTCAGCCTTGTGGTTGCAGGATACTTGGCTCCTGTATCCGTCGTTCGTGAGAACTCAGGAGATTGACATGGTAGTGGTGTTTCCAGCCTTCTCTTATCCAGAGTTCCCATCGCGCCAAAACAGAGGGGACCCAATGGGAGATCTGCTCACAAAACACTCACACCATACGTGGACCTATCACGGACCATGGTGGTCCCATGCATTCAAGACACACTAGACTGTCTGGCACGCAGGATGTGTATTGGGACCAGACATCCCAGCCCACATCCTGGAGGCACACACAAGGCCTGTAAAAGCCCACAAAAGCATCTGTGTTTCGCGGGAAAGTACATGCCCAAATAACGAAGGCCCCGGGTCTGCTCGACCTGGGGAAGGTGAAGGGGGCAAGACGGTCAGCGGGCAGGACAAAGAGCCTCGTGGTCTGGCCATTTTGGAAGCCAGGCCACCATTTTGGGCTAAGCGCGAGAAACGCGCTTAAACAGCCAAAAGGAGCTCAAAACACAAAGAAACGATCGCTGCCACCAGTCCCGTCCATGATTCACTTGCACCGTTTGTTAACAATCCAAATAGAGTCTCTAGGGCCTGTAGAGTGACTAGAAACCCAAGAGAGCAGTAACTTAGCTTACAGTGCTCTCTTGTGCCATGTTGCGCGAAAGCTGCAATATGATAAAAGAACTACGGAAAACAACGTTTCCCGGTACTGACTGTCTTAAGGGCATGTCAGTTTCCCCGTAAGAATGGAGCGAAAGCCCAGAGGAGTGCGGCAGAAGGCTGCGCTTCTCTGGCAAAGTCTAGATCATGGTGAAAACAACAGCAAAAAGTTTAGGGTTTGCCACATGGAAGGAAAATTACCCACAATTAAGAAATCTTTCCTAACAGTGCACGCACACATGTCAAGTACCATTTTGGTCGGGACACCTGTGGGAACGTGGGAAGGTAGGAGGCATGTTGTTGGCGGAATGTTTTATTGGTGTTGGGGTGGGAAATGTCTCAAAATTGATTTTGTTTCTCTAAATTTCTGACTTTGCCGGGGCTTGTGGATAATACATTCTGGGGCGATTCGCACAATTCAGATCTCTGTGGATTCCCATGGGTGTCTTCATATCGGAAATGCATGGGGTTCCCTGTTTTCCTTGGTGGCTGCGACACCCCAGGAAACAAATCTGTAGGTTGTCTACAAGAGCAAATTCCTGCAAAATCTGCTCTGCCGAAACACTTGGGGTTACCAATGGTTTAGCCTTTTCACTTTGCGCCCAGGTAGGTGTATCCACACATGTGAGGTACCGTTTTTGTTGAGGCGTCTATGGGAATGCAGGAAGGTAGGACATGTGTTGTTGGCAGCGTGTTTTCGGTGGTTTTGGGGTGGGAAATATCTGAACATTGTGTTTTTTTGTCTGAATTTCTGACTTTGTCTCTGTGGATTCCCATAGGTGTCTTCTTTTCGGAAATGCATGGCGTTCCCTGTTTTCCTTGGTGGCTGCGACACCCCAGGCCCAAATCAGTAAGTTGTCCATAAGAGCAAATTCCTGCAAAATCTGCTCTGCCGAAACACTTGGGGTTACCAGTGGTTTAGCCTTTTCCCTTTGCACCCAGGTAGGTGCACCAACACATGTGAGGTACCGTTTTCATTCGGACACCTGTGGGAATGCGGGAAGGTAGGTCATGTATTGTTGGGTCGTGTTTCAGTGGTTTTGAGGTGGGAAATGTCTGAAAATTGTGTTTTTTCCCTAAATGTCAGACATTGCTGGGGCTTGTGGGTAACACATTCTGGAGCGATTCGCGCAAGTCAGACCTCTGTGGATTCCCACAGGTGTCTTCTTTTCAGAAATGTATTACTGTTTTCGTCAGGACACCTGGAAGGTAGGAGACATGTTGCTGGCGGCGTGTTTTATTGATTTTGGGGTGGGAAATGTCTCAACATTGATTTTTTTTCTCTAAATTTCTGACTTTGCCGGGGCTTGTGGGTAATAAATTCTGAGGGTGACTGGTGCAAGTCAGACCTCTGTGGAGTCCCATGGGTGTCTTCATTTCGGAAATGCATGGGGTTCCCTGTTTTCCTTGGTGTCTGCGACACCCAGGCACAAATCTGTAGGTTGTCCATAAGAGTAAATTCCTGAAAAATCTGCTCTGCCAAAACACTTGGGGTACTAGTGGTTTAGCCTTTTCCCTTTGTGCCCAGGTAGGTGCACCCACACATGTGAGGTACTGTTTTCGTCGGGACACCTGTGGGAATGCGGGAAGGTAGGGCATGTGTTGTTAGCGGAGTGTTTCCGTGGTTTGGAGGTGGGAAATGTATGAAAAATGTGTTTTTTTCCCTAAATTTCGGACTTTACTTGGGATTGTGGGTAATACATTCTTGGGTGATCCATGCAAGTCAGACCTCTGCTGAATCCCACGGGTTTCTTCTTTTCAGAAATGCATGGGGTTCCCTGTTTTCCTTGGTGGCTGTGACACCCCAGGCCCAAATCTGTAGGTTGTCCACAAGAGCAAATTCCCGCAAAGTCTGCTCTGCCGAAACACTTGGGGTTACCAGTGGTTTAGCCTTTTCCCTTTGCGCCCAGGCAGGTGCACCCCCACATGTGAAGTAACGTTTTTATTGGGGCACCTGTGAAAATGTGGGAAGATAGGACCTTTCTTGTTTTATCTTGGTTTTCATAACGTTTTCATACATTTTCTGCTGCACTTAGTTACATAACCCTTTTGTTTCCCAAATGTGACCTAAATATAGTCGCTGCTTTAGGTACTATACGCTTTTGTAACCTGTACAAGTCACCTACCCTTCAAAAGGTCTTCCTGTGCTCTTTCAACAAATGTATGCTTGCCATTCCTCACCACATTTGTTTTCCTTATTTACACATGTTAAATACGTCTCCTTAGGCCATCAGCATAAAAATCCTGTGTACCATGGCTCTGTTTTTGGCTTGTGGTATTGCTTGTTTTGTGAAACATTATAAAAAATGTGTGATTTCTTAACTGGAAGAGTCGGGGGAATGTAGCGGGGCATTGCTTTTCTCAATGTTCACAGAAGCCATTACCTTACAGGTCCGACCACGTCCAGCACATACCTTTTTCATCTGTAATTTTTCCAATTTGTCATCAAACTATGGGCATTTTCCCTACATAACTGTTTCATGACCTGCGCAAATTACCCCTTCCTAAACTTGGAATTTTGTCTATTTTTCAATAATGTATACCTTTCTGTCTTCCCATTCAGCTTTGCTACCCTCCTCTTCCATTCCGTCCACGAATGTCCTATTGGAAAAAAGGGCAAAATAGCCTACCTCTCACAAAACTGATGGTAACCTTATACAAATATGTTTTTTTGGTTTCCACTAAACCTGTTCCTGTAAGCCTGGAAAATGGCGAATTCAGCACAGCAAACCATTTGTTCCTAGCTCTTACTAGGAAAAAACACAGACTTATTTGGACATCATTTTATTGTAATATTCTAAAAAAAACACAAAATCTGCTCCCTTTTTGGTTATTTTCTCTCACCCCCATACAGCAAACTCTGATTTCTTGGTGGCAATGTGACTGCCTACACGTGGGAAGAAAAGGGGCCAAATTTGGTCGAGATATCACATGTAACAAAAATGTTACAAGGTATTGAATGGCGACCTACCGAAATCACCAAAAAAGGGCTTGGCACTGGGGGGGGGGGGCATTGGCAGTTAAGGGGTTAAAAACATTTCACTGAGCACCAGTCACGTGCCTTCACCCATGAGGGACCGGCACCTAGAAAAATGTTTGAACCATGCTCCTAACGTGCCTTAACTATGGCCATCAATTTTGCATTAACCATGTAGGCCCATTCTTAATAAAAATGTGAACTGTGTTCCATGTGTGTGCTTCTCCAATCACAAAAATATGGGACGGCATTTGTTCAAACCACTGGCCTAAATAGCACCCCAACTCATTAGTCCAGCTACTATCTACCCACATGCCACTGAACCTTCTCAGTTATGCCATGCATGCCATTGGAAAACCTTTAAACTAAAAAACACATAACATAAAGATTTTCCCAAGTATTATGACACACCTTTTTTACTTCTTACTTTGACCAAGGATATGTTTGAGTTCCAGTTTCCTTCCTTTCATAAGAAAATCTTATAACACCCGAAATAGAATCAAAATGCCAAATGGCTATTACGATCCATCCCCCATACTAATTCAGGTTTTACATAAATGGCCAGGCCTCCACTTGGTCTCCTTTGTTGAATTAATTATAGACAGGGACGTCCTTTGGGGGTCGCCAGAGGTCGCAACTGCGACCTCTGTGTCCGTGGCCGCGACCTCTGTGGTCTAGCTTGCGACCTCTGTATATTCTTTAAAAAAAAAAAAAAAGATATATCTTTTTATTTTTTTTGATGGAAGCTCCAACTCCTCTCGGGAATCAGGGGAGTGGATGGGGAGCTTCACTGCTCACTGCTGGCTGGAAGTGCATGTTGCTGAGTGACCTGCAACTGCCTTCACCACTACCGTGGCGCCGGCCGACCCAGACCCCTGCTGCCAAATTTCTTTAGAAGGGTGCAGGCAACAAGTGTCGGCCTGGCGCCACTCAATGAATAAACATCCCTGCCCTGACCGTGACCCTGCAACAATTAAACTCCTGAGAGGGGAGATGTGAATTCTGGTCTGTGCGCAGATATTCACAAAAAAGGGTCATTTAATCGAGCACGGATGGACTTGCAGTGAATTTCCTTTGTATTACGAGAGTAGGTGTGCACATAACGTCCAGGCAGAGCGAGGACACACGGCATGCTGCAGCAGGCATCGTTAACTGAGTAAGTACGCTGGTTGCTATTTTTTTTTCAACTTTTAAATCAATATGTGAGGTTGTTGCGTTTTATCATCCCCACAGCCACACGCAGACAGCTGCTTCGAAAATGCAGAAGATACCCCCAAATAGCGCTGCTGGTTAGCAATGCCCAGTGGGAAAAAAAGGGTTTGCAGTCGCATGGGAATTTTAATTTAAATGTCTCCATTATTACGCACACTTCGAGCCGTAGGCAGCAAACGCTGTCTGCCAGTCGGATCATATAAACAAGATGTGGAGCTGTCTATTCCAGTGGGATGCAGGCAAGTAACCAGATCTCCCACTCCCGTGTTCCCAACCAGTGCACACTCAGCAAATGGGGGTTGCACTGCATGCAGGACAAAGTGTTTCGTATATTTGTTTTGACCGATTTATTTTAATTTGCATTTTTATTTCTTTTTGTAAAGTCTTGTGTGTGTGAAAATCTTGTTGAAATGGGGCGCAATAGATTTGGGGTGCGATTGGAAGTGTGCTGGTCCATGCCCCTTAGCGGGGGCATCCTAACGCCATTCACCTCCCCCCACTGCACACCCCAACCAACCCTTAGTCCAGGTGTCGTGTAGGCCGGCACAACCACCCCTGCCCCTCTCCCCACTCCCCCCCACCCTTTCTGCTGTGCCGGCCTTCCCTCATCCGCATTCCCTGTGCAAGCAATAATAGGCGGAGACAAGTTGTACGATTGGAAGTGTTAATGCCACAGCAGCTTTATTTTGCATAAAGTCTTGGAGTTATCTTACATACGATCCGTAATTCACCACACCACAGGTTCTTCTACTCCGTGTGTGGTTACCCAGGGTCTCCCCCCCCCCCTCCGTCGGCGTCGAGCGGACGCCTCCGGGTTACCCCGGCCCTGTCTATCTTCTCTCTACCCCTTGGTCATCTGTCGTTGATTGCCACTTGCCCCCATCCATATCGTTTAGTTCTCCTCTTAACTTTGGTCCGTTGACTCAAATGCAGCTCTGCCCGCCCCCTCCCCTCTCTGAGTCCCCAAGGTCCCCTTCTATCTACCGCAGGCCGCCCCTTGGCGCCTGCGACTGGAAGATCCTATATAGACACCACCAACAGTGTCCCAATGCAACTCATACTTCACATACAACAACGGGCCGACCCCGACCTCCGGTGCCGACCCACCACTTTCTCCCTGCCTAAAAAGTCATCGTCCTGCGATGTCCATATGTACTAGTGTCCCGTACTACTTTGACTCACAGTCCCACCTTCTTCTCTAGCACAGCCTCTACTCGAGACCCTCATCCCCAAATTCCTCCCCCCCCCGGCGGGCTTCCCTTGAAGACCTTTGTTGTATTTTGAGCTTCGTTCTTTTGATCCCCCCCGCCCCTCTCTTTTGGGTTTGGAATGGTTTCCAAGACCCCTATCTCCCTCCCCTTTTTCCCCAGGGCCTCCCCTGAGTCTAGTACTCCTGGGGCACCGTAGGTTCTAATCTGTTGGCTGTGCATTCCCCTATGGGCCTGACAGCGCTTTGCTACAGGGATCGCAATGTAACTCCTCCAAGACTCTCTGCGGGCTGCCGGCGGCAGAGAGTTCCCCCATTTTTTCCTTCCTGCATCTCATACCCTCCCCCGTGCCATCGTGGCCAGTACTCGCCGAATGCAGACATGTTTAAGTATGGATAGAGGAGACCGATTGGTAGGAAGGAGAAAGCTACACATACCTTAGCGCGTCGATGTTTGTGGGAGGGGGGAGCACAGGGAGGAATCGGCCCCTCTTAACCCCCCACCCCCCCTTGTGGACAATCCCCTTGTTGAAATCCCTCCGCCGCCTTGCGCTTTTACCCTTAAAACCCAACGTAATATCCACCTGAAACACTGACTGGCCCCACACTGATGTTTGACCCCTATAACGAGAGCGGATGCTGCCCTTTTTATATCCACCTCCGGTGGTTAAAGTGTACGAAAAGAAGTAGTAACAGTGCTGCTACTGACGTGTAATTCATGTAGCGCCATAATCCAACGTGCATTACAGAGCACATATTACATGCAATATCCCCCAACCGTAATTGGTACGACATTAACCAACCTGCATACTGCTGTGACTGTTTCCAATGTTCAACATTTATACCTGCACACCTCGTGTCTTTTTCGCTTGGGCGCTTTACCCCGTTACCTGCGTAGGCCCCATAACCATGAACGTGTTACCTAAACATTTTCATCGCCGAGTTGTACAGGGCCAATCGGGGCACCCTGCCATAAATGGCCCCTTCCGGCAGACGCCATTACCCGCGAGGCTTCGCGAACTCTTAGTCACCCCCTTGTATCCTCGCACCTCAGACCCACTACACCCCGGTGCATTCTAAATTTGATGCTGTGCCCCATTCCGTCCCCTTCGTTCCCATCGCTGTAAAACATCTGGTGCCAAGTTTCCTAATCCATGGACATGGGATTATAACACCGGATAAGCCCATTAGGAAGCACACCCCGTGGAAGGAAAAGCCACCTAGCAAGAAATGCATCAACTTACCGCAGGTTGCCCCGCTACACCCAATGATGGGCAACTTGCTGGCTAAAACTGCCGAACCGAACCGGGCATGGTGCTGCCACCAGCAAACTAAGCAAATCATGCTAGCATCTCACTGAATTACAGCACGTGGCGCACCGGCCTTAGGTTAATAGACACACTTGGCGCGGAGGCCATTAATCTAGAAAATCACCAGCCCCCATATACTTGAAATAACTCAATGTGGCGCGCGCCCATCCAACTTGTTACACACGTGCTGCCTAAAATTGTAAACACCCGTTAGTCGCGCGTTGGCCATCAGAACTGCTGACAACATGCTGCATTACCTTGCAAAACGACCGTACACTGCGGGGCGGCCATCGCAATTGGGAAAAAACCTGCTGTGTTCACCTGAAAAAAAAAAAAAAAAAAACCTTTGCACGGCGGCAATCTTACTTAACCAGAACATGCCGTGAACTCGATTTAACCACTAAAACGTGGCGCGGCGGCCATCCGATACTGAAAAACATGCAGGGGGACCTTATGAGAACACCCACCTTAGTAACGCTGCCTGAACCATATTAAGCGGCAGAGAGTTCCCCCAACCTGCACAGGTCGCTCCATAGCCGACCCTCATTTCCTTTGGTTGGAGGTCAACTTGATTCAGTCTTAACACTTATCCACGAGGCATTGCCAGCTCTTTGTCCCCCCACCTCATACCCTCGTCTTCCCCCATGACATGACATTTTCCGTCCCTGGTGGGCTGGCTTTCGCCCCTCCTGCCCCCGGCGGCCTGTAGCCCCCGGTGCGGCACCCAGAGCACCCCCACTCCCCAGAGACTCTGCTCAGGGTGAGGGGGCTCGAAGCATGTGGTCTTGCGGTGTCCGGTTCTGTACCCCTTCATATTGTGCCCCCCTTACTCCCTGTTTCACCGGACCGAGCACCCCAATCCCCAGCCTCTCCCTGCCCGGGGTGAGGGGGCTCGAAGCGAATGTGTGGTGCCCCGTGTGGTCTTGCTCCCAACCGGGCAAAGCGTCAGCCAACTGCGGTAAAACCGCAAGCTTTATCGTCAAATAATATTTAATTACATAATATTTATTCAGCAACACTGGTCAAAACTATTCCCCGTACAGTGAAGACACTCATCATCAGTGCCCTGGAAGTGGTTTAGAGGTGAATTCATATATAAAGAAATTGCGATGTTTTGAACAAGGGCAGGCAAGCCTGACCAGCCGCGTCCCATACAAGGATTGGCCTCTCCGCAGAATGCCCCGGTCCGCTGCCCCGTGTAGAAGCTACAATGCTGTCAACCGGAGGTGTTATAATTGGGGCAACTTATCTCTTCAAACAGGAAAATACTCCCAGATGCTACTATCGTGCCGGGTGGTTGGTCGTGTTTTATCCACCCAAGGGAAAAGAGAACTGGTCCCAGAATCCCTGAAGGTCCCCCAACCTCGACCTAACCCGACAAGACCTGCTGCCAGCCCGACCTATAACCAATCTCCTTATGTACGGCCTGTGGTCATTGATCATGTTATAACTAAGCCAACCTACCCATTCTCAGCTATCTCAAAAATCCCCTCTACACGCCTGCCTAAAGCCCCAACTGCCGCCGATGCGCCTTCCCAAATGAAACAAAGGGGTGCGTATCACCACCAGACATATAGCAACATGGCAACGCATATGCAAGGAAATAAGTACATTTGTTCCCCAAAAGTGTGTCCTAAAAGGCATCTTCCCATTCCCGCTGTTGTAAGCCGCGTTCATCGCAGAGCCAGGCGCGAAGGCGAGACCCAAAGTGCACACCGGCCCCCTGCTCCCGTAATTCCGTGTTTCCTTGATATGACAGCCTTATCCCCCTTCGCAAATCACAGACAAACATTGTTGGCACCCTTTGAGCATATTTAAGATATACCCGCCAACAACCCGCTGAATATGACCCGATGTCGAAATTATTTAATATATCAGTCTGAGTTTGACTGGTAACTTAGCACCAAAATCGAATACCTAACTTCAATGACTGTACCGCGACATTGCCACATTGAAGACAAACGCTGCCTATTCCTGAAACCAAATATTGTGTCCCCATACTATAAACATACTTGGTGCTGGCGCGGAGGGCACCCAATTAGCGCCCACAAGCTTGGACCACCACACGTGGCGCGGCGGCCATTCACTTCCCAAACTGCCGACATACCTGAAATAATACCTGTGGCGCGGCGGCCATAAATGCACGGAAACCTGCTGTATTGCCTTTGTGCATGTGAGTAAATACTGTCTGCCTACCGAGCTGCATTACTCGGCCCACCGCCGTTCCCACCGTGTTTGTGCTGCTACCTCCAGTCCCCTCACCAAGCCAACCTGTCTCCTTCATGTTCCCCCAACTACCCGTGTCCCGTTCTGTTGTCTCTCCAACGCGTGCCTCCCCACGTCCTGGCAACATGTTTGAACTTACCTCGCATGACGCAGGCTGCACACTGCTACTCCTCATACCCTTTCAATGCATTTTTCCCACCCCCTTCTTTTCCCTGCGTCGTTGGTATGCCGCCATTACCCCCACGCCCGCCCATACTAATGTTTGACCTCTCTGCCGCGACACTGCCTTTCGCACTTCTGCCGCGCTTCTCCTGCCCCTCGCTCGCCGCTACTTTGACCCCCTCCCCCTTCCACGCATACCGAGCACCGGCCTCTTACACAGCTCTCAGCGCATTGTCTCCCTATAACACCCGATGCATCACCACGTTTGGGCCCGCTCCCTCCTTTATCTTCTACATGGGAAGACGTTTTCCATGTTAACTGGCCCCAGGGGCAGTTACTGCGGCCTCATTTCAGAGCGCCAACTGGTGCCCAGGCCTAGCGACCCATCCCTGGTGCCACCCGTTAACCCCTGCCCCCGTGAAAATATATATAGCAGAAAAAACGTAACCAAGCCATCCTAATAACATGTGTGTCGAAACACATCTATTGCACATCCCCTGAAAGGCCATGATAATTGTGCCCAGAATAATTTGCCTGCCTGCCCGTAAATCCATCCGCGCATTGTGGATTGTGCCTTTCCTAGATCGCCTGCGTAAGCTCCACCCGTGCCCCCGTTGCCCTGCCTAGCAGACCACACGTATCGGTGCCACCTGGCTAACCACCGCCCGCCCTTGGACTGCCGCCTCCCCAAGCCCTGCCCCTCCCCCCCAACAACAACGCTGCCTCCACCCTCTCAAAACTACGTCCCTTACTGCCCCCACACATTAACCGGGTGCCTAGTGGAAAAGAACTTAGACTCACCCTGAGACTCTGCGCTTCGTGCATCGCGCCATACTAACCCCTGTAACACAACATGGCCATGCGCCGAAAAAACCGGCGACGGAACCAACCATGCATTTCCAATGCGATTCCCTCGCAAAACCCCTTCAGTAAATGAGATAGCCCAGATAGCAGCCCTGTACCGTGTATCCCTGAGCTTATTCAACATCCCGTTGTTACCGCCCCTGCAGCCCTGCTGCCACCCCCCGACATGACTGTCCAACGGTGGCATGCGCTGTGGCCGGAAACGGCTCTCTGCGTCGCAACTCGAAACCTACACCTTCTATCCTCTCTCTACAGCCCTCGGACAAACCCTCATCGAATAAACCCCCATAAAACGAATGCACTGAGATGCAAGCTCCGAAAACATCAGTAAACAAACTGTTGATAAGCCCCTGTAACTACTACGTACACACGTTCATGAAAAACACGGGCCGGATATTCTGGACATTGGATTGCCACTTGGATCACCACCCTTCCCAGACCAGCCCTTACCACTTGCATCCTACACGCACCCCAACGAATAACAAATGCGGACGCAAAGTGAATGACTGACTTCCCGTCCATTCCCCCCTTCAAACCCCCCCCGAGAATGCTCGCGACACCCACTAGACTACCGCCGCTCCCTTAACCTTGCATTACCACTTGAACCGCCCTATTTTTTGTCCTCCTCCCCCCTCCCCCCAACCCCCACCCCCCACAATGATACACCCTCACGCTGGTCGACAACCGCCAAGACGCTCCCCTCGGCCCCCCTGCCTATCTCGCCACGCATTTTTACACATACCTTTGTTTCCCGTCCGGAACCGAAACCTGCTGCGACAGGAACTCGCCAACGACAACTCTCCGATTCCTTGCCCCCGCCTGAATTTGCCGTGCCACTGCACGCCCTCGTCTTTCCTCCACCCGCTTGCACGATCCTCCTACTGGAACAAGGAATCACTGGCCTCACGAACGCTGGAAACTCCTTCCGGCTTCAACCTCGGAAACAGAAACAAAAATGCTTCTTTTGGACCACACTCGGCGGGGGCAGGTACCGGAGGAAGTGATCGTCCGTGTGACGATCCTACCCTTTTGTAGGGTCTTCCCCCCCGGCTTCCTGCCCCCGCCGGCCACCCCCCAACCAAGACCATGATCCGCAGCCACTTCCGGGGTGGCCCCCTCCCCCCCCCCCGTGGTCGTGAGTTGGCTCCTCCTCCCACACCCCCGTGGGACCGCCGAAGGAGAAGGAAAAAAGGGGGGGGGAGTGTCTCTGGCCCGGCAACCCCCACTAAGGGGCGGCGCCTGCCATGCCGCGTCCCGCGGCGCATTCGCCCGCCATATAGGATGGGCAGCCACGTGCGAAGTGGTGGTGATAGACTATTCGGTGCTCTGTCAGGTGACAAGGTTTGAGGTTGAGTGCATCGTGCAGTGTTAGTGGAGGCTTGGAAAAGTCAGTCAGCATTGGAGGGTTGCACACGTGCCCTTAGCGCTGTCATCGACACAAAGTCTACTCTAGCGCCTCAAATGCTGTAAAGTGTGCCTTTCAAGTGTTAGATGGCACGATGGGCAAAAGGTGAAGGTTCACATCTGATCTTTGAAACATTAGGTGCAATGCACTCGCCCACACGCGCCTTATTTTACCACCAAAAGCCAGGATATCTCTGTGCTACTCTAAATTCTTTAATACACAGTTATGAACCCTCCCAATGGTACGTAGTTTGCCAAACTCTGAAGCCTGAAAAGTAGATCCACACAGGCTTAACATGTGGCCAACTTTGTACCAGACCTACAGATGAACTGGCCTGCTGTTAAATCTCAGCAGTTTAATGGTAGCCACTACAGAGTGTAATATGCTTTCTGACTTTGTGAACATTCAGACATGTAATTGTTTATTTTACTATAGCCGGTAAGATAGCTCAGTGGGTTGAACGTCCGTTGCTGCAATGTGTGTGTGATCTGCAGGTCGCAGGTTCAAATCCCAGCACAGTCAACTCAGCCTTTCATCCTTCTGAGGTCGATACATGAAACAGGTTGGGTGATATTGTATGTCTATTTGTTCTATCTTAAGGTAAGTGCTATATAATAACACATCCTCGATTGGCCTTGGACCTCTGCTTGCATTCACAGTAATTTGGTAATATGGGCCACTACACACTAATATTAACGATACATATGGTGATCCATTCTTGTATGAAATGTACATCACATTACTGTGATATCGTAACCATATATTTATTTCATAGTGTACTTAGGAACAATGCTATGTGATGCCACTTCCTGTTTTGTCAAGGGGTGAAAGGTCGTGTTCCATCGCTTCCCGCGATGTGACTTCAGGGTGGGGTCAAATGACATCACTTCCTGTGATGTAATCAGAGGTCAAGGGTCGTGTGATGTCACTTCCGCTACCCCTGGCATTTTGGTGAAATGACGACCCTGACTATAGACCTCCAAGCTGCCCTCCTCAATCGCCCATGTTTCTTGCAAACATATGATATCCATTTAAATCATATATTCTGCCCATTCCTCATCACGTTGGCATTTAGCAAAGCCAGCATTATTCCATGTCAGAATATTTAAATGGTCTGTTTGGATATTACACTGTGACATGGTAGTGTTTTGAGGTTTTACCAAGGGAGGCATAGCTTGCCACTTATAATGTGTTCCTTTGTACTAGTGCAACTCACCAGACTCACATCTCCTAAATCCACATGTCGGTTCGCAACTCTTATTTGGGTCTCAGTGGCGTGGAATCTATCTAACTGCAAGGTAGAATTTGCTGGTGATTGCTATGGCTAGCAGACCTTCTACGAGGAATTGATCTGCCATAAACAGTTTTGCTCTGTTAAGATATGTTTTATCTGATTTCTTGTTTACTTCTTTGTTTGTCATCATAGGACAAAACCTGGTTTTAGCTCTAGTCTAACTGCAGGCTCCCGTCCTATGTGCCTTTGCTCCACTGGCTCCACCCTCTACTCCTTCACACTATTCGCTAGCTACCTGTAGTAACTGAATTTCCTAATTGCTACCTGTATTAAATGAATTTCCTTTCACACTATTCGCTAGCTACCTGTATTAACTGTATTTCCTTTCACACTATTCCCTAGCTATCTGTATTAACTGAATTTCCTAATAGCTACCTGTATTAACTGATTTTTCTTTCACACTATTCGCTAGCTACCTGTATTAACTGAATTTCCTTTCACACTATTCGCTAGCTACCTGTATTAACTGTATTTCCTTTCACACTATTCGCTAGCTATCTGTATTAACTGAATTTCCTAATAGCTACCTGTATTAACTGATTTTTCTTTCACACTATTCGCTAGCTACCTGTATTAACTGAATTTCCTTTCACACTATTCGCTAGCTACTTGTATTAACTGAATTTCCTAATAGCTACCTGCATTAACTGAATTTCCTTTCACACTATTCGCAAGCTACCTGTATTAACTGAATTTCCTTTCACACTATTCGCTAGCTACTTGTATTAACTGAATTTCCTAATAGCTACCTGCATTAACTGAATTTCCTTTCACACTATTCGCAAGCTACCTGTATTAACTGAATTTCCTGTCACACTATTTGCTAGCTACCTGTATTAACTGAATTTCCTAATAGCTACCAGTATTAACTGAATTTCCTTTCACACTATTCGCTAGCTACCTGTATTAAGAGAATTTACTAATAGCTACCCGTATTAACTGAATTTCCTTTCACACTATTCGCTAGCTACCTGTATTAACGGAATTTCCTTTGACACTATTCGCTAGCTATCTGTATTAACTGAATTTCCTTTGACACTATTCGCTAGCTACCTGTAGTAACTGAATTTCCTTTCACGCTATTCGCTAGCTACCTGTATTAACTGAATTTCCTTTCACGCTATTCGCTAGCTACGTGTATTAAGTGAATTGTATTCTACGTTGTGTTCATGTTCTTCACCTAACCCTGATTTGCTATCAATTTCTCAAACTTTGATCTGTAATAATGTTACACTTCCCATATATTTCTATGCAGCCACATTTAAATTAAATTATTTTGACTATTGCGCAACCCAAGGAAAAAACAACCTTCACGTGAGGTCCTCCCTCAAAGGTTGTTCCTCCCTTTTAGAACTTTCAATTAGGCCTATTCATTATCCTTTGAGTGCCCTTAGGGAGCTTGGAAAAGGGGTCTGCCGCTCCTGTTACCATCTTGGCTGAGCAGGACGAATCTGAGGCATCATGGCACTAAAAGTCAACACCCGCAATAAATAATCCAACGCGGAAACCGAGCTGCGAAGTTAGATACGATGTTTATTTCCGTACAACTGTTCAGAAATGGATAGGGAAGCTGGCAGAATATCTCAGTTCCAACATGATAGTCCTTGTACACAACAATTCCAGCGTTGTACACAATGAGCCTCAGTAATATACATTTATTGGGGTACTTTAACAAAAAAGTTCCTAATGTTAGACACTCTGGCCTTGGTGGGCATGGCTTTACAATAACGTCCAGGTTCAGTACAATTCTGCTTGGCCTACCAAGTTGCTCCAGATCACCACTTTTAACATCTTCCATTACACATAATTCCTGATACAGCATCTTGTGCCCACGTGATCCTTGTGCGGGGGGCCCCATTTCATGTATGTGTCCTTTGGCCATGGTTCTTATAGTGTCAGCTATAGAGAGCGTATTTGCTAGCATGAAACATATTAGCTCTTTAGGTGAGTTCAAGTCGCACGAGTCACAGCGGTTGAACGGTGGCAATTCATCAGCTGTTTTGTAACAAGGACTTCCACTGCCATTGTGATCTAGAGACACATTCTCTGTGGCACGATTACGGGTCCAAACTGACCACAATAATGCCTCACGCTTAAGGGCGCCAAGCTTTCAAAGTATGCTTTAATTTATCATCCGTACGGGCTTGCCTTATCCTTTAGGCTTGGCAGTCCCAGAACTACTAAGAGTTTGCCCTGTTGGAAAAATGATGTATATGTCATCCTGGGCCAAAAGCTACCACACTCCAAGGATCTTCTTGATCACATCACAAGGCCACCATGCACCAGAATAATATTTGCTGTTATGTACCTATTGGCTTTGGCAACTGCCACTCTTGGATAATCCGTTTGATCTTAACACATTCTTGGAATGTGGTGTGATAGGTGGCCCGGAGATCGAACCTGTGGTGCTCTTTGTCATCTTGCTTCCAAAGCGAGCACGTTTCCTGTGAGCTATCCTCCTGAGACTTCCTTCTGTCTGCCACCCTGAGCTATGGTCCACTGTAACTGCATCTATTGCTCAGAGACAATTTGTGTTGCATCTCCACATAATTGTGGTTTCATTTAGTCTTGGTTGTTCTCTCTCCGTTATGTTCTGCGTGTCGTGTTCCAATAATGCACTTACTGTTAATGGCAAGTCTGAGGCAGTTTTCCCATAGGGGGCGCTATTGTGCCCCTGCTGTAATATTTAGGATGCTCTGGTTCCCAAAAGCTAACTTGGTAAAATAAATGTATGTCCATTTTGGAGTGACTGTCTTTCACTTGCTCCTTATTGGTAATATATCATTTGCACTTTTGGTGTTCCTAATGCCCTGTAGAGCACTATACATGAAACAGGGCCAGTAACATGAAACATACATGCACGGGTTCATATGCAGTCAGTGACATGCATTGCAGAGAAAGGGTGTGATGTTACAGCCTTCAATCTCCCTACAGAGTCCTCAGAAAATCCAGTCAATGTATAAAGGCAGGTCGGAAAGCTGATCCAGAATCCAGAATCAATACCATGGAAAGGGAGGGGTAAAGGGAACCCCCCCGTCCATGTCTGACCTGCTGCTTGGAGGGAGTCATGCTGGAGAGAAGGATCCAGAATCAATAGCATAGAAAGGGAGGGATAAAGGGAACCCCCTCGTCCGACCTGCTGCTTGGAGGGAGTCATGCTGGAAAGAAGGATCCAGAATCAATAGCATGGAAAGGGAGGAGTAAAGGGAACCCCCTCGTCGATGCCTGACCTGCTGCTTCGGGGGAGTCATGCTGGAGAGAAGGATCCAAAATCAATAGCATGGAAAGGGGGGGGGTAAAGGGAAGCCCCTCATCCTGCTCTGACCTGCTGCTTGGATGGAGTCATGCTGAAGAGAAGGATCCAGAATCAATAGCATGGAAAGGGAGGAGTAAAGGGAAGCCCCTCGTCCATGCCTGACCTGCTGCTTGGGGGGAGTCATGCTGGAGAGAAGGATCCAGAATCAATAGCATGGAAAGGGAGGGCAAAGGGAAGCCCCTCATACTGCTCTGACCTGCTGCTTGGGGGGAGTCATGCTGGAGAGAAGGATCCAGAACCAATAGCAGAGAAAGGGAGGGGTAAAGGGAAGCCCCTCATCCTGCTCTGACCTGCTGCTTGGGGGGAGTCATGCTGATGAGAAGGATCCAGAACTAATAGCATGGAAAGGGACGCGTAAAGGGAAGCCCTCATCCTGCCCTGACCTGCTGCTTGGGGGGAGTCATGCTGGAGAGAAGGATCCAGAATCAATAGCATGGAAAGGCAGGGGTAAAGGGAAGTCCCTCGTCCATGTCTGACTTGCTGCTTGGGGGGGGAGTCATGCTGAAGAGAAGGATCCAGAATCAATAGCATGGAAAGGGAGGGGTAAAGGGAAGTCCCTCGTCCATGTCTGACCTGCTGCTTGGGGGGGAGTCATGTTGGAGAGAAGGATCCAGAATCAATAGCATGGAAAGGGAGGGGTAAAGGGAAGCCCCTCATACTGCTCTGACCTGCTGCTTGGGGGGGAGTCACGCTGGAGAGAAGGATCCAGAACCAATAGCATGGAAAGGGCGGGGTAAAGGGAAGCCCCTCATCCATGCCTAACCTGCTGCTTGGGCGGAGTCATGCTGGAGAGAAGGATCCAGAATCAATAGCATAGAAATGGAGGGGTAAAGGGAAGCCCCTCATCCTGCCCTGACCTGCTGCTTGGGGGGAGTCATGCTGATGAGAAGGATCCAGAACCAATAGCATGGAAAGGGAGGGGTAAAGGGAAGCCCCTCATCCTGCTCTGACCTGCTGCTTGGGGGGAGTCATGCTGGAGAGAAGGATCCAGAATCAATAGCATAGAAAGGGAGGGGTAAAGGGAAGCCCCTCATCCTGCCCTGACCTGCTGCTTGGGGGGGAGTCATGCTGATGAGAAGGATCCAGAACCAATAGCATGGAAAGGGAGGGGTAAAGGGAAGACGCACATCCTGCGCTGACCTGCTGCTTAGGGGGAGTCACGCTGGAGAGAAGGATCCAGAATCAATAGCATGGAAAGGGAGGGGTAAAGGGAAGCCCCAAATCCTGCTCTGACCTGCTGCTCGGGGGGAGTCATGCTGGAGAGATGGATCCAGAATCAATAGCATGGAAATGGGGGATAAAGGGAAGCCCCTCCTCCTGCTCTGACCTGCTGCTTCCAGGGAGTCATGCTGGAAAGAATGATCCAGAATCAATAGCATGGAAAGGGAGAGCTAAAGGGAAGCCCTCATCCTGCCCTGACCTGCTGCTTGGTGGAGTCATGCTGATGAGAAGGATACATAATCAATAGCATGGAAAGGGAGGGGTAAAGGGAAGCCCCTCATCCTGATATGACCTGCTGCTTAGATGGAGTCATGCTGGAGAGAAGGATTCAGAATCAATAGCATGGAAAGGGAGGAGTAAAGGGAAGCCCCTCGTACATGCCTAACCTGCTGCTTGGGGGGGGGTTATGCTGGAGAGAAGGATCCAGAATCAATAGCATGGAAAGAAGGGGTAAAGGGAAGCCGCACATCCTGCGCTGACCTGCTGCTTGGGGGGAGTCACACTGGAGAGAAGGATCCAGAATTAATAGCATGGAAAGGGAGGGGTAAAGGGAAGCCCCTCATCCTGCTCTGATCTGCTGCGTGGGGGGAGTCATGTTGGAGAGATGGATCCAGAATCAATAGCATGGAAATGGGGGATAAAGGGAAGCCCCTCCTCCTGCTCTGACCTGCTGCTTCCAGGGAGTCATGCTGGAAAGAATGATCCAGAATCAATAGCATGGAAAGGGAGAGCAAAAGGGAAGCCCCTTGTCCATGTCTGTCCTGCTGCTTGGGGGGGGAGTCATGCTGGAGAGAAGGATCGAGAATCAATAGCATGGAAAGGGAGGGGTAAAGGGAAGCCCCTCATCCTGCTCTGACCTGCTGCTTGGGGGGAGTCATGCTGGAGAGAAGGATCCAGAACCAATAGCATAGAAAGGGAGGGGTAAAGGGAAGCCCCTCATCCTGCTCTGACCTGCTGCTTGGGGGGAGTCATGCTGATGAGAAGGATCCAGAACCAATAGCATGGAAAGGGACGGGTAAAGGGAAGCCCTCATCCTGCCCTGACCTGCTGCTTGGGGAGAGTCATGCTGGAGAGAAGGATCCAGAATCAATAGCATGGAAAGGCAGGGGTAAAGGGAAGTCCCTTGTCCATGTCTGACCTGATGCTTGGGGGGGGGGGTCATGCCGGAGAGAAGGATCCAGAATCAATAGCATGGAAAGGGAGGGGTAAAGGGAAGCCCCTCATCCTGCTCTGACCTGCTGCTTGGGGGGAGTCATGCTGGAGAGAAGGATCCAGAACCAATAGCATGGAAAGGGTGGGGTAAAGGGAAGCCCCTCGTCCATGCCTAACCTGCTGCTTGTGGGGAGTCATACTGGAGAGAAGGATCCAGAATCAATAGCAAAGAAAGGGAGGGGTAAAGGGAAGCCCCTCATCCTGCCCTGACCTGCTGCTTGGGGGGGGGGGGGTTATGCTGGAGAGAAGGATCCAGAATCAATAGCATGGAAAGGGAGGGGTAAAGGGAAGCCCCTCATCCTGCGCTGACCTGCTGCTTGGGGGGAGTCATACTGGAGAGATGGATCCAGAATCAATAGCATAGAAATGGGGGATAAATGGAAGCCCCTCCTCCTGCTCTGACCTGCTGTTTCCAGGGAGTCATGCTGGAGAGAAGGATCCAGAATCAATAGCATGGAAAGGGAGGGCTAACGGGAAGTCTCTCGTCCATGTCGGTCCTGTTGCTTGGTGGGGTGTCATGCTGGAGAGAAGGATCCAGAATTAATAGCATGGAAAGGGAGTGGTAAAGGGAAGCCCCTCATTCTGCGCAGACCTGCTGCTTGGGAGGAGTTGTGCTGGAGAGAAGGATCCAGAATCAATAGCATGGAAAGGGAGGGGTAAAGGGAAGCCCCTCATTCTGCTCTGACCTGCTGCTTGGGGGGAGTCATGCTGGAGAGAAGGATCCAGAATCAATAGCATAGAAAGGGAGGGGTAAAGGGAAGCCCCACATCCTGCCCTGACCTACTGCTAGGGGGGGGGTTATGCTGGAGAGAAGGATCCAGAATCAATAGCATGAAAGGAAGGGGTAAAGGGAAGCACCTCATCCTGCGCTGACCTGCTGCTTGGGGGGAGTCACGCTGGAGAGAAGGATCCAGAATCAATAGCATGGAAAGGGAGGGGTAAAGGGAAGCCACTCATCCTGCTCTGACCTGCTGCTTGGGGGGGAGTCATGCTGGAGAGATGGATCCAGAATCAATAGCATGGAAATGGGGGATAAAGGGAAGCCCCTCCTCCTGCTCTGATCTGCTGCTTCCAGGGAGTCATGCTGGAGAGAAGGATCCAGAATCAATAGCATGGAAAGGGAGGGCTAAAGGGAAGCCCCTCATCTATGTCTGTCCTGCTGCTTGGGGGGGAGTCATGCTGGAGAGAAGGATCCAGAATCAATAGCCTGGAAAGGGAGGGGTAAAGGGAAGCCCCTCATCCTGCTCTGACCTGCTGCTTGGGGGGAGTCATGCTGGAGAGAAGGATCCAGAATCAATAGCATGGAAAGGGAGGGGTAAAGGGAAGCCCCTCGTACATGTCTGTACTGCTGCTAGGGGGGAGTCATGCTGGAGAGAAGGATCCAGAATCAATAGCATGGAAAGGCAGGGGTAAAGGGAAGTCCCTCGTCCATGTCTGACCTGCTGCTTGGGGGTGGGAGGGTCATGCTTGAGAGAAGGACCCAGAATCAATAGCATGGAAAGGGAGGGGTAAAGGGAAGCCCCTCATCCTGCTCTGACCTGCTGCTTGGGGGGGGGGGTGTCATGCTGGAGAGAAGGATCCAGAACCAATAGCATGGAAAGGGCGGGGTAAAGAGAAGCCCCTCATCCATGCCTAATCTGCTGCTTGGGGGGAGTCATGCTGGAGAGAAGAATCCAGAATCAATAGCATAGAAAGGGAGGGGTAAAAAGAAGCCCCTCATCCTGCCCTGACATGCTGCTTGGGGGTGAGGGCGGTATGCTGGAGAGAAGGATCCAGAATCAATAGAATGGAAAGGGAGGGGTTAGGGGAAGCCCCTCATCCTGCTCTGACCTGCTGCTTGGGGGGAGTCATGCGGGAGAGATGGATCCAGAATCACTAGCATGGAAAGGGAGGGCTAAAGGGAAGCCCCTTGTCCATGTCTGTCCTGCTGCTTGGGGCGGAGTCATGCTGGAGAGAAGGATCCAGAACCAATAGCATGGAAAGGGAGGGGTAAAGGGAAGCCACACATTCTGCGCAGACCTGCTGCTTGGGAGGAGTCGTGCTGGAGAGAAGGTTCCAGAATCAATAGCATGGAAAGGGAGGGGTAAAGGGAAGCCCCTCATTCTGCTCTGACCTGCTGCTTGGGGGGAGTCATGCTGGAGAGAAGGATCCAGGATCAATAGCATAGAAAGGGAGCAGTAAAGGGAAGCCCCACATCCTGCGCTGACCTGCTGCTTGGGGGGAGTCACGCTGGAGAGAAGGATCCAGAATCAATAGCATAGAAAGGGAGGGGTGAAGGGAAGCACCTCATCCTGCGCTGACCTGCTGCTTGGGGGGGAGTCATGCTGGAGAGAAGGATCCAGAATCAATAGCATGGAAAGGGAGGGGTAAAGGGAAGCCCCTCGTACATGTCTGTACTGCTGCTTGGGGGGAGTCATGCTGGAGAGAAGGATCCAGAATCAATAGCATGGAAAGGCAGGGGTAAAGGGAAGTCCCTCATCCATGTCTGACCTGCTGCTTGGGGGGGGGGTCATGCTGGAGAGAAGGACCCAGAATCAATAGCATGGAAAGGGAGGGGTAAAGGGAAGCCCCTCATCCTGCTCTGACCTGCTGCTTGGGGGGGAGTCATGCTGGAGAGAAGGATCCAGAACCAATAGCATGGAAAGGGCGGGGTAAAAAGAAGATCCTCATCCTGCCCTGACCTGCTGCTTGGGGGGTGAGGGGGTTATGCTGGAGAGAAGGATCCAGAATCAATAATGGAAAGGGAGGGGTAAGGGGAAGCCCCTCATCCTGCTCTGACCTGCTGCTTGGGGGGAGTCATGCTGGAGAGATGGATCCAGAATCAATAGCATGGAAAGGGAGGGGTAAAGGGAAGCCCCACATCCTGCGCTGACCTGCTGCTTGAGGGGAGTCACGCTGGAGAGAAGGATCCAGAATCAATAGCATAGAAAGGGAGGGGTAAAGGGAAGCACCTCATCCTGCGCTGACCTGCTGCTTGGGGGGAGTCACGCTGGAGAGAAGGATCCAGAATCAATAGCATGGAAAGGGAGGGGTAAAGGGAAGCCACTCATCCTGCTCTGACCTGCTGCTTTGGGGGGAGTCATGCTGGAGAGATGGATCCAGAATCAATAGAATGGAAAGGGAGGGGTAAAGGGAAGCCCCTCATCCTGCTCTGACCTGCTGCTTGGGGGGAGTCATGCTGGAGAGAAGGATCCAGAATCAATAGCATGGAAAGGGAGGGGTAAAGGGAAGCCCCTCGTACATGTCTGTACTGCTGCTTGGGGGGAGTCATGCTGGAGAGAAGGATCCAGAATCAATAGCATGGAAAGGGAGGGGTAAAGGAAAGCCCCTCATCCTGCTCTGACCTGCTGCTTGGGGGGGAGTCATGCTGGAGAGAAGGATCCAGAACCAATAGCATGGAAAGGGCGGGGTAAAGAGAAGCCCCTCGTCCATGCCTAATCTGCTGCTTCGGGGGAGTCATGGTGGAGAGAAGAATCCAGAATCAATAGCATAGAAAAGGAGGGGTAAAAAGAAGCCCCTCATCCTGCCCTGACCTGCTGCTTGGGGGTTGAGGGGTTTATGCTGGAGAGAAGGATCCAGAATCAATATCATGGAAATGGGGGTTAAAGGGAAGCCCCTCCTCCTGCTCTGACCTTCTGCTTCCAGGTAGTCATTCTGGAGAGGAGGATCCAGAATCAATAGCATGGAAAGGGAGGGCTAAAGGGAAGCCCCTTGTCCATGTCTGTCCTGCTACTTGGGGGGGAGTCATGCTGGAGAGAAGGATCCAGAATCAATAGCATGGAAAGGGAGGGGCAAAGGGAAGCCCCTCATCCTGCTCTGACCTGCTGCTTCGGGGGAGTCATGCTGGAGAGAATGATCCAGAATCAATAGCATGGAAAGGGAGGGGTAAAGGGAAGCCCCTTATCCTGCTCTGACCTGCTGCTTGTGGGGAGTCATGCTGGAGAGAAGGATCCAGAATCAATAGCATGGAAAGGGAGGGGTAAAGGGAAGCCCCTCGTACATGTCTGTACTGCTGCTTGGGGGGAGTCATGCTGGAGAGAAGGATCCAGAATCAATAGCATGGAAAGGCAGGGGTAAAGGGAAGTCCCTCATCCATGTCTGACCTGCTGCTTGGGGGGGGGGGTCATGCTGGAGAGAAGGACCCAGAATCAATAGCATGGAAAGGGAGGGGTAAAGGGAAGCCCCTCATCCTGCTCTGACCTGCTGCTTGGGGGGGAGTCATGCTGGAGAGAAGGATCCAGAACCAATAGCATGGAAAGGGCGGGGTAAAAAGAAGATCCTCATCCTGCCCTGACCTGCTGCTTGGGGGTTGAGGGGGTTATGCTGGAGAGAAGGATCCAGAATCAATAATGGAAAGGGAGGGGTAAGGGGAAGCCCCTCATCCTGCTCTGACCTGCTGCTTGGGGGGAGTCATGCTGGAGAGATGGATCCAGAATCAATAGCATGGAAAGGGAGGGGTAAAGGGAAGCCCCACATCCTGCGCTGACCTGCTGCTTGAGGGGAGTCACGCTGGAGAGAAGGATCCAGAATCAATAGCATAGAAAGGGAGGGGTAAAGGGAAGCACCTCATCCTGCGCTGACCTGCTGCTTGGGGGGAGTCACGCTGGAGAGAAGGATCCAGAATCAATAGCATGGAAAGGGAGGGGTAAAGGGAAGCCACTCATCCTGCTCTGACCTGCTGCTTGGGGGGGAGTCATGCTGGAGAGATGGATCCAGAATCAATAGAATGGAAAGGGAGGGGTAAAGGGAAGCCCCTCATCCTGCTCTGACCTGCTGCTTGGGGGGAGTCATGCTGGAGAGAAGGATCCAGAATCAATAGCATGGAAAGGGAGGGGTAAAGGGAAGCCCCTCGTACATGTCTGTACTGCTGCTTGGGGGGAGTCATGCTGGAGAGAAGGATCCAGAATCAATAGCATGGAAAGGGAGGGGTAAAGGAAAGCCCCTCATCCTGCTCTGACCTGCTGCTTGGGGGGAGTCATGCTGGAGAGAAGGATCCAGAACCAATAGCATGGAAAGGGCGGGGTAAAGAGAAGCCCCTCGTCCATGCCTAATCTGCTGCTTCGGGGGAGTCATGGTGGAGAGAAGAATCCAGAATCAATAGCATAGAAAAGGAGGGGTAAAAAGAAGCCCCTCATCCTGCCCTGACCTGCTGCTTGGGGGTTGAGGGGTTTATGCTGGAGAGAAGGATCCAGAATCAATATCATGGAAATGGGGGTTAAAGGGAAGCCCCTCCTCCTGCTCTGACCTTCTGCTTCCAGGTAGTCATTCTGGAGAGGAGGATCCAGAATCAATAGCATGGAAAGGGAGGGCTAAAGGGAAGCCCCTTGTCCATGTCTGTCCTGCTACTTGGGGGGGAGTCATGCTGGAGAGAAGGATCCAGAATCAATAGCATGGAAAGGGAGGGGCAAAGGGAAGCCCCTCATCCTGCTCTGACCTGCTGCTTCGGGGGAGTCATGCTGGAGAGAATGATCCAGAATCAATAGCATGGAAAGGGAGGGGTAAAGGGAAGCCCCTTATCCTGCTCTGACCTGCTGCTTGGGGGGAGTCATGCTGGAGAGAAGGCTCCAGAATCAATAGCATAGAAAGGGAGGGGTAAAGGGAAGCCCCTCATCTTGCCCTGACATGCTGCTTGGGGGGCGAGGGGTTATGCTGGAGAGAAGGATCCAGAATCAATAGCATGGAAAGGGAGGGGTAAAGGAAAGCCCCTCATCCTGCGCTGACCTGCTGCTTGGGGGGAGTCACGCTGGAGAGAAGGATCCAGAATCACTAGCATGGAAAGAGAGGGGTAAAGGGAAGCCCCTCATCCTGCTCTGACCTGCTGCTTGGGGGGAGTCATGCTGGAGAGATGGATCCAGAATCAATAGCATGGAAATGGGGGATAAAGGGAAGCCTCTCCTCCTGCTCTGACCTGCTGCTTCTAGGGAGTCATGCTGGAGAGAAGGATCCAGAATCAATAGCATGGAAAGGGAGGGCTAAAGGGAAGGCCCTCGTCCATGCCTGTCCTGCTGCTTGGGGGGAGTCATGCTGGAGAGAAGGATCCAGAATCAATAGAATGGAAAGGGAGGGGTAAAGGGAAGACCCTCGTCCATGTCTGTACTGCTGCTTGGGGGGAGTCATGCTGGAGAGAAGGATCCAGAATCAATAGCATGGAAAGGCAGGGGTAAAGGGAATTCCCTCGTCCATGTCTGACCTGCTGCTTGGGGGGGGGGAGTCATGCTGGAGAGAAGGATCCAGAATCAATAGCATGGAAAGGGAGAGGTAAAGGGAAGCCCCTCATCCTGCCCTGACCTGCTGCTTCCAGGTAGTCATTCTGGAGAGGAGGATCCAGAATCAATAGCATGGAAAGGGAGGGCTAAAGGGAAGCCCCTTGTCCATGTCTGTCCTGCTACTTGGGGGGGGAGTCATGCTGGAGAGAAGGATCCAGAATCAATAGCATGGAAAGGGAGGGGTAAAGGGAAGCCGCACATTCTGCGCAGACCTGCTGCTTGGGAGGAGCTGTGCTGGAGAGAAGGATCCAGAATCAATAGCATGGAAAGGGAGGGGTAAAGGGAAGCCTCTCATTCTGCTCTGACCTGCTACTTGGGGGGAGTCATGCTGGAGAGAAGGATCCAGGATCAATAGCATAGAAAGGGAGGGGTAAAGGGAAGCCCCACATCCTGCGCTGACCTGCTGCTTGGGGGGAGTCACGCTGGAGAGAAGGATCCAGAATCAATAGCATAGAAAGGGAGGGGTAAAGGGAAGCACCTCATCCTGCACTGACCTGCTGCTTGGGGGGAGTCACGCTGGAGAGAAGGATCCAGAATCAATAGCATGGAAAGGGAGGGGTAAAGGGAAGCCACTCATCCTGCTCTGACCTGCTGCTTGGGGGGGAGTCATGCTGGAGAGATGGATCCAGAATCAATAGAATGGAAAGGGAGGGGTAAAGGGAAGCCCCTCATCCTGCTCTGACCTGCTGCTTGGGGGGAGTCATGCTGGAGAGAAGGATCCAGAATCAATAGCATGGAAAGGGAGGGGTAAAGGGAAGCCCCTCGTACATGTCTGTACTGCTGCTTGGGGGGAGTCATGCTGGAGAGAAGGATCCAGAATCAATAGCATGGAAAGGGAGGGGTAAAGGAAAGCCCCTCATCCTGCTCTGACCTGCTGCTTGGGGGGGAGTCATGCTGGAGAGAAGGATCCAGAACCAATAGCATGGAAAGGGCGGGGTAAAGAGAAGCCCCTCGTCCATGCCTAATCTGCTGCTTCGGGGGAGTCATGGTGGAGAGAAGAATCCAGAATCAATAGCATAGAAAGGGAGGGGTAAAAAGAAGCCCCTCATCCTGCCCTGACCTGCTGCTTGGGGGTTGAGGGGTTTATGCTGGAGAGAAGGATCCAGAATCAATATCATGGAAATGGGGGTTAAAGGGAAGCCCCTCATCCTGCTCTGACCTGCTGCTTGGGGGGAGTCATGCTGGAGAGATGGATCCAGAATCAATAGCATGGAAATGGGGGATAAAGGGAAGCCTCTCCTCCTGCTCTGACCTGCTGCTTCTAGGGAGTCATGCTGGAGAGAAGGATCCAGAATCAATAGCATGAAAGGAAGGGGTAAAGGGAAGCACCTCATCCTGCGCTGACCTGCTGCTTGGGGGGAGTCACGCTGGAGAGAAGGATCCAGAATCAATAGCATGGAAAGGGAGGGGTAAAGGGAAGCCACTCATCCTGCTCTGACCTGCTGCTTGGGGGGGAGTCATGCTGGAGAGATGGATCCAGAATCAATAGCATGGAAATGGGGGATAAAGGGAAGCCCCTCCTCCTGCTCTGATCTGCTGCTTCCAGGGAGTCATGCTGGAGAGAAGGATCCAGAATCAATAGCATGGAAAGGGAGGGCTAAAGGGAAGCCCCTCATCTATGTCTGTCCTGCTGCTTGGGGGGGAGTCATGCTGGAGAGAAGGATCCAGAATCAATAGCCTGGAAAGGGAGGGGTAAAGGGAAGCCCCTCATCCTGCTCTGACCTGCTGCTTGGGGGGAGTCATGCTGGAGAGAAGGATCCAGAATCAATAGCATGGAAAGGGAGGGGTAAAGGGAAGCCCCTCGTACATGTCTGTACTGCTGCTAGGGGGGAGTCATGCTGGAGAGAAGGATCCAGAATCAATAGCATGGAAAAGCAGGGGTAAAGGGAAGTCCCTCGTCCATGTCTGACCTGCTGCTTGGGGGTGGGAGGGTCATGCTGGAGAGAAGGACCCAGAATCAATAGCATGGAAAGGGAGGGGTAAAGGGAAGCCCCTCATCCTGCTCTGACCTGCTGCTTGGGGGGGGGGTGTCATGCTGGAGAGAAGGATCCAGAACCAATAGCATGGAAAGGGCGGGGTAAAGAGAAGCCCCTCATCCATGCCTAATCTGCTGCTTGGGGGAAGTCATGCTGGAGAGAAGAATCCAGAATCAATAGCATAGAAAGGGAGGGGTAAAAAGAAGCCCCTCATCCTGCCCTGACCTGCTGCTTGGGGGTGAGGGCGGTATGCTGGAGAAAAGGATCCAGAATCAATAGAATGGAAAGGGAGGGGTTAGGGGAAGCCCCTCATCCTGCTCTGACCTGCTGCTTGGGGGGAGTCATGCGGGAGAGATGGATCCAGAATCACTAGCATGGAAAGGGAGGGCTAAAGGGAAGCCCCTTGTCCATGTCTGTCCTGCTGCTTGGGGCGGAGTCATGCTGGAGAGAAGGATCCAGAACCAATAGCATGGAAAGGGAGGGGTAAAGGGAAGCCACACATTCTGCGCAGACCTGCTGCTTGGGAGGAGTTGTGCTGGAGAGAAGGTTCCAGAATCAATAGCATGGAAAGGGAGGGGTAAAGGGAAGCCCCTCATTCTGCTCTGACCTGCTGCTTGGGGGGAGTCATGCTGGAGAGAAGGATCCAGGATCAATAGCATAGAAAGGGAGGGGTAAAGGGAAGCCCCACATCCTGCGCTGACCTGCTGCTTGGGGGGAGTCACGCTGGAGAGAAGGATCCAGAATCAATAGCATAGAAAGGGAGGGGTAAAGGGAAGCACCTCATCCTGCGCTGACCTGCTGCTTGGGAGGAGTCACGCTGGAGAGAAGGATCCAGAATCAATAGCATGGAAAGGGAGGGGTAAAGGGAAGCCACTCATCCTGCTCTGACCTGCTGCTTGGGGGGGAGTCATGCTGGATAGATGGATCCAGAATCAATAGCATGGAAATGGGGGATAAAGGGAAGCCCCTCCTCCTGCTCTAATCTGCTGCCTCCAGGGAGTCACGCTGGAGAGAAGGATCCAGAATCACTAGCATGGAAAGAGAGGGGTAAAGGGAAGCCCCTCATCCTGCTCTGACCTGCTGCTTGGGGGGAGTCATGCTGGAGAGATGGATCCAGAATCAATAGCATGGAAATGGGGGATAAAGGGAAGCCTCTCCTCCTGCTCTGACCTGCTGCTTCTAGGGAGTCATGCTGGAGAGAAGGATCCAGAATCAATAGCATGGAAAGGGAGGGCTAAAGGGAAGGCCCTCGTCCATGTCTGTCCTGCTGCTTGGGGGGAGTCATGCTGGAGAGAAGGATCCAGAATCAATAGAATGGAAAGGGAGGGGTAAAGGGAAGACCCTCGTCCATGTCTGTACTGCTGCTTGGGGGGAGTCATGCTGGAGAGAAGGATCCAGAATCAATAGCATGGAAAGGCAGGGGTAAAGGGAATTCCCTCGTCCATGTCTGACCTGCTGCTTGGGGGGGGGAAGCATTCTGGAGAGAAGGATCCAGAATCAATAGCATGGAAAGGGAGAGGTAAAGGGAAGCCCCTCATCCTACCCTGACCTGCTGCTTCCAGGTAGTCATTCTGGAGAGGAGGATCCAGAATCAATAGCATGGAAAGGGAGGGCTAAAGGGAAGCCCCTTGTCCATGTCTGTCCTGCTACTTGGGGGGGAGTCATGCTGGAGAGAAGGATCCAGAATCAATAGCATGGAAAGGGAGGGGTAAAGGGAAGCCGCACATTCTGCGCAGACCTGCTGCTTGGGAGGAGCTGTGCTGGAGAGAAGGATAGAGAATCAATAGCATGGAAAGGGAGGGGTAAAGGGAAGCCTCTCATTCTGCTCTGACCTGCTACTTGGGGGGAGTCATGCTGGAGAGAAGGATCCAGGATCAATAGCATAGAAAGGGAGGGGTAAAGGGAAGCCCCACATCCTGCGCTGACCTGCTGCTTGGGGGGAGTCACGCTGGAGAGAAGGATCCAGAATCAATAGCATAGAAAGGGAGGGGTAAAGGGAAGCACCTCATCCTGCGCTGACCTGCTGCTTGGGGGGAGTCACGCTGGAGAGAAGGATCCAGAATCAATAGCATGGAAAGGGAGGGGTAAAGGGAAGCCACTCATCCTGCTCTGACCTGCTGCTTGGGGGGGAGTCATGCTGGAGAGATGGATCCAGAATCAATAGAATGGAAAGGGAGGGGTAAAGGGAAGCCCCTCATCCTGCTCTGACCTACTGCTTGGGGGGAGTCATGCTGGAGAGAAGGATCCAGAATCAATAGCATGGAAAGGGAGGGGTAAAGGGAAGCCCCTCGTACATGTCTGTACTGCTGCTTGGGGGGAGTCATGCTGGAGAGAAGGATCCAGAATCAATAGCATGGAAAGGGAGGGGTAAAGGAAAGCCCCTCATCCTGCTCTGACCTGCTGCTTGGGGGGGAGTCATGCTGGAGAGAAGGATCCAGAACCAATAGCATGGAAAGGGCGGGGTAAAGAGAAGCCCCTCATCCATGCCTAATCTGCTGCTTCGGGGGAGTCATGGTGGAGAGAAGAATCCAGAATCAATAGCATAGAAAGGGAGGGGTAAAAAGAAGCCCCTCATCCTGCCCTGACCTGCTGCTTGGGGGTTGAGGGGTTTATGCTGGAGAGAAGGATCCAGAATCAATATCATGGAAATGGGGGTTAAAGGGAAGCCCCTCATCCTGCTCTGACCTGCTGCTTGGGGGGAGTCATGCTGGAGAGATGGATCCAGAATCAATAGCATGGAAATGGGGGATAAAGGGAAGCCTCTCCTCCTGCTCTGACCTGCTGCTTCTAGGGAGTCATGCTGGAGAGAAGGATCCAGAATCAATAGCATGAAAGGAAGGGGTAAAGGGAAGCACCTCATCCTGCGCTGACCTGCTGCTTGGGGGGAGTCACGCTGGAGAGAAGGATCCAGAATCAATAGCATGGAAAGGGAGGGGTAAAGGGAAGCCACTCATCCTGCTCTGACCTGCTGCTTGGGGGGGAGTCATGCTGGAGAGATGGATCCAGAATCAATAGCATGGAAATGGGGGATAAAGGGAAGCCCCTCCTCCTGCTCTGATCTGCTGCTTCCAGGGAGTCATGCTGGAGAGAAGGATCCAGAATCAATAGCATGGAAAGGGAGGGCTAAAGGGAAGCCCCTCATCTATGTCTGTCCTGCTGCTTGGGGGGGAGTCATGCTGGAGAGAAGGATCCAGAATCAATAGCCTGGAAAGGGAGGGGTAAAGGGAAGCCCCTCATCCTGCTCTGACCTGCTGCTTGGGGGGAGTCATGCTGGAGAGAAGGATCCAGAATCAATAGCATGGAAAGGGAGGGGTAAAGGGAAGCCCCTCGTACATGTCTGTACTGCTGCTAGGGGGGAGTCATGCTGGAGAGAAGGATCCAGAATCAATAGCATGGAAAAGCAGGGGTAAAGGGAAGTCCCTCGTCCATGTCTGACCTGCTGCTTGGGGGTGGGAGGGTCATGCTGGAGAGAAGGACCCAGAATCAATAGCATGGAAAGGGAGGGGTAAAGGGAAGCCCCTCATCCTGCTCTGACCTGCTGCTTGGGGGGGGGTGTCATGCTGGAGAGAAGGATCCAGAACCAATAGCATGGAAAGGGCGGGGTAAAGAGAAGCCCCTCATCCATGCCTAATCTGCTGCTTGGGGGAAGTCATGCTGGAGAGAAGAATCCAGAATCAATAGCATAGAAAGGGAGGGGTAAAAAGAAGCCCCTCATCCTGCCCTGACCTGCTGCTTGGGGGTGAGGGCGGTATGCTGGAGAAAAGGATCCAGAATCAATAGAATGGAAAGGGAGGGGTTAGGGGAAGCCCCTCATCCTGCTCTGACCTGCTGCTTGGGGGGAGTCATGCGGGAGAGATGGATCCAGAATCACTAGCATGGAAAGGGAGGGCTAAAGGGAAGCCCCTTGTCCATGTCTGTCCTGCTGCTTGGGGCGGAGTCATGCTGGAGAGAAGGATCCAGAACCAATAGCATGGAAAGGGAGGGGTAAAGGGAAGCCACACATTCTGCGCAGACCTGCTGCTTGGGAGGAGTTGTGCTGGAGAGAAGGTTCCAGAATCAATAGCATGGAAAGGGAGGGGTAAAGGGAAGCACCTCATTCTGCTCTGACCTGCTGCTTGGGGGGAGTCATGCTGGAGAGAAGGATCCAGGATCAATAGCATAGAAAGGGAGGGGTAAAGGGAAGCCCCACATCCTGCGCTGACCTGCTGCTTGGGGGGAGTCACGCTGGAGAGAAGGATCCAGAATCAATAGCATAGAAAGGGAGGGGTAAAGGGAAGCACCTCATCCTGCGCTGACCTGCTGCTTGGGGGGAGTCACGCTGGAGAGAAGGATCCAGAATCAATAGCATGGAAAGGGAGGGGTAAAGGGAAGCCACTCATCCTGCTCTGACCTGCTGCTTGGGGGGGAGTCATGCTGGATAGATGGATCCAGAATCAATAGCATGGAAATGGGGGATAAAGGGAAGCCCCTCCTCCTGCTCTAATCTGCTGCTTCCAGGGAGTCATGCTGGAGAGAAGGATCCAGAATCAATAGCATGGAAAGGGAGGGCTAAAGGGAAGCCCCTCATCCATGTCTGTCCTGCTGCTTGAGGGGGAGTCATGCTGGAGAGAAGGATCCAGAATCAATAGAATGGAAAGGGAGGGGTAAAGGGAAGCCCCTCATCCTGCTCTGACCTGCTGCTTGGGGGGAGTCATGCTGGAGAGAAGGATCCAGAATCAATAGCATGGAAAGGCAGGGGTAAAGGGAAGTCCCTCGTCCATGTCTGACCTGCTGCTTGCGGGGGAGGAGGGGGTCATGCTGGAGAGACTAGGATCCAGAATCAATAGCATGGAAAGGGAGGGGTAAAGGAAAGCCCCTCATCCTGCTCTGACCTACTGCTTGGGGGGGAGTCATGCTGGAGAGAAGGATCCAGAACCAATAGCATGGAAAGGGCGGGGTAAAGAGAAGCCCCTCATCCATGCCTAATCTGCTGCTTGGGGGGAGTCATGGTGGAAAGAAGAATCCGGAATCAATAGCATAGAAAGGGAGGGGTAAAAAGAAGCCCCTCATCCTGCCCTGACCTGCTGCTTGGGGGTTGAGGGGGTTATGCTGGAGAGAAGGATCCAGAATCAATAGAATGGAAAGGGAGGGATAAAGGGAAGCCCCTCATCTATGTCTGTCCTGCTGCTTGGGGGGGAGTCATGCTGGAGAGAAGGATCCAGAATCAATAGCATGGAAAGGGAGGGCTAAAGGGAAGCCCCTCATCTATGCCTGTCCTGCTGCTTGGGGGGGAGTCATGCTGGAGAGAAGGATCCAGAATCAATAGCATGGAAAGGGAGGGGTAAAGGGAAGCCCCTCGTACATGTCTGTACTGCTGCTTGGGGGGAGTCATGCTGGAGAGAAGGATCCAGAATCAATAGCATGGAAAGGCAGGGGTAAAGGGAAGTCCCTCATCCATGTCTGACCTGCTGCTTGGGGGGGGGGGGGGGTCATGCTGGAGAGAAGGACCCAGAATCAATAGCATGGAAAGGGAGGGGTAAAGGGAAGCCCCTCATCCTGCTCTGACCTGCTGCTTGGGGGGGAGTCATGCTGGAGAGAAGGATCCAGAACCAATAGCATGGAAAGGGCGGGGTAAAAAGAAGATCCTCATCCTGCCCTGACCTGCTGCTTGGGGGGTGAGGGGGTTATGCTGGAGAGAAGGATCCAGAATCAATAATGGAAAGGGAGGGGTAAGGGGAAGCCCCTCATCCTGCTCTGACCTGCTGCTTGGGGGGAGTCATGCTGGAGAGATGGATCCAGAATCAATAGCATGGAAAGGGAGGGGTAAAGGGAAGCCCCTCATTCTGCTCTGACCTGCTGCTTGGGGGGAGTCATGCTGGAGAGAAGGATCCAGGATCAATAGCATAGAAAGGGAGGGGTAAAGGGAAGCCCCACATCCTGCGCTGACCTGCTTCTTGGGGGGAGTTACGCTAGAGAGAAGGATCCAGAATCAATAGCATGGAAAGGGAGGGCTAAAGGGAAGCCCCTTGTCCATGTCTGTCCTGCTGCTTGGGGCGGAGTCATGCTGGAGAGAAGGATAAAGAATCAATAGAATGGAAAGGGAGGGGTAAAGGGAAGCCCCTCATCCTGCTCTGACCTGCTGCTTGGGGGGAGTCATGCTGGAGAGAAGGATCCAGAATCAATAGCATGGAAAGGGAGGGGTAAAGGGAAGCCCCTCGTACATGTCTGTACTGCTGCTTGGGGGGAGTCATGCTGGAGAGAAGGATCCAGAATCAATAGCATGGAAAGGGAGGGCTAAAGGGAAGCCCCTCATCTATGTCTGTCCTGCTGCTTGGGCGCGAGTCATGCTGGAGAGAAGGATCCAGAATCAATAGAATGGAAAGGGAGGGGTAAAGGGAAGCCCCTCATCCTGCTCTGACCTGCTGCTTGGGGGGAGTCATGCTGGAGAGAAGGATCCAGAATCAATAGCATGGAAAGGGAGGGGTAAAGGGAAGCCCCTCGTACATGTCTGTACTGCTGCTTGGGGGGAGTCATGCTGGAGAGAAGGATCCAGAATCAATAGCATGGAAAGGCAGGGGTAAAGGGAAGTCCCTCGTCCATGTCTGACCTGCTGCTTGGGGGGGGGTCATGCTGGATAGACTAGGATCCAGAATCAATAGCATGGAAAGGGAGGGGTAAAGGAAAGCCCCTCATCCTGCTCTGACCTGCTGCTTGGGGGGGAGTCATGCTGGAGGGAAGGATACAGAACCAATAGCATGGAAAGGGCGGGGTAAAGAGAAGCCCCTCGTCCATGCCTAATCTGCTGCTTGGGGGGAGTCATGGTGGAGAGAAGAATCCAGAATCAATAGCATAGAAAGGGAGGGGTAAAAAGAAGCCCCTCATCCTGCCCTGACCTGCTGCTTGGGGGTTGAGGGGTTTATGCTGGAGAGAAGGATCCAGAATCAATAGAATGGAAAGGGAGGGATAAAGGGAAGCCCCTCGTCCATGTCTGACCTGCTGCTTGGGGGGGGGGGGTCATGCTGGAGAGAAGGATCCAGAATCAATAGCATGGAAAGGGAGAGGTAAAGGGAAGCCCCTCATCCTGCCCTGACCTGCTGCTTCCAGGTAGTCATTCTGGAGAGGAGGATCCAGAATCAATAGCATGGAAAGGGAGGGGTAAGGGGAAGCCCCTCATCCTGCTCTGACCTGCTGCTTGGGGGGAGTCATGCTGGAGAGATGGATCCAGAATCAATAGCATGGAAAGGGAGGGGTAAAGGGAAGCCCCTCATTCTGCTCTGACCTGCTGCTTGGGGGGAGTCATGCTGGAGAGAAGGATCCAGGATCAATAGCATAGAAAGGGAGGGGTAAAGGGAAGCCCCACATCCTGCGCTGACCTGCTTCTTGGGGGGAGTTACGCTAGAGAGAAGGATCCAGAATCAATAGCATGGAAAGGGAGGGCTAAAGGGAAGCCCCTTGTCCATGTCTGTCCTGCTGCTTGGGGCGGAGTCATGCTGGAGAGAAGGATAAAGAATCAATAGAATGGAAAGGGAGGGGTAAAGGGAAGCCCCTCATCCTGCTCTGACCTGCTGCTTGGGGGGAGTCATGCTGGAGAGAAGGATCCAGAATCAATAGCATGGAAAGGGAGGGGTAAAGGGAAGCCCCTCGTACATGTCTGTACTGCTGCTTGGGGGGAGTCATGCTGGAGAGAAGGATCCAGAATCAATAGCATGGAAAGGGAGGGCTAAAGGGAAGCCCCTCATCTATGTCTGTCCTGCTGCTTGGGCGCGAGTCATGCTGGAGAGAAGGATCCAGAATCAATAGAATGGAAAGGGAGGGGTAAAGGGAAGCCCCTCATCCTGCTCTGACCTGCTGCTTGGGGGGAGTCATGCTGGAGAGAAGGATCCAGAATCAATAGCATGGAAAGGGAGGGGTAAAGGGAAGCCCCTCGTACATGTCTGTACTGCTGCTTGGGGGGAGTCATGCTGGAGAGAAGGATCCAGAATCAATAGCATGGAAAGGCAGGGGTAAAGGGAAGTCCCTCGTCCATGTCTGACCTGCTGCTTGGGGGGGGGTCATGCTGGATAGACTAGGATCCAGAATCAATAGCATGGAAAGGGAGGGGTAAAGGAAAGCCCCTCATCCTGCTCTGACCTGCTGCTTGGGGGGGAGTCATGCTGGAGGGAAGGATACAGAACCAATAGCATGGAAAGGGCGGGGTAAAGAGAAGCCCCTCGTCCATGCCTAATCTGCTGCTTGGGGGGAGTCATGGTGGAGAGAAGAATCCAGAATCAATAGCATAGAAAGGGAGGGGTAAAAAGAAGCCCCTCATCCTGCCCTGACCTGCTGCTTGGGGGTTGAGGGGTTTATGCTGGAGAGAAGGATCCAGAATCAATAGAATGGAAAGGGAGGGATAAAGGGAAGCCCCTCGTCCATGTCTGACCTGCTGCTTGGGGGGGGGGGGGTCATGCTGGAGAGAAGGATCCAGAATCAATAGCATGGAAAGGGAGAGGTAAAGGGAAGCCCCTCATCCTGCCCTGACCTGCTGCTTCCAGGTAGTCATTCTGGAGAGGAGGATCCAGAATCAATAGCATGGAAAGGGAGGGCTAAAGGGAAGCCCCTTGTCCATGTCTGTCCTGCTACTTGGGGGGGAGTCATGCTGGAGAGAAGGATCCAGAATCAATAGCATGGAAAGGGAGGGGTAAAGGGAAGCCGCACATTCTGCGCAGACCTGCTGCTTGGGAGGAGCTGTGCTGGAGAGAAGGATCCAGAATCAATAGCATGGAAAGGGAGGGGTAAAGGGAAGCCTCTCATTCTGCTCTGACCTGCTGCTTGGGGGGAGTCATGCTGGAGAGAAGGATCCAGGATCAATAGCATAGAAAGGGAGGGGTAAAGGGAAGCCCCACATCCTGCGCTGACCTGCTGCTTGGAGGGAGTCACGCTGGAGAGAAGGATCCAGAATCAATAGCATAGAAAGGGAGGGGTAAAGGGAAGCACCTCATCCTGCGCTGACATGCTGCTTGGGGGGAGTCACGCTGGAGAGAAGGATCCAGAATCAATAGCATGGAAAGGGAGGGGTAAAGGGAAGCCACTCATCCTGCTCTGACCTGCTGCTTGGGGGGGAGTCATGCTGGAGAGATGGATCCAGAATCAATAGAATGGAAAGGGAGAGGTAAAGGGAAGCCCCTCATCCTGCTCTGACCTGCTGCTTGGGGGGAGTCATGCTGGAGAGAAGGATCCAGAATCAATAGCATGGAAAGGGAGGGGTAAAGGGAAGCCCCTCGTACATGTCTGTACTGCTGCTTGGGGGGAGTCATGCTGGAGAGAAGGATCCAGAATCAATAGCATGGAAAGGGAGGGGTAAAGGAAAGCCCCTCATCCTGCTCTGACCTGCTGCTTGGGGGGGAGTCATGCTGGAGAGAAGGATCCAGAACCAATAGCATGGAAAGGGCGGGGTAAAGAGAAGCCCCTTGTCCATGCCTAATCTGCTGCTTCGGGGGAGTCATGGTGGAGAGAAGAATCCAGAATCAATAGCATAGAAAGGGAGGGGTAAAAAGAAGCCCCTCATCCTGCCCTGACCTGCTGCTTGGGGGTTGAGGGGTTTATGCTGGAGAGAAGGATCCAGAATCAATATCATGGAAATGGGGGTTAAAGGGAAGCCCCTCCTCCTGCTCTGACCTTCTGCTTCCAGGTAGTCATTCTGGAGAGGAGGATCCAGAATCAATAGCATGGAAAGGGAGGGCTAAAGGGAAGCCCCTTGTCCATGTCTGTCCTGCTACTTGGGGGGGAGTCATGCTGGAGAGAAGGATCCAGAATCAATAGCATGGAAAGGGAGGGGCAAAGGGAAGCCCCTCATCCTGCTCTGACCTGCTGCTTCGGGGGAGTCATGCTGGAGAGAATGATCCAGAATCAATAGCATGGAAAGGGAGGGGTAAAGGGAAGCCCCTTATCCTGCTCTGACCTGCTGCTTGGGGGGAGTCATGCTGGAGAGAAGGCTCCAGAATCAATAGCATAGAAAGGGAGGGGTAAAGGGAAGCCCCTCATCTTGCCCTGACATGCTGCTTGGGGGGCGAAGGGTTATGCTGGAGAGAAGGATCCAGAATCAATAGCATGGAAAGGGAGGGGTAAAGGAAAGCCCCTCATCCTGCGCTGACCTGCTGCTTGGGGGGAGTCACGCTGGAGAGAAGGATCCAGAATCACTAGCATGGAAAGAGAGGGGTAAAGGGAAGCCCCTCATCCTGCTCTGACCTGCTGCTTGGGGGGAGTCATGCTGGAGAGATGGATCCAGAATCAATAGCATGGAAATGGGGGATAAAGGGAAGCCTCTCCTCCTGCTCTGACCTGCTGCTTCTAGGGAGTCATGCTGGAGAGAAGGATCCAGAATCAATAGCATGGAAAGGGAGGGCTAAAGGGAAGGCCCTCGTCCATGTCTGTCCTGCTGCTTGGGGGGAGTCATGCTGGAGAGAAGGATCCAGAATCAATAGAATGGAAAGGGAGGGGTAAAGGGAAGACCCTCGTCCATGTCTGTACTGCTGCTTGGGGGGAGTCATGCTGGAGAGAAGGATCCAGAATCAATAGCATGGAAAGGCAGGGGTAAAGGGAATTCCCTCGTCCATGTCTGACCTGCTACTTGGGGGGGGGGAGTCATGCTGGAGAGAAGGATCCAGAATCAATAGCATGGAAAGGGAGAGGTAAAGGGAAGCCCCTCATCCTGCCCTGACCTGCTGCTTCCAGGTAGTCATTCTGGAGAGGAGGATCCAGAATCAATAGCATGGAAAGGGAGGGCTAAAGGGAAGCCCCTTGTCCATGTCTGTCCTGCTACTTGTGGGGGAGTCATGCTGGAGAGAAGGATCCAGAATCAATAGCATGGAAAGGGGGGGGTAAAGGGAAGCCGCACATTCTGCGCAGACCTGCTGCTTGGGAGGAGCTGTGCTGGAGAGAAGGATCCAGAATCAATAGCATGGAAAGGGAGGGGTAAAGGGAAGCCTCTCATTCTGCTCTGACCTGCTGCTTGGGGGGAGTTATGCTGGAGAGAAGGATCCAGGATCAATAGCATAGAAAGGGAGGGGTAAAGGGAAGCCCCACATCCTGCGCTGACCTGCTGCTTGGGGGGAGTCACGCTGGAGAGAAGGATCCAGAATCAATAGCATAGAAAGGGAGGGGTAAAGGGAAGCACCTCATCCTGCGCTGACCTGCTGCTTGGGGGGAGTCACGCTGGAGATAAGGATCCAGAATCAATAGCATGGAAAGGGAGGGGTAAAGGGAAGCCACTCATCCTGCTCTGACCTGCTGCTTGGGGGGGAGTCATGCTGGAGAGATGGATCCAGAATCAATAGAATGGAAAGGGAGGGGTAAAGGGAAGCCCCTCATCCTGCTCTGACCTGTTGCTTGGGGGGAGTCATGCTGGAGAGAAGGATCCAGAATCAATAGCATGGAAAGGGAGGGGTAAAGGGAAGCCCCTCGTACATGTCTGTACTGCTGCTTGGGGGGAGTCATGCTGGAGAGAAGGATCCAGAATCAATAGCATGGAAAGGGAGGGGTAAAGGAAAGCCCCTCATCCTGCTCTGACCTGCTGCTTGGGGGGGAGTCATGCTGGAGAGAAGGATCCAGAACCAATAGCATGGAAAGGGCGGGGTAAAGAGAAGCCCCTCGTCCATGCCTAATCTGCTGCTTCGGGGGAGTCATGGTGGAGAGAAGAATCCAGAATCAATAGCATAGAAAGGGAGGGGTAAAAAGAAGCCCCTCATCCTGCCCTGACCTGCTGCTTGGGGGTTGAGGGGTTTATGCTGGAGAGAAGGATCCAGAATCAATATCATGGAAATGGGGGTTAAAGGGAAGCCCCTCATCCTGCTCTGACCTGCTGCTTGGGGGGAGTCATGCTGGATAGATGGATCCAGAATCAATAGCATGGAAATGGGGGATAAAGGGAAGCCTCTCCTCCTGCTCTGACCTGCTGCTTCTAGGGAGTCATGCTGGAGAGAAGGATCCAGAATCAATAGCATGGAAAGGGAGGGCTAAAGGGAAGGCCCTCGTCCATGTCTGTCCTGCTGCTTGGGGGGAGTCATGCTGGAGAGAAGGATCCAGAATCAATAGAATGGAAAGGGAGGGGTAAAGGGAAGACCCTCGTCCATGTCTGTACTGCTGCTTGGGGGGAGTCATGCTGGAGAGAAGGATCCAGAATCAATAGCATGGAATGGCAGGGGTAAAGGGAATTCCCTCGTCCATGTCTGACCTGCTGCTTGGGGGGGGAGTCATGCTGGAGAGAAGGATCCAGAATCAATAGCATGGAAAGGGAGAGGTAAAGGGAAGCCCCTCATCCTGCCCTGACCTGCTGCTTCCAGGTAGTCATTCTGGAGAGGAGGATCCAGAATCAATAGCATGGAAAGGGAGGGCTAAAGGGAAGCCCCTTGTCCATGTCTGTCCTGCTACTTGGGGGGGAGTCATGCTGGAGAGAAGGATCCAGAATCAATAGCATGGAAAGGGAGGGGTAAAGGGAAGCCGCACATTCTGCGCAGACCTGCTGCTTGGGAGGAGCTGTGCTGGAGAGAAGGATCCAGAATCAATAGCATGGAAAGGGAGGGGTAAAGGGAAGCCTCTCATTCTGCTCTGACCTGCTGCTTGGGGGGAGTCATGCTGGAGAGAAGGATCCAGGATCAATAGCCTAGAAAGGGAGGGGTAAAGGGAAGCCCCACATCCTGCGCTGACCTGCTGCTTGGGGGGAGTCACGCTGGAGAGAAGGATCCAGAATCAATAGCATAGAAAGGGAGGGGTAAAGGGAAGCACCTCATCCTGCGCTGACCTGCTGCTTGGGGGGAGTCACGCTGGAGAGAAGGATCCAGAATCAATAGCATGGAAAGGGAGGGGTAAAGGGAAGCCACTCATCCTGCTCTGACCTGCTGCTTGGGGGGGAGTCATGCTGGAGAGATGGATCCAGAATCAATAGAATGGAAAGGGAGGGGTAAAGGGAAGCCCCTCATCCTGCTCTGACCTGCTGCTTGGGGGGAGTCATGCTGGAGAGAAGGATCCAGAATCAATAGCATGGAAAGGGAGGGGTAAAGGGAAGCCCCTCGTACATGTCTGTACTGCTGCTTGGGGGGAGTCATGCTGGAGAGAAGGATCCAGAATCAATAGCATGGAAAGGGAGGGGTAAAGGAAAGCCCCTCATCCTGCTCTGACCTGCTGCTTGGGGGGGAGTCATGCTGGAGAGAAGGATCCAGAACCAATAGCATGGAAAGGGCGGGGTAAAGAGAAGCCCCTCGTCCATGCCTAATCTGCTGCTTCGGGGGAGTCATGGTGGAGAGAAGAATCCAGAATCAATAGCATAGAAAGGGAGGGGTAAAAAGAAGCCCCTCATCCTGCCCTGACCTGCTGCTTGGGGGTTGAGGGGTTTATGCTGGAGAGAAGGATCCAGAATCAATATCATGGAAATGGGGGTTAAAGGGAAGCCCCTCCTCCTGCTCTGACCTTCTGCTTCCAGGTAGTCATTCTGGAGAGGAGGATCCAGAATCAATAGCATGGAAAGGGAGGGCTAAAGGGAAGCCCCTTGTCCATGTCTGTCCTGCTACTTGGGGGGGAGTCATGCTGGAGAGAAGGATCCAGAATCAATAGCATGGAAAGGGAGGGGCAAAGGGAAGCCCCTCATCCTGCTCTGACCTGCTGCTTCGGGGGAGTCATGCTGGAGAGAATGATCCAGAATCAATAGCATGGAAAGGGAGGGGTAAAGGGAAGCCCCTTATCCTGCTCTGACCTGCTGCTTGGGGGGAGTCATGCTGGAGAGAAGGCTCCAGAATCAATAGCATAGAAAGGGAGGGGTAAAGGGAAGCCCCTCATCTTGCCCTGACATGCTGCTTGGGGGGTGAGGGGTTATGCTGGAGAGAAGGATCCAGAATCAATAGCATGGAAAGGGAGGGGTAAAGGAAAGCCCCTCATCCTGCGCTGACCTGCTGCTTGGGGGGAGTCACGCTGGAGAGAAGGATCCAGAATCAATAGCATGGAAAGAGAGGGGTAAAGGGAAGCCCCTCATCCTGCTCTGACCTGCTGCTTGGGGGGAGTCATGCTGGAGAGATGGATCCAGAATCAATAGCATGGAAATGGGGGATAAAGGGAAGCCTCTCCTCCTGCTCTGACCTGCTGCTTCTAGGGAGTCATGCTGGAGAGAAGGGTCCAGAATCAATAGCATGGAAAGGGAGGGCTAAAGGGAAGGCCCTCGTCCATGTCTGTCCTGCTGCCTGGGGGGGAGTCATGCTGGAGAGAAGGATCCAGAATCAATAGCATGGAAAGGGAGGGGTAAAGGGAAGCCCCTCATCCTGCTCTGACCTGCTGCTTGGGGGGAGTCATGCTGGAGAGAAGGATCCAGAATCAATAGAATGGAAAGGGAGGGGTAAAGGGAAGACCCTCGTCCATGTCTGTACTGCTGCTTGGGGGGAGTCATGCTGGAGAGAAGGATCCAGAATCAATAGCATGGAAAGGCAGGGGTAAAGGGAATTCCCTCGTCCATGTCTGACCTGCTGCTTGGGGGGGGGGGGGGGAGTCATGCTGGAGAGAAGGATCCAGAATCAATAGCATGGAAAGGGAGAGGTAAAGGGAAGCCCCTCATCCTGCCCTGACCTGCTGCTTGGGGGAGTCATGCTGGAGAGAAGGATCCAGAACCAATAGCATGGAAAGGGCGGGGTAAAGGGAAGCCCCTCATCCTGCCCTGACTTGCTGCTTGGGGGGAGTCATGCTGGAGAGAAGGGATGCCACCTCTGCGGCCCGAGCCAAGGTAAGTCTTTAGCAATAGGTATATGTGCATGCGTGCTTGAGTGAATGTGTGTGTGCGTGTCTATGTAAGCGTTTCTTTAAGGGAGTGAGCATGTGTGGGTGAGTGACAGAGAGAGTGAGTCTGCGAGAGTGTGTTTGACTATGGGTTTTGTGTGTGTTTGTGTGTTTAGGTGTGTGTGTGTGACATGCATTTATGTCTGTGAATGTGTGAAGTGTCCATGGTGCGTGGCAGTCCCCCTGCACCGCCATGTATTTGGCAGGGGAATATCTCCCCGCCTTGCTCTATGGAAATGTACTTAACAGTGCTTTACTGCCCGTAATAATGTTAATTAGCACCCGGCATGGGGGAGCCAGCCAATCAGCTCCCTCCAACACTGAGCTTGAACATACAATCAAAGCCCAGCACAACCACCCCAGGGGATAGCCAAAACACAGTATGGTTACAGTGGCTGGCAGCACTAGCCTTACGTTGGGCAAATCCATGAGTGTGGAATTATTCGGCAATGCAAAGGCAAATGTGTTCTTAAAGTTACAGTCGTGGAATTGTTGGGCCAAACCCAGACAAGTCTGCTCGTATAGGGCATGGCAGTGCTGGCTTTAGGTTTATTGAGCAATACCAACATGGTTAAGTGCATACAACACTGGCATTATTGGGCAAAGCCAAGATAGGTGTGCTCTTACAATTACAGTATTTGAATTATTGGGCAAAGCCAAGAAAGGCTTGTCCCTACAGTGGCTGGCAGTACTAGCCTAAGACCTGTTGGGCAAAGCCATCAGAGGGGCATTCTTAAAGTACTGGCTTCACTAGGCAAAGCCAAGACAAGCGTGTTCTTACAGTCAACACATTGGTATATATTGGGGCTCTTCCATCCTGAAAAGTCTTTGGAAAATGCTCCTGTGCACTTTTGGTGACTTGGCATCTATTTGATTTTTTTGGTGTTACCCTACAGAACTTACTGCATACTGTGTGGCTTGTTACCCTTAAAATGCACTATTTAAACCCATTGTTGTAATCTTGAGGGGGGGTGCTTCTGAATCTCCCTTGGTTGTTTTGTGCTACTTCGCTACACTTGGTCACGCCCATTCATATCCAGGAATTATTTATGCCACCTCATTATATAAAATCAGCAGTTGCCACTATAGCAACTATTGTAGGCCCTCCATGCTTTGATACTGTGGTTACTAAAACGTTGTACACTATTGTCTTCAGTACTGGGTGTCTTCCATTTTAGCCAACACCTACATGGACTCACCTAGTTTTCAAAAAGTGGTTGACATCTGAACTGTTCGGCAAGTTACTGTGGTCCACAAATGCGCAATACATGCACTGTTTGAGTAAAAATCTAATTCATATTTCAATTAGGCATCTTACTAATGTAACCCCTCGTCCCGTGGGGATAAAACGCAAATATAGCTCAAATAGACATCTTATTACCCAGGTACATTTCTTTTTACCCGAATTGGTGAGGGAAGCAGGTGGGAGATTCCCATGCAGAGGTGAATGGATCATGTATAAACAACCCTCCTTGTATGCAGACATCAGTCCATTACCAATACTTCAGCTTGAAAATTGAACGCTCTGTGTAGCTGCGAACGCACAGCACGGCGGGGCACTCTGCTTACACTCGAGTGTGCCTAGGCCCTCATCTCCCCCTGTCATGGCAAAGGAACCTGGTGAAATACTGGCAATTGGTGAGGAGGAGAGGAGTACGGGGGTGCAGCTATAACAGAGCAGAAAGGGGTTGTCCTCAGAAAGGAGGTTCTGAGGAAAGGATGGATTGCGAGGAATTGAAGGACGCCTGTAATAAAATGTGGGCCAGGAGGTGAGAGTGAATTTCCCAAAACAGGGCTAAAAATGCCTTAAGGGGGGACTGGCGAAGCCTGTTATGGAGTGTGGCCAAGGAATGTAGCAGAGGCACTTATGGTGTGCGTGGACTGGGGCGATTATCAATAATTGTGTTGGAGTGGGGAAATGGAATGGAGCGGAGGGTGGATGCCTAGAATAGGGAGCAAGAGTACAGAGCCTGTGTCTGCAACCTGCGACTCTTCAGGTGCGCTGGACTGTGACTCGAATGATCCCTCACCATTGACTACGCTGGTTAGGGCAGATGGGAGTTGTAGTCCAAAAGATCTGGAGAGCCAAATATTGTAGACCCCTGGTATAGAGGGTTCAAGAAGGACCCCAAAATCATGAAAATGCCATCCTTTGAAAAATCTATATGACAGACATTAATGTTGAGAGAATAGAAAGGTGTGTTTGATGGGTGTCGATCTGAGCATAATTGACGAACAGTGGTTGTCAACCAGGTACATATATTACATTCTTTCTCCAGAATGCGCTCAGTGTGCCATGCGGTGTAATAAGTGGGGTGCAAATTACTAGAGATGAATAGACAGGCAACCTGTCAATGTTGTGCTTATCGCTCAAAGTCCCATCATTAGATGTACCTTTACCTTCGGACTTTCTTGTCGTAGTCCTAGAACTCCCTAGGAATTCTAACGCAGGTTTACAATTTGTGCTGAATGGGAATGGGCTGAGTCCTTTCCAGTGTGCAAAGTCGTCCACCAAGGATGTGCCTCTGCACCTATTTTGTTCAATGTATACACCATCTCCCATGCAATTACATCAGAAGGAGTAGAGGATGGGCCTTGTGTAGGCAAGCCTGGTTCTCAGTTACACTGATGATGCTGTACTAGTAGCTGGAACTCCATTGGTCTTACAGGGACTCAAGGATGCTTATCTGGGGCAGGTGGCTGATAAAGGTTGTACTGTAAATACAAGGAAATCCAACATTAGGGTTGTCTCCAGGGAGCTGACCACGTGCAGAGCATTCTACGCGAGGGATCAGATCCTGAACCACAGCAACAGTTTGACTATTTAGGAATCAGATTCTGTTCAAAGTGATCTTGGAGCGAGCATGGCAAATGGTTGACTCAGGTCAACGGATTAATTTTCACTTTTTCTAAGAAATATGAAAGGACGATCACTGGAGCATTTTGTAACTGTCTATCAAGTAAATAATAGTACCCACTGGGGCGTATGGAGCACCTGTGTGGGGCCATAGTGTCCGTAAGCAGCTCCTGCAGGATCAAAATCCCACAGGATCAAAATCTCTTCATCTGCAAAACATTGGGGGTTTCCGTGATCTGCATCCCTGTTCCACCGCCAATAGGCATTGACTCACAAGCTAGCACTTTTCTCGAAATCTGTGGTAAAATGATACCTACCTATAGCACCACTGGGAGAACTGAATAATGATCTCCTTTGGATCCGTGAAAGGAGACACTTGGCCAGATACTCAAAAAACATGTGCAACGCAATGAGATGCACAGTAACGCAGATATGCACCAGCGTCATCCCACATCTAATTCTGCTGCATGTATCCAAGGAAACAACAAAAAACGCACCTAGTGCAGCATTGTGCAAGAAGTAACACAAGTAATGGAGCAGATATCAATGCATCTCACACGCTGTGCACACTATAGGCACATCTGTTTGATGGGCACAATGGAAGCGCAAATGCATCAACGCATATGATCGTGTGTCAAAAAAAGGGGGCATTGCGTCAGATACATCAAAAACACGGGCAACTACCATCAAAAACAATGTATCACCAGGAAGCTGCGTACAAACACCAATGAAAGCTAGGAGAACCTTGTGAAGGAGTACTCGCCCATAGAAATGCAAAATCTGCAGATGGTACAAAAAAATGAGGGCAGGAAAGAGGGTGAGAAGGTCCGTCGTGCTAAGAACGTCAGCCAGGATAAGTTGCATGTGATTGTGAATCACATGGCGGACCATGAAAAGAGCCTTAGCAACCAGCACAGGCCAGGCGCCAGGCTTGCTGTTAATAACGCCCTAATGGGTGAGCGCGCACCAAAAATGTCAACACCCTCGGTAAGCACCGCCAAAGAAACAAATAGTGTGGCGATATGAGGAGACGTACCAACGAAAGGGTGGCAGATCTCTGCAGCCATGCCAATGTCTCTGGGAGACGCCCATTGAGTGGGACCCTCCTCACGCCGGTGGAGGAGAAAGTAGCTGGTATCCTGGAGATAGTATCATTGGAGGCCATTGGTGGGCCAGACACTTCCACACCAACAACAGGCAAGGGACCCAACATTACAGTGATGTGCCCATGTGCAAGTGGGTGTGCTGCTGACGGGCAACGTGCACAGGAGTGGGGAGCGAGGCTGAGCAGTCAACGTAGGTGGACCACATAGTGTCTAGCTTCCCCTTCATCGCCTCTAGACAATGGAACGCCTTGCCACCCGCACTGAGGAATAAACCCTCTCATGCTGCCTTCCGCAAAGCCCTGAAAACGAGGCTATTCACCTAAACCACACACACACACACCAGCACCACTGCTAGTTCTTACCTGAGGGTACATTTTGATACGTTATTAGTAGTAGCCGGTTCACCTGTAACCCTTGAACCACCTACATCGCCATGTTCTAATTGCTCATTGCACTGTAACCAGGACCGCTTGTACATGTATTTGCCGGTACCAGGTTGCACTGTAACCCTTACGAACCTTGGACTGTTTACTGCTGTTCATTCCCCTGCAACTAAGAAAGCTTCCTTGTAACAGCGTGGCGATGCCCAAGGGCTGCTTTGTGTGCTTTATAAATGTAAAAAATAAAATAAAATAAAAATAGTGTAGCATGGAATTCACCCGTAGACCGCTGTGCTGCCCCAACCCTCATCGTCACCAAAAATGAGGATACATAACCAACCACGATGACATGTACTCATGTGCACCATAAAGCTTGAAGCAACATCCTATGTAATGGCACATGGACATCAATCAGTCCCAACAGTGCATTGCAAACGGAAGTGTAAAGGTGGCATGGAGTAGCATCACAAAACATAGCCTGCCACACCGAACCTGTAAAAGTGTCACATTCTTAAAGCATGGCAGCGCCTATCAAAGATAGTATTGGTATGATAACACAGGCACTTAGCAAAAACATGGCGTAGCACACCATACATGACACATGTTTATTATATTTTACTATTCTATTTGAACAACTATCTTTTCATTTTAAAAAAAAAAGCAAGAAACCATTGCTGCTGGTACTTTTTTTCAGTGGGCAAATGCTTGGTATTTTGGTGCTGGACTGTCATTGTGGACGGAAGCTGAGGGCTAAAAAGCTATAGCATTCCCTCCAGAGTAGGCACCATCTCATTAAGGAGGTTATTGAGCCTTTATCATTCTTAGTAAAGGGGTTCTCATAATGTTGTCATAGTATAAATTAGCAAACTATGCGAAACAGACCACGGCATGACCTCTGGGTATAATGGAGACATCTAATGATCGATTAAGTAGGAGCAATGGAAACCGGCAATTATATCAAAAGGGCGTCTACTGGAAACTGGCAATGATGATCCAACTAGGCATAATATGACTTGGCACTGATGTGCTTGCTTATTTCAAATATACATAAATAAAAAAAGAGAACAATCATTAGTCATGAGAATATCTGATGCTTCTGAGCATAAGGGCCTTTGGATAACATGCATGCAATGGATGGCGATGCAGAATAACTCTGACACCAAATAACCAATCCCACTCAGAAAGATGGCAAAGTTTTGCTGTTTTATTAACAATTATCTCATACAGGGAGTTACAACAAACTTCAAGGGACGTTCGATCGAGCTCTCCGCAAATCTCATAAAAACACATTTATATACTAAAAATTTGCCATACGGCCTGCAGTCTATTCACTAAGTATAGCCAGCTTCTCTGCTCACTTAGTCTACTTGCGTTACAGCAGTTGAACAGTTATTGAACAGCTTGCATTTTCTGCATTGCGTCACACACATGCAATCTTCTTTTCGCACATGAACGTTTTCTCGATTCTTCACTTCGTCATTGGTTTCAATAAGGTCCATGCATTCTCTTCAGCCAGTATTCTTAGGGCATTACGCTTATCTCTTGTGACGTCACCAGCTCCTCTTTCGCTCTTTTTCATATTCCTTTAGGTAGTTCCTCCCTTAGATTGTCGTCTCTTCGGGCAAACATTTGGTAGGGCTTTCTCAGAGGGTATCTTCTTTCGAATATTCATCGTGGCATGGTCACAACTGCTGGTTCAAGCATAGCACCATCTCAGGATTCCAACATACAGGAGCTAGGGGGCGGGAATTCCTGCAGAGACATGCAGCTGCTCCTCTAGGCTTCATACTAACATTATGACTCATTTTTAAAGATACGCCTCTTTCTCCTGTCCCAACTGGAGATAAACCATTAATGCCTCTGTTCCATTTGGGGCTTCCGTGTATTTTAAATCCACACTGAAGTAATATTACATACTGTGGTCTAATGATTACATGGTTCATTGCCAACCACAGCATTTTTTTACATTCCTACACCCCACCAAAACTGTATAACAAAAGGTATGTCACAGAAAGCTTTGGGTTGGATTTTGGTCTGCCATCTTCCTGCTGCCACAATATATGATCTTCTTTCGACACATGCTCCAGCGCAGGCGCTTGATGCTCGCTGTTTCCATTTGCTATGGCCCTTTCAGAAGATTTATATAATGTAAATACCAAAATTGGTTCCTAATAATAGGGGCCATGATTGTTGGGGGACCTGAACGGGTGCAAGTTGTTTCTTTTCTACTGTAGACTAAGACCGCTTAAAGTGTTCAAGGAAAGTAGGTACAATCCCCTTTACCTCATCAGACCTTTGGATCAGCATTGCCTTGATACCCACTGCATAAATATGTGTGCACTAAATATGAACAAAATATTGGTGGCTCCATTCAGCTGTTGGTCACAAAGCTGTTTTTGTGCAGTGTCAGCATTAGCGCTCTTAAGTGGAATGTCTCCCCTGTATCAAAGGAAACAAACAGAATCACCTGGTGGCTTTTGTACCAATTTACTTTCACATATTTCTGCTAATATTATGCACTCGCAGGGGGGCATGTAACATTGTCTGCGCCTGTGACTGAGGCCTTTCCAACACTTTTACAAAGATGTCCTCTCGCTACTATGGTAAGTCAGAAGGAGGCGGAAAAATGGGTGGCATTTCTACCTGAGGTTTTATGCAAATAATAAAACAAAGACCTATCTATCCCTACCAAACTGGGGTTTTCCCTACTTAATAGAATCTAACTGGGGTGCTCGTTGTCAGTGGGGTTGTCCAAATCAAAATAGTCTGCCCTCTGTCCAGAAACGACTCTACTCTAGCCCTGCCACTAATTATCAACTAACAAAACAAAAAGAGGTTCCAGGATAATGACTCCCTTCCCCTGGAAAGGCCTTTTGAGATAGTTCCTTGTAGCGTAGTTAATCAATTCCTTTCATTCTTCAAGGGGACCCTTCCACCTTCTCTCAGGTATCCCTTGTCTTGACTTATTTACAGTACCTTGTTTCCCTACTCGAGACTATTGACCTTTATTCCTCTAGTTTTTCTTTACATCAATATCTCTCTCTCTTGTACTTGTTTCACAGTCCCTCAATCCCCAGAGACCATCTGTTTTCTTTTATCACTTTGTTTTATTGTAAGTACTTCCCTTTTTGGGAGCCACCATGCAGGTTCTTTTGTTTTTCTTTGTTATTGCCTTGGTCTTCCCAATTACTGAGACAAGTGTTACTAGTCTTTTGACTTTCTTCCCTATCTTGACTATTTTTATAACCACTGGGACGAGTATGATGAGTCCCTTTGCATTCGTTATACTCTTTGCTGTTTTCACACTTACTGGGACGAGTATGATGAGTCTCTCGGTATTCGTTATACTCTTTATGATAGGTTATTTCTAACAATATCATAGGTTATTTATAATGCGCTTAATACCCAGAGGTTTCAAAGCGCGGACCCGTGGATGGAACCTGTGTTGCTCCGTGTTGTCTTGCTTCCAAGGCGAGCATGTTGCCGCTGAGCTAGCCTCCCAAAAAGAGAGTTGTAAACAAGCTCATTACAATTTCTTTCCACGATATGTTTTGCTGCTTTTACTGTAACTGAGACGTAGGCGGAAAAATGAGTGAGTCTGATGAGTCTCCCTGCATTCTTTATACTCTTTACTACTATTGCAGATACTGGGATGAGAATGATGACCCTTTCAGTATTCATGAGACTCTCTGCTGTTTAGCGTCTGCCCTCTGCCCATCCTGCATCTCTCGCCATTCCCTTACCTCTAGCTTGTCGGGTTGGCGTCACTGGTTCTTCCTGCGAGGTTGGGATCACACCGTCTCGAGGAATGCTTCCAGCATCTTCCTTTCCTTCTCTGCTTCGGTCTCTGCGACTCCGCAGAGTATCTTCCTGGATGGTCTCTGTGTCATTGTCAGACCACTAGGTCCACCTCCATGAGGTCATACCACCACCTGGCAAAGCTTGCCCCTCACACGAGTCCGCTCCCTGCCGGCACCCTCAATGATTTCTTTCTTCGTGCTCCATAGCCTCCCCACGAGGACTTCCCAGAATGCCCTGGTTTGAAGTTCCCAGGATTCACCTTCTCGACGAACACGACTCCCTAATGGAAGTCCTTCTTTGGTTTTAATGCATCTTGGCTAGGCCCTCCCCTTCGGGGGATCGTTTTCCTTCTTCTCTTTCTCTGGAGTATTCTTTCTTACTCCATAGTTCCCACTCTTCACAGTATTCCCTATTTGCCATAGAGGAGCAATCAGCATTACTCCTCCACTCTTCTTCTTCTCAGTGGATTTGTGTTGGTTCCTAATATTGGAAGTGGTATCAGAATAGCATACAGTGGTCTCCTCGGGTTGTGTCTTCTGGGGCAGTGATGGTCTGAGGGATTCATAGGAAAGTGTGGCAGGGAGTTCCTTCATGGAATGGGAGTCCTTGTCCCCATGAGGGGAGTTCTTCCTGTGAGGTCCCACTGACTGGCACCCCTAGGGGGAATGCGGCATAGCAGGCTCATCTCCCTAGCCTCACAGGGAAGTGCTCTCCTCTGGGGAGAAGTGACGAGGTCCTGTGAATCATCAGAATACCTGCGGCAACACATGAGTTCTCAGTACAATGGCTAGTTGGCATTTCTTGGTCTTGATAGTCGGCTCGACAGCTTCCATCTCCAGTGACAACAGTACCACCATCTCATGGAAGCTCACAAAGTGATTGAATCCCTCACTGCTCTACTGAATGAACATTCTGCTATTCTCAGCCCCCATTGTGCCTGGTGTACAAGAATCTGGACGTATTCCTAGTTCCCAAAAGGCATTTTCAAACCTTAAATAATCCTATTGAACTGTTGCCTCTTCAACCACAGACTGTTCAATTAGATTGGTAAGCATCTTTAATGGTAGTCAGCGAAGCAGCATAAAGATAATTCATTAGGCAGGACACAAAACCAACGATTGAGCAGTATACAGCGAAGCAACCCCGCTTCCTTGGTTTACAGGGTTTTTATACAGTAATGCACACAGGTTCTTCTAGGGAAGGGGTGGTCCATGTATTGTACAGTGGCAACAGTATACAATATAACAATATTTCAGCTCAAACTACATGATTCTCATAATACAAACTACAAGCATTGGTAGTGTTCTCACACCTTGGTGAGTAAACTTTGCAACAAGCAGTAGACATTCTTGGATACATTTTTTTGTAAATCAGTGGTTTCTACTACAACTTCGGTTCTCGCACAGCTCAAGTAGTGCTTGTCCATCTAATGTTGCTAATTCTACTTGCTGGTGCCACCTAGTTTCGTGAGGCGGTAATCTAAAACATGCCTGCTTGTGCCAAACAGGGACTACATCAGAAGTGGGTAATGTAGAAGCGAGTCGCAAATCGCAGTGTGCCTAGAATCACATTTCAGTTAAGAAATCCACACAACGACATAGGCCAATGCAGTTATGGGTGGTAACGCTCAGATTACATAGCAGCCGCGGATGGCTGAGATAACACAAGAGAAAGACATAGAAGTACATGAACTGAGACCCAATTCAATTTCTGGCACCACACTCTGGCCAACCCATTTCCTCTGTTATGACAATGTCTTTGGTAATGTGTAATGCGGTTGGCAATGGGGAGGGGAGTCAGAGCTCTGACTAGCTTGTGAAAACATTCAGCAGTGTGGGGGCTTAGACTTCCTTACGGCATATTACCTATACTAGTCCATACATTACATTATTCCCCAATGTGAATTGAGAACAATGGAAGAGGCCTACGGGTTGCATATAGATGGCACACACTGAAGTTGATTGTTCCGCTTTCCCTATATGTATCTTGTCTGAGAACACATTGTTGGACTTCATAGCCAGCCTCATGTCTGGGAATCACAGTATATTGTGCAATTCTTAGGTGTGTTTCTCTTGAGAAGACTACGAAACTAAAATCTGCTAATCCACCCTTGTATCGTCTATCATGACTTTATGTCGCGCTTGAGTACATGGCGATTAGGTCCCGGGATGGGCCATGTTTGTTCTCATAGAATTCAATACAGGATCCATCTCTTCTGTTCCATCAGCACAATTGTAAACCCTAAATATCAAATGATCCTAATGTGTTCTTTTCAAATTGACATTGGGCATTCCATTACTCTGGTGGCCACCCCGCAGTCCAATGTGATCATTCTCACTGTTTGCCTGCGAGAAAGCATTTTATGGTTCTGACTACTCAACCTTTGGCTTATTTTTCAGGAAGGGGCCTGTTCCTTGATGTCTTACCCTAAACATCAGACGGGGTTCAAAGCACATCTTCTGCTATAAGTGGTCATCCAACAGGATAGTCCAAACAATGCCAAACAGAGCTCAATTTATTTGCAGAGTCTGATCAATTACAATGTTCTGCCTCTGAATTATCCTCCCAGAATAAGCGGCGATACTGCAAGCTTACGCACCTCTTGGCCCTCGCTAGCGATACTATGGAGAGATGAAGGCCAGATCAGAGAACCGCCTTATCCCTCTTGCGATTTCAGTATTTGTGCCATTAAATTGAAGAAACTGAGAATTGTGGGAGGATGGCGGCAACAAATATCTTTACATGTGGCGTCCGACTCACTTTGGTTTAATGATGTGCAAGGACAGGGAAGAGAAAATGAATGAATGGAGCCCTGCAATCGGAGAAACATACATGCCATCGTGCTAGCATGAGATTGCAGACACTGTACATATCAGTCAGAGAATTGACCAAAAACACAAATCTTTACATACTGATGCCCACTCAGTTTTAAAGTCTGTTTTTATGATTGGTTGAGGACACGGCATCGAAAGTGAAAGCATTGAGTTCTCTGCGGTGGGCGATACACATGCGCCACTTTGTCAATGTGGCATCTCACATGCTGTGCATGTTCATCTGTGGATAAGCAATTGGAGTTGTCCAAGTGCTGCCCTTCAGCAGCTTCCGAATGGATGCTAAGAGACTGAAAGATGGACAAGTGATGGGGACTCCATTGCGGGCTTACAAACTCTCAACAGAACATTACTGACGTGATGAGTGCAGAAAGAGGCAAGGGCTGTGGCGGGAGAAGATGCAGCATGGATCTTCCAATCCCGTTGCAACGAGGGCTGAAAGACTACAAGATGGAACCCTCTCTGATCACATTCACTCAGGTTAACCATAGAAAACAACCAAATTGCACAATAGGCAATACCCGCGCCCGAAGCATAATCCCCCTCCACTCAACGTCATGGCATTTGACTTCCCCCTCATCATGGTATTAACAAATTACGAGGTATAGAATGCTTCTCACTTACTTGTAATTATTAATGGCGCTTCCTCGGCTCTACAGGCAGCATCCATGAATGACATCTATGGGGTGCTGCTAGAAGAATCAATTGTTACTTCTCTGAAGATACCCTTGCCATCCCAGGACCGCCCTTGCAACGCCTGGCTCAGAGAGAGAAAAGGTAGACTCAAATCGAAAGCAATCAAGGACTTGATTAGTGCCCATTTTCCTTTCCGATTGTGCAAGACACTGTCCTTCCAGCATCCAGTCAGCAGCTACATAGGGACTGTTAAGGGGTTTGGGGAGGGACACGTTGGGGAACTCCCCTCCCCCCCAACCTCCCAGTGCACCTTGTGCCACCAGGGAATTGCTAGTGTGATGAAAAGGGGAAGAGACGCTGGTGATGTAGGACATGCTACGGACATGTGTCAAGATAAATGCGGCCGTAGCATGCACTATGGTAGGGGAGCAGACGACATACGTGATGGTGCCTATACCATGTATATGAACCATTAGTACCCGGCGAGGGCGCAATCAGAATGAATATTTCAATGACCGTACATTATATGCAGCGAAGTAGTTGAGAAATGGGGGAGTGCCGCTTTAAGATGAAGATTTGGTGCATTCACACACTGGGTGATGTCATTACGTTCTCCTGGCATAGCAGGACATGATTTTTTTTTGTAGAACACGTTTCACTTGAAATATGGAAGTACAGTAGCCATACATTAAATGCCATATAGGGCAAGGAATTTATGAAACATCTCAGCATCCAGTTAGGATATTTGCATCACAGATTCGTGACGTGGACGTTCACGTGACTTCACCACATCGCACGTTGGGTGACGTATCACGTGAGCAGCACCAGTAGTATATCAGGAGCGCAGGGAGTGAAGGCTGGTTTTCCAGCTGTTCCTGCCCCGTGGCTCGGGAGATTAATATTTATAAGGAGAGGATACCTTGAGTAGCAGTTTACCTGGGAATATTATTGCACATGACAAGGTACTGAAAGCCACTTTTTAGTTCTTTCTTTACAGGGATCAGTGAGCCTTAGAAGGGATTTTTAATCTCAGACAGCAACCACACTGGTTAATACATCATCAACACACAGTGGGTAAGATAAGAGTTTTGGATACTATACACTTTTGAGGATAGTTGCTATGAAACTTTTAAATACAGATAGAAGTTTCTACACTTTATTTTTAGATGACTTTCTATGGCAGCTTGAACCAATAGTGAGTTTAACCTGAAGATAAAGGTTGGTGGAGATGATTCTTCGGATTAGCAGAGAGCAATTGATTACAATCAGTAGTATAGTTACATCCACTTTTTTTTATTACCATAGGAAGACAGCACATAACCACCTGAAGAAGGAGTTATTAATTCCGAAACGTGTAGTGCCCGCAAGAGGAGCTATTGAAGATACATCAGACAGATGACAGTCACCTACTCTTGAATTATAGAGACTGTCAACGTTGTGATAACCAGGCTCTAGCGAGCCTTCATTGTTGGATTGTTTAATATAGTCTCAGAGATTGACATGAAAACTATTGTCGAAAAGAAGTGAATTATTTGTTGATTCATTATTTATATGGGAAAAATGTGATGTATTAGAGCTGAACACTAGAAGTTCTTAAGGATTCCAGTACATTACAAAGGATATAACATTCCAGTACATATTGTATTCATATTATTAATTATAAGGGTTATCCTTACAAGAGTGCTTTTGAGCATCTCTGTGTATTTCAAGGAGCTCTTCGTTACATTCCATTTTGTTCCTCTAGCCAAGGACATACCCGGGACACCAGAAGTATTTTGGAACTTATTAAATTGTTGCAGTAATTATTTCATTAATTGAGTAGTGCATCCCTACACCTTTTCTTTTCTTTTCTTTCATTATTTCCAGGGATGTTATCAGCTGTGTGATGTCACTTCTGCTACCATTGGTACTTTGACTTTCTAGGAAACATCACCTGGTTTGGAGGCACGTGGCAATTTAGATACTTATAGATTAGCTGTAACTGAGCATCTCTTCCTCCGAGAAATTAGAGATCAAAATCTCACTGATTTGAATATTAGAGGAATTAATACAAAGCTGGATCTTTCCTATTCAAAGACATTTGCTCTGCAATGGGAGGAAGCAACAATGTTTACTTCTCAATCACTGCAGAACATTCCGCCTTATGTTGCCACCAGTCCACTCTTTGTGAATTATTTAAAATCCTGCTAGACCTGCAGGTTAGTTTGCCTACTCGACCTAAGAGAAATGCACTCCACCCATGGAAATGGGTCACAACATGTTTCCCAGCACTTTCTGTAAAATGGTGCATGTCACCATAAGCCAATTTCTCATTTAGTGCACTGCTGCCACTCAGAGATCAGCCACGCACAATGAAACTTTTATGTGAAAATTAGTGCAAAGTGTGTTTGCACTAAACATCAAAAGTTTCAAACATCCCAGAATTTCATTGTAATCGCCAGCAAGAAAATCTACACTATCATGTACGTGGTCAAGCGGATTTTGCCAGGCCTGCAATTCCCTCTTTTGATGTACCTAAGTTGACTGTGTACAGATTCCTTTTTTTTTTTTGGATTGGTTATTTATAATGTGCCTATAAAACAAGCGGTGTTTCAAGGCGCAACAAGACAAAAGAGGGAGTGGGGAAACAGGGATGAAAAACAAAAAAACGGTCCTACTACACCTTGTGTCAGTCGGATCATGCAAGTGCAGTAACAAGAAGCGCGGGGGAAATAGGATGGTTACTGCACCCAGCTGATAAAGTGTATGTTGATTCTCCTTTTCCTCCTAGGATAGAATGAGACTCATGCTTTTTTTCTTAATTAGTGAATTCTTGAATTATATTACTCTTATATTTTGATCAATCTTGTGTTCCAGATCAAACTTAAATTTCATGTATTTTTGCATTCAAAATAATGTCATATATCCTCATGGATCATGTATTCCAAATCATATATTCCATATCAAACTTGAATTCCAATAGTTTACAATTGAAAGAGTTTGTGTATCCTCATAGAACATGTATGCCCTTGTAGGCCATGTTAAACTCGAATTCTTTAAGTTTTGAATTAGTAAATATTTGTAGCCCTCTACACGTGCTTCACTGCATATGTGATGTGAGTCATCAGGAGGTTTTCCTGGCAATACAATTTCTATGTTGATCTTGTCTGAGATATAAAATTAAATAAATTAAGAAAAAAGAGAAAATACTAAATTCAAAATCAAACCGCTAAATTATAGTTGGATGCATGGTGCATGGCTCATATCTAATTATTTTTGACTGTATGTTGTACTGATCAAATTACATTCATTTTAGCGTCACAATGAGCTTAATTGAGTGTTTTGGTGAGTTTTCATAAGTTATCTGGTGACATTGTCTGAAAGAATAATGAATAGCTCTATATGTTTCCTTGTTTGTTTGGTTTTTTATAAAGAACAATAACTAACACAATATGGAGGCATGCAGCTTATAAATGCTGGCTTCTCCCTTACTTTGGTGATATCTCTTTCATAGGCTATGCAGCTTGGGCTTGGAATAAATACAAATGTACTAATCTTAGCATTTGTTTATTAATATTTCAAAGAAAAACAATATGTCCCATATTGAAAGGCAAACATATCGCTATTGCAATGCTAAAATTCAAATTTCTCAAACATATTTACGGGTAGTGCATTAAACGATCGGATATTGCGCATAAATTGGGTCAGCATTGAAGCCACAGTGAGTGCTGCAGCTGGGCCACCTCTAGGGAAAAGGAAAGAGTCCTCAACACCAGTGTTCACATAAACCATCTTTCGATTGTTAGATCTATTGCTTTTATTCAGGAAACACTAGAAACCTTCACCGGAGTATCCAATGTCTTCTTATGAATAGGCAGCCAACCCTATATGTTGTAATAGTAGCAAATGTATCTGCAGTATAGGTAAGGTTGACCCCCAATGTACACAAGGTAGCAGTCGTAGTAGTAGCAGTACCGATAGAGAGCTCTGGACGCTGCAAAGAAATAGAATAAAAATATAGTGTTAAACAATAGCAACATAAACCAGAGAATCATCTACATAGATATAGTGGCAGTGCTCCATATTTCCTATCCCTGGGAATACCCTTGCTATGACATAATTACACTGAATGGGGTTCCATACCAAGAAGCCTCCACTTAAAAGGAATTTGATGGTTGTGAGTTGTGAGTGCTTCAGGCAGGTTCTCTCTCCCTATATTGCCTATCTAACATGATCATGCATGTTTTCTAGCTGTCTTTATGGCAGGAGGATAGGCCTTTGAATGGATACCATACCTTTGTATAAACTCTGGCTTTTTGTTTCTTTTTGGCCCTCCAGTTTATTGTTTCTTTTTTGATTGTCGGTTTATTCTTTCTTTTTGGCTCGCCTGTTCCTTTTTGCCTCATCATTTTGTTTCTTTTTGGCTGGCCAGTTTATTGTTTCTTTTTGGTTCTCCTGTTCCTTTTTGGCTCATAATTTTGTTACTGTTTGGCTTGTCAGTTTATTGCTTCGTTTGGCTTGTCAGTTTAAGTTCTGCAAACTTATTTTCTTTAGAAGCTTCCTGGATGTTGACGTGTTACGAACTGAAGAATGGTTTGCTATCAGCAGGCACCCTGAGAACGTTTGCATCGCAGATGATTTTGACTCAAAGTTACAAAGTCTGGTAAAAGTTGTCTTCTTAGCTGTAAGTCGGTAAGTAAAATCGTGACTTTAAGTGGAAGAGAATTCCTCAAGAATGTAGCAATGCCAGAGAACGAACAAGCATGTTTTTGAGGAATTCCAAAGACAATGTGGTCTAATGCCAGAAAAACTTGGTACTGTCTGAAGTGGGTCATTCACTTGCTAGCAATGGTAGGTTACGATACCTGGCCTCCTATGGATGTATTTGAAGGGTGGGCCTCAGATTTTAAGGAATGGTTCAGCTTTTCTATGGAGTTATTGGACGGCGTGCACGGTGGTGATAAATTGATCGGGCTTGCAGGAACCCACAAATACACTGAATGCCTCATTGGTACAGCTTTGAGCTCGACCAAAGACCACTTAGGTATTGTATTCAACTGGAGTTTTCATCACCCAGTGGCAAAGTCGCTCCTCAGTAAAGATGATCATGATTTTGCGTAGCAGGTTTAATGGATCATGTGAGATGAGGAAAATATGTTAAACTTGCACCTTCATTTTCAGTTACGAATCAACTTCAAATACTAGGGAATGTCACAGGGGATCCAGCTTCAGTGAGGTAGGATTCATTGCAAGCTCAGGGAGGCACTGTTACATAGGTACGAAGCTTCCGTACATGGTTCTAGAACTGTTGGCCTTAATGCTCGCTGGTGGTATCAGAAGAAGTCACTTTGTGGAGTACAGAGCAGATTTAGCGCAAAGGACCACATGGTCTGGGGATCCACCAAAGCAGGCCTCGTTGATCTCATAATATTGATAAGGTTGCTTGGTTCAATGAAAGACAACAGCCTGTGCATGGTGTCGCCGAGCAGTACATGGACCTTGCACGGCCCAACCCATGCTGACCCGGACGTGCCAGAAACCTTACTTGGTTATAAAAGAGAGAAGACCCCACTCATCACAACCCTCAGTAACATCAGCCACCCAGAGATTGAATCCAAGACGGCAACAAGAATTAAAATAACATTGGGTAGTGGAGCTGCAGCACTGGCTGTTAACTGAGTGTTAGCATCCAGTGAATGTACAATCCATCTTAATAGTAGCAAAACCATAGTTATACTTGCATGATCCTCACACCTGTACACAATTAAACTATTAGTCATTCCAAGGCCAACCTTGCATAAGGAGAGCAGGATTTCGAGAAGGGTGCGAGTTAGGAGTGCGTATAGTGAGGTCCAGTTCTGCTTGTGGCCATATGGCAAGAATGAAAGGAAGAGAGCGAGCGGTGTGGAGGTGGGAGAGGGAGAGAGAAGAGCAAAGGTAGTGAAGAGTGGCGGAGGACGAAAGAAGAGCACAGAAGGGAGGCAGAAGAGTGATGGTGGGAAAGATAAGTGGGAAGGAAAGAGAAACAGAGAAGCGCAGAGATGGGAAAGAAAGGACCAGAGGTGGTGGACAGAGAAGAGCAGAGGATGGAGAATAGAGAGTAGAAGTAGGGGTGGAAGAGAGGAACGTGGATGTGATGGACAAAGGGAGGAGGTGTAGGAGTGGTAAACAAGATGTAGGAGGCAAAAGAACAGAGTGTGGTGGGGAAAAGAAGAGGATAGAATGAGGTAAGAGATGGATCAAAGTTTGGAGAAGACAAGAGGGAAGAGAAGGCGAAGAGGTCAAGAAAGAGAAACGAGGAGTGGAGGCTAGAGAATGAATAAAGATATCCGAGGAAGTGGAAAGGAGGGAGAGGTGGGGAGTTAAGGAACGAGTTGTGTGGTGGAACAGCCGGGATGCCGAAAAGGTGACCAAGGAGAGGTGAGGAGGAACATGAAAAAGGAAGGAGACAGGAGAGAAGAGGATGAGGATGAAAGAGGGGATGCAGAGGAAAGGAATGGAATCCTCTTCCCTGAGTGGAATTATTCAGTGGTGGAGGGGTGAGTTTGTGGCTGAGGTCTTGGAAGAATAATCGGCTGATCCCAGCTCGCGCTGCCAATAGGGGATGAAAGGAGCCTGTTCATACATGGTCCAACACCACGCATAGGAGTCTAATGCTCAATACCCAATACCACATGCCGGGTATTATCCTATAAATCCAGACAGACCACCACAACATTGTGACCGGTCAAACCCAAGGGAAAATAAATCTCTACACATTACCTAGGAAGATGTGCGGGTCACTGAAAGCCCCAGAGACTGCGGGTGATTGCATGCCGCTGAGAAGTTAGCCATTTAGGTGAGAGAGGGTAGAACTGTGGAGAAGCATGATTCTAAGGGGAGCTGGCCCAGTTACACCTATCCCAAAACTCCGCCCCGTTGGCTCCATGTTATACCCAATAAGGAGACGGGAACCTGTACTGTGGCTTAGCGTTGTCCATTGATCCAAGAGTTATAGCACTTGGTACCTGCTAGATTTGTTTTATTAACGTTTGTAGAAGATATCAAAGCAATCAGGCTGCCTTTCCTAGATGTTCACTCCGGTTTACGAATTTTAAACATTTTCAAGCTCATTGGCAGCCAGAAAACCAAGGTGCAGAGGTGAATGTCTTGCCATGTCAAGGTGCTACAACGTCGGGATGCAAAAATAAACCAGCCCTCGGCTGATCTCTGTTCATAGATTGACTATCATCTGAAGCATCAATCCATCCTTTTAGCTACTTGGGTGAAATATTCTTTAAAAGTAGAAATTGGTCATTTTTGTTGGCCCAATGCTTTTCTAATGATTCTGTGTTAACTCTGTGTTGAGCTAAGAGAAAAACCTAACTCTGCGTTCTTTCAGCAGCCGGCCCCCACGTGACTTTTTTTGGCTTACGGACCTAATCAAGCTATGGATTGAAATGTTACAGTGGTCTACTTAATACAATTCAACAATAGTTCTTCATTCCCACCTGTAAAGATAGCAAGATGGTAATTACCTGCTGTTGTTTCCTGAATCCAATAGATGGGGACACCGCTGCAGAGCACGTTGACATTGGTTCCCAAAACGGTGCGATCCACCACGGCCTCCTTCTGCGCGGTGTAGGTGCTGCTCACCTGCGACGTTGGGCTGATACTGGAAGTGGACTAAATGCACAGATAGAGGCGTGTCAGTGAGAGCATAGGGTAGACCCAGAAGACCTGTGATGTGATGATATGATTGGCTATTTATAACACGCTTAATACCCTGCCGTTTCTAAGCAGTACCGGGGATCAAACCTGTGTTGTTCCGTGTCATCTTGCTTGCAAGGCAAGCACGTTGCCCCTGAGCTACCCTCCTGTGTCAATGGCCTATGTCTTTGTGAAATTAAAAATGATTGCTAGGTAACAATTCAGAGAATGTCACACTCATCAGTTGTGTTTTTTATTTTTTCTCTGTATGAGACACTGACATTTAGCTTATAGGTCTAATGAAGCCATCTAAATATCTACTCTGTAGAACAAACAATATTCTCTCGCGGCCTGCACAGGATTGTATGGCTCTCTGCAATGCGTCCAATGCATCTCAAGAAACCTACAAGTTGGAGCAAGGTCTGACTCAAGAGTTGGGCACAGGGTCGGATTGGCCCCTCGGCCTTTCGGCTGGGGAGTGAGGGCCGGTTTATGGCCATGCCTGGGCCGGTTTGGAAGAAAAGAAAATTGAAAAGAAAATATATATTTTTTTCCCATTTTTTTTTCTTTCCAAAAAGCCTTTCATCCTTCTTAGGTCGATAAATGAGTACCAACACAGGTTCGGTGATATTGTATGCATATTTGTTATATAAAAAAGAGCTTAAGCGCAAGTGCTATACAATAACATATGCTTTGGCCTTGGACGTCTGCTTGGATTCACAGTAATTTGGTGTACTTAGGAACAATGCCATTTGATGCCACTTCCTGTTTTGTCAAGGGGTGAAAGGTCGTGTTTCATCACTTCCCGGGATTTCACTTTGGGATGGGGCAAATGACATCACTTCCGGTGATGTCATCAGAGGTTAAGGGTCGTGAGGCGAGGGGTGGCCCACTTTATTTTGGGTGACCAGGCATATTTCTTGTCCCAGTCCGACCCTGGTTGGGCGTCTGAGATGGTCATTAGGACTGCGGGCGTGGAACGCATATCTGCGACACGCTCCTATTCATGGCTACCCTCATGGACTACATTTAATGTTCTGTCAGGGCACCACGTTCACAACTTCCCTGACAGGGTTCATATAATAGTCCCCTCTACTTCAGAGAGGCAGTGGTGAAAGGGCTGGGGGCGGGGGGCATCACGCCCCTGCACTAGATAATACTACCTGTCTCCCCTGACACGACCCTCCATATGCATCCTGCTCACTTATCCGTCACAGAAGGAAGTGTTTGCCTGTCTCTCCTGTCGCCATTTTCCCACTCAGCTCTTTCCCATTCCCCATCCCACTCCACCACACGCCCCTTCTTTCTTTACCTGCCCTTGTTTGCCACCATCTACCACCTCACAATAAACTCAACCTTCAGCCTAAGAACATTTTTACACTTGGTCTCCCTACAACAAACCTCCACCTTCCGTCTGCCACCTCCTTTCTGCCAGCTGGCATTGCATGCTTTGTCTCTGCTGGCATCAACCTATTCGTCCCATGCCCCACTCATTCCTCATGGAAAGGAGGGCTTATATCTCCTGCCACCAAACCCGGCTGCCATGCACTCCCACTCTTCTCAGAGCTCAGTAGACCGGAGCCTGGGGGAAAGATGGCTGCATCTGGCATGTGCTCTTATCAGTGAATCTGTGTGAGGATTCTGGGGCCTGGACCCCCGGCCAGATGCAATATTGCGATGTGGTTCTATGTGAAATTCTCGAATATTAATGGTCACGCCCAAAAAAGACTGTTTTTTTACGGCCGGTTCTGGAATATCCGTTTTTTCCACCTCCGACCTCTTTCCCAATCTATCCCGTTCCGACCTCTATCCCAATCTATCCCGCTCCTTTACTCTTTATTTCGGGCGGTGACCCCCCCCCCCCCAGGACTCCCTTTGCTCGCCACCATTCACTTCAGTACCCGCCCCCCCCCCCCATTCCAGTTACAAGCACCATATAGTCAGAAATAATAAAAAAGACCTTTTCACTCTGTACCTGCCGGGAGCCTACCCTGGTGGGCAATGACAGACATTTTACTCAGATTTAACGAGCTGTCCTATGTCTCTAAAAGCCAATATAGCCCACTACAGCGGCCTATATGACTACCAGCACCCAAGCCATGTAGCCAGGAGTATTTCTTTTAAAATAAAGCTCTTTGTGGCCCAAATGCAACAAGCTCAGAGCACAAACGAGCTTCATTCTAGAAAAAATAAAACAGCAGTCATAAAAACAGATGGGCAGTTGAAAAAGCCACCTTTCTTTGGAGGCCTTGCAGAGAAGGAGCCAAAGACACAGTAGAGAGCAACCGCTGTAGGAGCCAGGAGAAGGCGAGTGAAACAAGCATTGGCAAAACCAACAGTTTGGGCTTTTGTGTAGGCAGGTGATAGGCATTTGCCAGGCACTGCCATTAGGGCACTTCCTGCCCATAAGACGGCAGCAGATGACAAATAGTGTGACTACGTGGGGATATGATAGCAAGTGCCTGGCAAGTGCCCATCTAATACATACATGCCAACCCTCCCGATTTAGGCGGGAGACTCCCGGCTTTTCAGTGAAAAGTATTGCTATTTTTCACGTTCTTCCACCTAAAATAATTCTAGCCCCAACGCATTCATATGTGGAAATGTACATCTCCTGATTTCTCGGACGAAATCTCCCTCCCACGTGCCTCGGAATGTTGGCATGTATGCTAACATCTATACACAAGCCAAAACTGTTTGCTTTGTCAATGCTTGTTTTTAATAGGACTTCGGATGTGAGGGCACACACATTGCTTATAAATCAAGTGGCTGAAGGCACACTTGGTTAAGATATTTTTATTACACCTGCAGCACTGATGTACTTATGTCTATAACAGGTGAGTATTCCCATAGGGACTCGCGTCACCAGGGTGATCAATGGGTCGGTAAAGAACCAAACACCCACAGTCTGTGTGTCGCTCCCCACATCTCACCACCCGCCTACCTCCTTTTTCCATCATTAGTTTTGGCTTACAGGCAGGACTTTCAGCACTACCTAAGAGCCACAACTACAAAAGGGAGGTTTGTGGAAGCCTGGAAGTTGGCTCAGAACGTGATGCAATGCCGTTGGTTAGTGCCCTCCCTCCTAACCATCTACCTTTCTCTGATGCACCTCCCAGGTGTTCATTTGGCATATCAAGAAGCGGCATTGGGCAGTGCAATGCCTCACTCTAGTTTCATGGGCAAGCGGAAAGCAGCATCCATGCCAGTCTGCATGGACGAAGGGTGTGTCTGTCTCCACAGACAGACCATGTACCAGTGCAAACTAATGTTAGAGTCAAGACAGACTATGGAGAAAAACACAAGCTTATGCCCTAACAATGATGCAGGCAGTCCAATATACCAGGGATATTTTGGGGGAAAAGAGCCTTTGTTATAGGGGTAACTCTGACCTTTAATTTAAAATATGAGGGTATGCCTGCACTTGTCAAATTCATGCAACCTTTTGCCCTCCAGATGTTTCGGCTGCATCCCCCATCGCCCCTTGCATGCCCAGTCAATGGTGAGGGGTCATGGGAGTCGTAGTCCAGAACATCTGGAGAGTTGCAGATGGCAAGCCCCAGCCTTGCATGTGGTCCGGCCTCTGCCTTTGCCTCCCTCCCTTCCTCGGGGATGCCTGCCATGCACTCACGACCCTCTCCATGAGCACTGATGTATCAGCATTACCCCTGATCCTCTCCCCCACCCCACATTCGGACCTCTTTAGCAAGGAGGGCTCTTTCACTGACACCTTCTGAACTCTTGTCTTGCAAGAAGCCTATATCTCACAGGGGGTTGAATGTCGGTATTATCGCGACAATATAAAGCATTTCCTCCTGCATATATATTTTTAGTTTTTAAACCTTTCCTTTGTAAGATGCACTTTTTAATCAATTTCACTGGCTGCTCCCTGCCCTGTCTTTAATCCTCCTTATCCCTTCTGTTGATGTACTCCCCCAAATACAGGCTAAGAAAGGGCTCTCTTTGCGCCCTTTACCACTTGCACACAGAATGGCTCCTTGCGGCATTGCCCACAGGGCAGAGATCCGCCATGATCAGTGCATGAACTAGAAATATTACTACCCAAAGCTAGTCTTAAGCATGGACATGAAAACAATATGTATTCAATAGATATGATTACTAATTGGACACCAGCTCCTTGTGTACGAAATTAAACATGTTCAGAGTGTCTGTGTTATTTAAACTGTTGCAGTTGGACATTTCTGTGTTTAATTGGACGGATGGGTTGTTGACCTCGGCAACATATTGGACACATACAGTGACATCATGTTAACTCTCCTTTGGCACCCAATAAATAGAAGAAGTAGAAACCCTTTGGGGGGATGGGGGAGGGCTGATGTGTGAAGCCTCCTCCTGTTGGCAAAGCACATGTGGCCACCCTAAGAGTCGACAGAAGTAGAAAGATGCCCCTCGCCTCAGTGTGTACAGCGAAGGCATGGGTAGGTACTTGCACAGAGGTTGCCTGACTTCCGGGCCGATTTCCCCATCCACAGGGGATTGCCGGTATCCCTGCTGTGCAGAGGCAGCTCTCACCTGCATGTTCTGGAAGCTACTGCTGATGGAATCCAGGCTGGGGATCTTGCTCTTGTCCATCTTGGTAATGTAGCAGACCTTGGAATCCACCCTGGTGCAGATCAGGCTCTGTGCAAAGGCAACAATGTGATTAGTAAAATCCCTCTGCTTCTCTTCAAGACATCTCTCATGGAGGTAAAGGGGGGGAGGTCTGTTTCCAGGGGCGACAGGACAGTAACTAGGATTCTTGTCATACAACTACAGAGCTGCTGGTGGAGTGAACATGTGTTCAAATGTCAGAGTGAAATGACTAGTATCTCCCTCTCAACACCTCATGGTAAAGGCTGAAGGGAGTTACTGGGGGTGGGTGATGCTGAACATTGCTTTACTGCTGCGAGCACATTAAGGGAGAGATCTAGTGAAGACCCCAGAGAATGTGGAGGGCCTGATGGTTGAGGAGGTCTGATAACCTTCCCCCCTGTTTTACGAAACACGAGCGTTCACTTTGCGACTGTTAATCACTTTGCTTTATGTCCATTTTCCCAAGGGAGGGACAATACACCACACTTCCTGAAAGAGCTTTAAAATACTGTTTGTTTTCCCTCATATTTCTACCCAGAAAAAATAGGTGTAAACGGAAATATATGTCTCATACAGTGCTTCATGCCGGATTCCTCACACTTTTAAGCACTGTAATGCTAGGTGCTAGTAATTCCCAATTTAATGGCAATCAATGAATTAATTTACACTAGAAAAATCAATACCCGCTAAGATTCGAATTTGCGAAATGAAAGATGTCCCAATCCCAACGTTTGAGGTGAGCCCATCCAACAAGGACTAGTGGTGTATCGTTATTGTTGGATGCTGTGACGTTGCTGGATTGATCTATACCGCGCACCACCATTGGAGCTGGAAGGCAACATCTGCATTAGACTGTGGTAGATTGAACATGGATTTGAACCAAAATATTTTCAAAACAAGTGACCGAGTTGGCACTGGAATGACCATTCATTTCTGATCCTGGAATGCTTGGGTGGCTTGCTGTGTGCAGAAAAATCTTGTTAATTTAGGGCGGGTAGATGAGGTGTACCAGAAGTGAAATTCTTCATGGTATGTTTACTCTTTATTTCAGAAAGACATGCTCGGCTTGTATTATTGTTTGGCAAAAATAGAAAGACCGTGCAATTCCTGCCCACACATTCCATTCACTTCACATGGGAGAGGAGAGGGAATTCTGTATGGATCCCTTGGATAACTTTGGGCAAAGAACTGACTGATTCTGTCCCGCCACATGATTTTACATTATTAATTTTATTATTAGGGTATTTATTGAGCACGGACCTAGCTAAGGAAAGCCACGGAGGACTTTACAAGTCACACAACGGGGGAATCAGATCGCAGGATCAATACAAGCGAGCCGGAGCTCACAATGAGGAATGGGGGGCAATATGGCAGCAAGGGAAGGAAGCGAGCCGGGAGCTAACAATGGGGAATGGGGGGCAATATGGCAGCAAGGGAAGGAAGCGAGCCGGGAGCTAGCAATGGAGAATGGGGGCAATATGGCAGCAAGGGAAGGAAGAGAGCCGTGAGCTAACAATGGGGAATAGGGACAATATGGCAGCAAGGGAAGGAAGTGAGCGGGAGCTAACAATGGGAAATGGGGGAAATATGGCAGCACGGGAAGGAAGCGAGCCGGAGCTCACAATGAGGAATGGGTGCAATATGGCAGCAAGGGATGGAAGCGAGCTGGAGCTCACAATGAGGAATGGGGGGCAATATGGCAGCAAGGGAAGGAAGCGAGCCGGGAGCTAACAATGAGGAATGGGGGCAATATGGCAGCAAGGGAAGGAAGCGAGCCGGGAGCTAACAATGGGGGATGGGGGGCAATATGGCAGTAAGGGAAGGAAGCGAGCCGGGAGCTAACAATAAGGAATGGGGGCAATATGACAGTAAGGGAAGGAAGCGAGCCGGAGCTCACAATGGGGAATAGGGGGCAATATGGCAGCAAGGGAAGGAAGCGAGCCGGGAGCTAACAATGGGGAATGGGGGGCAATATGGCAGCAAGGGAAGGAAGCGAGCCGGAGCTCACAATGAGGAATGGGGGGCAATATGGCAGCAAGGTAAGGAAGTGAGCCGGGAGCTAACAATGGGGAATAGGGACAATATGGCAGCACGGGAAGGAAGCGAGCCGGAGCTCACAATGAGGAATGGAGGGCAATATGGCAGCAAGGGAAGGAAGCGAGCCGGAGCTCACAATGAGGAATGGGGGGCAATATGGCAGCAAGGGAAGGAAGCGAGCCGGAGCTCACAATGAGGAATGGGGGGCAATATGGCAGCAAGGGAAGGAAGCGAGCGGGAGCTAACAATGGGAAATGGGGCAATATGGCAGCACGGGAAGGAAGCGAGCCGGAGCTCACAATGAGGAATGGGGGGCAATATGGCAGCAAGGGGAGGAAGCGAGCCGGAGCTCACAATGAGGAATGGGGGCAATATGGCAGCAAGGGAAGGAAGCGAGCCGGGAGCTCACAATGGGGAATGGGGGCAATATGGCAGCAAGGGAAGGAAGCAAGCCGGGAGCTAACAATGGAGAATGGGGGGCAATATGGCAGCAAGGGAAGGAAGCGAGCCGGAGCTCACAATGAAGAATGGGGGGCAATATGGCAGCAAGGTAAGGAAGCGAGCCGGGAGCTAACAATGGGGAATAGGGACAATATGACAGCAAGGGAAGGAAGCGAGCGGGAGCTAACAATGGGAAATGGGGGCAATATGGCAGCACGGGAAGGAAGCGAGCCGGAGCTCACAATGAGGAATGGGGGGCAATATGGCAGCAAGGGAAGGAAGCGAGCCGGAGCTCACAATGAGGAATGGGGGGGCAATATGGCAGCAAGGGAAGGAAGCGAGCCGGGAGCTAACAATGGGGAATGGGGACAATATGGCAGCAAGGGAAGGAAGCGAGCGGGAGCTAACAATGGGAAATGGGGCAATATGGCAGCACGGGAAGGAAGCGAGCCGGAGCTCACAATGAGGAATGGGGGCAATATGGCAGCAAGGGAAGGAAGCGAGCCGGAGCTCACAATGAGGAATGGGGGGCAATATGGCAGCAAGGGAAGGAAGCGAGCCGGAGCCCACAATGAGGAATGGGGGGCAATATGGCAGCAAGGGAAGGAAGCGAGCCGAGAGCTAACAATGGGGAATGGGGGGCAATATGGCAGTAAGGGAAGGAAGCGAGCCGGGAGCTAACAATGAGGAATGGGGGGGCCATATGGCAGTAAGGGAAGGAAGCGAGCCGGAGCTCACAATGAGGAATGGGGGGCAATATGGCAGCAAGGGAAGGAAGTGAGCCGGGAGCTAACAATGGGGAATGGGGGGCAATATGGCATCAAGGGAAGGAAGCGAGCCGGAGCTCACAATGAGGAATGGGGGGCAATATGGCAGCAAGGTAAGGAAGCGAGCCGGGAGCTCACAATGAGGAATGGGGGCAATATGGCAGCAAGGTAAGGAAGCGAGCCGAGAGCTAACAATGGGGAATGGGGGGCAATATGGCAGTAAGGGAAGGAAGCGAGCCGGGAGCTAACAATGAGGAATGGGGGGCCATATGGCAGTAAGGGAAGGAAGCGAGCCGGAGCTCACAATGAGGAATGGGGGGCAATATGGCAGCAAGGGAAGGAAGTGAGCCGGGAGCTAACAATGGGGAATGGGGGGCAATATGGCATCAAGGGAAGGAAGCGAGCCGGAGCTCACAATGAGGAATGGGGGGCAATATGGCAGCAAGGTAAGGAAGCGAGGCGGGAGCTAACAATGGGAAATGGGGGCAATATGGCAGCAAGGGAAGGAAGCGAGCCGGAGCTCACAATGAGGAATGGGGGGGCAATATGGCAGCAAGGGAAGGAAGCGAGCCGGAGCTCACAATGAGGAATGGGGGGCAATATGGCAGCAAGGGAAGGAAGCGAACCGGAGCTCACAATGAGGAATGGGGGGCAATATGGCAGCAAGGGAAGGAAGTGAGCCGGGAGCTAACAATGAGGAATGGGGGGCAATATGGCAGCAAGGTAAAGAAGCGAGCCGGGAGCTAACAATGGGGAAAGGGGCAATATGGCAGCAAGGGAAGGAAGCGAGCCGGAGCTCACAATGAGGAATGGGGGGCAATATGGCAGCAAGGGAAGGAAGCGAGCCGGGAGCTCACAATGGGGAATGGGGGGCAATATGGCAGTAAGGGAAGGAAGCGAGCCGGGAGCTAACAATGAGGAATGGGGGGGCCATATGGCAGTAAGGGAAGGAAGCGAGCCGGAGCTCACAATGAGGAATGGGGGGCAATATGGCAGCAAGGGAAGGAAGTGAGCCGGGAGCTAACAATGGGGAATGGGGGGCAATATGGCATCAAGGGAAGGAAGCGAGCCGGAGCTCACAATGAGGAATGGGGGGCAATATGGCAGCAAGGTAAGGAAGCGAGCCGGGAGCTCACAATGAGGAATGGGGGCAATATGGCAGCAAGGTAAGGAAGCGAGCCGAGAGCTAACAATGGGGAATGGGGGGCAATATGGCAGTAAGGGAAGGAAGCGAGCCGGGAGCTAACAATGAGGAATGGGGGGCCATATGGCAGTAAGGGAAGGAAGCGAGCCGGAGCTCACAATGAGGAATGGGGGGCAATATGGCAGCAAGGGAAGGAAGTGAGCCGGGAGCTAACAATGGGGAATGGGGGGCAATATGGCATCAAGGGAAGGAAGCGAGCCGGAGCTCACAATGAGGAATGGGGGGCAATATGGCAGCAAGGTAAGGAAGCGAGGCGGGAGCTAACAATGGGAAATGGGGGCAATATGGCAGCAAGGGAAGGAAGCGAGCCGGAGCTCACAATGAGGAATGGGGGGGCAATATGGCAGCAAGGGAAGGAAGCGAGCCGGAGCTCACAATGAGGAATGGGGGGCAATATGGCAGCAAGGGAAGGAAGCGAACCGGAGCTCACAATGAGGAATGGGGGGCAATATGGCAGCAAGGGAAGGAAGTGAGCCGGGAGCTAACAATGAGGAATGGGGGGCAATATGGCAGCAAGGTAAGGAAGCGAGCGGGGAGCTAACAATGGGGAAAGGGGCAATATGGCAGCAAGGGAAGGAAGCGAGCCGGAGCTCACAATGAGGAATGGGGGGCAATATGGCAGCAAGGGAAGGAAGCGAGCCGGGAGCTCACAATGGGGAATGGGGGCAATATGGCAGCAAGGGAAGGAAGCGAGCCCGAGCTCACAATGAGGAATGGAGGCAATATGGCAGCAAGGGAAGGAAGCTAGCCGGGAGCTAACAATGGGGAATGGGGGGCAATATGGCAGCAAGGGAAGGAAGTGAGCCGGGAGCTAACAATGGGGAATGGGGGCAATATGGCAGCAAGGGAGGGAAGCAAGCCGGGAGCTCACAATGGGGAATGGGGGGCAATATGGCAGCAAGGGAAGGAAGCGAGCTGGGAGCTCACAATAAGGAATGGGGGCCATATGGCAGCAAGGGAAGGAAGCAAGCCGGGAGCTCACAATGGGGAATGGGGGGCAATATGGCAGCAAGGGAAGGAAGCGAGCCGGAGCTCACAATGAGGAATGGGGGGCAATATGGCAGCAAGGTAAGGAAGCGAGCCGGGAGCTCACAATGAGGAATGGGGGCAATATGGCAGCAAGGTAAGGAAGCGAGCCGAGAGCTAACAATGGGGAATGGGGGGCAATATGGCAGTAAGGGAAGGAAGCGAGCCGGGAGCTAACAATGAGGAATGGGGGGCCATATGGCAGTAAGGGAAGGAAGCGAGCCGGAGCTCACAATGAGGAATGGGGGGCAATATGGCAGCAAGGGAAGGAAGTGAGCCGGGAGCTAACAATGGGGAATGGGGGGCAATATGGCATCAAGGGAAGGAAGCGAGCCGGAGCTCACAATGAGGAATGGGGGGCAATATGGCAGCAAGGTAAGGAAGCGAGGCGGGAGCTAACAATGGGAAATGGGGGCAATATGGCAGCAAGGGAAGGAAGCGAGCCGGAGCTCACAATGAGGAATGGGGGGGCAATATGGCAGCAAGGGAAGGAAGCGAGCCGGAGCTCACAATGAGGAATGGGGGGCAATATGGCAGCAAGGGAAGGAAGCGAACCGGAGCTCACAATGAGGAATGGGGGGCAATATGGCAGCAAGGGAAGGAAGTGAGCCGGGAGCTAACAATGAGGAATGGGGGGCAATATGGCAGCAAGGTAAGGAAGCGAGCCGGGAGCTAACAATGGGGAAAGGGGCAATATGGCAGCAAGGGAAGGAAGCGAGCCGGAGCTCACAATGAGGAATGGGGGGCAATATGGCAGCAAGGGAAGGAAGCGAGCCGGGAGCTCACAATGGGGAATGGGGGCAATATGGCAGCAAGGGAAGGAAGCGAGCCCGAGCTCACAATGAGGAATGGAGGCAATATGGCAGCAAGGGAAGGAAGCGAGCCGGGAGCTCACAATGGGGAATGGGGGCAATATGGCAGCAAGGGAAGGAAGCGAGCCCGAGCTCACAATGAGGAATGGAGGCAATATGGCAGCAAGGGAAGGAAGCTAGCCGGGAGCTAACAATGGGGAATGGGGGGCAATATGGCAGCAAGGGAAGGAAGTGAGCCGGGAGCTAACAATGGGGAATGGGGGCAATATGGCAGCAAGGGAGGGAAGCAAGCCGGGAGCTCACAATGGGGAATGGGGGGCAATATGGCAGCAAGGGAAGGAAGCGAGCTGGGAGCTCACAATAAGGAATGGGGGCCATATGGCAGCAAGGGAAGGAAGCAAGCCGGGAGCTCACAATGGGGAATGGGGGGCAATATGGCAGCAAGGGAAGGAAGCGAGCCGGAGCTCACAATGAGGAATGGGGGGCAATATGGCAGCAAGGTAAGGAAGCGAGCCGGGAGCTCACAATGAGGAATGGGGGCAATATGGCAGCAAGGTAAGGAAGCGAGCCGAGAGCTAACAATGGGGAATGGGGGGCAATATGGCAGTAAGGGAAGGAAGCGAGCCGGGAGCTAACAATGAGGAATGGGGGGCCATATGGCAGTAAGGGAAGGAAGCGAGCCGGAGCTCACAATGAGGAATGGGGGGCAATATGGCAGCAAGGGAAGGAAGTGAGCCGGGAGCTAACAATGGGGAATGGGGGGCAATATGGCATCAAGGGAAGGAAGCGAGCCGGAGCTCACAATGAGGAATGGGGGGCAATATGGCAGCAAGGTAAGGAAGCGAGGCGGGAGCTAACAATGGGAAATGGGGGCAATATGGCAGCAAGGGAAGGAAGCGAGCCGGAGCTCACAATGAGGAATGGGGGGGCAATATGGCAGCAAGGGAAGGAAGCGAGCCGGAGCTCACAATGAGGAATGGGGGGCAATATGGCAGCAAGGGAAGGAAGCGAACCGGAGCTCACAATGAGGAATGGGGGGCAATATGGCAGCAAGGGAAGGAAGTGAGCCGGGAGCTAACAATGAGGAATGGGGGGCAATATGGCAGCAAGGTAAGGAAGCGAGCCGGGAGCTAACAATGGGGAAAGGGGCAATATGGCAGCAAGGGAAGGAAGCGAGCCGGAGCTCACAATGAGGAATGGGGGGCAATATGGCAGCAAGGGAAGGAAGCGAGCCGGGAGCTCACAATGGGGAATGGGGGCAATATGGCAGCAAGGGAAGGAAGCGAGCCCGAGCTCACAATGAGGAATGGAGGCAATATGGCAGCAAGGGAAGGAAGCTAGCCGGGAGCTAACAATGGGGAATGGGGGGCAATATGGCAGCAAGGGAAGGAAGTGAGCCGGGAGCTAACAATGGGGAATGGGGGCAATATGGCAGCAAGGGAGGGAAGCAAGCCGGGAGCTCACAATGGGGAATGGGGGGCAATATGGCAGCAAGGGAAGGAAGCGAGCTGGGAGCTCACAATAAGGAATGGGGGCCATATGGCAGCAAGGGAAGGAAGCAAGCCGGGAGCTCACAATGGGGAATGGGGGGCAATATGGCAGCAAGGGAAGGAAGCGAGCCAGGAGCTAACAATGGGGAATGGGGGGCAATATGGCAGCAAGGGAAGGAAGCGAGCTGGGAGCTCACAATAGGGAATGGGGGCAATATGGCAGCAAGGGAAGGAAGCAAGCCGGGAGCTCACAATGAGGAATGGGGGCAATATGGCAGCAAGGGAAGGACACAAGACAGGAGCTAACAATGTAGAATGGGGGCAATATGACAGCAAGGGAAGGAAGCGAGCTGGGCACTAACAATGGGAAATGGGGGCAATATGGCAGCAAGGGAGGGAAGCAAGCCGGGAGCTCACAATGGGGAATGGGGGCAACATGGCAGCAAGGGAAGGAAGCGTGCCGGGAGCTAACAATGGGGAATTGGGGCAATATGGCAGCAAGGGAAGGACACGACCCAGAAGCTAACAAAGGGGAATGGGGGCAATATGGCAGTAAGGGAAGGAAGCAAGCTGGGAACGAACAATGGGGAATGGGGGCAATATGGCAGCAAGGGAAGGAAGCGAGCCAGGAGCTAACAATGGGGAATGGGGGCAATATGGCAGCAAGGGAAGGAAGCGAGCCGGGAGCTAACAATGGGGAATGGGGGGCAATATGGCAGCAAGGGAAGGAAGCGAGCCGGGGGCTAACAATGAGGAATGGGGGGCAATATGGCAGCAAGGGAAGGAAGCGAGCGGGAGCTCACAATGAGGAATGGGGGAAATATGGCAGCAAGGGAAGGAAGCGAGCCGGGAGCTAACAATGGGGAATGGGGGCAATATGGCAGCAAGGGAGGGAAGCAAGCCAGGAGCTCACAATGGGGAATGGGGCAATATGGCAGCAAGGGAAGGACACAAGGCAGGAGCTAACAATGGGGAATGGGGGCAATATGACAGCAAGGGAAGGAAGCGATCCGGGAGCTAACAATGGGGAATGGGGGCAATATGGCAGCAAGGGAATGACACGACCCAGAAGCTAACAATAGGGAATGGGGGCAATATGACAGTAAGGGAAGGAAGCAAGCTGGGAACTAACAATGGGGAATAGGGGCAATATGGCAGCAAGGAAAGGAAGCGAGCCAGGAGCTAACAATGGGGAATGGGGGCATTATAGCTGCAAGGGAAGGAAGTGAGCTTGGAGCTAACAATGGGGAATGGGGGCAATATGGCAGCATGGAAAAGAAGCGGGCCGGGAGCTAACAATGGGCAATGGGGCAATATGGCAGCATGGAAAGATAACAATGGGGAAAGGGGGCAATATGGCAACAAGGGAAGGGAGCGAGCCGGGAGATAACAACAGGGAAAGGGGGGCAATATGGCAGCAAGGGAAGCAAGTAGGCTGGGAGCTAACATGGGGGAGTGGGGGCAATATGGAAGCAAGGGAAGAAAGCGAGCCGGGAGCTAACAATGGGAAATGGGGGTAATATGGCAGCAAGGGAAGGAAGCAGGCCGGGAGCTAACAATGGAAAATGGGGGACAATATGGCAGAGAGGGAAGGAAGCAAGCCGGGAGCTCACAATAGGGAATGGGGGCAATATGGCAGTAAGGGGACATGAGGCAGGAGTTAACAATGGGGAATGGGAGCAATATGACAGCAAAGGAAGGAAGCAAGCCAGGAGCCAACAATGGGGAATGGGAGGAATATGGCAGCAAGGAGAAAAAGCGAGCCGGGAGTTAACAATGGGCAATGGGAGCAATATGGCAGCAAGGAAAGGAAGCGAGTCGGGAGATAAAAATGGGGAAAGGGGGCAATAAAGGCAGCAAGGGAAGGAAGCAGGCTGGGAGCTAACAAGGGGCAATGGGGGCAATATGGCAGCAAGGGAAGGAAGCAGGCTGGGAGCTAACATGGGGAAATGGGGGCAATATGGCAGCAAAGGAAGGAAGCAAGCCAGGAGCTAACAATGGGGAATAGGGACAATATGGCAGCAAGGGAAGAAAGCGAGCGGGAGCTAACAATGGGGAAAGGGGGCAATATGGCATCAAGGGAAGGAAGCAGGCTGGGAGCTAACATGGGGAAATGGGGGCAATATGGCAGCAAAGGAAGGAAGCAAGCCAGGAGCTAACAATGGGGAATAGGGACAATATGACAGCAAGGGAAGGAAGCGAGCGGGAGCTAACAATGGGAAATGGGGGCAATATGGCAGCAGTGGAAGGAAGCGAGCCGGAACTCACAATGAGGAATGGGGGGCAATATGGCAGCAAGGGAAGGAAGCGAGCCGGGAGCTAACAATGAGGAATGGGGGGCAATATGGCAGCAAGGGAAGGAAGCGAGCCGGGAGCTAACAATGGGGAATGGGGGCAATATGGCAGCAAGGGAGGGAAGCAAGCTGGGAGCTCACAATGGGGAATGGGGGCAATATGGCAGCAGTGGAAGGAAGCGAGCCGGGAGCTAACAATGAGGAATGGGGGGCAATATGGCAGCAAGGGAAGGAAGCGAGCCAGGAGCTAACAATGGGGAATGGGGGCAATATGGCAGCAAGGGAGGGAAGCAAGCTGGGAGCTCACAATGGGGAATGGGGGCAATATGACAGCAAGGGAAGGAAGCGAGCCGGGAGCTAACAATGGGGAATGGGGGCAATATGGCAGCAAGGGAAGGAAGAAGGCTGGGAGCCAAGAATGGGGAAAGAGGGGCAATATGGCAACAAGGGAAGGGAGCGAGGCGGGAGATAACAACAGGGAAAGGGGGGCAATATGGCAGCAAGGGAAGCAAGTAGGCTGGGAGCTAACATGGGGGAGTGGGGGCAATATGGAAGCAAGGGAAGAAAGTGAGCCGGGAGCTAACAATGGGAAATGGGGGTAATATGACAGCAAGGGAAGGAAACGAGCCAGGAGCCAACAATGGGGAATGGGGCCACATGGCAGCAAGGGAAGGACACGACCCAGAGGCTAACAATGGGGAATGGGGGCAATATGGCAGCAAGGGAAGGAAGCAAGCTGGGAGCCAACAATGGGGAATGGGGGAAATATGGCAGCAAGGGAAGGAAGCAGGCCGGGAGCTAACAATGGAAAATGGGGGACAATATGGCAGAGAGGGAAGGAAGCAAGCCGGGAGCTCACAATAGGGAATGGGGGCAATATGGCAGCAAGGGGACATGAGGCAGGAGTTAACAATGGGGAATGGGAGCAATATGACAGCAAAGGAAGGAAGCAAGCCGGGAGCCAACAATGGGGAATGGGAGGAATATGGCAGCAAGGAGAAAAAGCGAGCCGGGAGTTAACAATGGGCAATGGGAGCAATATGGCAGCAAGGAAAGGAAGCGAGTCGGGAGATAAAAATGGGGAAAGGGGGCAATAAAGGCAGCAAGGGAAGGAAGCAGGCTGGGAGCTAACAAGGGGCAATGGGGGCAATATGGCAGCAAGGGAAGGAAGCAGGCTGGGAGCTAACATGGGGAAATGGGGGCAATATGGCAGCAAAGGAAGGAAGCAAGCCAGGAGCTAACAATGGGGAATAGGGACAATATGGCAGCAAGGGAAGGAAGCGAGCGGGAGCTAACAATGGGGAAAGGGGGCAATATGGCATCAAGGGAAGGAAGCAGGCTGGGAGCTAACATGGGGAAATGGGGGCAATATGGCAGCAAAGGAAGGAAGCAAGCCAGGAGCTAACAATGGGGAATAGGGACAATATGACAGCAAGGGAAGGAAGCGAGCGGGAGCTAACAATGGGAAATGGGGGCAATATGGCAGCAGTGGAAAGAAGCGAGCCGGAACTCACAATGAGGAATGGGGGGCAATATGGCAGCAAGGGAAGGAAGCGAGCCGGGAGCTAACAATGAGGAATGGGGGGCAATATGGCAGCAAGGGAAGGAAGCGAGCCGGGAGCTAACAATGGGGAATGGGGGCAATATGGCAGCAAGGGAGGGAAGCAAGCTGGGAGCTCACAATGGGGAATGGGGGCAATATGGCAGCAGTGGAAGGAAGCGAGCCGGGAGCTAACAATGAGGAATGGGGGGCAATATGGCAGCAAGGGAAGGAAGCGAGCCGGGAGCTAACAATGGGGAATGGGGGCAATATGGCAGCAAGGGAGGGAAGCAAGCTGGGAGCTCACAATGGGGAATGGGGGCAATATGACAGCAAGGGAAGGAAGCGAGCCGGGAGCTAACAATGGGGAATGGGGGCAATATGGCAGCAAGGGAATGACACGACCCAGAAGCTAACAATGGGGAATGGGGGCAATATGGCAGTAAGGGAAGGAAGCAAGCTAGGAACTAACAATGGGGAATGGGGGCAATATTGCAGCAAGGGAAGGAAGCGAGCCAGGAGCTAACAATGGGCAATGGGGCAATATGGCAGCATGGAAAGGTAGCGAGTCAGAAGATAACAATGGGGAAAGGGGGCAATATGGCAGCAAGGGAAGGAAGCAGGCTGGGAACTAACAAGGGGGAATGGGGGCAATATGGCAGCAAGGGAAGGAAGCAGTCCGGGAACTAACAATGGGGAAAGGGGGCAATATGGCAGCAAGGGAAGGAAGCAGGCCAGGAGCTAACAAGGGGGAATGGGGACAATATGGCAGCAAGGGAAGGAACCAGGCCCGGGAGGTAACAATGGGGAAAGGGGGCAATATGGCAGCAAGGAAGGAAGCAGTCTGGGAGCTAACAATGGGGAATGGGGTGCAATATGGTAGCAAAGGAAGAAAGCGAGGCGGGAGCTCGCAATGTGGAACGGGGCAATATGGCAGCAAGGGAAGGAAGCGAGCTGGGAGCTCGCAGTGGGGAATGGGAGCAATATGGCAGCAAGGGAAGGAAGCAAGCCCGGAACTCACAATGGGGAATGGGGTGCAATATGGTAGCAAGGGAAGAAAGCGAGACGGGAGCTCGCAATGGGAAATGGGGGCAATATGGCAGCAAGGGAAGGAAGCAAGCCCGGAACTCACAATGGGGAATGGGGTGCAATATGGTAGCAAGGGAAGAAAGCGAGACGGGAGCTCGCAATGGGAAATGGGGGCAATATGGCGGCAAGGGAAGCAAGCAAGCCTGGAGCTAATAATCAGGAATGGGGGGCTATATGGCAGCAAGGGAAGGAAACAGGAGAGCAGATCTCCCAGTCCCATGTTAGTTGGGGACTGGAGGGGGTGGGCACCTAAGTGTTAAGGAGCTATTTCTCCAAGAGGAGGCTCTTACATCAAGCAAGTGCCGCTGCGACAGTCTGAAAATCAAGCAGAACCTCTTGCATTCGCTTTCAGATTAACCAAATCCTTGACCCTTTATCAGCTTGAAAATCCACCAAATCCTCCTCTTTCCATTAAACAAAATATAACAGGAAAATGCAATAGATCGCTTCAGCTGTGAAAGTTTAGTGAAGTCACAGTAATTGCCAGCGGCTTTTGAAATCTTGCCAATTGCACATTTTGCTGTTTTTCATTTTGCAAGCATCTATTGCTGACACCCACGGCTCCCACCTGGAATAATGAATAGACCCTCACACTGATAGCATTTATAATTGGCTGAGGTCAAGATGAGTGCATCACTTTGCAATCAGTGTGGCCAGCTTAACTCATATTGAATTTCTCTGGTATTGCTATTTCTCTGGTAGTTTTATGCGTATATCACAGCAGTAAACTACTTTACTGTTAGCTCTGTTCCCACCTTCCCATTCACTTACTAAACTAATAATCTTAATATTTGGTTCTCTAGGGATGCTCTCTACCTAGAGATATATATTGGTGAATGTGTGTTTCTATGTTCGGGGTTGGCTCCAGCCCCATAACAGTTGGTGGGATGAAATGTTGGCCTACCATAGACATAACAGTCTGCGGTGCACTGCCGATAGTGAAACTTATCCAACCCCACTCATTCGCCCTGCATAGGGTGGGGTCCGGCCCTGTGCTATCACTATGGGCAGTTTGGGGAGATTGGCGATTTTGCGATTGTTGGCTCCAGCTCCACAACAGTTGGGGGGCTGAAATTTTGGCCCAAGGTCAGCATACCATTCTGGGGTGTACTGGCGATGGTGAAATCTGACCAACCCCACCCATTTGCCCTGCACAGGGCAGGGTCCGGCCCTATGCTATCAGGATAGGTGATTTTGGGAGATTGCCGAGTTTGCAACTTTTCCAAAAATTGGAAGTTATGGCACTAAAAAACATACACAAGGCTATAGCAGCATAAATGACAACCCTCCCGATTCAGGCGGGAGACTCCCGATTTTTTCATTAAAAACTGTACTATTTGTTACTGTCTCCTGCCTAAAATAACAATATCCCCAATGCATTCCTATGGGGAAAATACATGCTCTCGATTTTGGTGCTGAAATCTCCCTCTCAAGGGATTCAGAATGTTGGAATGTCTGTAGCAGACCCGCATGCATGTCAGCTACAGACCCGGGCAACTCTGGGCAGTACCAGTAGTTTATAAATACATGTCACAGAACTTCGTAACTTTCTAAATAGAAGTAATACCAGTGAAGGTTCACAATTTACGAGTCACCATTGTTCCATGCTCCAGACCTGCCTACATTTAAAAAAGAAAAACCCGGAACTCTATGTCACCCCAACGCCCCACCCACACCCACACAAGACTCCACCCACTTGCCTCGTCCACATAGTTTAAATAAAAGGCAAACACCACAGTGTGATGCCAGAAAGGGGGCAGGATTTGCTCGCAATGCTATTTATCCGCCCAAACACCTCCATGTCATTGTCCGTTAGTAGTATGTTTATAGCCAATCAGATGAAGGTGTCGGGGAATTTGGCGGCACTGCCGTAAACTTGGAGACGTACGCTCTTGCCTGGAGACACAGAGAAGAGCCTGGATATCAGGAGGAAGATTGATCGGTGTGTGCGTGGGGGAATGGATTTGGAGTTGGCGTGGGTTCCCAGTCACAGTGGCATTTTGGGTAATGAGTTGGTGGATCGGACGGTGGGTGAGGGTATGAGAAGGGGAGCGATTGATGTGAGGCTGCCTTTGAGTGTGGATGAGGTAAATGCTGTGGTGGTGAGACGGGTCATAGAAGAGTGGCAGGAAACGTGGGTGAGTGGGGTGAAGGGCAGGTGGATGTTCGGTGTCCGTGGGAAAGTGTCAGTGAAGGTGGATGCGGGGAGTCTGGAATGGAGGAGGGGGGAGGAGGTGATGCTGAATCGGTTGAGAATAGGACATGTGGGGCTGAATGACTGTATCGAGTAGGGAAGCGTGAGTCGAGGGACTGTGCAGTGTGTGGGGTGCCTGAGACTGTGGGGCATTTTTTGCTCAGGTGCAAGAGACATGTTGTAGAGAGAGAATTGATGAGGGTTCGGTTGTCTGCACTGGGTGTGGCTGAGATGAGTGGGAAGGCTTTGCTGGGAGGTGACGAGGTGAGAGGCAGGAGGAGGAGCAGTGTGTTGTTGGATTTTGTGAGGCAGACGGGGCGGTGGGAGGAGTTGTGAGTTTATGTGGGCTATGTGTTAATTGGTGGATTGGTGCACATCATCCTATTGGATGGGGAAGTGCCTGCGTGGGTCTGCCCACGCTTTCAGTAATTAAGAAGAAGAATAAGAAGAGCCTGGAAGCCCAGAGTTTCCGGTCTAACGCCGGAGACTATCACGTCTGCCACGCTCTGCATTTTGAGATACAATTTTCGTGATTGGAAAATCAAGCTGAGTCCACCATCATAACTGAACTCCATGTAATTTGGAGCTGTGCGCAACGCAGTTCATCTCTTTAAAATGGCGCCGTGTGTGGTGTTAACTTTTCACAGTCCTGCTAAGCAGGCGAGCTCCAGGACTTACGTTGGTGTAGTCGTACAGGATCGTGGACGAGGAGTTTTTCCCGGTCACGTAAAACGTCGCCACGCTCTCCTGCTTGTTGACTGTGGCTGTCTGCTGGGAGTTAGAGCCGTCTGGGTTTTTAAAAGACATCTGAAAAATCTGAAATGAAAAGAAACTCCGTGAAGATTAATGTTAAATTTACTCACGTTTTTTGTAGTGAAGAAAACAATGAGCAAGCTGAGATGATGTCAAGTTTTCTAGAATACATATTTTGTGCACTTATTTGTGTTTTCTTAGTTTCTGGGGTCATCTTACCCAGAAATGTGAATCCGTTTTCGATTGTGATATTGTTTTGTCGTATAGTATCTTCGTTGGTCCAGGAGGACGATGTCGCATATAGGTGATGTTATGTGTGGGTCTAGTGTTTCTAATACGAGAGAGCCTCATGACACCGTCATGACGCCTCTCTAATAAAAGGGGCTCTGCTGGCACGCACAAGGGAGTGCAGCAGAGCCCCAGGAAGCGGCAACTTGTGTCTTTTCCGTGGGGGGTAACTGCTCGTGGTCACGGCCTATCCTTGCAGCCTCGCCTGTGTGCCCCCAGTGCCGAGGCTGCTACTGCTGGTCTCTGGCCTTGGGGTAATACGTCCGGTGATCTGGACGGTGCAGGTTGAACCCCTGCCTACAATCAACTGCGTGACCGCAGTGCCGGTGTGCGCCGTTGGGGGACCCCGACACAGGACGTGACCCGCCCCGGTGACCGGAGGCGGGCCACCGCGGGTGAGGTGGTGGTCACGTGTCATGCGAGGACGTACGAGTGGCGAGGTGCTACATGGACAAAGGACCTGAATTTTGAGGCGGAATATGGGATTTTGTTTGTTCTAAGGCACTGCTGGGTCAGAGAGTAAGCCGAGTGCATCGCTGAAGGTACCATATAGTGCAAGGGTCTGCAGTCTTTGGCTCTCCAGATGTTTTGGACTACAACTATCCTTATCCCTAGCCTTAATAGTCAATGGCGAGGGATCACGAGAGTTGTAGTCCAAAACATCTAAAGAGCCACAGGTTTCAGACTTCTGGCATAAAGAAAGATAGTGGGCATTATGCGGGAGAAAAGCAGGGACAGCTAACACTAATTTGAGGCATGGGGAATTGGTAGAAAGCCATATTGCTTGCTATGAGCCAACCAACTCGAAAGGAAGGTGAGCGTGGCCAGGATTGTCAGGACGAACGGATGCTATGTGTCTGTTTTATGCAAGCATAACTTCCCGCCCTTTCTTGCGTAGAAAGCTAGTGTAGCAAAGCAGAAGACATATCAGCGCATATGTGTACTGTTCAGGCTTGCCAGAAAAGGAAACCCATCTATAACCCAAAAGGAGTTTGGAACTAGCCCCGACCAAATACTTCTCAATGAGCCTAAATGTTTGATCAAAATATGATTTCTGTGCATGCAACACCACTTGTTTAGCATCGTATATTAAAAACTGCAAATCGGGTCCAAACAAAGGCAACTGAAACAAAGATGTCACTGCGAGAGCACATCACTGATTGCATGCAGTGTGTTCTATCAAGGCGTCCATAGACGGAAGTGAGGGAATCATAATATAAGAGCATACATGCCAACATGCTCCATTCAGGAGATTCAAGTCCAGTCTTGGTTTTAACTTTGCATTGTGGGACTGTAGTCCTAGATTTATAATGCAGACACCCAGGACTACAAGTCCCAGAATGCAAAGTTAAATCCAGGACAGGACTAGTATCTCCCGAATGAAATGGGGCATGTTGACATGTTTGTAAGAGATCTCTGTATGGGAAGCCCTTATTATGTGCTCTCTTCAACTCTGTGCCTGTGTGTGGACGGCTCCGCAGGACCGCTGCATGCAATCAGTGATGATCAGTGATTGTATGCAGTGTGTTCAGATGAACTGCCAGATACGCAGGTGAGGAAATCGCATAATAAAAGAGCTTCCCGTTGTTCACAGACGGTATGGGGAAGTGAGACCCATACCCACTTAAGACCCTTCACCGCACATCATACTGATCACCTATTGGACATCCCCCTCTCCCACATATGTCTTTGATTGTGTTTGTTAATGTTTGGCACATAAACTTTGGTTCTAAACATTCTCGTTGGACTTCATTGCTTTAATAATGTGTGGCTATGTTGTGATACATGCAGTTGTGAAGGGGAGAAAAGAGGCGAGTGGTACTCTGGTGGTTTAATGGTTGCTGTCTAAAGTGCACTTTGAAAGCCCCAAATTCCTGCGCTTCCATGGGGTGTCCATGCAATCAAGTTTGGCACTGATTGCAAAAAATAGATGGTAACAATAACCACGTCACTACCAATTTCCATCCCTCCCTAACCAACAACATATCTCGACACACAGCTCTGCCACCAAAACAGCCCATATTGCACAGTGGAATGTACACCACCAGGAGGAGCACTGCATTTCCCTAAACACCACATTCACCCACTGCAGCTACACCAAGACAGCTCTCTGCACACCTTAAGGACTGCTCTGGCAGACGGGACAGACAACCACACAATTACTTTAACATCCTGGAGCACACATTAAGCACTGCTACAGACAGCTCACAAAATACCTAAAACATGCTCCCTACCAAGAGCCATCTCTTTTCAGATCTGCACACATCAGCATTGCAACAAAGCAATCTTGCCCTGCTACTAAATATGTCCTCTACCCTACATCTTGCAGTTCCTGAAGCTCCTAGAAACCATGAAAATGGCACAAGGCACGCTCTGCAAGATTCAATAACATAGCATAACAGGCCATACAGCAGGGCTTCACCCATTCACATTTGGGGCAGTGCTTTGGATGCCCAAGCAACTTCCGTGACTGGCACTGGCGCCAGAGGAGGACATGAGGATTGGTTCTACTGCTGTTACTTGCTATGCACACATCTCTGGTGCACTGAATGGATGGTGAGACTATGGGGGTCATTACGACCCTGGTGTTAGGGGTTTAACGGCGCCGTAAAAGGTGTCGGCGCCGTTAAACCCTTAACGCCTGATTACGAGGACCCTTTGCGGGACCCGACCTTAACGTCTGGTTTTACCAGCCGTTAAAGTAGGGTGCCACAAAGGGACCTCGGTGCTAATTACGGTACCGCAATATGCGGTACCATACTTAGCGCCTTCCCCAGTCCCATTGAGCCCTATGGGGGGAATATGGGAATGGGGAAGGGCCAAGGTGAAATGGGGAAATACCGCCCCGCCAACCTTGGAATGGGGCGGTATTTCCCCATTCCACCAAGGCGGACTCGTTACAACACCGGCACCAACCATGGTGCTAATAGCGCCATGGTTTAGCGCCGGGGTTGTAATGAGGGCCTATATGTCTGCATGTCATCTGAAGTGGTGTGGTTCTAGGTGGCGGCACTGGCGGTCGCTGACAGGAGTAGAACAGTACAATATATTGTCCCTAAAATGATTAAATCTGCCCCGCTGTTAGGGCATTTTTTGTGCATATAGTGTGAACTTATAAGGACTCTAATGTGTGCAGTTATGTAAGAGTGAGATCAGCTCCTTTGCCTAGGATTCACACTTTGGCAAAAAAGGGAATGTGGGATTTTTTGAAGCACTTTGCCACACACCTACCAAAATTTACGTGGTAGAAATATTTGACGTTTGGATTTCAATGTCTAAAATAATACTGCCTTATGAAATGTACTTGCAAATTACACGAATTGCAGCAACCCGACAACATACGAATCCTTATAGAAACATGTTTAGCTCAGAGAGTATTACTGTAGCTTTATTTTTGACATACTGAAAGGAAAACTATAAGTCCCAGAATGCAAAATAATGCAAGCCTGAAACATCTCCTTTTTAACACAATGGTAGTTTCACTACTTTGAGAGGCACACGGAAGGAAGTTGTGTCATGAAATAAGTTAGGTATGGAGATTCTTCGTAACAAACCTCCAGCTTGTTATGCGTAATGTTAAGAACATTTGACTATGGACATAAAGCAACCTTTTTTGCATGTCAAGCTAGTAGACATCATGAGTATAAACACATCGTTAAAAAGGGGTTTAATTCTGTTGCTCTCTTTAACTGATTTGAAAGTGTGCATAGATATGAAGGTAGCTGGTGCTGTTTGGGGTCTTTCAGTTGGAAATGTCCTGGCCATCACGCATAAGAAAGGCTTTACTGGCAACGCAAGAAGTGTGTTTGCATGTCGTTAAGGTGCTGGCTGCACAGCACCCAACCTCCCTGTGTGTGCGCCTCAGGCAGGCCGTGACTCATGGGCAGTGTTTGCTCGTGCAAGCAGGCATGATTTTAAATGTGGCTCTTTTGTGACCCTTTCAACTAAAGGTCCACACTTCAAAATGAAAATTAACTAGTGTTACCAAGTACCAGTGCTCTAGGTTACACTTCCACCCACGGCCGGAGCTAGGTGCACTTGGCCCCGCGCTCATGGGGCCCTGCTCAGAGGGTGTCGTTGACTCCCTCTTCTTGGAGGCTGCCGCGTGGGCCTTCGGCTCAGAGTATGTAACCTTGCTGCAGCGCACTCTCAGCACACGAGCGGTACACGCTGCACCATGCATGATGACAGGTTTTACCTCGAGGTTTGGCTCCCTTTTGTTTCTTCTGTTGAGTCAACTTATCACCTGTTAACATCCTGTTGCGACACTGGCGAGACAAATGCCCCCCTCCCAGTGGCCCAATAGGCGCTGCAGGCCTCTTAACCACAGCTGATTGCTTTCTTAAAGCAGAGCTTTTAAAGTGGGTGCGATTTACTAGTAGCCTATTTAGGAGACCATTTAACAAGGCGTTCTTACCGAAGAACTTCCAAGGGGCATTTCTATTTTGAAAGCACATGCAAACCGGCAGTTAGCTGCCTACAATCTGTGCCTTCCTCCAGCACAATTAAACATATCCCACAGAACCCTCCAACCAATAGTGCAGGCCTGCCCCCTTCCCAACCCTTCAGGATGACACGCTGTTGACAATGTGGGCAACCCAGGTAGACATTCGCCCACCAATCCCATAATCCCCGGCCCGGGGAAAACCAATAGAAGTTACTAGCAGCACCATTTACATTATTGAAACTTGACAATAGGTGATGTTTTTATTACACGGCCGTGGTAGTTATGGTTAAGTTGGTAAACTCATAGGAAGAGCGGGGGTGCCAAATTATTCTTTTTCTTCCATAGACTGAATGGGGAAAAACTTTGCGTGCGGCTACAGGCCGAACAGCCAGACGGATTTTCACCAAATTTGCAGCAGGGGCTTGTGTCAGAAAGCGTGCTTTTGTGTGTTTGGTGGAAACCGGACCAGTACTTTTGTTGCAAAGAACTGAAATGCACATCCCAGAAAATTTGTGATATCTGGGTCCGCGGACAGAAGTGTCATTGGCTCGCGGTATGGCGTGCTGTCAGAGAAGTTTGGACGCGGCCGGTGGTTGGCTGGAAGGAAGTGTGGTGTGCGTTAACATTTTTTGGGAAAGCCGCCATGGTGTATCGGCGGAAGGGTTTGGAAAATGTACCGAACGGAATGTGCTGGCATCAATAAGGGAGGGAACGGGTGGGGGAGTGAGAAGTGGTTCATGTGACATATGCAGGCGAGTACTTTGTGTGGTGATTGGAGGCAGCTGTCGTAACGGCCCCATAGCTTCTGCCGCAACCTGTTTGCAGCGACCTCTTTTCATGGTGAGTGGTGGCAGGTCAATTGCAGAAGGGGGGTGTATTGCACATGACATAGGTTGGGTGGAAGTGTGGGTGCCTGTGCGCTGCGGATAGGATGCAGTAGTTGGGCACACAGTTGCATGCATGCGCTGTGGTTGGAGATGCTGTACTGCAAAGTCATGTAGTGTGGGCACTGGGTGCAGTGTTTGCATACTGTCAGTATGGTAGAGGGTACGGTTGAAGGGCAGCTTGTAGGTGCTTGGATAGTGTGGTGTGTGCACAATGTGTGCAGTATGGGTTATGTAGTAAACATGTTGTGGTGAAGTTGGCAGTGACACAATTCTTTCTGAGTTGGAGAGGGTAAGACAATAGTATATGAATGAAAGCACGTAAGGGTGCCGGAGATAGTGTAATGTTTACACATTTTGGTTACTGTTGCATGTAACACTGTGCATGTCCATTGCGGTGTGGAGGTTGGTTAGGAGTCCTGGTGCCAGTGGTGCATATGTGCATAGTGGTAGTTGGTGACATGCTGACAATCATGGTTGCATTACGGTGCAGGGAATGTGTGTAAGGAGCACACCCAGTGGAGCAATGCAGGTTTCACAGTGCATGAGGCACAGGGTGGCGATCTTTGGAGAATGGGTGATGAGCACATTGTGGATGTGCTACAGCACCACAAGTGAGTTGCAAAGTGTTTATTGTGCATTCCGTGGTTCTGGTAATAGTTGCAATATGCTACAGTATTTGGTGTGCGGCAGGAGAGGGTGAAGTGAGAAGTTGTGTAGTGTGGCCACAGGGTGCAGTGTGTATGTAATGTCAGTATGGAAGTGGGTATAGTAGAAGAGCAGCTTAAATGTGGTTGGTTACTCTGCTGTGTGCCGATTTATTGAAGCAGGACCCAATGTTGTGAAGCTGTTGTGCATAGGTTGGCAGTCACACAATACTTTGTGAATGGCAGTGCATAGGGGTGGTGCAGCAGTGAATAGGGGTGGTGCAGGCTGTGGTATGTTTGTGAATTCTTCTAAGTGAGACACGGTTTGTTTCGTGAATGGGTATTTTATGGTGTGGGGGAGTTGGGTAGAAGTGCCGCTACGTATGTTACGTATGGGCATAATGTTAGGTGCCAACATGGTCGCTTGCTTGAATGTATATTGTTGTGGTGGGTGTGGAAAGGGCTACCATGTTGTGTGCATGGCCAAAGGTGTGCTGGGTGCATCTTAGGATCTTTGTGGATGCTGCAATCGTGCATTCTTTAGCAGAAGTTTCTGGTAGAGGGTCTTTGCTATCAAACGGAATGTGTAGTAAGACTGTTTAATGCTCAATATGGAGTAGTGTATAGAAATGACAGTGTGCAATGCATAGGTTTTGTATGCAATTGCTGCATGCGTGTTTGAATATTTGACAGCACCCAATGGGGAAGTGTTACAAAAAGTGACCGTGCAAAGGGAAGAAGTATCGTCTGAGCTTTACTGGGCTGCGGCCCTCACTGTCGATGGGAAAGCGCACGTGCACATCCTGTCATTATGAGCAATGTGGAAAGGGAAATGGAATTGTGGGAAAAAGGCAATTATGAGTTTAGGGCGTGGTTCACAGGAAGGGGTGGTACCATTTCGTCCCAATACAGTGTCATGAGGGTGGTCGCGATGGAGAGACGCAGAGTGCTTATCGTTGGTGATACCTTTGTGCGCCATCTGCACAGGTTTTGTGTGCAAAGAGGCGTTGCTGGTAATTTCGGTTTGGAAGGAGTGGACACTTTGTGGGCCTGTCAGGGTGGCTGCAGGTTTGGGGGGGTGGCTCGCCTGGGCAGATATGTGGCGTCCATTACGAACATTGACTTTTTCATGGTGCACTATGGAAGTCTACATTTGGGTTACATGTCGTGTGGACGATTAATCCGTCACCTGAAGAGGTTGCTGACCGCAGTGATGTGTATTTTTCCTGCTGCCAAGGGGAGTATGGGTCCATGACGGTGTAATCTGTCCCCAGCCAGAGGTCGGAAGGTGTGCTATAAACAGAATTATGCTTGTTTATGCAGACTGCTGGCATGTTCTCCACCCACTATGAGATCATGAAGTCGCAAAATATGTAGTGGTTCCGTAGAAATGGCATTTATTTGAGCGCCATTGGCAATGCCATTTTCTTTTACACTGTGCAAAAAGCCTTGACCAGAATGTGGTAAAAATGTGAGGAGAGGCAACCAGAAATGCATATAAAGAGAAAATACAAAAAGAATTGCTCACACTCACATCGAACCCAAAATAAAAAATGAAAACCTTTACACATGCACGATGCAAGACTGCATCCCCTACCCAGTTTGATATTGTTTAACCTCCCAGCACCCTCACTATCCCGTAAAAGGTAGTGGATTAGGCAGTACTTTCATGGGGTACACGTGGCACATCCTGGTGGCTATGTGGATGTATGCGGGTGGAGAAATCTGCATACTTTCATTGAACTGTGTAGTGGACGTGCTTTAACCCAATGAAGTACAGCTGCAGAAAAGATAGTGCAAAGGGAAGAAGGACTGCTCCAGCTTTACAGGGGTGCGGCCCTCATGCTACTTTGGGAGGCGCACGTGCCAAAATCTGCCCTTTACACCACCTTGGCCAATTGCCATGGCAGTGTGGGGATTAGCCAATCAGGAAGTGTGGGAGTGGTTAACAGGGCGGGGAGGTGAAACTGTTGTACATTATACTCTGCGTACTGAGGGTGGCTGACATGGTGAACCGCATTGTGTTCACAGTAGGTGATCCCTTTGTCATATATGTGCACACCTAAGCCCTGAAAAGACACTTTGAAGCCACTTTTGGTTTGGAAGGAGTGGAAGCTTCGTGGAACCCTGTGTATGAGTGCAATTTCACCGATATGCATGCTCTTTGCAAAGACCTCGCCACTTTTCCAGTAGTAGATGTTATGGTCCTCCATTACGGCGGCATGCATATGGGTTACCTGGCTTGCTTACATTTGTTCCGTCGACTGAGGAGATTGCTGGATGCCGACTATTAAAGGGTCTGCCGCTGCACGTGTAATGTTATTCAGGTCCACTCGTGTCTCAGGATGGAAATGTTACCATAAATGATGGGACCGCGCATGCGCTCAGTGAGTGTTTACACCGGGGGCCGCTCAATCCAGACAGTATTGCGATTACCCTGTGCTTGGCCTGGGACGGGGGAGACCACTCACAGGGGGACAGCCGCATGGACTGGCACACACAAAAGCGCACCCCCTTGTGAACCAGGGATGCATGTTCATGTTAAGCAGACGCTCTCCCTGGACTCCCCCCTACAATCTGCCAGCGCATACACACACTTACTGGCTGATATACTTCTTGACTTGTGCCACCCACAGAAGGCAGGTTTTTGCTCGTCTGTTGTGTGCACAGCATAAGAGAGAAAAGACACTTCTAAGTAAACTTAGAATTAAAGTGAAACCGAGAGAGGAGCTTAAAACGCTAGGTTCCATGATAGGGACTTCACTGGGTACAAGTCGAGGTTACACGTGGGTGGGTGGCATCTGCCCCCTTTTCCCTAAACAAAACGAATCCACTATGACCAGTGCTGAAGGCAGGATTGGACCCTCGGTCCTCAATTTGTCAAACCAGAAAATTGGCCACTAGACCACGTGAAAGCACGAGCGCAATTGGCATACAATGCCTCACGTTGGGATTTTGCTTTGCAGTGAATATTTCAATGCAGGTTCTTGGTTTTAAAAGGGGCTCACCACTGATACTTTGCAGGAGAAATATCTTCTCTGAGGTTAATGTTTACTAATTGATGATTAATTCTCTGAAAGACGCTTGCTCGCTTTTCCTTTGCACTTTCTTGACCAGGAAAGGCAATTGAATGAACTATTTTGCTTTAAGATATGTTCACTTCGTGTGACATCACTTCCCATTGCGTATGTCAAGGGATGCCCTCAACTTTTTATTTAGGACTTTAGGACTTGTGCCCCGATGGACTTTAACATTTGGAAAGATGGCAGTGCCAATGAGGAGCAGAAGGCTTGGGTAAGGGGTAGCCGGGAGTCGGTTGGACAGACGTGAGTGGAATGCATGAATGCCAGGTGGGCAAGAAAGCAGTAGCTGAGAAGCCTTGATAGTTTGGTGGAATGCCAGGGGTAGCTTGCCTGGCCATACTATGAACCGCTCTACCGCTCCTGGATATGCCTGTTACTGCTGTGGGCATAATTTGATGTCAATGCACCAGAAAAGTCTGTAGGATCTCAGATTCCATAGGATTTGTCATAGAGGATTTTTCTTCATCAAAATGGGGACCTACACTGCCTACCACCATTTGTAATCCCACTGCATATCCACAGGACTATGTGGTGGTAACAGTAATTCCATTTGGCGGTATTTCAGCAGATTTACCACCGATATACTGCTGAATCTTGTCATGAGGCCCATATTCCTGCTGGAGTCTCTTGTGTGTGTATGTCTTGCATTAGAGAGGGAACCTCTCGAGCATGCCAGGGCACAGTGTTACAGTACGATAGGGTCAGCGGAGAAGTGCTGGTTCATTGGACAGATACTATTAGCGGCTGATACTATTAGCGGCTGATAGTGTTAGCGGCTGATACTATTAGCGGCTGATAGTGTTAGCGGCTGATACTATTAGCAGCTGATTCCCTTCTGTTACACGATCCTCTTATGTGGGTAAAAACCTTATTCCCAGGAATAAAGATTATTTCCAAAAGTAAATATCCATTGGGACTTTGAAATCTCCACCGGCATGTTATGTTACGTTCTGTTATGGTAAAAGGCTTTGATGATGTGCCAAATCAGCACCTTGGTAGTTTCAGAACTACGAGGCTTGTCAGTGGAGTGGTGACCAGGGGGGGCGTTGCTAGGGGGGGGCTAAGGGGGCTATAGCCCCTGATCTTTTGGTTGTAGCCCCGGATAGAATCTCAGCAGCTACAGCCAAAAGACTAGCTAGCCCCCAGTCCCAACAGTTCCGACATCAGCTTAGCCCCGGGTCTTTTCCAGACCTAGCAACTCCCCTGACCAGGGCTATCCAGACCCTAGTCTGCTCGAGGAAGGAAAATGGGAGAGGGGGAAGATAAGAGGGTAGAAAAGTGGGAAATAGATGCTACAAACACAGGGGGAGAGGGATGCAGCAGGGGAAGGGTGTTCTGTGGTGGAAGCGTGGGCGCATGCCAGGCCTCTTAGGTGGACCATAGTCCTGCAAAAGTGAGGAGGTGTCTTGGAGTGTTGTGATCATTGGCTTGGGTTTCCAAGTCAGATGTGGAGAATGTCAAGTGCATGAAGGGCTTGCAAGCGGGCATGATCGGGCAGCCCTTGAAGTCTGGTGGTTTATTTGCCCAGGCATCTCTATATCTAGTACCCCCAGGTCAAAGGCCTGCATATTAGCTCGGATTGGGGTCTGCAGATATGTGAGCAGATAAGACGACACCACTGGTATACTAACAGGGGGCAGCTCCAGACCCCCACAGTGAAGGTGACAGGATTTTGTGTGTAGGTCCTGGAGGTTTTTCTCACCAGGTGGTGCCTCTGCAGGAGCTGTCACGAGAGCCCTGAAAGTGGTAGAAAGTGTCTCAGCTGCTTCTGCTGCACCCCCAGTAGGTGTCACGCTGGGCTGCCAATCCTTTTCAGTTACACTATCGCTTTGTTTAGAACATGCGTTTGTAATGGGCAGCAGTGTTATCAGGGACTGCAACAGAGAACTCAAAGATTCTTTCCCTGACACGTCTTGGCTCCTGCTATGCGTTAATGCTCGTCGTTTAATGTGCACAAACAGGTCCACTTTTTATGTGAAACTGCAAATGTTAGTCTTGCTATACATAACAACTAGCTGCAAGCCTCTATCGAACAATGACTACAAGCAGCAAGCGGATAACTTTCTCACAAAGGCTTCTCCCGTGTGTCTTTAAATATTGAAAGTAGTGCAACCCACAGGGCAGTAAGCAGTTCTCAAGTTGTCCCATGACATGTTTGAAATAATAATTAACAACTCATCATAGGTTCATACCATATTGCATTTTGGTTCTTGTAGTTCAGCAATTATAACATTTATAATGTATACAAGAATCCAAATATAAATGCGCTAAAAATACGGTTCCATGTGTTAATCTCCCTGCAAAAATATCACCATACAAAAATATCGCTATATTTTTGCGGCAATATTAAGCCATGGTCCTGCGGCCGACACCCCCGCAACCCTGGTCCCATTTACCCCATAAATTATCCCCACCAATAATATCGCCTATAGCCTTACCCCACGACCATATATATGGCGATATTATTGGTGGTGATAACATTACCTGATACCAAAAAAATCAGCACTTAAGGAACATAATATTAGTAGAGTTCTGTTTCAGCATTTTGTAAGGGACAAGCATGTGAACAAATTACTGATTTGAAGTCATAAGATAGGAGGTGGTGTCTGCGTTACTTGCTCTGGTGAACTTCAGAATGTTCCTATTCAGCAATTACTTTTAATGCATATTACACTTGAGCTGCAAAAGAGAAACCAGTTACTTCTACCATGTACGTGGCATCCAGCCATGAGGCTACATGCACATATACATGCAAAAGAAGAGGTCTTTGTGCCACATGCAAGTACATTTGGGAATTCTGGCAGGACCATAACTGCCTTTTAGCCTTAAGCATTCAATAAAAGCTGTATCATATATTTAGGTTCTAGTAACATCTGTTATTTACAGTACTGCTCCTGGCACTCAGTGTCATGCAGTGAAGTCTACGCCAGGTAGCCTCGACTCTAGTGGCATTGTCGGAGTGGGAAGGGGTTAACCGAGGACATGGCTGATTAGGTCTTGCCTTCTTTTGTGGCCATGCATGGGGTGACAATGCAAAAACAAAGAGGTGATGGCTGGAAAGTTTAGAATTCATTTTAAACATTTGGTAATTGCTCTGGGCAATCCTCCAGACCATTGTGCTTCGCCTACCAAGCCATGACAGAAGAGGAAATACTATATGCAATCAAGCATGGTGCAACCCAATCTGCTAGGTCACATCCCTTCTGCACGAGACCACAAGCATCCCCAGACATGTTTCAGCCTCATTGAGCATCATCCATGAGGAGTAGCTTTGGTTTCTAGGCCCAGCATGCACAGGACCCACATCTGGTCATACCCGTTCCACTTGGGGTGACAAAGCAAAAACAAAGAGGTGATGGCTGGAAGGTTTAGAATTCATCTTAAACATCTGGCAATTGGTCTGGGCAATCCACCAGACCATCGTTCTTCGCCTGCTAAGCCATTACAGAGGAGGAAAGACCATTTGCAAGAGCAATGGTCTGGAGGGTTGCTCAGAGCAATGTCAGAGGTTACGATGCATGCTACAGCTTCCAGCCATCACCCCATTTGTTTTGCTATAGTCACCATGAGTAGGACAGGTATGTCAAACATGGGTCCCATTCCTGCTGGGCCAAGAGACCCAAGCTAGTTCTCACTGATGAGGCCCAATGGGGCCAAAACATGTCTGGGGACGCTTGTGGCCTCGTGCAGAAGGAATGTGACAAAGCAGTTTGGGCTGGACTGAACATTTTGGGGTGAGACCAAGCCTGATTTGCATATGGTCTTTCCCCTTTTGCAATGGCTTGGCAGGCAAATAACAAAGGTCTGGAGGGTGCCCAGATCAATGCGAGAGGTTAAGATTGATTCTAAACTTTCAAGCCATCACCCTTTATGTTTTACTATAGTCACTCATTGGGTGAGCTATATCTTCCCCAAGCCCTCCCCTGAACAAAACAGCTTTTTCAATAGTTTACCCTCTCCCTCAGTGCTGCCATGCCGGATGCTCCCCTTACAGATATCCTTGTCTGTTCTTAGGATGTGTTAGTCTGGCTGGAAATACACAAGGCTACTCACTTTCTCTGTGTGATCCTGGGTCATTTTGACTCCAATCAGGATCGCGGCCACCGCAATCAGAGACAGGACGACCACCACCACAGAGATAATCACCACCTTCTTCCTCTTTTCAGGGGTCCAGCCCTTGGGGGATATGGAGTAAACCTGCAGGGGGAGAGGAGAGGCAGTGTTAGAAGCATGGAGCCGGGGAACCTGCCGCCCAGAGGCAATGCAAAGACACCAAGATCGCTTCAAATGCAATAGATTGACAGTCAAATTACAATACATTTGTGGACCAGCTAAAATACTACACATACATTGCAAACTCTAATAATGAAATATTATTTTATTCGTTTTTTTGTACAGATTATATGTTTTGCAAACAATTGAATACTTTTCAAAGGCATCTCAGTTCCCAAACACAAGGTATCTAGATCTGTATCTGTATTCTGAGCCACATTTGAAAACATTACAGGGAATGACATCAGCAGCTGAAGGTGTAATTGCAACTTGTGAATTTACAGATATAGTGACTGTTGGTGGATAAGAGCAGCAAAGGGCTAGACCAGGAGACTACAGCCTTTGGCCCTCCAGATGTTTTGGATTACAACTCCCATCAGCCCTGGCCAAAATAGTCAATGGCGAGGGATCATGGGAATCGTGGTCCACATATCTGGAGAGCCACAGGTTGCAGAACCCTGTGCTAGACGCTGCTATTGGTGAGTCATACCTGGTGACTTGCAGAGGAAATGTCCATGTTATGCGATGAAACACCCTCTGTCCCCCACTGCTAACCCACCCATCACCTCCAACCTCGATGGCGCCTCGTGCTTTGACATTGTGTATGAGAGCATTAGAAATGGAGGGCATGCATTTTATATTATAGACAACAGAATAAGGTAAAGAAAGTTAAACACAAAATCTTACTGGAGGGGACTCCACTAGATCGAGTTTGCTGCCTGTTTCCATCCTGCCGGCTGGTTCGAGAAGTCGTGGGTTTGGCGCTGGTCGGATCTTCTAGAGCATTGATTGAACAATGATGATGACTTGGTGGAAACCTCTGTTTTATACAGAATACACCAGGAAGTAATCAAAATATGTGTTTGCCCAGCACATACTCAGCATGCCATCTCTTTGACAGGTGTCATTGAAAAGGGTATTTCTAGAGATGTTTCTTTCTGTCACTTACTGGAAACTCCGTCTCAGTGTCGGCTCTTTTCTGGCAATGGTGGAAACATGTTTTTCTGCTCTGCTCACATATTTACACTGGTTCCTTTTCTATAAAATCAAAAATGTAAGGGCATGTGTGTATGTAATGGACACACCTTAAACAGGGGAATGCAAGTTCTGCTGAACATCCGAAAGAGCTGAGAACCTTTCATGGATTAGCCAAACAAATGGGTCATTTAGTGTGTGTTGAGTAAGTTAAGTTCTTGCCCGAACTTTAAAAGAATTTTTTTACAACCAAGAACAGGATCAGATTAGGACAGGAATTAAGGCTGAGCACTAAATAAACATCGCCCACATCCGTGAGTTGAATCTATTTGTGGGTTTTCGCACACTGAATGTGGGAAGATGGTGGCTGGCGGTGCGTCGCCATTTGAGGTTACTGTGTATACCGCTTTCAATGAAAAGTCAGAACAGCCAGGTTTATAAGCCACTTAGTTCCATTTAATAGATTAGAAGTCCATCACAACCCCCTAATTATTACTCCCTCTTCCTCCTGCCTCAACACATTCCTTCCTTAGTTTAAGGCTTTGCCATCCGTATAGAACCCTCACCCAATCTTTTTTCCTCATATCTGGTGTATATGCCTCTCCAACTTTGGCCTATTTTACGGTATGAGGGTCCGTAAACATCATGACTCCTGCTTTTTGTTCAATGAAAGGACTCTACCAAGGGATTGGCCACCAGTTGAGTGGACCCTCTAAATATTCTCTCCTCCATAATTTATTCCTGTATAAGGGAATTCAAGGGATACAATGTGATGCTCATTGTGACGTCTGGCAGTACTAGGAAGTCACGTGCAGTGCAGAAGACCAGACGAAAGAACATGTTTGGGGAAAATCACCCAGCTACGATTGCTGTCTTGCACACAGGAGGTTGGTCCAGAAAGCATGTAGGTGGAATGACATGGAGCGACGAAATATTTGACATCGTTGCTAGGCAATAGTCTTACCCTGGCATGTCACTAAGGAATAGATCCGGCACATGAAAAGGAAGCTGGTATAGGTATGATTATTCTGATTGTGTTTTCAGAAATGGTCGAAGGTATGGGGGCAAGAAGATTCTGCTATTAAGAACTGTGTAGGTAACAGTCGAGCAGGAATGGAATGATCCGGAAGAACGTGTCCCCCCGAGTTGATATACAAGCATTACCCAGTGCAGGGTATCAATCCCACTTTGTCAGAGAATGTAAAAGTGGGTTCAGTGACCCCTTATCTCACATTGAAGGAATCATGCCTTCCAAGCATGTGTTTCATAGAGATGTGGTTGACATTGACACTCTGCAGTGGAGTAACTTTGCTGAAAATGTTGGGGGGGGACATCAATGCAACTGAAAAAAAGGGCCGGGGTGGAGTGGGCAGACGTTGGCACTGAGGGGTAAGACTAAAGTACTAAACGACAAGAGTCCATTGCCGACGCACTCGGTTATAACTTTCATAAGACTGATGGATATCTTTAAAATTAAATTCTAAAGATACGCCAGTCTTCTGAAACTTATAACACCACAGTTGGTCTTTAGAATTCACTGCACTGACAACAGTAAAAATGCCTGCTCCCCCTCGACCTAGGGCCTGCAAGCAGGCTGAAGGGAGCTGGTGTTTGATTATTGCCATCAGGGCACTGACTCAAACAAGCATATAGACATAATATAAAATGGATGCCTGCAAGAACAGCGCGTTAGGTTGCTTATTCTGATTTCATTAATTACTTGTAACATCTTTTATTTGATTGTTTTAGATGTAGCGACAGTTTACACAAATATAGTGCATCCCTGATTATTTGCATTTTATTTTATGTATTGAGCAGAAAACGCAAGTGTTTAACAAGTAAAAGAAACGGTACAGTTCAATTGGAAATAAATGAAACAACCAAATCAGCAAAAAAGCAAATGTGTTTTGAGACGAGAAGGGAAGTGTGGAAAAGAGGAGAGAGAGTGAAGGAGAGGAGTGCATTCCAATGTTTAGGGGCCAGCAAGGAAGAGGAGCAAAAGCAAGACATGGAAGAATCGTAAAGAGAGAAAACAGAAGCTTACCCAAGACTGAACCCTGGTTGAAGATGCCATTTTCGGAAATAGTGTCCAAATGTAGCTTGACAGCGTTCATTTCCATGAATGAATTGCTGGATAATATTGTCTAAAGACACCTGATCTAGGCGACTTTGCACATGGCAATAGGCAACACTATTCAAACGAGTCTGTGTCATTGTGGAGCGCAGCCATGTTTTTAGGCGACGAAGAGCACTGAAACTCTTCTCCGCTTCACATGTGCTTACAGGGATGACCATCAGCAGCCTAAGAAATCTTTCCAGCTCACCAAAAAGTCTCTTAACATCACTACCGAGTTGTTGGAACTGTCTCACAGCCTCATTTAAGGAAGTGTATGTGTAATTGTGCGAGAGCATTTCCAGTTGCACTTTCAGAAATCTAACATTGATGTCTGGATATGACTTTAAATGTTTAATGCTATCATCGGTGAGGCCAGCACTGCACTTCGCTGCATTGAGAAGTATTTCTTCCAGTTGGGACAATTCTTGCAATCCTGGTTGACTAAACCGGTGTTGTAGCTGAGAAAGGGCCATATCGATGATTTTGAAATACTCTACTTTGAAGAACTGCTCAGCTGTCTTGGCAGTCTATTGTTCTCCATTACCAGCTAAACCTACTGGTAATCTTCTAGGTTGTGGAGGGGTGATTGGTTCTAAATCCAGCTTTTGAACTATTGCCCCTGCTTGCTGAAAAAACACGAGAAGATGTGACTCATCTCTGAGCCTCGTTAGGTTTTCTTGTATGAGATTATGTTTTTTCAGCATGTCTGATACAGTGCAATTCCGCTCTTGTAAGCTTTTATTTAGTATTGTGAGTGGTTCCATTAATGATTGTATTAGAGTTAAACGAAGAATAGTATTTCCTTTCAGAAAGTGCTCCAGGAGACCACTTGCCCTTGTAGCTGCTTCTCTAGTACTTTCCTCTATTCCTTGTAGGCTTTGAATGACAAGTTCATACTGTCCTAGGACAGCTTCAATTGCAGATTGTCGGACTGTCCACCTGGTAGGGCAAAGAGGTCACAGTTTTTTTATGTTGTTGACTGATACATTTTCTGTGTGGGCAATAGCTGAAAACATGTTCTGAACTTTAGGGATTCACCAAATAACTTCCCTTGCTCATTTACCCAATTTAGGGCATTTCGTAGCAAGGGGCTCACGTCACAGCTTTCTTTCACTACTAGGTTCACACAATGTGCACCACAGTGTACAAATAAGACTAGTGGCTGTTTCTTTTTAATGAAAGCTTGGGCTCCGTGATATGCCCCAGACATGTTAGCAGCGCCATCAAATGTCATACCTCGGAGGAGAGCAACAGGACGAGGAAGACCAACAAGCACTTCAAAAATTAGGTTGGCAATAGAATCCCCCGTCATATCCTTGGGCTCATAGAAGCCAACAAACTCTTCATGAGGATTCATGTCTGAGTCCACATAACGAAGACATATGCTTTCTTGTTCCATTCCTGAGTAGTCCTGAGTTCCAATAATAGAATAATACATTGAGTTGCAGTTAATGTTGGCTATGATGGAACGGATTATTTCATGACTCATTGAACAGATGATTTAATTCTGTATTGCTGGACTGGTGTAGTCATGCTTCCACTGTAGCCACGTTTTGAACGTTTCCCTTCACAGCCGCTGAAACTTTTTAGTAACTCATTGTAATTTCCCTCATCCAGTTGATGACCCCGCAGTGGCAGTCCTTGTCTGACCAGATAGCGCAAAGCGATGACAAGTTATATAAGCATTTCCTTGAAAGTTCCTGTGACTTCCTTGACTGATCTTGCAGAGTAGAATCAATGCTTTGTCTTTGTAGGGCGTGTACCATTTTCCAAGATGCATGCTGGTAAGTTTCAGATGACTTGTGAGCTGCAAACCTTTCACGTGCCTTCTTTCAGTTGGAAAATCCTCCTGAAGAAAATGTTGGCTCACGTTTCCTTGACAAGGCAAGCAAACCCCATTTTTTCACTTTTTGTATGAGTGAAACACAGCACTGCCTTCAAATCAGGGCTGAAATGCAGCCACTCAAATTCTTTGTACCAGGCACTTTGAAATCGCAGGCTTATTTGAACACATTCTTGTGGAGGTATCTCCTCACTAGGTGGTTGAAAGGGCTCTTGCAAAGTAAGGATTGACATCTTGGTTACATGGTCACCTGGAGACGGTGTGCTATTTGGTGTGAAAGAACTTGTTGTAGGGATGTCATCACCAGCACAGTTTGTTGGTTGTGACTGTGATTCAACTTGGGGTTCTGATTCATGCTCATCGTTACACTCAGTATGCATTTCTTCTTCATGAGGAGCACTAATTGATGATGTTTTTGTACGATCTGCAGGGTTAACGCCCGGTCTTTTGAAAAAGGCTTCAATGGTAGGCTGGCCTTCCCTTTGGCGCTTCATCTGCACTCTTTCTGGTTTGGATGGATGTATGTAGTGAATTGCTCTGAAATGTAGATATGTAACATAATTTGTATCGCTAACTAGTCAAAAACACTGTTCTATCAAAAACAGACTCGCTCAGCAAGTACATTTTAGGATTATAAATCAGTACACTGTGAGTAGAGGTCTGGGCATCCCGCAAGCCAAGAATACACTAAAGGATACATAGAGCAGGTTATAGCTCAGGGCTGTTCTTATCTCACTTAGCTCAGCTTCTGCCTTTCCTGTGTCTCCTCTCTCTGCCCTGATCTCTAAGAAGGATGTCCTTGAAAGCACACAAAGTGGTGCCGGAAGGACTCCTGCAAGCACTCGTTCTGTCTTCCTCACCTAAAGATTATTAAGAAAATAGATGTATGAGCTACAAATGTGATCCAAATGTAGTTCAATACAAATCTTCATTCCGGAGTTGCAGATGTCAGGGGGTAAAAGGGCTCTTTTGCTTATTGTTTATGAAGAATTGTTTCTGAAGAATTTTAGAGGAGGGAGGACTTATGTCTCAGTGTGGAAATGCCCAACCCCAATACAGAAACGTCTATAGGGAATAATATCTACATACAAGACAGGATTGTAACCAAGACAGTACTGTAACCAAGCTAAGAATTTTCCTGCCTTTTCTTTGCTCTGATACCCTCAGGTCTGGCGCGCGCTATAAATAATAAAACAAACAAACAGGATACTGCACAAGAGAGACCCAATAAACACTGCACAGAAAGGCTACACAGAAAGGATTGTAGCTTTTTCAAACTTGAGCCTGACCAGTAATAAGCTGATGAAGTGTTTTACACAAAACTGGCTTCTAATGCATGGTAAAGGGTCCACAGTTCCTCAGCCTTTACCTCCTCACTATTTCACAGGCCTCAGGGATTATTTCGGCAAAAAAGAGCAGGACAATGCTTTATCTAACAGAGCTGGCATTAGCATCTCTTATTAGTGCTGGCCTGCAGCTGGTGAAAATCCTGGTGCTGCAGTGTAGAAAGGGTGTTTGACCTAGAGGATTTGCAATTTGAGGCAACTTCTTTGCTTTATGTGTTTAAGTGTGGGCACAGTATGGCATGCTCATCAGAATCATATGCACAAAACATTCCAGTGTGCTCTTGTATGGACATTGGGCACATCAGACAAAAACAGGTATATGTGCTGTTACATAAGGGAGCACCACATAGGTGCCATTAACCAGAAGGGTGGTGACTTGTGCAATGCACAAATCATTGCTGCACACATATCGCTGCACCGATTTGCCATGGACTACTGTCTGCACAGTGACAGACAATTAACTCTACTTTCCTAATCAAGGTGCCAAGTGACATTGAGTTGCCATCTGGTGTGTGCACTAGGCAGTGGCTGGCTTGTTTAGACATTTAAAAGACCTTTGATGCTGAGCAGATGCATTTAGTCCATGTCCCAAAGCAGCCACTAGAATACTTAAGCAAGAAAATTAGAGTTAACCTTTCCAGGGACGCGCCAGATGTAACTAAAAAGTAATATACAGAAAAACACGTTTCGGTGTGTCAAATGAAGAGACAATAAAATAAAGAAAATAGTTTTAAACTTTTCTGTGTGTCATTTAAATTCTCTTTGAAGAATGCATAGGCTTGGTCAGCTGATACATGTGCTGGCCTGGTGAATACAAATGCCCCATGTTCAGTTCTTAACACTGAAATGTTAAGCACAACATACTGTGTAAAAACAATGGTTTGTTAAGTGAGCCAAATCTATAAATTGCCCCACTTGAAAGGCTGTCAGCACAAAGAATGAGGGGTATGGGGTGTGAGACTTGTCTTTTGATGTCTCTGTTTTTTAAAAAAAAAGTGGAACTCCTTTGTTCATATCATGCGGCTGAACTATAATAGCGGGCAAACTACAATGCGTTTTTTTTTTTTTTTTTTTGTGGGTTTTTTTTGTGTTTTTGTTTTATAAACAGGAACACATTTTTAATAATAAGACCATAGATGATTTCTGTGCATAAGATAACCGATTTTGAAATAAAGTATTATTTCATGTTTAATAATATAATTTCAGGGATGCTGAAGTGAACACCATACATAGAATAGCCAAGAGTTATGATATGATATGGCATGTATAACACACCTATCCACAAGTGTTTCAAGGCGTCACGAGACAAAGGGAGGGGGAACAGAGGGAAGACAGAGACAATGATCTTTCTAGGCCAAGTGACATTGAGATTGCGCAAGTGCATTATTAGTACCCCAACTTTTGCAAATGCTTTCAGCTTTATATGCATGAACGGCAGCAGAGTTGGCCAGGCTCTTATTTAACCCTATGGAGATACTGTTGGCAAGACTGCTCTGGTGAGCCAGGCGCACTCCCTTCTCCTCGCCCTGCCATGCCACACCAGAGCGGGCGTGAGGCGCAGAGAGAAAGCGAGCCACACACAACACAAGAGGGCACAATAGGCATCCTGCACAATGCCAGAATCATGCCAAGATAGGCTCTACATTTGACAAAACTGCACCCCCCTGAATCAAAGAACAACACGCACAGTCCACTTCCATCTACCTTTCTTTAAATATACACATGTCTAAGACTAAGTTTACTATGACCTGGCGTGTCACAGGTTGGCCCCTCATCTTATTTATCACTTACAGTGCTTAGAGGTTTTAAGTGCGTTATAAAAGATGAATTAAGCCATTAAGTTGGCCTCGGAAGTCAATGTTCTTGGTATTGGCCTTCAGAGCATGTTAAGGTTTCCAGACTGGTGATGGGACTCAACTTTCAAGAGGCTCGATTCTAAACGTTTGCAACTTTTGCAGAGAGAGAAGAAGAAGAGTATATATCTGAGCCCTGAGCCTCAGAGGAAGTGTAAAAGTCTCTACAGGATCGGACTCTTACGATGGGACTGATCGTTGGATTGGATGTGGCAGTCACTTGATGGGCCTGTGTAATGTTTTCATTTTGAAACTACTTTTTTTCCAAGGTGTTTCTTTGAGTTTCACACTACTTGTGTCAAAGTATAGAAGGTTGGGAGCAAAATACTCCCTTCAGTGGCCCTCATAATGAGCCTGTCTGTAACTATAAAACAGGCACTGTTTGAAATACAGTCTGTTTACAGATTTCCCGATTAGAAACTGGATGGCCCATGCAGTGTTTACCCATGTGGAAATAAAAATCTGTGCACGGTACTCTGATGGCATTGCATACCAAAAATATTTCTTAATAATCTGCGGGTGGTATTTTATCACCTACATATGAGTTAGAAAACAGCCTGAAAACCACCAAAATACCTTATGCTTCAGCCAAAGAGCAAAGTGATATAAAGGCCAAAATTAGGCCACACATTGATGAGACACACAAACGCATTTCGCAAAACGTGAGCACCCATCAACACAATGCCTTAACAACAGCCAGTCACAAACTAGGAACACACTTGTAGTGCCACATATTGCAGAGGGAAATAGGGCATACATTTTAAAGGTGATGAAGTCATACAAAGCAAGAAGCTACATCTGAAGCAGTGTAACTCTGCACTGTACTCAAGAGTTAGGCATTCAGCTATCTTTACAGAAGGCCTAGAGCTACACAGCTTGGCTAAGAATGGACCCTGCTGAGCGCAGCAGATAGGTTTCTGAATTTTGATGGGGGTCATAGTCAGCAAAAGTAAACTTTGCTCTTCCAGCAGCCTAGTGCCTAGAAACCCCTACCCCCCCCCCCCTATGCCAGGCATATGTCAATGTTGGCTGTGGGGTCTGCTGGAGTATCAGATTAAATCTAGATGTAGGGGTGAGGGCGGCCAGGAAAACCAAGCAGGCAAGTCACTGTTGCCAGCTACGCAGCAGTGACAGAAGAAGCGCTGCACTTTTTACAGTGATGTTGTGGCGTGGTTGTGCAGCATCATCACTCACGTGATGATATTAAGGCCCAACATGTCTTAGAATTGCCGCAAACCTGCAGGTCCGTGGGTGTTTCCACCTGCAACCAACAATTCCTGGGAAATGGGTGGCTGGGCCAAGTTCATCACCACTAACTATTTCATCAGCAAAGTTCGGATTGTAAACTGTCACGTGTCAAATGCATTTTAAAACGAAGTCCTCACCACGGCTCACTGCACCTGATTAGTACATTTGTGAAATAAAAGGTCACCCAAATACTTTTGGCTTGATTTTTGGGCATGCTTGAAAAACGCTGCCTTTTATTCACATAATTCAAAACATAGCGCATGTCTGTTGAAAATAATGACAAAGTAAGTCACTTATATTGATAACACATTGAAGCACTTAGGCTGTGCAGACACCTCAAGTTCTCGCAGTGTCCCAATGCGAATAGAACATTCTACCCTGTCTCATTTATTTGCATTCTGTCACTTGCCGCAGCCATTATGGATAAGCAAACCTAAGAGTAGTAGGATGAGAAACGCAGTGCAGAATGGAAGGCTCACTCCTGACAGGGGGCATATTTAAACAGTAGGTTAGATCTCTAGGCGCTATGGAGCTATTGTCACAAATCAAAACAATGTTGTTCTTGTTCAGGCCAACATTTTAAGTTGGCCACTGTCACATGAGAACAGTCTATTCTATCCACATTTTCCTTTTTGTTTGCATTCTGGTACTCATAGTCCTGAGATTATAGTGGAATTATCACACAGGACAGGTGCAAGAATGCAAAAAAACCAAATAGGACTGGGCACAGGGTAAATGAACATATATCAGCATCGCGTAATTATAGGTGCCTGCCCGGCACCTTAGATATACGGGACAGGAGGCAGAGAAAAACACACTGCAATGGGTGAGAAATTAATAAACTCGAGTCTTACCTGCTGTGCTTTGAATCGACTCGACAAATCTTCTTCGGGTGCCCGCAACAAGGGCGCAACTTCTTGCAAGCTTGGGCAGAAGGCACCGACCATCACCGCATTGGGAAACTGTGCGCACGTGCCTCGTCAGGGACCAGGGTGCCTTCAGAGCTCGCCTAGGTTGGAAAACTCCAAAAGGTGGTTGCCACCGACGCGCATGCATGCGCGCAGCAGCAGCGTGCCCGTCATCACCGACACCCGCTATAACGAATCTCATTGGCTGACAAACAGCCAATGAAATATTATATAGTCATGTTGCCATCCGGATTGCGGAACGCCTACAAACTGACCCGGCCCGCTACAGCGCACACACAGAAGCAGAAAATGAAACTCAGGCTGGTTTCGTTTTCTGCTTCTGTGTCAGCGTGTGGTCAACTCAGGTTGGCGGTCACAATGCGGCCCCCCGGCCCTGCTGCCAAAAGATGGGGGGGGACAAATTGGCATGACACAAAAGTTGGGGGACACATAAACACTGTACCACCCTATAATTACGCCCATTGTACGATTTGCGGCTGAGGGTCCGAAACATCCTGGCCACCCTTAGGAGGGAATCTGTTGCCACAGGAGGAGGGATAGTGGCATCCCTTACCCTCATGCCCTGGGAGGATGAGTGCAGCTCCATCTTTCACATGAAGGTAATTGAGGAATTCAGGGCAGCAGAGGATGGACACGAGGCGATGGTGGTAAGTACAAAAAACACCATGTAAATGCAAATGTTGAGTCAAAATACATGCATCCCCACCCAGAGAAACACCAACTGGGCAACGGGACAAGTTTAATACGTGTCAGCCACGCCAAATCGACCAATCACACACACATGCCAGGGGATGCAGGCAGATGTAGCCATGCACAAGCACAATAGCAAAAATGCACAGCCCCACAATGGACACATGACGAGCGGACATGTATGCCACGGGAGAACAGGACAGGAATCATAGGCCCACCGCACACAGAACAACAAGTGACCTTGGCAGACCAAAAGTCAATGTGCACTCCCACCGCACACATGTAGAAGCACACATCGGAGCAAATAGACCAAAGAAACAGCATGACAAGAGCAGAACACACACAATGTAGCATGAGTGTAATGCAAGCATGTAGTTGTGACTCCCAGAAGACTAACAGCATGCTCATCTCCTCCAAACGGGTACATCCTCTGACAGCGACGTGCCTAGATCATTGTCAGGCCCAGCATGTGCAGGCAGACCTGGGACGGCTGCACCACCACCTCCTGTGCCAGCACCACCACCTGCTGCACCAACACCCCCACCACCTGCTGTGCCAGCACCACCACCAGCTGTGCCGCCACAAGTGCCAGTTGTGCCACCACCACCGTCAGCTGTGCCACCACTTCCGCCAGCTGCCACCAGAACCACACCTGTGGTCAGTAGCCCCAGCATCCCTTCTCTACCCTGCACACCATCGTGGCTGGTACAGCACGGAGAAAGAGGATGACAACAACCACACCCCCTACCGACCCCGTCTTTCAGCCTTGTAACACTGCACAGCCCCCCTCCCACTGGCGTAACAGGGGCCCCCGCAGCCCCCGCGGTGCGGGGGGGCCCGCGGTGTGGGGGGCCCCACCAGCACATGGCTGGGAGGGGGCCCCAGTAAAAAAAAAAATATATATATATTTTTTTCTAAAAAAAAAAAAAGTTTCTTTTGAAATTCACTCTGCATTCATAAAGAACATTTCTGTAACATAAATAATTTCTTTATGAAGGCAGAGTGACTACAAAAAGAAACTTTCTTTTTGAAGTCTGAGGGCCCCCGTACCCCATGACATGGAAGACCCTAGGCTGGAGGCCTCCATGTCATGGGGTGGGGGAGGAGCCCTATGCCTTCAAAAAGAAATTGTTTGTTTTTGAAGCCACTCAGCCATCATAAAGAAATTATTTTGATTATGGTTCGGTCCTTAACTGAAATAATTTCTTAATGAAGTTATAGTGACTTAAAAAAGAAACAATGGGGCTCATTCTGACCATGCCGGTCCGGAAACAACGGTGCTGGTAAGCTTACAGGCACTGTTGTTTCCGGACCAGCATATTACAGGTCTGCCTGGTGGGGCTGCCGTGACCGACAGGTCTGACCCTGCCAGGCACAGCAGCCACGGTAGGCAGACCTGTCATGGAAGCACCGGCACCGTTAACAATGGTGCAGGTGCTTCTGTGTCCCCATTCCCGTGGAGTCTGGGGTTTAATGAAATTACCAGCACCTGATTTCCCAGCCGCCGGACGGTGGCACCGGGAAGTCAGGCCATAGTAATTTTTTATGGGTCCGGCGGCAACCTGCCGGTAGCACCGGCACGGTTACCGCTGGACCCGTAATGAGCCCCAATTTCTTTTTTAAGTAATAGGGCCCCCCTCAACTCCATGAGGTGTGCGTGTATTAGTCTATGGTGAAAGGGTGCACACTCAAATGTATAGCTGGCTGCCTGTGTGTGTATGGTGAAAGGGTGCACACTTAAATGTATGGGTGGCTGTGTGGGTGTGCCTGCATGGTGAAAGGGTGTACACTTAAATGTATAGGTGGCTACCTGTGTGAGTGTATGGTGAAAGGGTGCACACTTAAATGTGTGGATGACTGGGTGTGTATAAGGTGAATGGTGTGTGTGCTTGTGTACAGGGGCACAAGAAAACCTTCATTTCGGGGGGGCTAACTCTTCAAATGTTGGGAGAGGCGCTAACTTCACATGCGGTGGGGAGGGGGAAACTTATTTGTGTGGGCGCATCCAAATTATTTAAGCATTTTAATGAGACTATTCTAGTGCAGATTCAATGTTACAAGCAGTTAACTCTCTCTTATAAGTCTCCTGTTCCCTCTCTACCCTTCCAATCACTCCCCTGGCATGCAAGTACTAAACCCACATCACGATTTCAATTGCCTAAACAATGTGGCATTTGAATGCAGGTACTAACAGTGAAATGCTTTACGTTGGTAATTGCTGGGTTCTTGTTAACAGCAAAAACCAGGTGCCGTTTAAAATCTGTGTCCTGTTCGGTCTGGCAACTGCTCTAAAGGTTAGCCAAGTTGAGTCAATATAGCCCAAAATGTCAGGGGGGTAGTGCTGAAGCCCAGTTAACTCAATGGTGTTGCGCTACTACTTGTGTTTAATGCCTTGCTTACTCCTAGCCCTATTCTTCCTCGTCCCAGTACTTATATACGAGGCAGTACGTGTGTTTGAGGCACTCTGCCTCATACAAAAGTACTGGGAAGAGGTAGAGGTACATGGAGGTAATGCCTGATTTAGCTACCTGTAATCTTCATCACTCCTAGTCCCACTGTTCCTCATCCCAGTACTTACCTATGAGGCAAGGAGCCTCATACGTAAGCTCTGGGACAAGGAAGAGGGATGCAGAGGTAATTCTGGGCCAAGGAGCTGATTGTGGAGGTTGGGGTAGTGGGTGGGAGGGAGAGTGGATGTGTGGGGGGGCAGGATTGTGTGATAAATCATAATGGTTGTCCATGTCCAGGCTAAGCAGGCATTATATGTGGTATTAGTGGCTAGAGAGGCATTTTGATGCAGCCAGTCTAGTCATTCCTCAGTTTGGTATGACTTTCTTTTAACTGGACATTTCTGATAAAGTAGTCCTGCTAACTTTAATTACCTGGCTAGATTGGCATTTGGGTGCTGCCATTCTAGCCATTTCTTACTGCGGCATTGTATATTTTTCTGGGCATCTGTGATACAATGATATGATGTAATTTAAGTCATTTATAACGCGCCTGTACACAAGTGTACATAAGGGAGGGATGATAGAGGGAGGACAAGACAAACGATCTCACTAGGCCTTGTGTCATTGCGAGAACGAGAAGTGCAAGGGAAAAGGGAGCAGGGAAGTGCAAGTGAGAGGGGAGGGGGAAACAGGGCAGCAATGCTCTCAGTAAGTGCAGCCAGGGCAGAGCAGCTATTGGTTGTGCAAGGAGAACAATGGACTGCAGGGTTACAGTTACAGCCCCTAAGTGCATGGTAGGCCCGGAGGCAGTGCAAGGGTGACCAATCAAGAAAGAGCCTGAACTCAGAGAGACTCTGAGGGTAGCCAAGCAGCCAGTCAGTACAGCAGACAGGTAGGTCAGGTAGGTCAGCAGGGGGGGGAGAGAGAGCGAAAGCAGCAGAGAACAGGAAAGCTTTTAGCTGCTTCCGAAACTTCAGGTTGTCCGCCTCAAGTTTGAGAGGGGCAGGGAGGCCATTCCAGTTGGAGGCACCAGCAGAGGAGAGAGGTCTACCCCCACTCTCTGCCTGGAGAAATGTCTAAGCCTTAGAGAGTTGGAGGTAGCTGAGTGAAGGGTTAGAGAAAGAAGGTATTTTGGAAGAGAGCATTGGATTTAGTGTGGGCACTGGCCCCAGAAAGCCTTGTGGGCAATGCAAAGGTTCTTAAACTTGATCCTTGCAGCCAGTGGAGAGATTTCAGGGCTGGAGAAATACAATCCCAGGGCTTGAGGCCAAGGCTAAGTCTTGCAGTCCTGTTCTGGATTATTTGCAGATGACGGAGACTAGAAGAAGACAGATTGAGAAAGTGGCTGTTGCAGTAGTCCAGCCTAGAGACAGTGAGCTTCTGGTGGAGAGTGAGAAAGGGAAGAGTCCCTTTGAGGAGGAGCAGCTGGTAGTGGGACTTCTTGGTGATGTCCGAGATGTTAGGAGAGAAAGAGAGTGTGGCGTTGAAGATGACACCAAGGTTTTTTGCCTCGCAGGAAGGCAAAGGAAGAGGGCCCAAGGTGGTCTGCTATAGTGAGAGAGGAAACGCAGTGGCAAGGGTCCCAATGAGAAGGATCTCTGTCTTACTGGCATTAAGGCAGAGATCATTGGAGGCACACCAATCCTGAATCGTGGATAGACAGTCAGGAATGAGCAAGAGAGGAGAGGAGGATGAGGGGAGCCTGAAGGAAAGCTGAGTCATCCGCACAACACTGAAATTTAGAGGATAAGGTAGAGATCAGGGAGGCCAAAGTGGCCAAGTAGAGGTTGAAAAACCAGCGTGAGAGGATAGAGCCCTGGGGAATGCCACAGGTAGAGAGAGGTGGCGGAGAGAATGGGACCACGATCGACCTGGGAGCGGAGTGGCGGTCCAAGTGGAAGTAGGTCAGTCACTCTAGGGTCTGATCTGTGATGCCCAGGTTCTCACAGAGTCGATTGATCAGGATGGCGATGTTGACCCTGTCGAAAGCAGAGGAAAGATGAAGGATGAGAATAGAAGGAATGCTGGAGTCAAGGTTAGAGAGCAGCAGAGGTGTTAAGGAGAGCAGTTTCCATGCCTCTGGCAGCTCTGAAGCCAGACTGATGGTCATGGAGACAACCAACAGATTCAGTGTGGAGAGTAAGCTGGGAGATAGCAAGCTTTTCCAAGAGTTTGCTCAGGAAAGGTGGAGATTGAGCGATAGTTTTCCGGGCAGGTAGGATCAGCAGACTGCTTCTTGAGGAGTGGGTGCACAAGGGAGTGCTCAAAGGGAGAGGGGAACATTGCAGTGGCGAAAGAGTGATTACAGAAATCGGCCAAGGCTGGAGCGAGGGTGTCAATATGGGCTTTGATGGTTCTGGAGGAGCAGCGGAGCACCTGTTTGGACGACACTTTCATAGATCGGACTTGTCTAGAAACCTCGTCAGGTGTTGTCAGAGAGAAAGAGGAAAAAGGAGGAGGAGAGAAGAGATGGCCAAAATGGGCCGAGAGAGGAAGAGGACATAGAGGACAGGATGTCCTGAGATTTAGCAGAGAAATGAGAGGCCAGAGCTGTACAGAGGGCATGGGAGGGAACAGAAGAGGTATAGACCACAACCGGATTGACCAGTTCCTTGCAGATTTTAAAGAGTTTGGCCGTGTTGTTCGAGGCCATGGAGACACATGCTTTATTGTGTGCTCTCTTCTTGATGAGTGTTATTGCTTTGACTGGCATTTTGCTGAAAACAGTCTAGGTATGTCTAAATGTGGCCTGGCATTCTGTACTATAATGTTATTACGTGTTTACACTGGTCTACATTGTGCAGCCAGTTGGAAGCATTAATGTTCCTGTGCACTGTTGGTGACTTGCATGTATTGGATTGTGTTACCCTACAAAACAATTGCAAACACTCTGGCTTTATAGCCAATTTATCTCAGAAAGTGTGCTGTATATTGCATTAAAACACATATTTGTATCTTTTTCCTAGTGCAGTGTGCGGCATACCCCTTCAGCAGCACGTTCATGCGTATTGTGCAAGCGTGACAGTCTAGGCCGGCCCAGAGTGTGGCGCAACCTGTGATTTGTTGCCGAGTTGGGGGGCCCCCTCAGCATGGCTCGCAGGGGGGCCCCCACATTTTGTGTTACGCCACTGCCCCCTCCTCTACCCATGCCCAGCATCCAGGACATGGATGCGTGGTTACGTGCAATGGAGGACAGCCATGGGGCCATGACGACACTTGCCCAGGAGCAGCTTAATGGGTTGAGCCTGCTGTGTGAGTGCATCCAGGCCAGCAGCTACAGGAGTGAACAGGCACAAGGCATACCACCACTGCCCTACTCATCCTAGCACAAAGGATCCGCGAGGGGAATGAGGGGATCTCAGCCATGGCTCAGTCCCTCTCGCACACCCTGCAAGTCACTCTTGGGCACTTGCGGGCCCAGACGTCTCACCCGCCATCGACCATCACTACCCCAGGGAACTCGCATCAGGGCAGCCCAAAGCGCCACTCCCAGCGGATTTCTTCGACACCTAGTCCAGCCAAGAGCCCTGTGACGAAGAGGCAGCACAAATGACAGTTGGTGTAACATTTTGGTTCACTTTGTGACTATGGGGTGTTTGGGGTATTAGGGGAGGGGTTTGTGCTGGGAGGGGGGTGTGGGGAGGTGGAGATGGGGCATGGGATGGGGAGGTGGGTGTGTGGAGAAGGGGTGTGTGGGGAGGGGGTTATTTTGGGAGGGGGTATGGGGAGAGAGGGGGTGTGTGTGGGGAGGGGAGGGGGTTGCACAGGGTGTTTGATTTTGCATCTGTGCATCATATGCACTAAGGTGCTAGGGAAGTGCAGAGTGAAAGGGGTACTCAGAAAAAGTTATCTATGAGTTCTCGATGGGCCATGTGCCCCTCCCTGGCCTCCATGTGCACATGCATGGGCCCAGCTCATGCTGCATCATTAGCATCATCCTCTGGCAGAGGAATGTCCAGATCTGGTGGCAGGGGTATGTTCCATCTGACACAGCTAGCATGCAACATTGCACAGGCCAGGACTATCTGCCCCACGTTCTCTGGCCTGTACATTAAAGCACCCCAGACTAGGAATTGTGCCTTCAAAAGAGCCCAAAGGTCCACTTAATGGTAACCCTGGTCCTCAATGCACCCTGTTGTATGCCATCTCCTGCGTATGGGGATTCCTCAGAGAGGTCATCAGCCACGGAAGCAGCGGGTATCCTTGCAAGGGGTTGTCATATAGGTAATTGATAGCCTTGTAAACAACTGAATGTATGGAAAACTCCACCAACCTGGATCCAATGAAGCAGCTGAGAGCAAGAAATCCCCGCCCCCTCTGTGGCCCCCAGCCTGTGTGACTGGAATTTGAGCAGCGCAGAGGAGCCAGGGAAACCCTCTGGGGTAAAAAACCCTGGTATCTGGATTGGGGTTGGATGTAGCTTGAGGTTAAGGTTTCACAGGTGAGTTGCGTGCAGTCTGGAGTCTCCCCTGTGCTTCAAATGGTGGAGCGGTGCAAAGGTTCTCAGGACGGGACAATCTGGATGGGCTGTGACCATGTGCTGTGTATAAGTCCCTTTGCTACTGAAAGGACGTGAGTAGAAGATCGATCCTGGAGCCGAGGGTATCGTGCTCGCAAGTGCTCTACCATGGATTGTGTGCAGACTGAAATGACAGGATACATGAATACGGATCGCGTGAAGAGCGGAGTTTAGCAGGAAAGTGTTATGGCTCGCGCTTACCATATCACTGGTGAGAGTGATCCCGCCTGCAATTCGAAGGCGTAGACTTCTTCGGGGTAGAATACTGATAGCGTAATGCCGGTCAAGCTCCGAGCAGAGTGGGTGGCAGTCTGAACACCGATAGCATAGGAGCCCAAACTAAGCTGTCAACAAAGGGCTCAGAGACACTATAATGCAAAAAGATAGAGTTACTCGAAGCAAGGAAGCACGATAGATTAAGACAGACATAGTCTAAGACCAGTAGCGAACTCATGTAGCGTCTGGAAAAGGAGTAGCGACACGTCCAGCCGCGGGCATCCACTGCAGATATGTCGGATGCGCAGGTTGACCGGGACAAAGCACTATCAGTGACTATTGCGTGCAATGCCCTGAATAAATTGAGTGAACGGGTGGCCATGTTGGGAGAAAGAAACAGCAAAGAAGATACAGGGCTTGTACTCTGACGGAATGGCCACAACCTGTGCCGGCAACGGGTCTTGACAGTATGCCCCCCCTTCAGAGGCATCTCGCCAGGCTTGCCCGGATGCAGTCGATGGAAACAACGAACCAATCGGGGTGCATGAACCCCAGCCGCCGGCTCCCAAGACCTGTCCGCAGGAGAGTACCCCTTCCAGTCCACCAAGTACTGGAGACGACCCGGGTAGTAACAGGAGTCACAAATGCCTGATACTTTGAACTCCGGGCCGGTAGCGGTGGACACAGAAGGGGGATGAGATGAGGCCCCACGTTGGAAGCAATCCGGAGGAGCAGGATTGACCTGAGACAGATGAAAAACCGGATGGATACGAGTCCCTGAGGGAGGCAAATGGAGGCGCACCTGCGCAGGACCAATCAGCTGAAGACTTGAATGGGCCGAAATAACATGGGGACAATTTGGATGGAACCAGATGTCGAGGTAAGAAACGGGAGGCCAACCACGCAAAGTCCCGACCAAGTACTTCGGAGCAGGCTGCCTAATCCAATCTGCATACCATTTAATGTGATCCTGAGAATCCTGGAGGGCCTTGCGAGCCAATTTGTGACCTTGATGAATGTCCATGACAAGGCATCCACATCGGTCATGTGAGAGGTGGACAGAATCGCAGTCAGAAAACAGGCAGGATGGATACCATATGTGCAGAAAAAGGGGCTAGCTTTCAGAGTCGTATGAGGCAAGTTATTATATGCAAACTCTGCCAATGGTAGAAGGCTAACCCAGTTGTCTTGAGCAACAGAGATAAAGCAACGCTGGTAGCCTTCTAGAGTTTGGTTCAGATGCTCAGTCTGACCATTGGTCTGTGGTTGGTATCCTGAAATAAGGGCACAGAGGATATTGAGAAGAGAACAAACCTTCTGCCAGTATTGGGAAGTGAACTGAGTGCCCGATCGGACACTATCATGTCATGAAACCCATGTCTAGCAAAAATGGTTTGGATGAAGATCCTAGCCATGTGAGAAGCTGTTGGGACCCCTGGTAATGAAACAAAATGAGCCACCTTACTGAAATAATCGATGACGACCAGAATGGCGGTGTGTTGTTCTGAAGGAGGGAGGTCTACGATAAAATAAGAAGATATGATCTGAAATGGTTTATCAGGAATGGGCATACGGGATAAGAGTGCAGATGAATGATGTAAAGGAGTCTTGGTCTGTAGGCAAACGGAGCAAGATGAGACATAATCTCGTACATCCGTAGTCATGGTGGGCCACCAAAAGTGTCTTTTTATTAGGGCTAAGGTGTTGGAAACCCCTCTATGTCCAGCGGCCAGGGAGTCATGACACATGTGCATTATCTCAACTTGGAGTGTGGGAGTTGGAGTCAACAATTGGTGATTGCCAAAGTAGTAGCCTCCCTCTGAGGTTAAGTCATGTAGTCGGGCCATGGTTTGACATTCCCTTGCATGAGCCAGGGTTTCCTGTTTAACTGAGTGTAGAAAATCTGTGATGACGTGTACAAACACTGACTTGGGGAAGATTTTCTCAGACTGGAACTTGACTGTAGGATGATTTTTATGGGACAACGCATCGGCCCGCAGATTTTGTCTGCCCGGAAGGAAGGTAAACAGTATATTGTAAGGTGAGAAGAAATGAGCCCACCGGGCCTGTCTGCTCTTGGTGGTCTGGGTGTACTGTAGTACCTTTAGATTTTGGTGGTCGGTTCAAACCTCAATGGGGTGTTTAGACCCTAACAAGATGTGCCTCCACTCTTCGAAGGCCTTCTTGATGCCCAGTAGTTCTTTTTCAAGCACCGAATAATTTAGTTCTGACAGGTTTAAGGTTCTAGAAAGATATGCTACAGGAGATTCTAGTCCAATGTCGTTTTCTTGCAATAAGACCGCTCCAATGGTATGATGGGAAGCGTCCGTCTCTAGGATGAACTTCTTGTTCTGGTCTGGTGTGATGAGTATGGGTTCCATCGAAAAGGCTTGTTTTAAACGTTCAAATGAGGACTGAACGTGAGAATCCCATAGAAATGGAACATCCTTCTTCAGCAGTCTTGTGAGGGGCAAAATGGTTTAAGAGAAGTCTGGGATGAATTTTCTATAAAAGTTAGCAAATCCCACAAAACGGTAGATTTCCTTGACTGAGGTAGGTGGTGGCCAGTCAAGAACCGCTGAGACTTTGGACGGATCCATGCAAAATACCTTGAGCTGATAAGATACTTGGGAACTATGGAATTCACACTTCTCCATTTTACAATAGAGGTGATTTGACTGAAGTCGTCCTAGAACTAATTGTACATGCTTGACATTCTCCTCTTCTGTGGGGGAAAACACCAGAATATCGCCTAAGTATATGACTACACAGTGTATTAATACATCAGAGAACAAATGGTCCATGAACCTTTGAAATATTGCCGGTGCATTAGAGAGCCCAAACGGCATCACCTGGTACTCATATTGTCCGAACGGAGTGCAGAAGGCTTTCCTCCACTCGTCCCCTTCTGCAATCCGTATCAGGTGGTAAGCTCCCCTTGGATCAAGCTTGGTATATATTTGCTCCATTCACCGCCTCCAATATGTCCAGGATAAGAGGCATCGGATGTTGATCTGGTACTGTGATTTTATTGAGGCCTCGATAATCCAGAAATGGACGAAGTTCGTCAATGTTTTTCTTGGGGATAAAAAATAATGAGGCACCCGCTGGTAAGGTGCATTCAGCAATCAATCAATTCTGAAGATTTGTCTGGAGGTATTCCTTCAAGATCTGCTTCTCCTTTTGAGAAAGGAAGTACATGCGCCCGAAAGGAATGTGTTGATCAGGTACCAACTCGATATGACAATCATCCCTTCGATGAGAGGGTAGCACCGCAAATTGTGGTGAAGAGAAAATCTCAGTGAATTCGGAATACCAAGAAGGGTTTCCACACATTTGGCGGAAAATCACAGGGGAGGTGTCATGAGGACAGGACGGAATGAAACTAATCCCAATGGAACCTTGTGTTATACAATGGGTGATACACTGTTTGGAACCTAGGAAAATAGTGCCTGCTGTACAATTCACATAGGGATTGTGTAAGTTGTGTAAGCGGAGCCAAGGCAAACCCAAGATTATAGGAAAATGGTCTGTCATTATGTCAGAGCTGATCTGCTCTGTATGAGACAAAATCTTACAAAATAACATGCAAGTCTGTTCCTTAATAGGTCTTGACACTAAAGGGCTTCTGTCCACTCCTTGGACGGGGATAGACACTGGTTTGGCAATACGACCTAGGCCCTTCTCCTGGGCCCATTGGTCATCAATAAAATTGCCGGCTGCATTGCAGTCGACCAGAGCTGGTATATTCTGGATGATTCGGTCTTCGAAATGTAGCTGGAAGTGGGGAGTTCTGGACCAGCGTGAGCCGGGCTACCTGTTGTCTGAGGTTCGTGTTTTCTTGTTTCAAATTCTGGACCTCATGAGTGAGCGATTGCATGGCCTGCATTAGCTGCTGCATTTGATCCATGTTACCTGAGTCAGTGGCGTTGCTATCTGTCATATGGGTAACTGATAGCCTTGTAAACTACTGAATATATGGAAAAACTCCACCAGAGTGCAGAGGCTCTCAGAGGGGCATCTTCTCTCGGGTCCTCCCAGGCCATGCCGCCCCCCCCTTCCCCGTACTTTTAAATATCCAACTTCTTTGGTGAAGTTCTGTTTGTCATGCACAGTGTTCTAAAACAGAATGGAGAAGCAACGATGAGCCTAATGCTCTCTACATTCATTGTTCAATATATTTATTGTGTTCTGTTCTAATACCTTTGTGATATGTCCCTTATTTACAATGAGCATTCTCTTATTAGCCGAGTCCATTTCTGTGGATCTATGTGCATACTTACCATTTTAGACACCATCGTGATGCGCTGTGTGGTGTGCTAGCTATGCGCAGCGGACACCTGTCTGTCGGGCCAGCGGTGCCATTTTAAACATCCCTTTTATATGGGACTGCATGCACGTAAGGTAAAGACCTTCCAGAATGCTAACCAATCAGTGGTTGCCTCACTGTCAGAGCAGGGGTGCCATTTTGTACATCCACTGTCGTATAGAATCATGTGCAGGTGGCATGAAATCCACTGGCTCCGAAATTGAGACGTTGCAAGAATCCCCCTTGCAGAATGGGCATAGAAGTGTGGAGTCCTAGATAACCAGTCCCGAAGAGAGAAACTCAATGACATTGGAGGATGAATGCAGGTGCAGTTTACAGCAATCATTGGAAATCTACCATAAACCATTTTAGGGTAGCGTGAGAGCTTAGAGTCGGCTGGAATTGTAAATTGCAATTAGGCTGGTCCCTTTTCGAGAGACATTCTAGCCAAATTTCATGACTTCCGTGCAACTGCAGCAATTAAACCCCACATGAATTATCTTGATAGCAAGGTCCAACTATTCTAGGACATCACAGCAGCGACGGCTGCCTGGAGGAGAGAGATGACACCAGTGGTAGAGGCGCTTGAAGCATTACAAGTTTGATATAGTTGGATATTTCTGTGTGTGCTACAATTTCAGTCAGCAGATAAGAAGGATTGAGTTACCACAACGGACGAACGGCATAGAATCCTCAGAGTGGAAATGACAACAGGAGCGATATTCTATCTTGAGACTCAATAACAACTGGCAGCCGCAGAGAAAAAAGTGCAGACCACCCAAAACTGCTTATGGATGAGAGCTTTTGAGGCTTTCTGGAGTGACAAACTATTTTTGGGGTGTAGGGCTAGGGCTGACATGCTTTAGGTGAGTTGTGGTACAAGCCAGTAAAGAGCAAGGTTGCCAGTCAGCTGCTGGAGCCGAGAAATGTGCTTAGTTTGCCACTGAATGCGTGAGTAGAAGTGTCAAACTGTTTGGTTTTGAAGTGCATCTTAACTAGCAAGTTCTTGCCTGTTGAATGTGACCTGCTCTAATGAATGCCGGATGGATTGTCGGGTGTGGTGGGGCGTCATTAAGGAGTGGTCACGGGAAAAGTCAGCAGGCCACGCGGAAGTAGCTGAGAGAGGTCCTTCAGCGTAATTTCAAAGGGATAAGGAGGGCAGGGGGTTAAGGGAGGGGAAGAGGGTCGAGTGTTTGTTAGGGCCCAAATTATAACAGCTTATATTGGAATATTCAGGCTAATAGGGCTTAAGGTGTTCAGAATCGTTGTAGACATGCTAGGGGCTAAGGGAGAGGACCAAGCAAGGCCTCCTTCCCATTGTGAGGCATGACTGTAATATGGTCTTTATAAGTAACGGGATTAAATTCCCCACTCAAGAGAGGCAGGTTGATGAGGGGGCAATGATCTTCCGGACATTGATTGTCTGCAAGACACACACCTCAGACTAATAGACCTGCACAGGCTTAGGTTTAAGGAACATCCAGTGCAATATTATGATGAAAGTGACTAGGGGTTGCTCTCTTCTTCCATGTAAACTTTCATTTACAGGTGGCTGGCTGCATCTGACCCTGTAGGAAGATACTTCTTGGTGATGGGACCGTTGGGGGATGTCACCTTGATCTTTATGTCGATTTAGCCTCCAAAACAGGGACAGGAACCTTTTATCCGGGAATGCTTGGGGGTTCTCGCCTACTAAGGTCGGAGGTTGTAATCTAGTGACCAACCTACTGTTGGGCCACTCTTCAAATTCAATATATCAGTCGGCAGTGGGTATGTTAGCTAATTAAAAGCTAGAATTTGGAAGAGGAGCTACTGGATGCATGGCCTAACGTACCCCCCAGAGAGGAAGAATTATTCTTTTTACTCCCATGGGCGCCACACTTAGTGGTGAACTGCTATTCTATTGACTTCTCATTATGTTTTCAAGGGGTTCAGGGAGGTTGGTATGGGTATAATTTCATGTCAGATAATGCCCCGATTTCGCTAGATTATAGTCTGGACAAACCAACTGGTAGAAGGAGGCTATGGATATAAAAAGTGTATATCCTAAGAGGGTCTGTATGTAGGAAACAATCAAGATATATAATTGAGTGTTTCAAAAGAGAAAATGATCCCTGGGACAAATCATACGCCAACCACATGGGATATGATGAAAGGTGTAATACAGGGGAACTGTATAGCATTGGTGATTGCAGCTAAACATTGAGATTACTCACTGAAGATGATTTAAGGTATCAGGTTGCTTTGCACGAGGAAATAGGTCAGGCGCAGAGGGGAAGACTTTTCTCACAGCCAAAGCTCATCTTATATTCCTTCTGAAATATAAAAGCAAAGCTGCTTTCCCTAAGGCGAAGCAGCATTCTTTCTGCATGGAAACAGAAGCGGATCGATGCTGGCACAGCAGCTGCAGGTCCAAAGCATCAAGGCTCATAATACAATCAAAGCATCAGATAAGGATAGAATAAGATCAGAAGAGGGAATTTTCTAAATAGTATACATCACCGTACTCTAGGTAACAATGCCCTTATTTACATCAAGATACATACTTAAAAAGGGCCTCTCACAATCTTGCACAGGATCAAAGAAAGGCTAGATCCTGTGGAGTAGGAGCTGTACACGTCGGACAAAGTGATGAAAAATAATAAAAGACCAGCTCCAGGTGTTACTACTGCCTCTTTTTCTTAGACATTCACACCTGTAAGGGTTCCCCATCTGATGAAGTTGTTTAATCCTTTAGGGATATGAGCCCACGTACAGAATCAATGGAGGAATACAGAATTAAAATAATTTCAAAACGGGAGGAGGATCCTCAACTGTGTGCCCCTCAGAGGCCGATTTAACTGATTAAAATCAATGCAAAATTATACACAAGAATTGTTGTCAGTTGTAGTGAGATATATCGATAACCCTCAGCAGACCCAGGCCAATCTGTTTTCTTTTTCTCCAAATAGATGTCCATTCGACTTCAAGGGTGTTTCATGTTATTGATAAGGTCCATAGGTCAAGGATTACGTTGGCCCTACTCATGCTAGATGCGGAGAAGGTATTTGATTGAGTAGATTGTGGGTATTTGCAAAAGGTATTAGAAAAATATAGATTCAGTCCACATATGACTAGAATGATTCAGTACAACTATCACTCCTCGAAGTGGAAGCAATTGTACAGCTATAGAGCACAAGGATAGGGAATTGCAATATCCAAAATGAATGTCCTTCCTGGGTTATTGTATTTGTTTCATGAGCTCCCCATAGCGGTTTATAAAAGGAGATCACGAAAATGCATAGGATAATTGCTCAGTTCATGCGGCCGGGTGCTACGGCCAGAGTGAGTCTGAAGGTTGTACTTCAAATTGAAAGAGGGTCTGGGGTGCCCAGATATCGAATCTTATTTAGAGGCTTTGCAGCTATGAGTTTTTGGGGAGTGGATACCGAGAGAATCTAAGAAATGTTATTTTATGGAGCAGGCAATTACAGGGTCCCATATTTGTAGACAGACCCGGCTTTCGTCCTGATATAGGGCAAAATCCACGATGGTCAGCCCAATCACAACCCTTGCTATTTCAATATCTAGAAAGTATCTGGGGTCGCAGGGATTACCTCATCCCTGTCCCCGTTCACACCCATATTTGAAACCCTGACATCTCACTGGGATTGTAGGAGACACGGTGTTCCAGATGAAAGGCAGCAGAGTGCAACAAAATTGGGACTTGTTTCGTGAGAAAAGCTTTAAAAGTTTTGAACAGTGCAATGCAAAATTCAGGAAGATGAAAGCAGGTCATTTGGAATACCTCCAGCGCCGGCACTAGCTTTTGCATTGAATAAATGAGGCTGAGGTTAGTAGGCCTCCCACAGGGATAGAAAAGATCCTGCAGGGGATGAGCTCTTCTAAGGGTCTCATCTTGGCAATTGATAATGAGCTTGAAGTGCAGTTTTAATTGAAAGCATGTGGAGGTTTGGGAAAGGGAGTGGGAAGTGGAACTGGAAGAAAGACAATGGCTGCTATGTTTTCCAAGGATAGGTAAGATGTCCCGAGTGTTCGGGCTTTTGACACACGGTACAAGCTACTATACAGATATGCCGCATACAATGTATAGTGATAAATTAGGAGAGTGTGTGAGGGGCTGCAACGCGAGAGGAATATACTGGTTGTCATGTTGGACTTTTCCAGTTGTCCGCATTGTTATGTGAAAGTTTGGGCTAGGGCGGGGCGGACCCATGGGGAGGGGAAGTGACGTGGTGGGAACAGGGAAGGGGCAGTTTATATTCAAGAAGAGTGAGACCGGACGCGTCCTTCCGTGTGGGCCTCTTTATTCATGCGCAGTGCCGGACATTCCGATAGCAGATCAGCTTTCCCCAAGCGTGCACTGCATCACATGACCCTGGCAATGAGGTGGTGGACCCGGTGCAGCCCGCTGAGGCATATTTCTTTTGCACAGCGTGCATGTCAGTGGGGTTCGTGACCCACTTCCATTGCGCTCCTGGGCCCTGAGGCGGTGATCTGCTCCCAGAGTGCGACAGGGAAGACCTCGATCCTCACGGCCTGCTACGACCAGGGCCGCAGCAGTGATCTTTTCAATCTAAAATGGCTGCACAGCGCCCCCAGGTTGCCACACATAAGGAAAATGTCACAAAGCCACAAAAGGGTTATAAGGCAAACAAAGAAAAACCTACAGAAAGGGTTTCTGGAGCCAGACACTGCACACAGGAGCACTCTACAAGGGACAGTGGAGTGTGGCCCACCCACACACATCACCAGTGTGAAGATAGCCCGTTGGACAGGTAAAACACACATGCCACCAGCTAATCGGGGAGAATGTCAGAGGACGACAAGATTTTCAGAAGCATTTCCACGTGGCCAAGGAGAGACTTCCCCATGGCAACTACCCCAGGCATTTGATCTCAGAGACACAGGTAACCTAGGGACCCAGTGCGTCCGATGGATGAAAGATTTTAAAGTATACATGGGGCAATGGGCCCTATGGATGAGGAAAGGAAAAAAAAATCTCTTTACATTGGCAGTGGGATCAGCTGTGAGAGAGATCCTCTACGAGCTGGTTGATGAAGAAAAGGTGACATACCAGGAGATCCGAGAGGCACTTGACACCTACTTCACCCCACACACCAACGTAGGTTACGAGAGACATATTTTTCACACAACCATGCATGACAAAGGAGAAACCATGGACAATTACGTTATGAGACTGCACATCCGCATGAAGCACTGCACTGTTCACCGATACTGTAACAATGAGGCCCTTCCTCTCAGGTCATCGTGGGGTGTTACTCCAGAAACAGAGGACCCTGGATGAAATACTAGCCATGGTTCGCACTGACTTGGCCGTCACACAATAGGGGGTCGGTCAGCGACAGGTGAAGATATCATTGGATGCCAAAGATTAGGAGAACGTCAGGAAACTGACACCAGCTCAGCATGAAAAATGTACGCACTCGACAAAGGCATGTTACTGGTGCGGTTATACATACCCCAATGAAGGCACGTGCCCAGCATCAGACAGAAGTGCGCAGCATGTGGGGGTGATGACCATTTTAGGGCAGTCTGCAGAAAAGCCCCAACACCGCCCACCTCGACAGCCTCCCCGAGGAGCAGCAGACGTCATCCCACTCACCGATCATAGGACAGGAGAGCGAGCCGTGAATGCAGAAGACATCACCCTGCGGAGACTAAGGGTAGCCACCAAACCTCCAGAAGGTCACTTCGGTCCCCTGACAGAAGAACATCTCACAAACCCCGGAGGAGCGTTTTCTATGTAGCAATACGATCACAGTCAGGAAGTGATTCCTCTTCTTCTCATGACAGCCAAAGGAGAAAAGGATATGTATGGGCACTGGGGAACGAAACAGCAAAAGAACATAGCCCCATCCTAACACTCCACTTACAAAACACGCTGACTGTATTCCTCATTGACACGGGTGCAACCGTCAATGTCCTGAGCGAGGAGGCCTACAACCGCCTGCCACACCAGCCAAAACTTTGTCCCTCTCAAGTCAACATTTTTCCCTATGGCTCCAACACACCACTGCCATGCAAGGGCACTTTTGCCACCGTGTGCACACGCAAATCGCACATGGCCCGAATACAACTGCACGTCCTCTCCACGGAAGCCAACAGCAGATGCATCCTGAGCTTCAGGATGGCTATCGACATGGGACTTGTCCACATCCTATAACCACTTGATGGTCCATAAATACATGGCCCCTGAAGGTGGTGTCATGAAAATATACCTCTTCAAAGGTTTGGGCAAATTGCGCCATTGCAAAGTGAGACCACATATCGATCCCAAGGTCAAGCCGGTTGCTCGACACTACAGGGGCATCCCGATAAACATACAGAGGCAAGTCAAGGAAGAACTGTGACGCCTTATGGACCTCCTCATCATCGAGCTGGCGGTGGGACCCACCCCATGGTTCTCGCTGATTGTACCAGTACCCCAAAAGTCGGCTGAAGGCTCCATTCATTTGTACGTAGACATGCACCACCCTAACATGACGATACAGCAAGAGCGACACCAGGCTCGGAGAATAACAGACATGATCCACCTCCTCAATAGTGCAACCGTATTCTCGAAGCTTGACCTCAACAAGGGCTACCACCAGCTGGAAATAGCACGGGAGTCCAGGTACATCACCACTTTTGTAACCCACATAGGGCTCTTCCTCTACAAACACCTACATTTCTGCATAACATTGGCGGCTGAGATTTTCCAGGAGGAGATCCAGCAGGTGATCAAACATATTCCAGGGTGTAGTAACTACAGTGACAACATCCAAGTATTCGGAAAATCAACCCAGGAGCACAATGACAACTTACACAAAGTTTGCAGGACCCTAGAAGCAGCTAACATCACACTTAATAAGGACAAGTGTGAATTTGGAAAACAAATCTCACATTCTTTGGTCACATATTCTCTGACCAAGGCACGAGGTCGGACCCCGAGAAAGTCAAGGCATTATAAGACACCCCGCGGCCAATGGACGTGTCAGACCTTAGGTCATTCCAAGGGCTGGTCGGCTATTGTTCACTTTACCTGGAAAACTTTACGATGGTGAGTGCCCCACTGCAAGAGCTCACTAAGACAGGTCAGGAATTCATCTGGACTACCCAATGTGAGGCTGCCTTCACATACATCCGGGCCCCTATTGCCTCAGCCTCAGACATGGCCTACTTTAGCTCAGCCAAAGACACTAAGGTGACGGTGGGTGCCAGCCCTGTGGGGTTGGGCGCGATACTGGCACAATACAACCCCAGGATGCCCCATATCAAGAAAGTGGTATCATACGCCACCCGCAGCCTTACCCCAACTGAACAAAAATACTCCCAGGCAGAGAAAGAAAGCCTGACGGTTGTCTGGGCCTGTGAACATTTCCATCTGTTCCTATTCAGGAAAACATTTACAGTGGTCACCGGCCACCTAGCCCTCCTCACCATTTTCGGCAATCCCTTGCCTCGAATACCCCCGCGGATAGAACGGTGGGGACTCCGCCTCCAGGATTACAAATTTTCCATCTGCCACAGGCCGGGCAAAGACCAAAATCCTGATGATTATCTCTCCTGTCACCCCACAGGGCCGTCTGTCCAAGAACATTCAAATGCTGATGCATACATGCAATTCGTCATACACCAACTAAAGCCTTTCTCAATAGCGTTGAAGACGCTGCAACAAGAATCAGCAAATGATCCAGTGCTGGCCATCCTTGCCCAGTGCATCAGCCAAGGAAAACTGAAACATACAAGAGAACTAATGAATCATCTAGAGGAATCGTTGCAGGTGGACGTAATGGCAATACTGCTAGTTCAAGAGGAACTCACCACCACGTAAGATCACATAATCATGAAGGGCTGTTGAAGGGTCCTCCCCAAGACATTGCAGCAACAAGTGGTCGATTTGGCCCACACAGGAATCAGAGGGGTGGTCTCGACAAAAAAACTGCTGAGACAGAAGATCTGGTTTCCAAGGTTGGACAAACAAGTGGAAGACATCCTAAAGAATTGGGCAATCTGCAGCGCCATAGCACCGGCACTGCACCCAAACCCTCTACAGATGTCACCACTACCTGGGGGCATATGGGAGGAACTAGATGTTGACTTCTTTGGGCCCCTCCGGGACCGCACATATGCATTAGTGGTAATGGACGAATACACAAGATACCCAGAAGTACAGATCATACTGTCCACGGCAGCAATGGTGGTCATCCCTGCCCTGGACTGTATCCTCGCAGCCTATGGCATCCCTCAAATAATAAAATCTGGGCAAAGACTAGACCCATAAGCCTCATTTAAGAGATGGGTTAGCACCCGACTCCATGTTTAAAAAGGGGAATGGTTGTCATGTTGGACTTTTCCAGTTGTCCACATCGTTATGGGGAAGTTTTGGGACCCATGGGGAGGGGACGTGACCTGGGGGAACCGGGAAGAGTTGAGACAGGATGTGTCATTCCCTGTGGGCCTCTTTATTCCTGCGCAACGCTGGACATTCCGACAGCAGAGCAGTTGTCCCCCAAGTGCGCTACAAACCACACAACACCATCATATATGCTGGTCATGCCCAGCATTAAAAGATGTCTGGTTGAAGGTCATGTCAACTATACATGAGCTAGTGGGATATCCTATACTGGACCATCCCATGTTCATCCTATAGGACATCAATGTTGGATGTTATCCGGAGGAAGGAACGGATATGCATTTTATATTGGAGTTGTTATTGGCAGTAAAATAAAAGTAGTGTGTCTGTCAGGGTTATGGCACCAGGGGATTGGAAAATGTATGACATGTTTTATTTTATTTTTTTATTTGAAAAATCTACAGTTTTAACATATGTAAAAACTTTTGTTTCAATTCTACTGACATTGCACCAAACTCCTCCAAAACCAATAGCTCTTCACATCAAGGAAAGGAAGAAGGCAGATGATCAGAAACAAAGATAAGAATTCATCAGCCAGTTTGTACACAGCATACAAGAAATCAATTAATTCTCTGTTCATTTTCACCAGAACACAGAATTGAGTCTTGAAATCACGGCTCAAAACGGGCATTTCAGAAGTGCACCTAGATAGTTTACAATTACACCAACATGTTTTGCATTTGCACCAGATGAAATCTTAAGCCACCAAGTGAACATATAATCATCTAAGGGAGAAAATTGACCCAGGTGTATAGATCGCAAGGCACTAGTTTTCTCACACTCAATGATTAGGTGTTTCAGCGATTCAACTGCCAATGAACAGAAGCAACATAGATTGTCTTTTACCAGTTTGTCTTTTCGTTGCCAAAGTATTTCCTTAGATTTCAAGATATTCAATCGAAACCTGAGGAATTGCTCGCAATTTGATATGATATGATATGGCATTTGTAATGCACCTATACACAATTGTTTCAAGGCGCGACCGCGATAGTAGCGAGAAGGAGAATGCATTAAATAATGCATTAAATAATGCGACTGAAGATTTAGCTTTTTTTGACCAATGTCTAGCCAGTATGTTGAAGATAGCTTTTCTCGTTTATCTATGTTGATGATCCAAGCCCAAGACTCGAAATTCTTTTTTGCAACTTGTGGTCTAGTCAAAAGATCAAACTCAGAGATTCCTGCAGCATCAACCCAGGCTTGTACTCTCAGACGCCACATATCTAATAAGGTAGCATTGGTATCAACATAGAATTTGTTGAATATTTGATAGGTGGGCATTGGATTCTCAACAGACATTTTTCGCAATAATGTGATTGATTTCCAAATCACATGGCTATGCAGTGAGTTCAATGACAGTTCATCACGTAAAGATATCATTGAGACACATTGTGGTAGATGGAGGACATAGCACCAAAAACGCCCCTCTAGAGAATTCCAAATGCGCTCGCTGATGTTCCAGCTGACCTCAGCACCAAAAGTTAGTATAGGTACTACCTTTTGTAAGTAGAAAGTTAAGACCGGGGATAATGAAAATTTGCCATAACTTTTGTTTATTTTTGCTGCTTGAAAGGCAAGACTCATGGTTTTTAATTTCAGGTCTTTCACCCATTGATGTTCACAAATGGAATTGTTAAACTGCACACCCAAGTATCTTATTGAGTCTACAGTGTCAAGGAACTGGCCGTCTACAGTCCACCTAAACGCCTTTGCCGTTTTCTTGAAGCAGTGCCGATTGCCACAATTTTTGTTTTTTCAGTGTTAATTGTGAGCTCATTGATCGTTAGGTACTCATATAAAGAGTTGAGCAACCTTTGGAGACCAATTTGAGTTCTATCAATTAGCACCAGATCATCTGCGTAGGCAATGCAACTTACTGGAACTCGGTTAACCTTTGGGGAAAAACAGTGGACATGACCTAGATGATCCGGTAAATCAGCCAAAAATAGTTTGAACAGATCCGCGGCAAGGGGGCACCCCTGCTTTACACCCCTTGCCGTTGGAATGGGATCAGACAGGTCTCCATTTCTATTTAGGCGTACCCGGATTGAGGTGTTCGAGTGAAGAGCCATAATTGGATCAAGAATATTTGATGGGCACTTCCACTTTCTTAATTTGTTCCAGAGGAGGCCTCTGTTCAAGTTCATGTTTTACAAGGATGTGCAGCAACATTTCATATCATTTCGTCCCCTTTCTTGCAGTGGCAACAAGGGGCTGTCTGCACCTGATGCACCCCTCAAGACTTCAAGCGCTGGGATGGTTGGATTTATACGCCTACATATGATTGTGGGTAGATATCCAATGAGAAAACTGATATCCTGACTAGGGTAGAGGGAAGGCTAATGGGAGTAGAAGTTGTTTGCGAACTTTGCACTTAATATGCTTTCGAAAAATAAAAGAAATGGACACAAATATTTTTTGCAATTTGATTTTAATATCCTACCCCAAAATGCAATGAATATCAACATCTACAGTACTTCCATGTTTAGAATTATTATATACAATGAAAGTATTATGACATATACAGACTGTCAGAGTATTAATTACCCAGTGTCATCCGAGTTCTGTAATATTTAGCACCTGATAATTTTAGCCACGTATTGGAGAGATATCTTCACACTTTAACGTAAAGGATATTTAAAGAAGGCTACTCCTACTACAATAACTGTAATATGCTTCGAGTGAGGCTAGATATGTTGGGTTCGGTCTCAAAGCCTTTTTCGTCTTTGAGGGTTCTCAGGCAGGGGTGCGTATTGGCCCCCTTTCTTTTTAATTTATACTTATCTGATATGGAAGAAGCTTTAGAACCAACTGCTTTTGTTCCACCAAAATTAGGCAATGAACACATGTCATGGCTAAGTAACGCTGATGATGTGCTATTATTGGACAGGACCCCAGTGCATCACCTTGCTCGAAGATACTGCCATTTTACTTTGCTACCACTTAAACGTTTTACAAGAGTGAGGTAGTCCCAGCTTTACCATATGGGCTTGAAACCAGCTCAATTACACAGGAGTTCGACTTTGCCAAACCGGAAGGGAGAATTTAGCGGAAAGCATTACATTTGCCCAATTGCGTCCCCGTCGTTTTTATCAGATACGAACTGGGCTTGTCGATTTATTCTGTGCTTATTTGGAAACCCATTTCCTTATATAGGAAGTTGCTTATGGGTTGTGAACATTCTTTATATCAAGGTTTACGGGCACTGATTGAAAAAACTAACCCAGGCTGTCTGAATAGTTTTAAATGTAAATGATGTGAAAAAAAGTGTATTGGATTTGAACGTAAACAATGAGTTCCTTATCTCTTATCCAGAGGAAGTGAAAAGAAAGTCTATGATTTTGACTGGATTAATACATGTGACACTTGGAGCTCATATAAAATGTTTTACGATATCAGTCTCCAAAATAAACGTTTGGGGGTGGGTACTGCTTACTTCAAACAAAGACTTAGGCCCACATTACAAGTATCCTGCAAAAACACTGGTAATTCCGACTGCCGAAATCACTGGTGCATTACAGGTACGCAGGCGCGTGCACAGCCCCCTGCCTGAAACGGTAATACAGTAACACCAGAATTACCAGTGTTGAAAGCAAAGTGCTGTTTTTTCCAGCAGAAATGTGCCAGAAATGCCGATACCGGCACCCAAACTGGCAGAATCACCGGCGCTGGAATTACCGGCACTGAAAATAGCATCATTGCAGGAACGGGAAGCTCGCCAGTGGCCTTTAAACGCCATCCACTTTAAATCACCCACTTCCTGCTACCATCCGGCCCAACTGAATGTGCAGGCATGCCTGGAGTGGCAAATCGAGAGTCCCGAAGGTCTGGCTTCACAAGCCGGAGTTTGCAGAGCCAGAGCTGGCTGCACTGGTGGACACAGTTGTCATGCATGGTGAGACCCTAATCAGGGCTGGGAACCGCAGGACCAGCCAGAGAAGGCCATCTTGCAGGATGTGACCAACAAGGTCACAGCTGTGAGGACTGTCCCACACACACCGCAGGACTGCCAAAAGCGCTGGGACGACATGAGGCTGAGGGTCCGAAACATCCTGGCCACCCTTAGGAGGAAATCTGTTGCCAGAGGAGGAGGGATAGTGGCACCCCTTACCCTCATGCCCTGGGAGGAGGAGTGCAGCTCCATCTTGCACATGGAGGTCATTGAGGGAGTCTGGTCAGCAGAGACCAAGGCTATGGTGCTAAGTACAAAAAACACCATGTAAATGCAAATGTTGAGTCCAAATACATGCATCCCCACGCAGAGAAACACCAAATGGTCAAAGGGACAGGTTTAATACGTGTCAGCCATAGCAAATGGACCAATCACACACACATGCCAGGGGATGCGGGCAGATGTAGCCATGCACAAGCACCTTAGCAAAAATGCACAGCCCCACAATGGACACATGACGAGCGCCCATGTGTGCCAAGGGAGAACAGGACAGGAATCATAGGCCCACCGCAAACACAACAACAAGCGACCTTGGCAGACCAAAAGTCAATGTGCACTCCCACCGCCCACATGTTGAAGCACACATCGGAGCAAACAGACCAAAGAAACAGCATGACAAGAGCAGGACACAAACAATCTAGCATGAGTGACTCCCAGGAGACTAACAGTGTGCTCATCTCTCCCAAACAGGTAGATCCTCTGACAGCGACGCACCTAGATCATCAGGCCCAGCATGTGCAGGCAACCTGGGAAGGCCGCACCACCATCTGCTGTACCAACACCACCACCTGCTGCACCAGCACCACCACCTGTTGTGCCACCAGATGTGCCACTGCCAGCTGTGCCACCACTACTGCCAGCTGCCACCAGAACCACACCTGTGGTCAGTGGCCCCAGCATTCCTTCTGCACCCTCCACACCACCCAGCCATCGTGACTGGTACAGCACAGAGGAGGGGAAGGATGATGACAACCACACCCCCTACCCAACCCCGTCTTTCAGCCTTGTAACACTGCAGAGCCCCCCTCCTCTACCCATGGCTAGCATCCAGGATATGGATGTGTGGTTACGTGCAATGGAGAACAGGCATGGGGCAATGACAACACTTGGCCAGCAGCAGCTCAATGAGTTGAGGCTGCTGCGTGAGTGCATCCAGGCCAGCAGCTGCAGGAGTGCACAGGCACAAGGCCGGCTCAAAGGATCCGCGAGGGGAATCAGGGGATCTCAGCCATGGCTCTTGAGCTCTTGCAGACCCAGGTGTCTAACCCGCCATCGACCATCACTACCGCAAGGAGCTTGCATCAGGGCAGCCCAAGGCACCACTACCAGCGGATTTCTTTGACACCTGGTCCAGCCAAGAGCCATGTGATGAAGAGGCAGCGCAAATGACAGTTGGTGTAACACTTTGGTTCACTTTGTGCCTATGAGTTGTTTGGGGGGGTTGAGTCGGGAGAGGGAGTGTGGGGTGGCGGAGGTGGGGCATGGGATGGGGAGGTGGTTGTGTGGGGGGGTGTGGGGAGGAGGTTATGTTGGGCATCTATTTTTCAATACATAGTTTTCACTTGGGGCAATGAGTGGGCATTCCTTATTTTGGTGCAAGTATTTATTGTGTCTGTGCATCGTATGCACTAAGGTGCAAGGGAAGTGCAGAGTGAAAGGGGTACTCAGAAAAAGTCATCTATGAGTTATTGATGGGCCATGCGCCCATCCTTGGACTCCATGTGCACATGCATGGGCCCGGCTGGTACTGCATCATCAGCATCATCGTCTGGCGGGAGAATGTCCAGATCTTGGGGCAGGGGTATGTTGCATCTGACACAGATATTATGCAACATTGCACAAGCCAGGACTATCTGCCCCACCTTCACTAGCCTGAACAAAAACGCACCCCCAGACTAGTGTAGGCATCGGAACCGTGCCTTCAAGTGCCCAAAAGTCCTCTCAATGGTCACCCTGGTACTCACATGCACCCTGTTGTATGCCATCTCTTGCATCTGGGGATTCCTCAGAGAGGTCATCAACCATGGAAGCAGCGGGCAATCCTGAGTCACTTGCAAGGGGTAAGGACACATGTGTGAGTAATAATGCTCTGCAGTGGTGTTGCCTGTGACAGCAGAATCACACCAGGCAGTCTGTGCATGCATGTCCCATGTCTCACCGGGACATACATCTCATGACCCTAGGTGGCCTAGTCTAAAGATTCACTGGCATTGGGGGATTAGGGGGATCTGCTGCATTCTGGTACCTGTAGTGCATTACATATGGGTGTCCTTTTGGGTTTGGAATGGCCTGGTCAGTGACTGCCACATCTCCAGCCATGTGCGACTCCTATGTGTGGTATGCTGCCTGTCAATTTAGGTGTGCGCTGGTTGGTCCTGCATATGCAGGATGCTTGCCTAACATGCATTTGTGACATAGTTCTCCCCCTATCACCCATGCTGCAATGTAGGTGTAAATATTCATGTGCTCACCCAAGATCTATGTTATTTGTCCTCTGTGAAGCGCCATGTAAGCTGGCAGTGTGCTGTTCTGCAGGACCCAGGAGTAGTGGGTTGATCCTGGGAACTGGGCACAGTAGTGCAAATGGTCAGGTCTTGGCACAGGTCACTTGGACATTGAGGGAATGGAACTGCTTCTAGTACCTGCAGACCTCCTCTTAGGCGTGGAGGGGCATCAGCTCTATGTGCATGCAGTCCAATGGTGCTACCACAATGGGCATGCCCACAATGGCATAGAACCGAGCCTTGGTGATATCGAGCTGTGCCAGGGTGGTGGGGAGGGCAATGTGCTGGCCCACATGGCGCAGGAGGGCCTCCAGTACCTGCACCAGCACTCAGGAGAAGGCAGGCTGAAAAATGCCATGCAGCTGGCCCACTGAGTGCTGGAACATGCCACTGGCCAGGAAGTGCAGGACTGACACCAGCTTCTGCAGCACTGGTATGGCTGTCCTGATGCCGATCCTTCTCCCAATGTCCTCCTGGATGTAGGTCAGGAGGTCATGAATTGTCTCCCTGTTTAGGCGTTACACAGTAGTTATCAGGCTGTCTGTGAGGGCCTAGGGTGTGGCCCTTGTGCGAGGGATCGCAGCACCCCTCTGCCTCGCCTTCTGCATCATCCGTATCCCCATCCTCTTCCTCTTTGTATCCCTGGCCACCTGTCGTCACTGCTGCTGCTCCAGCAGCTGGACATCAGCATGGAGCAGCTCCAGGTCCATGGTAGCGGCAGTGAGTGGCAGCATGGTTGTGTTGAGAAGTGTTCTTGGGGAAGGTGTGGCCCTTAAGTACTATTCCTGTGTGCATTGGGTGCACCCGGGTGCATTGGGTGCGCCTCTGGCCTTATTTCCCTCACCTGTGTCCATTTACCGGCTGCTCTTAGGTGATGTTATCTCTGCCTTGGTTTTGCCGTTATTACTGGCACAAATCTGCCAGTATTACCGAGATATCTATGCTTGTAACATGCTGGTGATACCATTGTGCTGTTATTACCAGCACAGATTTCCGGCATTGCCGGTATTACCAGTCCCAGAAATGTCAGATGTGGTGGTATCGGCACCAGTAATTCCACCAAGTGTGTTCTATAGAACTCATACTTTGCCGGTCCGGTAAAAGTGCTGGTAAACGGTATCACTAGCGCTTTTACCGTTTACCGTAAAAGTTGTAATGACCGTCTTAGACATTACCTCCTGTACACGCGAGAAATCTTTTTTGTTAGGAAACTCTACATTGATAATAAGTGTAGATTTTGTCAACAAGAAGCTGAATCACTGCAACATGTTTTTATCCAATGTTCTAGTTTAGTGGTTGCCCTACCTCATTGTTGATTGCGGCTGTTTCCTTTCTACTTGTGCTCAAGAAGATTGATGAATTTTAACCGTATTTGATGAGTTGTATGGTAGATTTTTGATTAGGGTTTTTATTTGTCTATAATTAGGATTTTAAGTGATTTTTAATTGCATATCATGGCGTGATATGTTTTAATTTTGAAGTCTTCTCTACATCTGTTAATTTGCACATGTTGTGGGTGGAATGTGTTTAATATTGTATTTTCTCATCTTGTATAAGATATTTCTAAACCAATTCAATAAACATTAACATTAAAACAAAAATAATTGAAATTTCTACAATTTAGAGCACGCCCAACAAATTGTCTCAAAATACTTGATTATAAGTGTCATTATTACCCAACAGATTGCTACTAATGTATTGCCCTGAAGGACTGATTGAGCCCTGCCAGGATTAAACCTGTGACTGCAGGCTGTGCACAGATCTCACCAGCAGGAACTTATCCCAATGAGTTAACGTGCCTCTTTACTACATGTTCCCCTTTCTTCAAAGCACCGAAGGGGTCCCGTGAATTAAGTGGCGCGTATTCACTTATACTAGAGCTCCATGTGGCTATGTTTAATTCCAAGGGTGATTAATTGTGCAGAAAATAACCAACATGTCTTGTGCGCAGCGCTGCCTGTGCATGAAATATGTTGGGTATTTTCTGCACCCTAGATCACCCCGGCGCTTATAGGCGTGGCTCTTCTCCTTTGTTTAGCGTCCCGTGTCCGCTGCAGGACACCGCGGTGAGTTGGGACCCGGGGATCCACACCCAGAGTGGTTTTCTCCCTCTTTCTGTCGCAGCGGAGGGTTCCCCTACATTGCAGTGTCCCACTTGGCTATTTTTCATTGGTAGAATGTCCTTGGCTTCCTCTTTTACATGCAGCAGCTGTGGAAAAATATGCACAAGTCGGCCTCTATTTTTTGTTGCTCGCTCTCCATTTCATAGGGGTTTTAATTGCTTCTCATATTTTTTTTATTTTTTTTACTTCTCATATTATCATTTTTGAATGCTGGGGATACGCGAGGCTTATAGTACTTGACCCGAATATCGGTTTGAACCTTTAAGAAAAGGTTCAAATTGGTTCAAGCCATTCGAGCCGCTATAGAAATGGCACGCAAGCCTAAACGAGCCAAATCACTAAATGTCTGATTCAAATGAAATTCATATTGACCCAAATTGAGCCATAGGTTTCTATAGCTCCAATTGGGTTAAAAAAGTTTCAAATCCATGTGGATTTTAAGAAAGAGTGGGGTAGCATCTCAAAACTTATCTTGGTGCAAGTGATGAGATGCGCTTGCCATTTTGCATGGTCGCAGCGAGAAAAGAATGATTGAAGTACCCTCACCGGACCCTCCAAAAGAGGGTCATTTGAGGGCTCTGGTCAGAAGATCCTCATTTCAACTTCGAAGGGTTGAGATATATGTAAAAACCTGAGATAGCAAAGAGATTGGGGACAAAAGGAGTGTACATTTGTCAGCTTAGTATTCAGTAAATTACACGTGACATTAAAAAGGCTACATTTTAATTACATAGAGAGTAAACCTAAAGACTGTTATTCATTTACACTGCACTGTACAGGAGTCACACAGCCTAGGTCCAATAACAAACAACAAACTACTGCTGCCAGCCTGAAACGACTCTGTCAGTCACTATGTTTGGTGACTTTTTCTAATCCCCACTACCAGGGCCTTTTTATGTTTTCTGTTGTCTGTCAATGTGAGAGCCCTGAGGGCTTTGGGTTAGTGTTGCACCATATAAGAATTTATTTGGATCATACTCCCAAAGGACTCCAACGCCAACTAAATAACCTTCAAAGGTACATGGCTGAAAACAACTTAGAAATCAATGAGTCCAAAACCAAAACGATGAGGCTCCAAAAAACATCAAAGAGAGCGGAAAAGACCAATCTTCGTCTCGGCGCCACTCAAATCGAAATGGTCAACAGTTTTAAGTACCTGGGAGTCACGTTAGACAGCTCCGCGAAAGACAAAGCAATGCAAGAAACCCTCATCGACAAAGTTAAGAACTTATCCATCCAGGGAAAGGCAATCGACTTTAAATTTGGCCGTTACTCCATAATTCCCGTAAGAGACTTCTACAAAAAGAAGGTGATTCCCTCGGTTACTTACGGATCAGACGCCATGCCCAACCTTCCGCCAGAGCTATGGCCAAAATTGGAAGCCCTATTCTGGAGGAAAATTCTTGGCCTCCCAAAATCGACACCGATAGCACCGCTCAGGAGAGAACTTGGTCTTTTATCTCTGGGAACCTTGGTCGCGTTGAACAGTGTCCTACTTTATAGGAAATGCATCATGCCAGGGTCCCCATATGCGAACTGAAATCATGCAACTCGCTCTTGAAATGGGAATCAAACATGCTTGCCCTTCTACATTCAGCCGAAAGCAGTAAGGAAGAGCTGATAACCAACCCAGTAAAAACTTCCAAAAAAATCAAGGAGTGGGATTGGATCCAAACTACAGAGATAGCAAATAAATACAAACTCACCAACCACCTCCCTCCTTTCTTTAAGAAACAGGATACACTGCAAACCTACCTCAAACTTTTCCCAAGTAGAGCAGCCCGACTCTACTTTCTGAAAATTCGCCTAAACCTCCTAGAGACAAACAAAATTCTGGCAATTAGAGGATTATCGAATACAAACCGATGCCGTTACTGCAAATCCCTTACAGAAAAAGAAACGATTCGCCACCTTCTGCTGAACTGCCCCAAGACAAGAGAAATCCGTCGTACCTACCTGAAGAACAACATCTCCGACTTCTCATCGTTAGACGAGGAAAATTGTTGGAACAAGTTGATTGCAGGCGACAAGCCAGGCTGGGCTTTAGCCACGGTAAACATTATGCAATATATCATCAACTTGATGCGTCCCTCAGAGTCATAGCCGACCGTTGCCCTTCTATCGATCCCTTTGACAAAGGGCCGATACAAGTCAGACATCTTTACACCCGGTTCTCTTATTGGCCCAGAGCCGCTCGCCGGTACGTCGTACGCCCCAACAGTAGTCGTTTGTTTTCTTGTGGCACAGGACAGTCGACTTCCTCTTTTTCCTCGCCCATAACGAGCACCTTCATCTACTTGAACTAGACAGAATTTGAAATCATATAAACGGATCTCCAGTCCTTTTCGTTTTGTAAAAAAATCCGAAGTGATTAAACACAAAAAAAAAAAAAAAAAAAAAAAATTATTTAGTTAGAAATGGAATGGGTTCAGGTAATAATAAACAATCACTTTTTTCATATAGAGCTTAATGCCATATTCATCCAACTTCTAAGGGCTGTAGTAATCAGTGTTATTACTTGCCAATTTAATGCTACTCATTTTATCAAACAAAATATCCACAATTCTCATGCTGCGAAATGACGTTTTCAATCATCTCTGTGTAATAAAATTCAAATTAAATATTATCAATCTGAAGTTCATGGAAATGGCCTGGCCCATGGACATTTTCTGCCCATTAAATTATAAAATGATTTACATTGTGTAAGAGGGTCAGGATCATGACCCTGTAAAGGGGGGTGTGGGACCCCTCTCTACCTGGGGCAGGAGGCCTACCAGGGTGTTTGCCAGATCCAATTAGGCCCCAGAGGTGGGGAGTGGGAGTTGGGAGGGCCCCAGTGTCTGTCCCCTCCACATGTGCCTGGTTACAATGGCAGAGTACCACTTGCAATCTCCCCATACCTACCGCCTCCGATGCTGACCAATGTTTTTCCCTTCTTTTGTAGGACTTCTGCATCCAGAAATCCTGGCAGCGGAGAGCGACACAGGCAACCCACCGGCGAGAGAGATGGCAGCGAACATGCAGTGAGCAGAACATTGATCGCAGTGGACCGGCAGCTAGGACGCTCATCTTCCACTGAAAATGAACTCTGAAATGGACTTTTCTCTAAGCGGGCCGAAATAGCGAGACCCTGGGCCTCATTACACGGACGGCGGTAAGGGTTAACGGTCACCGTTAATGGCAACGGTGACCGTTAACCCTTACCGCCGTACTACGAGGTCCCTTTGCGGGTTGGAGGATTTAACGCCTGCTTCTTGCAGGCGTTAATATCCAACCCGCTAAGGGACCTCGGAGCTAATTACGGCACCGCAAAATTGCGGTGCCGTAATTAGCGCCTTCCCCATTTCCATAGAGCCCTATGGGGCAGAAATGGGAATGGGGAAGGGCAATGGCGGAAAGGGGATTTACCGCCCCTCCAACCTTGGAATGGGGCGGTAAATCCCCTTTCCGCCAAGGCGGTGCCGGTATTTTACCGGCATGGACCAAGGTGCTAATAGCACCTTGGTCCACCGCCTACCGTGTAATGAGGCCCCCTGTGTTCAGAAAAGGGTGTGGCTTTAAGGGGATGTATGTTTTCCCATCTCTTTAACCAGGCCAATGAGCGAGAGCAAGACAGTGCTTGGCCTGGGGAACAAGCTGAGCATGAGGGTCAATAGAAAGGGGAGGAGGAGGAAGAGGACAAAGGGGCATGGAAAGAAGGGGAGACAGGGTTATTCAGGTGAGATCAAGGGAGGAGAAGGCAGAACGAGAGGACGGTAGAGCAGAGAGTGGAAGAGGATGCAAATAGCATGTGCATGACGCGGTATTGGCTGGTCAGAGAAAGTGCAACCTGGGTGTGAGAGTGCCTGTATGCTGAGTAAGGTGAGTGAGTAAATCTAAGGGGGAGTGTAGGTGGTTTCATGAGGTGAACAAGAAGGGTGATTGAGAAAGTGAAAGGAGAGAGTCTGATAAGGAGGTTTGGAGAATAGTAGATTGTAGTTAGAGGAGGGAGTAGTGGAAACTGGTGGGTGGGGAGATTCAACGAGCACAGAGAAAAGCAGCAGAGAGTAGTGGGAGTGTAGTGTAGTAGCGGGAGGGGAGATTTGTGGGGCTGGAGAGTAGTAGGGGAGAGGAGAGTAGTGGAGAGTAGTGGAGTATAGCAGAGAGAGATAAGTGGAAGGGGAGAAGAGTATTGGAGAGGGATAGTAGGAATAGAAGTGAGGCACGATAACATTGGAGGGACAATGAGAGTTAGAGAGATGAAGAGAAAGAAGGAAGAGGGAGGCAGAGAAGGGAGACGAGTAGAAGGCCAGGAGAGGAAGGCTGGCATGCCAGGGAGAGGAGTACAAGAGCATGAGAGGAAAAGGCTGAGTGAGACCTGGGGGATTGGAAGGTGCCACTTTCGCTTGTGGGACCCAGGTTAAGATTTGCCTTGAAGACCGCGACTGGAGCAAGACAGATAAGGCAGTTGGTTTAGGGCCCCACCATCAGCCCGCCAGCTGGTACACAGTAGGGGTGACTGACCTCTAGTGACCCCATTGGAATGTAGGGAGGTATGGGTAAGGTGGTGGTAGACCCGGAGAAAACGAGAGAGAGAAGGACAGCCCTTAGTTGGACCCTATTCAAATTCTTAATAAAAACCCTAGAACCGTATTTGGGGGTTGGTGTGTTCACGAGGCCACCTGTGACAATTCACAATTTCAATGTGATATTTAAATGCCTAACACAAGTAACATGTGCAGAAGAAATAGTATTGCAATATATCGAATCACATAACATTTCCCCAGAAAGCCCAAACCTTGGCATACTGCAAACATCTCAGAATCCAACAGTTTGCTATTCTTTATACACCTATTAATTACAGTTTCAATATCCAGACCTTTCATTTCAGAGTAACGCTCCCCTAAAGCCACACTGAGCTCCTCCCTGAGTTACATACAGGATGGCATGTTCTCTCCCCGTGCATCACCTGGAGGCTGCCCAGAGGTCTTTCAAACATCTCTTCTTTGTGCTACACTTTTATAGGTGCACCGCACATTGTTGACATTTACACACTTCTGTTATTAAATCCTCGAGGCATTTCATATCTTTTTCAGTTCGTTAACAGAATATGTTCAACCAGAACAATAGCCTTTTGTAATGCAGTTCACTGCTTCCTTTGTGCCAAAGTCCTTACCCAACACTTCAAAAATTGGTACCAGTTCAGGACTCATCTTAAATTGCTAGCTCTTTTACAAGCACAATACACTCTTGTCTGGCGACTATTTTACAGGTCTTGTAGTCCAGTAGAACAGCTTTTGGGTAAATGCTAGAAGCATAGAAAATGACGCACAATTCACTCTTTCTCTATGTGATCAGAAACAACACACTTTAATCGTTCTCTGACCCTTTACAACTCCTCTTTTTATTTTATTTATTTATTTTATTTTTTGCATTTTTAAAGCGCTTACACAGCCCTCGGTCATTGAGGCGCTGTTACAGGAATCATTTTGTTTTTTAGTTGCGTAATAGTGTTTTTTTGTCTTAGTTGCATTTATATAACGTGCCTAAATACCCAGAGGTTTCTAAGTGCTGACCTGGGGATCACACCTGTGTTGCTTCGTGTTGTCTTCCTTCCAAGGTGTTCACGTTGCCTCTGAGCTATCCTCCCTGGACCAAAACGCCCCTCCATGCTCCCAGAGGGGAACACTACTCTTTTCCTTTCTGCTTCCCTTGTAATTAAAGGCATTACTCGTGGAAAGGCTGAGGTTCTTGTCTACTGCCAGTGCCAGTCCACTGCTGGATGTGCTGATGCTGAGAGGCCGTAGATGAGGTTCATGTTCTCTGCCAGTGCCAGGCTGTGTGCTGTATATGCTGATGCTGAGAGGCCCCATAGATGAGGTTCGTGCTCTCTGCCAGTGCCTTGCTGTGTGCTGGATGTTGTGATGAATCCAATGGAGCCACCACTGTTTTCCCAGCGGTGACCTCCTCCCATGTGGCCAGGGGAATGGCAGCAGCTATATGATCCAGACCCTGGGGCGGCTGTATGAGGGAGGATCACGTAGGAGGAGACAACTAGCAGTGATATATGGGGACTTCACTGGATAAGACACAGCATCCCCCCTTTCCAATGAGGAAGACCCAACAATAGCCACATATCTGATGATCTATTGTCATCCTGGTCAGACCCCTATCTGTGACACCAACACCCACAATTTACACATAAAACATTTTGTTTCTAAAGTGCCTTTCTGTGAAACCTCTGAGAAAAACCATCAAGGAGTTGAAAGCCCAAGGACATCTATGGACTCCAACTCCCAGAACCACTCAGGTACTGAGACGAGAAGGAGAGAGTTCATGCAAAGTGATAGCAACCCAAAGTGCAACACACAGGCTAGTTGTTTTCCAAAGCCTGTAACGCGTGGGACATTTAAATATGGAAACCGCACTTAAAGAAAGAGCTGTGCAGGATAGGATGTGAAACCCTGTGCTGGGGATCCTGGATGCAAGTTACCCGGTCCGGTTTGGCGGAACAGAGGGAGAGGCGCAGAGAATGAGTAAGGAGACTCATGGAGAAGCTGGAACTGTGCTGGAACTGTACAGAAGCTCCTGGAAACACAGCCGCTCGGTAAGAGGCCATAGGGGAGAACTGGCGGTTGACCGCAGAGCCGCATAAGCAGCAAGAGGAACGTCGGCACCCCCCAGATGTAAACACGGCAAAGGAGCTATACCGTGGAGGGGCTAGCAGAATTGGAGAGGCAAAGAAGAACCGGTGAGTCAGGCCAAAGCAGCGGGGGACCCCGGAGCATTCCGTCAAGCATGCCAGCGACTGTTTGAATTAAGCAATAAGCCTTGAGCAGTGGGGGACATTACTGCGTAAGGTAATGCCCCAGGGCCCATAGTTACAGGCCTGAGCGAAGTGAGAGCCTTAACAAAGGCCCAGGGGCATTAATGCCCCCCCTCAGCGAGGGGCTTATTGCTATTAGTACTCTAGCCCACAAGACCAGAGTACTAATAGTCTTTCAGTTGCGAGACGCCATCTGCATGTTGCAACTGAAAAAAATAAAATAAAATAAATAGCTGCCACGTAATGGGCAGAGGGGACTACACAGAGTCCCTTCTCCCTTTCCATGGTGGCCATTGAAAAGGGAAAAAAAATAAAAACAAAGAAAATGGCCACCATGGAAAGGAGAGAAGGGACACCAGGTAGTCTCTTCTCCCTTTCCATAGCGGCCACTCCCAGAAGGAACCCAGGACCACAGTGGTGAGTGGAGCCTTGTCGGCCAGGTAAGGACCTGCCAAGGGCCAAACTGATCATGTGAAACAATCTGATTGTCGCTTGCCGGGTGCTAATTGTACATAGTTGCTAATGCTAAAAAAGGCTGAAGCTTATTTAAATGCAGTCAAGGCAAAGTACAAGATCAACATCCAATAAGAAGAACGTTTGGATGCAAACAAGGCAAAGTACAAAGGCATACCGCAAGTGAATGTATATATATGAGATGCCATTGTGGGGGAGAGTTGAAGTAAATATTAGCACAGATAGAGGTGCCAAGCATTTCATGGTATATGCAACTGTGGTACAACTAAAGAACAGTAAAGCATATAAGAAGTCCTGGCAGGCGAGTAAACCAGGCAACTGAAATTGTACAATAGATTCCTGGTAGGGGAGTACACCAGGAAGTGTGCAAAGCTTCAAAAAGATATAAAGATTCCGGGCAGGGGAGTACATCAGGAAATCTGCAAAGCTACAAAATTAATTTTTTTCGCATCTGAAAAGTTGCAGAAACATATTTGTTTTCAGAACTTCTTACTTAAACAAGAACCTTGTGAGTCCAGTGGGAGAAGCGAAGGAACTGTTAGTTAGCCAAAGAGACATTATAACTTTGATTTTGAACACTTTTTGCCAACATCAAGCTAAAGACATTTCCTTGCACCTTTATTGTTTTGTTTGTAGCGTGAGGGTCAGTTTAGGGTGTTTCTGGACACAAGGATGGCCTTTCAGTTATTGACATCCTGACACAGGCAGATCCTTAGTTTTTAGTTTCTAGGTAGGCAAATTCCTCTGTAGCATAGGGCTGGAGAGGTGTTTTCCCAACCCCTTTTCCATTATTAAAATGTTGGGGTTTGAAAATAAGACAACTTTGTGTCAGCCTTTCATTTCTGACCCCTCACAATGTTCTGATGCTGAGAGGCTGCATGGATGAGGTTTATTTTCTTTGCCTGTGCCGGGCTGTGTGCAAGATATTTTGATGGCGAGCAGCTGCGTGGATGTGTTTCATGTTCTCTGCCAGTGCCAGGCTGTGTGCTGGGTGTCCTGATTGTGAGAGGCTGCATTGATGAAGTTATGATATGATATGATATGATATGGCATTTGTAACGCGCCTATACACAAGTGTTTCAAGGCGCGACATGTTCTTGTTCTCTGCCAGTGTCAGGCTGTGTGCTGAGTGTCCTGATGCTCAGAGGCTGCATGGATGTAGTTCATGTTCTCTGCCAGTGCCAGGCTATGTGCTGGATGTCCTGAAGCTGAGAAGCTGCATGGATGTGTTTCATGTTCTCTGCCAGTGCCAGGCTGTGCGCTGGGTGTCCTGATTCTGATAGGCTGCATGGATGTGTTTCATGTTCTCTGCCACTGCCAGGCTGTGTGCTGGATGTCCTGATGCTGAGTAGCTGCATGGATGTGTTTCATGTTCTCTGCCAGTGCCAGGCTGTGTGCTGGGTGTCCTGATGCTCAGAGGCTGCGTGGATGTGTTTCATGTTCTCTGCCAGTGCCAGGCTGTGTGCTGGGTGTCCTGATTCTGATAGGCTGCATGGATGTGTTTCATGTTCTCTGCCAGTGCCAGCCTGTGTGCTGGGGGTCCTGATGTTGAGAGGCTGCATGGATGTTTTTCATGTTCTCGGCCAGTGCCAGGCCGTGTGCTGGACATAATATATGATGTGGCATTCATAACACGCCTGTACACAAGTGTTTCTAGGTGTGACAAGACAAGCAGGGGGAAACAAGGGAGGAAAAAATAACGATCTTACTAGACCTTGTATCATTCAGATCATGCAAATGCGGGGAAGAGGGAAGGGAAGAAGTGCCAAGGGGGAGGTGAAAAGGGAAGTGCAGTTTACTCACAAGTGCAGCCAGTGGGCGGCTCATAAGTGCACAGAGAAGGGACGGTAGGGTTGCAGATAGAGAACCTTATGTTCTAGGGAGCCCGGAGGCAGTGCAAGGGCAGCTGGACATGGGGAGCCTGGGCCTGAGTTCAGAGGGTGAACAAGTGACCAGTGCACGGAGCAGTCAGGTGCATCAGCAGGGGAGAGGAAGAGAGAAAGCAGAAGCAAAAAGGTTTTGAGTTGCTTCGGGAACCGGAGGTGGTTCTGCTCAAGTTTTAGAGAGGCAGAGAGCCTGTTCCGGAGGGAGGCCCCAGCCGAGGAGATAGATCTGCCCCCAACTATTCAAATACTTAGTCTTATTAAAGAAACAGACAATGAATCGACTTGTGATAACAATCCAGAGAGACTAATCTTCAAATTGGAAAAATTAATTTGTTGTGAAATCTCTCAAAAATTACATGCATCAACCTTGGCTCAGTATTATAAAAGCAAAAGAGTACCAAGAGGTCTATGAGTATACCTACGCCCCCTCCTGTGAAGGAGAATCAATCATTTGTGAAATGATGGGAACAAATTCTTAATAAATGTTCTCTTGACCTCATATTATTGACCATTGAGAAAACAGGCACTCAATTTGGTACCAACATCTACAGGAAGCCCACAGATGCAAACAATACATTGCACTTCAGAAGCTTCCACCTGTCTCATTTGAAGGACAACCTTTCCAACAGTCAATTACTACGAATGAAGAGAATCACATCTGACGTAACACATTTACAAGACGAATATGAAGATATTAAAAAGAGATTTTCATCAAGAGGCTTCCTGGATGAAATCATTCACAAGGTCATCAGACGCACAGAACCTCTGACAAGAGATAGTTTCCTAGAAGAAAAACCAAGAAAAGGGAATACAAGACTAATTCACACCTTGAAATTCTCAAGCCAAAATTTTCAAATGAAAAGGATTACAAACAAAAACTGGGGCCTGTCATGATGCCTACCCCGGGGGACCCAGACCAAGTCCAGCAACCCCGGAAGCAGGCTTCAAGTTATCCCAAGCAAGCCCAACAACCCCTGCTAGGGGCTATTTGGGTGCAGTCCTGGCGCCTATGGCGCCAGGCTCATATGGAGAGTCAGTCCTGGCGCCATAGATTAAAACTTACCTGATGCAGACCATACTGCAAACTCACCTGATGCAGACCATGCTGCAAGCGCTCCAAGCCAAAAAAGGCTTGGAAGGGACTACTTTACCTAGGGACTATTTTTTTACTCTCGTGGGGTCGGGGAGGAATACTTACCTGGGACTACTTTGGAGGCTATTTAAACCACGCCCGAAGAGCAGCACACGCTTCGCGTTATTCTGCATCCAGCAGTGTAACGGTCACCGTGCCTGCAAGTCTGCATCCAGTCTTCTGCCACGCCCGCCTCTAGTTTGGAGCTCCTAGAAAAAGGGAGAAAGAAGGAGAAAAGGTTAGAACAAGAGCAATACCTTTGATCCTTACCTGAATTCCCGACCCAGCGCGCCTTCGAGCTGGAAGAAAGAAGTTATTTTATGCACGCCGCCTCGCCTGCTGCAGCGCCGCGCAGAACTCACCGGCCTTCGCAGCATCTTCACATTCCACCCCATCCTCCTGCATGTTCCTGCCGCACTCCGGCACCTAAGGAGAAGACAAGAACAGCAAGGTGAGCCAAGGGAATACACAGAGGAATATTAATTACCTCCCATAGACTTACCTGATTTTACCACCGGGGTACTATTCCTCTTCACGGGTCGGCGCAGCTTCCACTGCATCTTCGCCGAACCCCGGCCCCTAAGGGGAAACAAAAGGACAGCAAGGTGAAACAAAGGGACTAACAAGGGGAACCCTCCTCACCACAATAGACTTACCTGATTTTACCGCCGGAGGCATTATTCCCCGAGACTTCATACTTTCTCTCAGCACCTGAATAAGGGAGAAAGCAACAGGTTACATATTGACATTATTTTATCGAACTGTGTTGGATAATACAAATCCTTACCAGAATATTATCGGTTGCCACAAGGAACTCTTCACTAGGGTCAAGCTACAACCTGCAAGGAATCGGACAAGAGTGAAAGTCAGGCATTTGAACTCTTACGAACTACATACTTACGGCGTCTTGCCGGGAATTTCGGAGTCAATATTGTTCTGGAACTCACCAATTCCTTCGAGACAGTGAAGCAACTGGTTATCTACACGCCCCTGCGCTCAATGAAGGATGGAGAGCTCATCTTTTCAAACCCTCAGGTGAGACTATAAGAGGGGACATCAAAGGTGATCAGTGGGGAGAACAGCAGGGGGTGGGGTGATTTACGCTCAACTCCACGGGTGGTTAATTCCCTTTCTCCATTTGCAGAAGAATATTCCTACGGGCCAAGCAAACAAAGCTAGCTGGGCCAGTCCAGTCCGTCATCTCGGCCCGATGCCTCTGTGGGAGCCAGGTGAGCGTAACAGACCTCATCAAATCTGATCCCAATTTGCACACATTATTCCCAGAACCTCCAATGCTAGCTTACAAGGGGGTGCAAACTTTAAAGAAAGCCTGATTAAAGCTGAAAAAAACAAAAAACAAACTCAGGGAACCTTGAAGGAACAGAAACAAGGCACCCATGCATGCCTCAATTGTCAATATTGTGCAAACCTTATCAAAGGAGATTACATCAGGCACCCAAACAGTGGTAAAAAAATACCATTAAGAGTCTTCTCTACCTGCAACAGCAAAAATGTAGTATACATGCTTTGATGCCCATGTGGCAAATACTATGTGGGAAAAGCAACTTGCAGAGTTTAAGAATGGTGGATAGAACACAAATCCAATATAAGAATCTGTAACACCAAATCACTGGTGTTTAGACACTTTAAAGAAAATGGACACAATATATCGCAACTATTGTGGGTCATATTGGTAGTCATTCACCCCTTACCAAAAGGAGGCGATCTAGACAAAAGATTATCGCAAAGGGAACTCTATTGGATTCATAGACTGGACGCAATGACACCCCATGGGCTGAATGAGGAATACCATCTAGGCCCATTTCTTAAAATGTCTTTAAATTACTCCAAGAAAGTACTGACCCTACAGTAAAACAGATTACTACATAACTGAAAAGTACCTCCCCCTTTTTATTTCTTAACTAGCAGACATTGGGTAATGGAACTATCAGATTATGGTTTAATAACCATCTGGTTTACTCCGGAATGGATCAGACCTAACATCTCAGCATCCCAACCTTGAAGATATTTAGAAAAACATTCATAATAATTAATTTTCCTAAGAACTGGGTACTAATTAAAGTGGTCTGCCAATGATACACCAAAATATCTAATTCTCTGATGACACAAATAATGTGAACACTACTGACGGAGACAGACGATATTGAGATCAATAATAATATTTTTACAAAGTGTGAGACATTATAAGCTCTTTTCCATCCCTCTGTGATGTATTTGAATCAGAATGTGTCTCTGAAACCAATTGGACTAATGTAACAGGAAAATGGAAATGTGAGTTGTCCAATGTGGCACATCTTATCTCTTGTTCATGTGAATTAAGATTTGTCTTCAAAAACCTGTTTTACAAATACAAGTAATTGAACATGAACACGAGTAATTAAACATGTAATTACCATGACAGAGTCATACGCTTGACTCCACAAATGTATGGGAATGAGCAAATGTTGATAATTCAAGATGCATAAACCTAGACACACACATACAAACTCTAGACATACCATTCTGGGTTCTATTGTCCAAAAGAACATAGATAAACACACGATAAACACTGTCAATATCCAACATCAATTCAGCAAAAACGGGCTTGAACGTCAGGCTTATTAGTCATAAATGAACACAGGGACTCCTGCGTAACCTTGTGACATCATGCACATATTTACGTGATGACATCACTAGAAAGCACATTTTTTTTCCTGGAACAACCCTCCGACTATTAAGAACTGACCAAGATTATGTATACAGAGGGACAGGCTGTAACATATGAATAATGTCACCAGGATTTACAACGTCAATTCAAATAAAAAAATAATTCATTTTTTTTTAAAACACGAAACCTTGTTTACGACCATGACGTCATGCACATTTCAGTGTGATCTCATCACTAGAAATCGCCACGATTTAAGCAGCCATCTTAATCTCCCTTCACACATCCGGTTCTACAGGCAGACTTATCCTGCTGACAGGACAACCAAAATTAAGTACAATAGGCTTATTTAGCTCAAGATTTGTTTATAGCCATCTTGTAGGCCTTTCATCCTAGAGACCTTATCACCTCGAATTTTACAACATTAGGATTTAGATTATTTTCGGATAATTACATCCTCATATATTCTTTCACAGATCTTTGAGTACAGTCTTCAGACAACCTGATCTAAACATATGAATCTAACACACCCTGGTTCTACTACTTACCTGATGATTTCAACATCCATTCTAAGATTCTTTTCTGAATACTCCTAATGGTATAGAATGTTCTAAGCAGTGCAGAACGTGTATGCAACTCCAATTATACCAGAATGCCCTAATAGTATTCTTTCACTTACAACTTTTGTAGACATACCAACAAGGATCATTATGAACATAATCCGGTATGATCTGGACCATCTAACTTACAAATAATTATAATATTTCAGGAGCAAGATGGCTTCTTAGCACACATTGGTAAGATTCAGTAACACATCATTTTTCACCTTTATCTTAGAACAAACCTCTTCATAAAGGACCCTGTGGTAACCCTGTCCTTTTTTATATGGCAGGACTAGACAAACAGTTATTTCAACAAAGCATCAACCTATCTACACTGGGATTGGCTAAAGTATACCAACCCAGTGAGAAAAGAAACAACCACCTGCCATCAGGACGAATTTGCTCACTAGAAAACATAAAGTCAGTTAACAAATAAATGTATTTGAAACACTCACACACAAGGGTCCACAAGGAGTTCCTAAGAATTTTGTATCTGGTGAAAATATGCACAAATGTCTAAATATATTCCCCCAGATTGTTGATTTGGAGTTGTTTTAGAATCAGATTAGACTAAGTTACTGAGGGCTTTGGTACAGACCACAGGGTCTATGATAGGGGCTACTTCTAATTATCATCAAAATTGATTGTCAGAATATATTCTTCTAACACTTCTCTGTGATATTAATTGACGCAAATGTACAGCATTCTGAAGCCATAATTAATCATTGTAATAATATTTAGACACAATTCTAATTGAAATTTATGTTTAACTTTTTCTATAGACTAATTTTGAAAAGAATTACAGCCCCTGAAGAAGAGAACATTCTCAAATTGTGTTGGGCCACACTATTTTTTATAAATTGTATATGAAATCACAACCTAATGGTGGAATTGTACACATTTTGGACACTGTGTATGAACTATTGAAAATTAATATTGTGTACATTTTGTAAAATCATTTCCAAGAAAAATCCTAGACGGTTTGGCTTCTATATGCGGCCATCAAAGGTGTGCAGAGGACGGGAGTTTCCTACCTGGGAACTACTTTCTGTTCTAGTTTATGTCACAACCCATATGCCAGGGCTGTTTTTCTTCTCCCCCACACCTAAAAATTCTTTACATAGTCATAGAAATTACAAAACATAAATTGCTTTATAAAATCAAACTACTCTAGGAGTGCAAAGTGATCCATTCTTCCAGCCCCAACACCCACCAGAATGGTCGGGCCAGCAGCAGGGAGTGCATCAAAGGAGGCCACGGGGAGGAAGTCTCCCAAGACAGATACGGTCCAGGTGGCAGAGGACTACAGGAGGCCATATGACTATGTGGAGGATGAGGAAGATGAGATTGTGTTATTTCTGTCCTGCAGCGGCACAAGTGGCCACGAGTGCCTTCAGCGGAAGCCGAGGGACCGGAGTGTAACTCCGCAGGGAGGACAGTTTGATCCAGACATATTTTGATTCCAAAAGGGGTCACTGGACCTCAAGTGGGTGCTCAGACTGGAATGCACCACAGTTTACTGTGATTTCGTAGGCAACAGGAGTGGTGTGCGGACTGGAATGCACCACAGTTTGCTGTGATTTCGTAGGTGACAGGAGTGGTGTGGGGAATGGAATGCACCGTAGTTGTGGGCCTGGTTATAGGGTCGTTTTTTTATGTTTGTCATGTTTTTTTTATAATTAAGGAGTGTTGTGTATCGCCCATTTAACTGTGGGCGCATTGCCCCTTTAAGAAGACGAGTCATGACCTTGTCATGACTCGCCCCAATAAAAGGGGCTCTGCTGGCACATGAGGGGCACTGCAGCAGAGCCCCAGGATGTTCTGCGGTTCTGCTGCAGCGCCGACCAAAGAACCATGCAGAGTCAATTCTGACTCTGCGTGGTTCTTTGGTCTTTGTTACTCCATGCGACCACAGCCTGTGTAAAAGCCTAGCCTGGGTGCCCACAGAGCCGAGGCGGGTGTCCGCTGGGTGCCTCCAGGGTATAGTGTATGAATCCGGTGATGTGGATTCTCTAGGGTGCCCCCTGCAGTCCACCTGCTGCATGAGCGCAGCTCCATTGTCCACTGTCCACCAGGTGATCCCGATATCCCGTGCAACCCTCCCTGGTGCCTGTGGGAAGGTCACAACAGTGATCGCTACCAACCTAAACTGTAAGTTATTGGTCGCTGCCTTCATTATATGTTCATTTTATATGCCTCCAACCTAGATTCTTTTGTCAATACCGGTCTAAGCAATGCCCAATCAATCTGCAATAATACCTCATTCCTCACTGACTGTTTTGCCTCAGGCTCCTCTCAGCCAACCATACTGGGGATCACCTGAACATGGATGACGCTCATGACATGGCCACCCCTGCTGCTCCCCACACTGATGCTGCAACCCTTGTATTCTTTCCTCCTCTGGTCATTAACAAGTCTCCCTGTATCCACCCCTCTTCCCATCTGACTTCCTTCCCACATCCTTTGAGCCTTTTGCCATTCAACTGATCCCACCTCCCGCTCCCACAATTCTCCTTGTCTATCACCCCGAGCACTTGCAGCATTTCTCTCTGACGTCAACTGGCTACTCGACTGCCTTCCCATGGAGTCATGGAGTCTGCACTGGTGCTAATGGGGGAGATCATCCTTCACAACTTATCTAATAACCATTATCTTCTACTCACTTCCTATAGGGCCAATGACTGGGCTCGCTTCCCAGTCTCCCTACCCACCCTTGTGGACACCCCCTTGACCTGATTGTTCTCTTAACATCCCTGATTAACTCGGCTCCTTCCACTAAACCATCTCTCCCTCATCACCTCCTCCTGCATTTTGCCATCTTATTGCCCCTCCCCTATTCTTACATTCACATCACCAAATGCAAATTGTCATCTGACCCCTTTCTCCTTGCCTTGGGCAAATAGGGGCCTCTCTTCTTTCTCTCAGACCACCCCAACCCATCCCCGCTTTGCTGCTTTCAGTAAAGCAGTCACCACCCCTTTGAAGACCACTACTGTTGGCTCCTTTGGTTTTTCTCGCCCCGTCCCATCCTGGGATTACTGCTCTGATCCAAAAACGGAGAAGTACCATACACTTTCACCAAAGCTCCTGCTGCTTCCCTCTCCTTGCCAACTACGTCCAATCTCTCCTTAATCTCTCTTGTGCTCTGGGCGTTGCCACATCCATAATTAAACCAACATCATTGCATCTCTGCACTCCCAACTTAAATGGGGAGGAAACCTGGTATACGTTTAACTAAGATAGGTTAGCAACGTATACTCTGTCTAAGTCCGGGAGGACAAAGATCCGTGTTTAAAGAGGAGACAGAGCTATAGTGTAGATACCACACATATAAAGAGCTCCCATTGGGAGAGCCACAAAAGGACCAGTCGTGGTTAAAATGATAAACATCAGATTTAATAGAATTATGACCTAAAAAGTGATTAAATAGTGTGGTCCACAGTACATACAATTCATAAACATTTAAACATATATCAAACAGTCGTTACGTGATAAGCTAGAATTAGCTAATTGACAGTGTATCAAAAACAGGGATACACTCAACATCAAGAGGTACGCTTTACAGAAAGTGCAACGTACTCTACAGTAATTAGAATCAGTATGTCAAAAAACTTAATAACTCTGGTGCCAGTACAGAGTATTAGCTCGACATGTTTCAGTTCCTACAGTTATTATGGAACATTCATCAGGAGATATACAGGTGACCACGTAACCAAGACAACATTTAAAAACGAAATGATGACATTTGAAGTATTCGTAGCATCTGCAAAGTAAAGAACAAAAAAAGCGCAAAACATGAGCTTCAAATTAGCCATTATTGTTGCAAGTTCAAAATACATGAACCAAGGCATCTAAATAGAGGGAAATAAATACCTCCACTGATGCCTGTGGGTGCTCTCTACTCGAAAGGTAGTAGGCGGTGTAGAACTGAGGGTCGTCTCTACCTAGGATATAGAAAAAACATCCAAATGAGCGCTGAGTAGTAGCTCACTAAAAAAGCAGGATATGTGCTTAGGCTTAGCAAATAGCGAAACTAGTATCGCATAAAAAACATATGAAAAGGTGTCCGGGTGAGAGAAACCCAGTGCTGAGAGACAAAACGAATAATCCACAGTGTGCCCCATATAATTCCAGAAGTTGAGAAGAAGTCGGTGACTAGAACCTAAAGAGGTAGTTCAAGGTATAGTCTCTAATCTCGTGTGTTTATAGGAGACAGAAGGCGGCTAGTAACACTCAAAAGTAAACAACTACCCCACAGGCAATACCTTCAAGTTGGCAGTAAGAGTGTCAGTCGTGACCAAATCCGACAGCCCCAGGATATAATCCTGCCGCCAGCGATAGTGCTGTGTGGATAGTACGGAGAGTGCCGTCTGTTATGCGGGCAGCAGTGAAGCAGGACTGGCCGACCGATGTGCGAGTGGTAGTCAGGGAAAAACAGTAGTCCTACAACTATGTTGGAAGAGAAAAGAGATGTAGAGCAATGTGGTTAGTCATGGCAGCCATCATGGAATGGCTCAGACCGGACAAGGAATTAGTACACTAGGTAGCACACAGTCTACAAAAAACGATGGTAAGGGATCAAGTGAGTGTAAACGATTATATGTTGTACCATTCAATAGATTCGTTAAGACCCCTGATGTCACTCTGCAGAGTATATATCATCTTTTGTTCCATATAAAGCAATTTTTTCTCCCGGGTGGCATAGTTAGATCCTTTAAGTGATAACTATATTGTCCATTTGAAATCCTCGTGATGATGCTTCAGAAGATTGAAATGTTTCACCATGGGGGCATTTTCAGTTCTGTTCTTGAGACAGCTCCGGTGTTCCATGATACGAGTTTTGGCTTTGCGGGTTGTTTTCCCTACATAGTGCAGGCTAATTTGAAGCTCATGTTTTGCGCTTTTTTTGTTCTTTACTTTGCAGATGCTACGAATACTTCAAATGTCATCATTTCGTTTTTAAATGTTGTCTTGGTTACGTGGTCACCTGTATATCTCCTGATGAATGTTCCATAATAACTGTAGGAACTGAAACATGTCGAGCTAATACTCTGTACTGGCACCAGACTTATTAAGTTTTTTGACATACTGATTCTAATTACTGTAGAGTACGTTGCACTTTCTGTAAAGCGTACCTCTTGATGTTGAGTGTATCCCTGTTTTTGATACACTGTCAATTAGCTAATTCTAGCTTATCACGTAACGACTGTTTGATATATGTTTAAATGTTTATGAATTGTATGTACTGTGGACCACACTATTTAATCACTTTTTAGGTCATAATTCTATTAAATCTGATGTTTATCATTTTAACCACGACTGGTCCTTTTGTGGCTCTCCCAATGGGAGCTCTTTATATGTGTGGCATCTACACTATAGCTCTGTCTCCTCTTTAAACACGGATCTCTGCACTCCCACCTTTGCAAAATAACCTCAACTCTTCAAGCAGTACTAACCCCCATTCCCGACTCCATCTCATTCACTCTTCCTGCTCATGATGCAGCTCTTTACTTCTTTACCAAAATCATTAAAAACAGAGAGACACTTACTGTTCTCCTACCTCTTCCACCCCGCCAACCCTTCCCTCCACTACTCCTGAGAAGCAGACACCTCTTTCCTGCCCCATCTTTTTAGACTCATGCTGGCTTACGGAACCATCAGTGAGTCCTGTCCTAATAACCCTGAAAACAAAAATCTGGCAAGACCAATATCCCAGCCAACTGGCGGCTGGTCTCTCTCCTGCCCACTACACCAGAACTTCCAAACCTCTTTTCTTTTTCTTCCCCGATGATATCCTATCTTTGGGCTGCAACCTACATGGTCCTCACCACTCACCATTCCACAATAGACCCTCCATGCAAACAGCACTCACCCACATCTCTAACTTCCCCCCCAACCCTCATCAGGCAAACTCTCCTCAGTACTTATCCCCCACGACCTCCCTCCTGAATTTGGCATGGAAGACTATCCCCTTCTTTTTCTCCCACTGACTCCCCTCGGTGCCCAGAAAACTGCCCTTAAGTGGGTCCTCGTACCTCTCTAACCGACTCTTTTCAAATCTCCCCTGATACCCCTCTCCCAGTGTGAGTCCCCCCAAGGCTCAGCCAAAGGCCTCTTCGTTCCACACTTTAAGAATAGGGCCCGATTCATGGATTTTCTTGCACGGTACAAAGTGACTTTTCACTGCTGAAAACTGACTTTGCACTGCTGACACAAACCCTTATTCATGGAACTGTGCAAAGTGCATTTTTAAAGTGCAAAGTCAGTGAAAAGTCATTGGGGGTCATTCCGACCCTGGTGGTAGGAGGTTAACGGCACCGGTAAAGATGCCGGTGCCGTTAACCCCCTACGCCCTATTACGAGGTCCCTTAGCGGGTCCCACCAGGACCAGCTGGTTTTACCAGCCTGTCTTAGCGGGACCCGTTAAGGGACCATGGAGCTAATAACGGGCCCGCAATTTGCGGGCCTGTTATTTGCTCCTTCCCCATTCCCATTGAGCCCTATGGGGGCTCAAATGGCAATGGGGAATGGTTTTCTGAATGGGGATTTACCGGATCCTCCAAGGTTGGAATGACCCGGTAAGTCCCCATTCAGAGACCCCGGACCCGGGTTTGGAGGCAGCCATGGTGCTAATAGCACCAGCGCTACCTCCAAACTCGGAATGACCCCCATTGTGTACTGCAACAATGATGTTGGGCCTCATTACGGCTAGTGCGGAATGGGTTTAACTGGTTTTTCCAGACGTCCATAGCGGGTCCCGCGAGGGGTCCAGGGAGCTAACAACGGTCCTGTAATTGACGGGCCAGTTATTGACGGGCCCGTTGTTAGCTCCCTCCCATTCCCATTGAGCCCTATGGGGGCTCGAATGGGAATGGGGAAGGACCGGGCCCAGGTTCCCTGAAGGAGGAAATACCGGGCCTTCCAAAGTCGGAATGGCCCGGTATTTCCCCATTTAGGGAACCCGGACCCAGACACGATTTTGGAGGCAGCCATGGTGCTAATAGCACCATGGCTACCTCCAAAGTTGTAATGAGGCCCGTTGTACTGATTTTGCACTGACTCTTTGCACTACACAAATACACTTTGCACAGTTCCATGAATGAGGGTTGGTCTCAGCAGTACAAATTCACTTTGAACCGGGCAAATATTCTGCTCCCTTTGACTAGTACTTGGGGGGCATTTTTGAGAAAATATGCAGCAATTGATGCATGTTAAAGTATGTTATGCATGTAACATTGGCCACCTCGACTACCTTCACAGTGCAGGAAGCTGCCCCAAACCCGCCACAAACCTAGCCCACATTGACATGTCGGTCAGGCCCAAATCTAGGTTTTGTAAAAGGTTCTGTATCCCCTGCTGATTCGAGGGGCACTTCATGGTTTTATACTTTGGAGGGATGAAGCGTTGAGTCAGCACTGCTGCAGTATTCGAACTTGCAAAGTGCAGTTTGGCCCCGTGTCTGAGTCAAGTGCTTAACTTTCAGACTCTCCTCACAGATATACAACTCCTCATTCACACTTAGGAATTACATGTACACAAAACAAGGAGACATACACGAAAGAGTGCTACACTCATTGAAACAATGCAGCTACACTGAGAAGGGACATGTACTCAAAACAGGGATGTATCCACAAGGTGGGGGGCACATATATACAAAGCAGAGAGTGATATTCTGAGGGGGGAATATAGACAGTGGCCTGTAACATCTAATCTGAAAAAGAAAGAAATACCAGCAGGAGAGACCGAGTCCTCCAGCAGGGACATATCCCCTGAGGAGCGACATACACACCAAGCAGTGACATATATATTGCGAAGAGAGATAAACATTGACCTGCAGTTGCTGTTTATCTTTTTGGAATGCACTGTACGCCTTCTGCTCACACAGAAAGCATCCGCCCGGAATCCACCTTGCAGAACCGGCCTCTTGCCAAGGCTGGCAACCGACTGCAGGCATTGTATAAACGTTCTTCTGAAGTCTGGTAACGGTCAAACAACAAGCCTGCCCCAAGGCGACTTCACTGCTTGGAAATGAGGCAAAGGACCTATTGTAGACATACAAGTAATGTGAAGAATGTATGAGACGCTGCCTAGGGCTGCCTCAAACACCGAACCATCATATTCAAAAAACGAACAACTCATCCCTTAAGACACTTCTGCAGGCAGGGAATCAGTCACACGCCTATCAGGCAATCTCAGAAGTCTATTTGTGTCAGGTGCCTGGGGCAATACAAGTTTCTTAACTATAGCTTAGTGTCAGACAAGCGTGTGAGAAAGTACCGGGGATGCAAAGCTCTTTTTAGGAGAAGGTTTTACAGTGACAGCAATTTCTGAACCAATCGATGCATGATTCTAATGGACCAGTTAGTGTGTGGTTGCGTAATGGTCCCTTGAAGTATGGAGGCTTTCACTAGATTAGTCAGGTAAAAGACACCCCCTGTGTCAGGGAGACATCTGGGGTTGCCAAGCCAGCTGGCAGATGTGTCCGCAACAAGAGTTGGGCGTGTATAGATGAATGCTTGGGAGACAGGAGGTGGTGGGAGGTAGGGGAAGGCATGAGGAGACAACGGTGAACTCAAATCTGAGATGTTAGAAGTCTTTAAACTGTAAACTAGGTATTATACATATGGTTGAAGGGTTTATCATATCCTGCTACAGTGAGATAGCATAAAGGTCAAAAGGTTTAGTTGGCTCCTGATATGATATCATAAGTCATTTATTATGCGCCTACACACAAGTGTTTCTAGGCGCGGCAAGACAAGGGAGGGAAGACAGAGGAGGACAAAACCAACGATCTTAATAGGCCTTGTGTCATTCAGATCGTGCAAGTGCGACAACGAGAAGTGCAAGCGGAAGGAGGGTGGGGGAAAGTGCCATGGAGAGGGAAAGGGGAAACAGGGCAGCATTGCTCTGAGTAAGTGCAGCTAGGGCACTGCGTCTCTGGGTAAGTGCAAGGAAGCACGGGACTGTACAGGTTACAGCCACAGCCCCTAAGTGCGTGGTAGGCCCGGAGGCAGTGAAGGGGTGACTGATCAAGAAATTGCCTGGTACCCAGCGAGACTCTGAGGGTGGACAAGCAAACCAGTTAGTGCAGCAGACAGGTGTCAGGTAGGTCAGCAGGGGAGGGAGAGAGAGAAAGCAGAGGAGAAGAGGAACATTTTGAGCTGTTTCCAGAACTTCAGGTGGTCTGGCTCAAATTTGAGAGGGACAGGGAGGCCATTCCAGAGGGAGGCAACTACAGAGGAGAGAGATCTACCCTCCACTCACTCCGTAGAAAAGTGTCTGACTCTTAGAAAGTTGGAGGTAGCTGAGCAAAGTGCTCGAGAAGGAAGGTATTTTGGAAAAAAGAGTTGGATGTAGTGTGGGCCCCGGCCCCAAAAGCCTTATGGACAATGCAAAGGGTCTTGAACTTGATCCTTGCAGCCACCGGGAGCCAGTGGAGTGATTTCAGAGCTGGAGAGATACAGTCCCGGGGCTTGAGGCCAAGTACCTGGGTGAAGGTGAGAAAGGGAAGAGTACCTTTCAGGAGGTGCAGCTGGCAGTGGGACTTCTTGGGGACTTCTTGGCGAGGTCGGAGATGTGAGGAGAGAAGGAGAGAGTGGAGTCGAAGATGGCACCAAAGTTTTTGCCTCACAGAAAGGCAAAGGAAGTGGGCCCAAGGAGGGCGACCAGAGTGAGAGAGGGAAAGCAGGAGCCGGGGTCCCAATGAGAAGGATCTCTGTCTTACTAGCTGGCATTAAGGCAGAGATCGTTGGAGGCTCACCAATCCTGAATCCCGGATAGACAGTCAGGAATGAGCGAGAGAGGAGAGGCGGCTGAGGGGAGCCTGAAGGAGAGCTGAGTGTCATCCGCATAACACTGAAAGTTAAAGAAGGTAGAGATCACAGATGTCATTTAGGGGTTGCCAGAGGTCGCAACTGCGACCTCTAAGGTCTCTCTTGTGACCTCTGTGGTCTCCCTTGCGACCTCTAAAAAAGTAAGCAAAATAAAAATAAAAAACATATTATTATTGTTTTTTTGTAATGCATGCTCCTGGGCTGTGGCCAGCACCATGTGGCTCTTTTACTTCTGGAGTGGCTGGCTTTGCCGCAACATTACGAGTTACGGCACCTGGTCAGACCAGGCGTGCAGAGCGGCACCTGCGAGCAGACCAGGATGGTAGCAACGGTACTGTTATGAATGGTACTGCTGCTACCATCCTCCCCATTCCCATTGAGCCCTATGGGGGCTCAAATGGGAATGGGGACATACCGAATCTGGGTCCTGCGAAAGGGAATTACTGGGCGCTCCAAGGTTGGAATGGCCCGGTAAGTCCCCTTTTGCAGGACGCGGACCCGAGTTTGGGGGTAGCACCAAACTCGTAATGAGGCCCAATGTGTCTTTCTGGAATTCTATACAATAATTGCTAGACTGATTAAAGGTTTATTTTAGGCACACTTCAGGGGGTGAGACACTGATTTAGTCTGTTCTTAACTCAGCCTTTCATCCTTCTGAGGTCGATAAATGAGTACCAACACAGGTTGGGTGATATTGGGTGTATATTTTTTCTATATAAAGCGCTTAAGCCTAAGTGCTATATAATAACACATCATTGTCCTGGGAGGATAGTTTAGCGGCAAGTATTCGCCCTGGAAGCAAGACGACACAAAGCAACACAGGTTTGATCCCCAGGTCTGCGCTTAGAAAACTCTGGGTATTTAAGCGTGTTATAAATACACAACTAAGACCAACAAATAAAGAATTATGCAAATGAAACTTTTTTATAGTAACAGCGCCTCAAAGCCCGTAGGCTGTGTGAGCACTTTAAAAAAAATAAATGCATTATCATTTGGTCATGGACGTCTGCTTGCATTCACAGTAATTTGGTAATATGGGCCTATACACACTAATCTTAACGATACATATGGTGATCCATTCTTGTATGAAATGTACATCACATTATAGTGATATCATAACCATATATTTCGTAGTGTACAATGTTTTGTGATGCCACTTCTTGTTTTGTCAACGGGTGAAAGTTCGTGTTCCATCGCTACCCGCGATATCACTTCAGTGTGGGGTCAAATGGCATCACTTCCTGTGATGTCATCAGAGGTCAAGGGTCGTGTGATGTCACTTTTGCTACCCCTGGCAATTTGGTGAAATGACGTCCCTGTTTTTTTTAAAGAAAAAATGATTGTCTTATATTTTGATACATGTTATTTGTTGATGCCATGTTTGTGTTACAAATGCTATTGAGTGGAGCCAAATTTAACATTAATTCTTTGAGAATTACACACATATTAAAATTGTTCTGTGCCGTTTCTTTCTGTTGTGTTGTTGTCATGTCTAGGATCATAAAATAAGAACTTGGTGATGCCTCTTACTCCAGACGGAAATAGGTTGACAACCCGTAATTTGAGACAAAGTTGATGCGCAAGCCTTATGTTGTGATTTAGGTAGGCGTTTCTTCTTTGTTCATTGTAGACATTGTAGACCATGTCATTTGTGTCTGGTATATAGCTGGTATATAGCTAACATTGCCTTCATTCCCAGTTCTTTCCTTAGGTTCTGGATCCCTTTTCTTGAGCTGCGATCAGTGCTACTGGATCCTCCTGGGGCCGCTCGGATGGGTCATACAAGGAGCCAATGCCCATCCCTCTCTCTCTCTCCTCTCCCTTTGTTGATCTCACCTTTGTGATGGGGAGCAGGCAAGAAAAGGGGTGCTTCCACATTGCTTGAGAACAACATTAAGACTTCCTGACTATGTTAAAGGGACAAACTGGCTTTGGCAAGCTCTATGGGGCAAAGACGTCATTTAGGGCCCACCAGGCGTCACACTTGCGACCCCTGAGGCCTTCCTTGCTACCCCTGTGATCTCCCTTGCTACCCCTAAAAAAACGAAAAAATAAAACTTTTTCTTTTATCATTTTTTTTTTTTTTACAAATTGAAGCTCCTGGGCTGTGGCCAATGCCATGTGGCTATTTGAGCTGTTTGTCTTTTTGGAATGCAATACAATAATTGCTAGACTCTTTAAAGGTTTATTTCAGGCACACTCCAGGGGGTGAGTCACCGATTTAGTCTGTTCTTAAACACCTCAAATTCAAAATGCAGACAAAATCCTGCAAAAAGCATTTAGAGTAGAATAAGCATCCATTTATTTTGCTTGTCGCAAGTTGCAGTTATAGCATGTTTTTTTCTACCGATACATATGGTGATCCATTCTTGTATGAAATGTATATCACGTTACAGTAATATTGTAACCATATTGTTCATAGTGTACTTAGAAACAATGCTTTGTGATGCCACTTACTGTTTTGTCAAGGGGTAAACGGTCAAGTTCCATTGCTTCCTGTGATGTCACTTCAGGGTGGGGTCAAATGACATCACTTCCGGTGATGTCATCAGAGGTCAAGTGTCATGTGATGTCACTTCCGCTACCCCTGGCATTTTGGTGAAATGACGTCACTGGTAGAGATCAGGTGGGCCAAAGGGGCCGAGTAGAGATTGAAGAACCAGGGTGAGAGGATAGAGCCCTGAGGAATGTCACAGGTGGAGAGAGAGGTGGCAGAGAGAAAGGAACCAAGTTGGACCTGGGAGGGACGTTCCAGGAGGAAGGAATTCAACGACTCCAGGGCCTGATCTGTGATGCCCTGGATCTCACAGAGTCGATTGATCAGGATGCTGTGGTTGACTGTGTCAAAAGCAGAGGAAAAGTCAAGGAGGATGAGGACAGAAGGAATGCTGGAATCACGGTTAGAGAGCAGATCTTCATGGGTGTTCTGGAGAACAGTTTCTGTGCTTCTGGCAGCTCTGAAGCCAGACTGATGGTCATGGAGACAACCAACAGATTCAGTGTGGAGAGTAAGCTGGGAGGTGGCCAGCTTTTCCAGGTGTTTGCCCAGGAAAGGGGTGACAGAGATCAGGGGATAGTTTGATGAACAGGTAGGATCGGCAGACGGCTTCTTACGGATGGCGTGAACTGTCAGGATCGGCCAGAAACACTCATTGCCTTCTATGTCACCCGGCAGTATCTCTGGCAGAACCCTTTCAAAACTCACGTCCTGTTCGGATTCCCGTTACATCCACACCCACTTCAGGACGCATACAGCTTCATTGCCATGGAGATTGTGGCATCCCCTCCACAAGCGTAAGGCTAATGCGTTCTGCAGGGGAGGAGTCAAGCGGAAGTGAGGCCGCGCTCACCCGCTACAATCCCTTCTGGGTTGCTGCACTTGTTGCTTCTGATTCTGAATCAAAGCTAGTTTGTTTGTACCTTTGCTCTTGTTCTTGACCCCCCTTTTTGCCCTCTTTTGCCTGGTTTGCTCTCCCCCTGGCTCACGACTCCGGACTGTTCCTCTGACCTGCATTTTGGATACGTCTTACCTGTTGTTGATTACACGCTGCTGAATCCGGACCATCCAACGACCTGCCTCCTCTTATCGGAATTTACCTGCATTGCCTGCACGCTACTTGACTTCGGATTGTTCAACGACCTGCCTCCTCTTTTCGGAGATTATCTGCATTGCTCACCCGCTGCTGACCACAGAACGTCCAACGACCTACTACCTACTACATCTTCTTGGACATCATCTGCATCTGCCACACGCCATCAACTGGGGAACGGCTCCCGATCCGCTACGGTTGATTGGGCTGTCGTGTTTGCTTGCCTCCACTACTGCCTAGAGCGAACCTACACCATCCCATTCTCGGCGCCTGGACTAGAGACAGTGATCATTGGCGCATAAGGCGTTAGGCATCCTCGTTTCGTCGGGATGGTACCTTGGACTAGAGACTATTTCCGCATAGGCATACTCTTGTCTGCGAGGTGTTAGGGTTAGGTTGGATGGTGTACGAGTTCCTCGGTAGTATTCTCACCATAGATCCCAGTGGTAAGTGTGCTACATTTCATCGCCTCGTTGCTTCTTGCACCTTGCTGTTCCATGTTCTTGTTTGGTTCTGATATTCATGGTCTTGTATAGTTCCTGAGAGATTACCTTGTTTTGAATTTAGGTCTTTTCATTTAGGCAGTCATCAGTATTGGAGTTTCCAACCCGAGGCTAACAACGGTGTCTGAACCTGCCAAACTACGGATGCAGTGATCTCCATCTTTCGGCTAATTGATCCCTTTGTAGTTTTGATTTTAAATACAAAAGGGTACATTGGTAGGAAGAACTCTACAGCGACGCTTCCAGTTCTTCTACCGGATTATTCTCAGGACCAGCAGCCTGACAGTGAACAAGGGAATGCTTGCGGATAGAGGGGAAAGTTACAGTGGCAAAAGAGTGATTACAGAAATCAGCCAAGGATGGAACCAGGGTGCCAACATGGTCATTGATGGTTCTGTAGGAGAATGGGAGCACCTGTTTGGATGACAATTTCATAGATCGGACTTGTCTTGTTACCTTGTCAGCGGTAGTCAGAGAGAAAGAGGAGAAAGGAGGAGGAGCGGGAGAGTTGGCCAAAGTGGGTCTGAGAGAGGGAGAAGGAGGGGAAGAGGAAGAGGAGAAAGAGGACAGAATGTCTTGAGTTTTAGTGATGATGTGAGAGGCCAGAGTCATAAAGAGGACCTGGGAGGGAACAGGAGAGGCAGAGACTGCAACAGGATTGGCCAGTTCCTTGCAGATTTTAAAGAGCTTGGCCATTTTGTTAGAGGCCGCAGCCATTCAGGCTTGAATGTGGGCTCTCTTTTTGGACTGGACACAGATTCTGTATTGCCTTTGGAGCAGGCGGCAGGCTAGTTTGTCAGAGGAGGTGCTCGAAGACCTCCAATTCCTCTCAGTCACCCTGCACTTGCGTTACAGGATGGCGAGGTTGGAGTCATTCCAAGAGTGTTACTTGGAGATAGACTTCAGCCGGATTCTCATGACAGGGGCAAGGATGTCCAGAGTGTTTGGAGATAGAGAGATGCAGGTCAGAGAGGGTTATGTCAGAGTGTGAGTCAGCCGCAGGAGTAGGAGGAGAAGAGAAAGTAGAGGGAAAGGCATCCACTGACACACGTTTCATGGGCCGAATGACCGCAAAGGTAGGTGGCAGTGCAGGGGTGGGCATTGCCTGAGGGACAGAGAGATTCAAGTGAGAGAAAAGTAGAGAAAGTGGTCAGTCCAAGAGAGAGGGTTAGAGAGGGGGATGTCTGAGTAGATGAGAACATCCAAAGTATGTATGGCAGATTGTATCATACCAGAAGGCAGAATGGAGAGAGAGAGCGTGTTGCAGAGGTTGCGGAACAGCTTAGAGGAGGGAGTGGAAGCATCCAGGTGGATTTTGAGTTGTCCGAGGAGGAGTTGAGAGGTAGAGACAAGGAGAGAAGAGGAGAGGATAGCCCACTCTGAGAGGAAGAGGACAACATGGCCAGGTGGCCTGCAGATAGTGGCCATAGTCAGAGAGAGGCCAGGAGAAGTAGAGAGCCTGCAGACCAGGCATTCAAAGGAGGAGAGGCCTGCATAGGAATGACAGAAGCAGGGAGCCACTATGGAAACATCAGAGCTACTCCACCTCTGGGTCGGTGGATGGAGAGGATCTTATAGCCATCAGGGAGGAGAGTGTCAAAACTTGTGACAGAGCTGGCCATGAATCCTGTCTCTGTAAGAGTGACGACATCCAGGTCAAGTTCTTCGAGGACGTTACAAATGTCAGAGAAGTGTTTGACAGGAGAGAGAGAGTTGAGAGTGGCGACGGGGAGCACGTTGCCACATCTGAAAGACTTCCAGGGTGGGGTACAGGCTTAAAGTACACCCAGCAGAAGTGGAAGAAGGGCCGAGAGTGGGCAGTGGTGGAAGCGAGGAGTGGCAGAGGAGCCAGCGAGGTGCTAGTAGGAGTAGCAGGAGAAGGAAGGAAGTTGATAAGATGCGGCAGGCGCTTATCAAACAGTAGGAGATAGGGCTGAGGGCCCTGGACCAAGACATTGTCATTCAGATAGCCATTAATGATAATCTTGGAGGAGTGGAAAGAGGCCAAGAGGGCCTCCCTCTGAGTGCCACCATTAATGGCAGAGCAAGAAATAGGAGAGAGAGCCGAGGCAATATGAAGGGTACATAGGTCTGTTGATGGAACGACAAATAGGATGTCGGTGAGAGTCTGTCTGGAGGAAGCACCGATGTAGGTATCAGCGATAGGTAAGCCTGGGTTGGAGACCAGGATGTCCCTCTTTAACTTCTTCCTTTCAGACTTAGTGGGAGGTATAGGATTGGAGATAGAGTAGCAGTTAGAGAAGATGGGAGAAACGGAAAGCACCATAGAGGGTGTGAGGAGGAGACCAGGAGGAGGAGGGAGTGAAAAGAGCAGGAGAGAAGCACAGCCATGCGCCGCACATGCGCGAAGCACAACAAGGGGGGAAGAAGGGGGTCACACTAGAGATCACAATAGTGGGGAGCAGACAGGTGACACACAACAGTATAACAGTAACCACAGATGAAGGGGACCTAGAAGTGGGAGAGAGCCTAATCGGGCACAGATTAACAAATTCCTGGATGATATAGAAGATTATTGACTAGCTAGCTGTGTCCAATTTGAAGGAGGCAGTGGGGTGTGCGTATTCCTTAAACAGCGTACAACATACAATGAGAAAACTTGCACAGGCCTCCATTTGCGGCTTCAGTCATAGGTTTAGGCTATTGCAAGAACTACGGGGGATGCAAAACAAAATAGCGGTGGGATGAATATCTCCCTCAAAAAGAAACACACCCTCTAATCAGGCAGGTGAAAGACGCAAACCTGTTGCTGAGCCCTGTTTCTCTGATGTACAGCTATCACAGTTGCTTCCAGTATCCATACCACCTCAGACATCAAGCCCTTTTGACAGCTCTTTCCTCACAATGGTGCTGGATTTGCTTCCTGGATGGCCAAGCAGGTGCCCTAGTGGTGGCGCCTTCAGCTGCCATCTACTACTGCCGAACAGTGGTACTGGCACTGCTTTTATTTATTTATTTATTTATTTCTGGGTTTATTACAATCCACAAAACCCTGAGGCTTCTAGGCGCTGGTTAAAGAAAAAGCTTGATACAGGAAAAGGAAGATCTAGTATACATACATGGTAGGTGCCGATATACAGACTGGTAAAGCTAGTCCTCATGTTACGGGGAGCTACATCAGAGGTGCATACATAGAACATGGGAGGTACCAATATACAGACTGGTAAAGCTACTCATGTTACGGGGAGCTACATCAGGCGTGCATACATGGGATACGGTAGGTGCAGAGATATACAGGCTGGCAAAGCTACTCCTCATGTTACGCGGAGCTACATCAGGCGTGAATACATGGGATATGGTGAGTACAGGTATACAGTTCAGTAAAAATGGTTTGTGCATATGCAGGATATTGTATCATATATAGTATCTTTCCTGTAGGATCAGAGGATTGTCATTTGCAAATGGCTGGGTTATTGCGGTATTGTGGCTGAGTAACGTGATCAAGTTCAGAGAAACTGTTGCATTTGGGGGGAAGTCAGAGCGATGCAGGTCGAAATAGAGCAGGGGGGATACCGGGGGCAAGGGATGTGGTTTTGATGGGCTGAAGTGTACGATTTGTAGGCAGACCCCCGGATACATAAGTGGACCATCTAAATACGCTGGGAATCAGGAGGGGAACACAGTAGAAACGGATTTGAGTAGGTAGGGTAGGGAATGCAAGGGAAGGTATGATCGGGTGGAACTGGCAATCAGGGCAATGTGGACGGCCAGCGTAGAGTCATCTGGTGTCCCTGTTTACCAACATCGGCCTCTAGTAGTAGTGCCTTGGTGAGGGATTGACAGTAAAAGGGAAAGTATGTCTTCAGGGCCTCTTATCTGGACTGTCCTCAAGTTCTTCTGAAACATTAACCCTGCTGCCAACTTTCTTTCTGTGCATCTGTATAAAGTATAGGAGCCAAGCGTAGAGCATTTCTAGCACCAAGGCCCTACCACTACCTCCATGAACACACACAGTCTGACATGTTCTGCAGCAAGCGTATGTGTGGACCGTTACTTATCTAGTCCCACCTCGACTCATCACACACTCAGGTGGCTTCTCTGTCTGTCATTACCGCTCACTGCATTTATGGCATTTTGATATGGAAAGTGTACATTCCCAATTCCTTTCCTGCCTCGAAGAATTCCTTTCATGGGATCAGTTCCCTCCTCCTGAGGATGAGGCAAGGGTATAGGCATTGCAAGATGTTCACAACGTGCTCAGCTGACCACTTATCCAGTGTAATGCTGAATCAGGAGAAGGAAGTGAACTGGTGGCTGTCTAGGTATGTAACAGGCCCCCAAGAGTAGCAAAAGAGCGAGGAGGCACCCCCCTTCCCATTACATACGGTCAGGATACTGCATGGAGGATCTCAGCCACCCTGGCCTGTAGAGTGCCTCTATGTTGGTAACTGTGTAGTAATCGGGGGCTCCTGTTCATCTGATGTTCATCTGATGGCCCTGTAAGCTTCTCATCCACCTGGATTCTTCCCATGGCTTCCACGTGTCGAACTTTGCCAAATCATAAACTGTGTGCACTGATGCTTTGTATTTTAAGCCGCTTTTATCCCTTTAAGTATGATTAAATGTATACATTTTAATCAGTCGCAACTTCTTATCTCTCAGTGGCAACAAGTGTTTCACACACACTTGTGCACTCCTTCCAGGTGTTACCATCTCCTGGTGATCACACACGTTGACCTGATCTACGGCTGTGTATTTACATCATGAACTAAGCCAATGGACGTTCTCTGCTAGACATGAGGGGAGTAACTGCTGCTGGCTCCAGGTAAGAAGGGCTTTCCCTGATGTCTGACACGGAAAGCACGATGGCAACATCACTCCCCTGCCGGCTCCCTTAGGCTGCAGTGTGCCTGGTCCAGGAATAGGCAGCAAGGTAAGGCAGCCCGTTCCAGAAGCTGGAGAGGGATGCCTGCCAAGATTACCTTCTTTTGGTGCAGTGCGGTCGATGATCGTAGAGAAGCTGCCTCCTCCTAACACCGCCATGCCTACAATTTAAACCCGAAACTTCCAGTAAGTGCCAGGCAGTGAACGCCATGCAGCCAGAAGCACTAGCAGATACATCGGAACTCGAGGTTAGGGTTTTAGAAGTCGCGGTCTAAAGAAAAGAAAGAGACGCCAGCGGGCAAGGCCTTGCAGCCGAACCATAGTTCCGATAGCTCGTCGACTAAAGGAGTGATGGTGATATCTCTTGGAAATTGAGAGGCTGCAAAATCACACAGACACACAACAAAAAATGGGCTTAATATTGCGCTTTATGGTGGAGTCCAGCTTCTAAGCACGGGACTGGGTATTGAACCCATATTGCTTGGCGCTGTCTTGCTTCCAAGACGAGGCGTTGCCCTTGAACTAAAAACGGATCGTGAGTCGAGACAAAGGGGAACAGGGGTGAAAATCGGCCCATAAGGCTCAGGATACAATGACTTCACAGGCGCTGTGTGCATAGGCCTTGACTCTGACAAAAACAAACAAGACAAGCAAAAATATAGGCATGCCCGAGAAGCGGTCACCCAAACATGTTTCGACCATTTCCACCTCCACACCATGAAGCAAACTGGTTAAGGAGGGTTTCACAGAAGGTAGTAAAACACTTTCCGCGGCAATGCAGAAGAAGGCCCTAGTTGATATCATACACTCCAAAGAGGAGTGGGAAAAAGAAAGCGATACCTGCATCAAAATCTTCAAAGCTGGGACACCCCAGATTCAATAGGGACAGTGTCAGAGGATGCCCTTGACTCCAGAAAGAATGGTCCATGGGGGACTTTAAGGAAACCAATTCTAAAGTGGTCTCCTTCATGGATCATCACAAAAGACCAAGGAAAAGACAAATCTACACTAAGATCAACCTATACAAAAACAAAGCAAGAGCAGAGGCCCAGCTGACCATATAAACTGACCCATGTTGTGATCAGGAATACTAGGATGACGCATGGGACACTGACTGTGTAATGTTGTCACCAGGTTAGGAGCACCCCCCAGTTTCATCCTCCCCCACTGAGGATCGTTTTCAGCACACAGATCTGCTGGGCTGAGCTGCAGAAAGTGTGGGTAGCCTCACACAAGAATCAGATGAGGGTGCCCATTGTATTGAGGGCTTTCTGGAGGAAAATAAACAGATATCACACTGTAGTCCACTTTTAGTCTCCATAAAAAAATAAGGATCACCCCCTCATTAATCAAACCAGTCACAACAGAAGCTGTGAAGCCGAGGGCAGAGGAGGAAAAATGTAAACCCACCACCGTGAACCCTACATACACCAGGGCCAATTAATGCCTGGCTCCGTGGTTATCACTACTGCTCAAAAGAGGGCTAACTTGCCCATGATGGGGACAGAACCCCTCTCCCCCCGGAAAGATAGAGAATACCCATTCATGCTTTCAGAAGGACAGCAGCAACCCCTGGGGCATGCAGCATGAGAATAGCAAACTCTAAGGGCCTGATTGAGTCACAGACTGTTTCCCTATGGGATTGTGCTATTATAAAACACTTCTGTGAATCAGGCCCTACGTCTCTTAAGCCTAGATACAACAGGTTCCAGTGTGACGACATGGAGGAATGAGGCGAACTAATACCGTCAGAACTCCAGGGAGCCTTCAGAAAAGTTATTCCGGAAAACAGACAGCTAGTACCATCATTAGAAATTCATTAGATGCTGCAGAAACAGCAGGGTGGCCGTTGGCAGGACCAACTGTCATCAAGCGACCCGCCTGGCTAAAGGTTACAGGTTTTAAGGCAGAGATACAAGCTACAATGCCGGATAAAGCAATGCTTGGGAAATCAGTAGCTGAGTTGCTGAAGAGGGTGAAAAAAGACCCTGAAAACATTGGGCCAAATATCAGGAAGAAGCTATCAAACAAGAGGGTCCCCAGCAAACTAGCACTCCATTTAAGGCAAACCAAATTCACAACCACCCAACAGACACACACACATCAGGGTCAAGTTGGTTCTCAGGGTCACCGCTTCATACTCTGCACACACTTGCCTCATTCGCGCAGTGGAAGATCAAGAGGGAGATGACAAACCTCAGAATGTGTGTCCTCATCCTCCTCAAAGCAATGACTCACAGATAAAGGCCCCCTCCCATCACTCCGTAGGCATGACAACGCATAACAACATTCACCCACGAAAGCGGGGGAAATAACATCAGATCAGTAGAGGTTGTACAGTGTAGCCCAGGGTTACTACAAAGAGTTACTAGAAAGACTGCACAGTCTACTTCAGTGCGAAAGGGAAATGCTGTGAAACGGCCGGGAACTGCTAGAAACTCTGCTTCTAAAGAACGCAAACGAACCAGTCACGCGCGCACAAGCATAACATAGGCACTTACTTTACTTTCTAGTACCCAAACAAGACCAAACAAAAATACCAGTCTTACATATCAGGCCTGCTAACAAGTATGTTGGCCCACAAATATTCAGGCTGACCACAATGCAAGTGGTCATGCCACACCCCAAAAGAGGAATATACAGGACCACGCTAGACATGAAAGATCCATATTTTCATATTTCAATGTTCGTGAGTCACAGAAGTATGATAAAGTTCGAAACAGGAGCACAACATTTTCATTTCAAGGTACTACCTTTTGGAATAGCATCAGCTCCTCAAGTGATCAGCAAAGGTCTTGCGGTAGTGGCAGCTCAACTTCACCGCCAGCATTTTCCCGTCTTTCCCTATCTGGAGGATTGGCTCATAACGGGAGAGACACTAGAGATCTGCTTGGACAATACTCAAAGGACAGTGGATCTTTTCTACAAACTGGGGTGATCTAGTGGTAGTATCAAAAGACGTGGTTAGTCCATTGGTGGACAGAAACACACCCTTTAAAGGGTAGACCATTCAGGCACACGCCAGTACAAATAACAGTAATAACAGTTGCCTTGTTGCTAGGCTGCGGAGCACACTGTCAAGAGCTCACTGTGCAAGGAGCACGGACACAAAAGCAGACAAACGTACACATACATGTGTTAGACCTTCAAGAAATAAAAAAGGCTCTGGTATCTTTTCAGACAAGACTATACTACAACCTCCTATTAGGCAACAAAGACAACAGTACCGCAATGTCTTACGTAAACATGCAGGGTGACACACACTCTATAACATTGTCGCTCCTAGCAAAGGACATATGGCATTGGTGTGTGAAGAAGGACATTTACATTCAGGCACAACACACGTGCCAGGAAAAACTACCTGGCAGACAATCTAAGTGTTTCAACAAAACCATGAGTGGGAAATGAACACAAACACACTCACATTTTCAAGATGTGGAGGCAGCCAACTGTGGACCTGTTCTCAACAGTCCGGAATGCCAAATGCCTCAACTTTGCATTCAGGTACCCAGAGAAATGGTCACAATGCAATGGATAAGTTGGTCTGGGATATTTGATTATGCTTGAAACCAACTCCCCCGATCTGCAAGGCATTACTCAGACTCCTTTAATGAGCACATAACGGTAATATTGATTGCACACACCAATGTGGACAAGGCAAATATGATATTCCCACCTCACGTGGATGGTGATTCAACCTCCTGTATAGCTTCCATTAGTACACAACCTAACACAACTAGACAGCCAATTAACACACCCATGCCCCAAAACATTAACCTTGGCAGCATCACTCCTGAAGTCATAGAGATCGGCCATTTGCAACTTCCTACGAGATGTACGGAAAAATACCAAAGGAACCAGAAAACCAAATTCTAGACACTGTTATTTCAAAAAGGGAAACTTGTGATATGGTGCACCCAGCAGGGTGTGAACCCTGTTAACTGCATAATGGCTACACCTCTTAGACTCAAGGTTGTTTTTTAACTCCCTTAAGGTGCATCTGGCAGCGCTATATTTCAACACAAAATATCATGGTGGAAAGTTCCTGGGAGTTAAATAAGTACATCCTCCCATTATGCACCCACCTCCCGGTTGGGACATTAGCATAGTTCTACAAAGGCTTGATGGGCTCATTTTGAACTGCAAATATATGCGGGGGGATGTCCCCACATCCCTCCTCCCCAATATCCCCCCACATGAATTATTACCCTACCCCAACCCCCCACATATATTTGCGATGAAATTTGTTCAAAATAATTCTATCAAATCGTTTTTAGACAGAATTGTCTGTGATGTGATCTATGTATACCGATAAAACAAACTCAATAAGGAAGACAAGCAATTCTTTGTCTATTTCACAGTGGGTCGAGAAGGGGACCTTGGAACCAATTCCTTAATTGCTAGGATTGTTAAATGCATTCAATTCTGCAATTCACTGGCACATAAAACATTACCATTCACTCCAAAAGCTCATTCTACACGTAACACTGGAGCAATGTTGGTCTTTTATTGCTAATGTATCACTGGAAGAAATATACAAGGCTATAGTTTGGAATTCAGTCCATACTATTACACAATACTATTGTGTTGACACAAAAGCAAGATCTGATTCAGAGGTAGTGCGGGCGTACTTTCTTATTTTCTCTACTGTGCCCAGTGTTTACTCACCACCTTCTTCAGGTACTATTTGCTAATCTTTGCAAAGCATGTGAATCTAAGCAGATTCACAAGCCCAAGAAGACAAATATTACTTACCCAGTAATTGGGCCTCATTACAAGTCCGCCGGTAACCCTGCCGGTGCTGCCAGCAGTGTGACGCCATACTTGCAAGATTTAGCAGCACCTGACTTGCCGGAAACAACGGGGGATTACAAACCCGTGTTCCGGGAATTCAGGCACCGGTATATTGTACATCCCCATTCCCATTTGAGTCCAAGCGAGGTGCTTGGATGTGGTCAAGTGAATTCAGCTTTGTGAAAGCATGATGGTGCATTGTGGTGCTGTGGGTACGGTCAGATGATGTCCAGTGGACAAGTTCAGGGGTGTGCGCTGATTGTGAGTCTGACATTTACACATTGGTGTGCGGCCAGAGTATGTCTGCCTCCATTGTGAGTGTCATGCATCAAATTTGAATGATTATGGGCACAGTGTTTGTCAACATGGACAGTGTCCAGCCACCCCAATGAGAACACACCCATGCCCCAGAGAGCAGACAGGTTCCATAGGCATTTACCCCCCCTCCCAAAATACACTCCCATGGCCCAGAGAGCAGACAGGTTACATATGCATGTACCCCCCACCCCAAATACACTCCCATGGCCCAGAAAGCAGACAGGTTGCATATGCATGCCCCCCCCTCCAAATACACTCCCATGGCCCAGAAAGCAGACAGGTTACATATGCATGTACCCCCCTCCAAATACACTCCCATGGCCCAGAGAGCAGACTCACCCAGCAGCCAGGCACGTCGGGCAGCATGTGGTTCCACATAGCGGGGTAGCGAGGGGTTTCGCAGCACCATTGCATCATGCATGGATCCTGGGAATCTAGCACAGCAATGTGTTATCTTGCTGGCATCACACACCATCTGCACATTGATGGAGTGGTATAGCTTTCGATTGCGGTACACCACCTCCACGGCATGCAGGACTACCAACTCCACGTGGGTGCAGTTGAGGGCACCAATGACAATGGGCATGCCTGCCAGTGCATGAAATGCAATTTTGGTGTCATTCACCTCCTGTGCTGTCCGTGGTAGGGATATGTAGGCCCTTGCGCAGCACTTGGTTTAGCACATCGGAAAAACATGGTTGCGATATGCCATGCAGCTGCCCCACTGTGTGCTGGTAGGTAGGTGCCTGTGGCCAGGAAGTGGAGCAAAGACACCAACTTTAGCAAAGGGGGCATGGCGGTGCGGATGTTGATCAGGCTGACCAAGTCTTCATGTATTAGATCCACTATGGTGGTGATGGTGTCCCTGTCCAAACGGTACAGGGTGTGGATCTGTGCTGGGGTTAAGTTGAATGGACTGGCCCTTATGGGCGGGATTGGTGGCTGCCTGCGGGGAACCACTGCCTGCACTGGTGGGATTTGCTGGGCCAGTCTCACCCTCCTTTTCCTCCTGTGTCTCCTCTGTAATCCCTGGTGAACTGCCTGCTCAAGGAGTAGCAGTGCATGCATGTCCTCCAGCTCCAGTATCACAACTGCAAATGGAATCATTTTGGTCTTGGAAGGGGTGTGGCGTGTGGTGTGTGGGTGTGCTCCTTTTGTGCAGGGCCAGGCTCCATTGCCTCCACCTGTGCTGATTGTGTGCACCTGTGGCAGTTGGGAACACAGCAGTTTGCTATTAACTGGTGATCCGCGATTCCTGTGTTGCCGGCATCATGGTGGCCCTTCTTACCGGCATCTGGATGCCGGTATGAGCATGTCTGTGTGACTCGTAATGTCCTCTTCCTTGCGGCATGCTGGTGTTACTGGCACAGCGCCCGTGCGCCCACGCGTATGCCGGTACGGTGGTGTACGGCCACAGCGGGTCCCTGTCAATGCCGGTAGAACCAGCATTGCAGGTCGCGATGGGCTGGTCCGGTAACCGATGCCGGTAATGCCTTACCGGTATCGTTATTACCGGACCGCCAACCTTGTAATGAGGACCATTGTCTTTCTGTGGCTTGTAACTGCTTAGAATCACATTCGCCCATCCTGCCTCCCCCCAAGGAAACAACGGCACAGTATAAAACAACAGCTACACGCTAAGTTATATTCACAACATAGAGAAGTCATGTTAAAATAACAAAATAACCTGCGGGCGTAACACTGTGAATGGGTCCCTGCACATGTAGGACAGGGCTAGTGTGACCTCTTGATGCCCTGTTTTCCCAAATATAAAAAAAATGTAACACTCAAAGCCAACCACTAGATGGCGGCCTAATAGATCTCTGATAACATGTATCCCTGGATGTGGTGCCTTTTATATCTCCCAAACGGGATTCCAACTTATGTGCTGAAAGATGTAATTCCTAGCCAGACGAATAAAGCAGATAGGTGTAGCCCACTCCGATCTCGTGTTCGACGATACGAAAGAGAGAAAAAGTAAGCATACATTGTTGGTTTGAACATATGGGAATGGATGTATTTTACTTTTCCACCAGAATCTAATGTAGATAAGCCAGTTAATAAATGATCTACACTTTCGCCCTTGTTTGCAAGTATAATTGTATGGACATGCTGTTTTATATACATTCTATGGCCATTCGCACCAAATTGGGCTTGCTTTCTTGTTATGCAACTGTTGTGCTAAGATGGTGTATATGTTATTTCAAAATGTATTAGCCCTTGGAAAATGATTTCTTTCTGATGCTAAATGAGGTGGTTATAAAATGTATTTTCAAAGGTTGTGATCTTTTTCCCTTAGAATGAGGGGATTTCTTCAATAAGATAAAGATAGATAAAATGAAGGAATTTAAAGGTCAATTAACGATTTTAGAGGATTTAATGAAGAAGAAAATCAGGATATGGGATTAGCATGGAAATGAAGACCATATAATCAACCAACCTTTATACAAACAATATCTAAAGCACTTTCCTATGTTGGCGACAATACAATCTTTTATTAAGCAATTCCCAGGTAGATGAATTGCTAGGATATACTCCAGTTTTGCCTGAATATCCTTAAAACCCTTAAAGTTGGAGGACCATGTGTAGGCCTAAGTAGAGAACTGAAATCTTGACATGTTTGTAAAAAAGAAGATACTCTTGAAACTTTTAAATACATATTTATTGGCCGCATTAGCCTTAAAGAACGAATGGGAAATGTTTTGAAAGATTTTGTTTCTAATAAAAAAAAATATTGATGATTGTTGAATGCGGGGTTCGATTGTTAGCTGCATGTAAGATGCCACTAATAATTGCTAACACTCTTTTTTATGAGGCATTAACTTTTTTGAGCATGACATTTACTAGATGAAACCTATTGATATCCCCTATTTATAATGATGAATGTTGATTTACTATTTGTTTTATGATACAGTTTGTTGTAAACCATATACACAAATACACATTCTATGTACAAAAACATACACCTTGAGGAATTGTGGAGAAATGTCCTTGACCCATGCAGCCCCTGGTTGGTCCTTGTCTGCACACTCTGATAGGCGGAGGTACTTAGCATTATAGGATCCTGATATAAGTCAGGCTGCTGACCAATAAGGCTAGAGATGAAAGTGAAAGATGTTCATGTGGGCAATGCCCATGCCCCAGGTAGCAGCATCATTCATTCAAAACAACTATGGCTGCTATTTTTGGATCCGCAAAGCACAGCATTCCTTAAACAGAATTCTTTAATCAGTATCTGCACAGTGTTTCGCTGATGTACTAAATAATTTTGGAAAGGAGGGATTGAGTTAAAAAATACATCTGATGCTAGTCGCAGGGATACGTTTTAAGAAAAAAAGAACCTTTGTGCGGGAGCAACTAGCACAATGCCTCACTGGCAAACTCACATAGAAAGAAAAGATGGAGCAGGTTGATCAGACCAAATCTCAGTGCTACCATAAGTGGACAAAGCAACGGTCACAAACAAGGATACATTTGTTGGATGCCTCAGAGAACTGAGTAAATCTGACTGGGCACCAATGCAGGATGACTCGCACAGTCCTATCTCCACAACCAAATGTAGATGTGCTCCACGAACCTCCAAAGCCATAGGGGACATGGAAGAAGCAGGATCAGTGACCCGTACTGAACCGGGAATGCACAAATGTAGACTTGTCACTGACAAAGACCCCTCTGGACATCAATCGCTATCCGATTCCACTGCCTCCAAAGGACAGCAAGTTAAGCCATGGAAGGCAGGGGGAGCATGGAGTTAAGCCATGGAAGATAGTGGGAGCAAGACTGTCCTCTGATGTGGAGGTCCTGCTCCACCTACCTGCAGCTATTGATAGGTGAGATCAACCCACCCAATCTACCTCAAAATGTTGAGCCAGACACCTTGAAGGAATCCCACCCTGCCATGAAGTCCAAGGAAGGAACATAGTGATCAGACTACTGAGTGAAAGGACTAGCTATAGTCACTAAGGTTGCAAAAGACATTGCTGATACGAAACTAACCCTCTCAGAATCTGAGTAGTTACAGAATTTTAAATGCCAGCGAGCCAAGGCTCTAGAGGGGAGGATGACTAACTAAGAGGAGTCACCCAGCCTTTTACAGACCAAAGTTAATGAATGACATATCTGGAAATCTCTCTGCCCAAGAAGATTTCGCCAGAAGGAGTAACATAAGCAATGCTGGGTTCCATAGGGAGCAGAGAAGGGAAACCCTGTTGACTTCCTTCAAAAACTCTCCCAAAACTGGTTGATCTTTCCCCCAGCAAAGTATCTGAGATAGAAAAATCCCACAGGCTCCTCTGACCTGCCCCTCAATCTAACACCAGAACAAGATGAAGTATAGTTAGGTTTGGATACTTGCCAATTAAGGAGCTGGTGAAGAATAGGGCAAGAGAATGTGTAAGTCTGGACTGTGGAGATGGTCACTGTGAAGGTATCATGAAGCAAGACACAGACAACAGACTTACAATTCAAAGTAAAATACTTTATTAAATCAATTGTCAGGATGGTAGAAGGTCCAACTTGCCGGATAGTAAGGTGGGATTTCCCTACATGAACTAAACTAAGGAAAGTCTGAGTAAAGAGTCCAACTTAAAAGTCCATCTGTCTACAAAACCTTTACTTGCCCTCACAACTAAAGCTAACCAATGTGTAAGGATGTCAAATCCAACAAAAAATAGTGTTCAACTTAAAGTTCTGAGACTCTTCCAGCTGACAGCTTTCTCTCAGCGCCCCTTCCCCAAGAATTACAAAGATCCACTAAATAAAGTCTCAAGATTACCTTTCTCTAGTTCACTGTAATATAGTTCAATGTAGTTCAAAAAACAATCCTCAGGGTTCCCTTCCCCAAGTTTCCAGCACCACTGTTCACAGAAAACAAAAGAATGTGAGTCTTTGTTCCCAAGATCACGCAATGTAGCTCCTCAAGTCTCAGGGTTCCTTTCCGAGAGACTTTATCTTTAGTGTAACAATATCTCTGAGTTTTCAATTTATAGGGCTCACTGGTCTAGGCACAGTTGTCAGACCAAACGGTCCACCCATCACAGGTCACGCAACCAGGATCCCTGACTCTTCTCATCTTGTCTTTAATGAGGACTTCTGGCTTGTTCTCCTTAGCCTCGTGGCTCTGCCATCACTTGTTACACTGTTAGGCCTTGCCGCTCTGCATTTAGTCATAAAAGTTCAATTGAGGGTGTTTTACTCACACCTACCTTCTTATGTTTCTTTGTCACCCTTGTGTCCTCTGCTGTAACTGCTTTCCACTTGGGCATTCGGTAATGCACTTTAATTGCGTGGGTTTATTCTATTCCACCCTAGGAATGCTTAATTTCAGTATTCCATTCCACTTAGTATTCAATAAGCATTCTTGCCGTTTAGTTTATAAAGTTCTCTTTTGTGTGGTTTGCAACATGCATTTATTTCACTGGATTCCACAAGCATTAATCTTGTTTTATCTTTAAAGTTCAACTTAGTGCAGTATTCTATAAGCTACGCTTTGCTTAATAAGTTCTAGTTTGTCGCATTCAAAGAGCAATGTTTCTTGTAATTCTGAAAGCTCCATTTAGTTCGGTGTTCAACAGATATTATTTTATGTATTTTCTAAAGTTCCATTTAGTACAGCATTCAATAATATCGAAGGAGCGCCCCGACATTCATGCATTCTCCTTTGATACTCACCGGCTTGTAGAGACTCCGTCCCTCATACTCCTCTGCCTGCTGGGTGTCTTCCTTCTGCACGCCGGCTCCCAGATTAGCGCTTTCTGTACACTGACAGCGTTCTTCCTTCTTGGTGCTCACCCACAGCTCCTGCTGCCAGGCACGGCTCACTGAGGCCCCTGGCTGCAACCATTTGCACAGCCCCCTTGCAACGGGCTCTGCAAGCCTCCTGGAAAGGTTGCCAGCATCCTGCCTACTCGTCCGGTTCCACCACGGCTGCCTCCTTTGTAGTGCCTCTCCTGCTACTTTCTCCCACAACAGTTTCCCAGCTGCTCTTTGCTCTGCTGCACTGGCCTTGTTTTATCCACCTGCACCCCCCTGGCGGGCTGCAGCTGTGGATCTTCAAAAAGACCTGCCTGACCACAATTAAGGGGACATGCCTGAACCTTGTAACTCTCTATAGGCATCTTCCTCCTTCCAGTACCAAAGTGTTGAAAGTGTGTGATGTTCATTACTCTCAGTGGTCTCTTCTTCGACTCAGTACCAGAGTGCTGAGAGTGTGTGGTGTTCATTACTCTCAGTCTCCTCTTCCTCACCTCAGTGCTGTCCAGTGACCAATATGGGGAAAAGAGGGGCACTGGCTTATAACAGCCCGTAAAGGTTGGAAGAGGGTTAGGTTGGTTGTCAGTAGGAAAAGGGGGATAATATGTCTCGTCCTAGGGCACCCAATTCCCAATGCTCAAGGGCTCTCCACCGAGGTGTTCCTCCCTCGCTTCTTCACCGCCAGGATCAGGATCCAAGAGCGATGGCCTTTCCCTAACCACCTGTGCAGAGGATCCAAAGGGAGGGTTTTGTTTTGGCACCTGTATTCAGATAAAATGGCCCTGAGGGTTGGGGGGAGATAAAGTAGCTAAAATGGCTGGGGCTGAGACAAGGGAAGATAGCAAAGGGGATGGGCCGATGAGAGGAGGTAGTGAATCTAGACCCCACCTGGATCAGAAATCACACCTCACAAGTGGTTCCAGATCTTCTCTGAGTTCCAACAGATTCCATAGATCTCCCTTGACCCCTGAAGGAATTTATGAATTCAGACAGGCCTGTTGGTTTAATTGAGGGAAGACCACTTTTGCTACAAGAACTTAGACATTTGGTGGATTTGGGCACCTTACCTTTGGGTTGTGGAAAAACGCTTGTCCTGCTTGAGTGGTGGGGTGACGGGGACAGGACTCCACCTTCGAGTCTGCATCCCTCAACAGACACATTGTTGTGATGAGAGATCTACATGGCTGCAGATTGGACCATGCAGCTCTCGCAGATGCCAACCCACTGTTTAGTCTGATATACTGGACCTACTAGGGATTTGTACAAATGCTGGTACTTACTGCTAGCTTACCACTGAGTGTTGTGAAGGCATCATGAAGTAGACACAGACAACTGAATAAGATCTTGTTTATAAACATTTATTAACTAAAAGAAGGAAGTTGGAAGAAGGCCTAACTTGCCCTAAGGTGGGATTTCCCTACCTGAATTAAACTAATGATAGCCTGTGTCAAGAAGTCCAAAGCAAATGTTTGTCTGTGCCCAAAACATATACTTTCCCTCACATCTAATTGTATACAATGTGTGGGGATGTCAGCATCAAATAAGAAGTCCCTTCCCCAAGGTTTCAGATCTATCAATGTTCCAAACAGCACAGTTCCTTAAGATATTCACTGTTCCAAAATAATACAGTTCCTTGCGACACTTCCCAGCGTGTCGTGTCTGGTTACTTTTCACCAGCTTAGAATGTTCAGTTCTCAGTTTCTATTCACTCAGGTTTTCCTTTATTCAATTGCGAAGTGGCTTTTCCGTAGGTGGGTGTATTAATTCTAGGTACAGTTGTTGGACCACGCGGTCTATCCATTAGAGGTCACGCAACCGGCAAACCTTAATTGCATCTGCTTCATAAGTATTTTGCCAACATCTCAGCTTCACAATAAGGCTTGACTTGTTCTCCTTCCAAGTGCCCTTAAAGCTTTATTGTTCTGGCTTTCATCAGCATTCACTTGTTTAAAATCTTCTTCTTGCAATAACCAACACAGGCTTCCCAGTACACTCTCCTGCTAGGAACCTCAGTTTAAAGTTCTTTTGAACCAGTTTTCATAAGATTCACAGTACACTCTCCTGCTAGGAAACATATGCACTGTTTAATGGTTTCTGCTCAAAACATCTGACGCCCCTTTGTCAGGATTCTCTTGCATACAGGTTTTCTGCTTTCAACCATTCATGTCTTTCAGTAATGCACAATAATATCCACTTGACTCTTGGCAATGTTCACTTGACTCTTGACTCAGAAGCCCCAGGGAAAGGTTGCGCTCTACAAATAAAATAAATACAAATGCAATGTTTGTTTGCCTCTTGAAATGTTTTCATCTCAAACCTTCACCTATGCTTACTTGCAGTGCTTAATTTGTAAAAAAAATAAGTGCCAGGGCCCAAGAAATCTTGGCCCCATAATGCTGGCCCCGAGGCCGGCAGGCACCCCCGCGGTGCGGGCAGCCCAGGCCAGTTCAGTGCTAGACCTAGATCGGCCCACCACCAGCCCATCACACTGCTGCTGCTTCATGTCACATGTTCAGCACTGCAGCAACTGCTGGCACGGGCTAGTAGTGGGATGGATGGGGAAGACGGGCACACATGGGTTGAGGAAATATAATGCTTTAAAGTTGGAAAGCAATTGTTATGGTAGATGTACTGGTTCTGGCATTCCGGCACCCCCACAGGCAAAAGAGTGCATTTGAACACAGTTCTAAGTTTTATGAACACAATTGTTAGACATCTAGACCATGTCCTGGAAGTGATAATGCATTTGATAAAATGGTTGCAAACCTATGGATGTTGTCTTATTTGTCAATTTTGTAAAATGCCCTCACCACACCCTCCCAGCGCCCAGTTTCCCAAATGGGTCTGAGTGGAGCTGGGGTCTCTTGTGAGAGTATGTTTCTGTTTCGATGTACACTAGGAACAATAATAGACTGTCATAGGTTTGATTGAATGAAAGTTAACAGATGTTGCAGTAATTACAAATCTGAGACACCCTCAAAAACACTTTTTTATTTAACTGCTCACTGATTAAATAATAAATAAACACATTAAGAATGAACACATTGAATATAGAACAGAACCAAACAAGAAAGTACAAGGTGCCATGTTTGGCTTTTATTTAAACTTAGAATAGGAGGCAGAGAAGGCATTGAATATATATCAATTAAATAGTCTGTCAGATGCTATTTAAATGTTGTGTTTGTTTGAAGTAATTTACATTCTGCCAGTCACGGTATTTAGCATGACATTCTGTATAAGATTTCACAAAATGTCATGGTAACTCCAGTTAAAGATTCTATCACAACTTTGCCAACAGCTGGTTGGGGTCGCCATGGCTAGGCTGCCATAGACAAGTGCAAATAATACACGAACAGAACATCCAGCAAAAGGCTCACTTTAGGAGAAAAGGCAACTATTTTGGCAAATGCCTTTCGTTTCATTTCCGATGATATGTGTTGCTGTATACTTGAGCAAGTCATATTGGAATGTAAAATGCGTCCCATATCTAGCCCATTCAATTACTGGCAGTCTATCTCTGATTTAAAACCATAGGCTGGCCTGCTCCGCTTTGCTTCTTTATAAGGCCTTCAGAATATTCTGTCAGTTGTTGCTATTTTCCCTGCCTGGGCTCTAGAAGTTACTTTAAGCAATGGATCTTTTTTTGCCTGCTCTAATATTTTTGATGCTGTGATGTGTGCCTTTGTTAGTCCATGTTCGGTAATCTTCTTTCATAAGGATCTTTGTTGCTTGTCTTTGTTGGTACCATATGAACTAACAGTAGACTCAGTCCATTCTTTAGACAACTTCATCCCATGAGTTTTCTCTGCACCAAAGCTATTGACTTGATGGCAAATGGTGCATTCAAGAGTGTGCCCTCTAACAATCAACAATGTGTACTTGCTTTGAAAATATTGTGTCTGGTCGAGCTTCCAGTCTTTAGGGAGTCGGCCTTTCGTTAAGGGAGCTGAACGTTGCAGAAGTGATAATTGATCAGATTCCGTGCTAGTACTTGGCATTTCCGTGTCACTGTCGTTTGGTAGGACTTCATCAGTGATACCAGTGCCACCCAGTCCCTCTCCGAGTGGAATGCTTGCTGTCTCGATTTCTGCATGGATGTTGGCAGTTGTAGTGCTGCTGGTGTCATCTAGTATTTTTTCTGGTCTTCACAAACACAATCTGACTTAGAATCAGATTCTTGTTTACTTCGCTTGCTTGTAGGCTCATCTGTTCTGCATTTGTTGTCCAGGTTTTGAAAAGTATGAAGAAATTGTCTTCTGGGCTCCAGACATTCTAGGGAAGGAAACGAGAAGTAGGGGTAATCGATATCATGGGATTCCTTCCAAGTTTCAATACACACAATGATCAGGCCAGGGGTCAGGACAGGACAACACACCTCTTAAATGCTTCAAACGGAATCAAGGACTGGTGAACAGCAAATGTATAAGAACAAACACATATAATGGTGCACAGTGCACACATGGAATGCAGTTTACCTTCGAGCCGGGCTAATAAATACAAATGTGCACACGTTTGACTTGTCCTGGCTGAAGAGAACATTGCAAAAAGAAATCTAACAACAAATACCATGTGGGTAGTTTGTAAATGGCTGCAAAGTGTCAGTTGCCTCCTTTTATCCCCAACACACCACACTGAACTATACAATTTTGCGACTTTAGAAATTTCGCTCTGTAGTGTAGTACCCATGCCCGTCTCCATTTTTAAGAAAACACCCACTTTCCTTGAGTCAGTAAAACAATTACACCCTGCTTATGCTTGGTAATGTACGTCTTACCTTGTTTTCAGAGACTAGGATGCGTATCACACAGCAGCCTGAGACTGTCAGACTGTGACTGCCACCACAATGAACCTCTGATGAAGTTGCTCACTGCAAACTTAAAGGGGGGCAAAGGCACTAAGTCAATGAAATTGCAAACTGCTGGCGTGATACCTCATAAGCTCAATTGGAAATTCAACTGCTGGAGGCAGAATTGGGATATTTGGGTTCACACAAAAGGCACAACCATTGCCCCCTGAACTGTATGCACTAAACGTGAAGGCACTTTCCTTCAGAAATGCAGAGGAGAAGAAGGGGGTAGAGTGAACCCTTTGCAGTTCAAGTCAGGGTGAGATTACAATATTTGCCCAGGATCACACACTTATGCTGAACAGCGAAGCAGGGATTTTAACCCACTCTGCAATTTGGGAACAGAACAGCCAACTTCTTCCACGCTTACAATGTGCATACCCTGAATTTGCACTCAAAGTGGGCGAGGCAGCCAACCAGTTTGCTAAGAACCTGAGCTGAATCTCATGGTATAGGTATATAGGCCTGAATTCTGAACAAGGTCAACGCTACTCCTGCGCACCTGCCATCTTTCTACCACCTTCCCTCCCTCTCACTGGCATCCCTGTTCCTTCCACCCATTTACATGTAGCCTTGGGTGGCCGCCCACTACTTCTCTCATGTACACAGGCTGCCATGCAAATGGAATAGGGTCTCCATTCAGAGCTTCACTTCCAATTCTAGGGCAGCCATGTTGGTTGAGTATTTGTCTCAAACAATGAGTCATGTGGTTGCTGCAACCCATTGTTAGGTACGATTAGCTATAATAATCAGCTTCCTGGGACTGTACCAAAGGTACCGTCGCCCACTTGTGACTCTATATCTGACATTCGTTCGCCTGCCCACACAGTTGGAGGCTGCTCTGTGCCCACAATTTCGCCTCCGGATCTGGACAATTTTATCAAACTACCTGCTACTACTGTTGTTATGCCCTTGCCCTTGGCACTACCTGTTGAGATTGATGTGTTGCTCACTCCACTACATGCTATTGCCAATGCCATGCCCTTGCCCACGGCACTACCTGTTGATGTTGATGTGTTGCTCATTCCACTACATGCTATCGTGAATGCTATGCCCTTGCCCACGGCACTACCTGTTGATGTTGATGTGTTGCTCACTCCACTACATGCTATATCGAATGCTATGCCCTTGCCCACAGCACTACCTATTGATGTTGATGTGCTACCCACTCCACTACATGCTATTGCTAATGCTATGCCCTTGCCCGCGGCACTAGCTGTTGATGTTGATGTGATGCCCACTCCACTACATGCTATTGCTAATGCTATGCCCTTGCCCACGGCATTACCTGATGATGTTGATGTGATGCTCACTCCACTACATGCTATTCCGAATGCTATGCCATTTCCCACGGCACTACTTGATGATGTTGATGTGATGCTCACTCCACTACATGCTATTGCAAATGCTATGCCCCTGCCCATGGCACTACCTGTTGTTCAAAATTACCCCACCCACACTATGCCCATGCACCAAGAAACACATCTGCCTGGGCCCCTACTATTACCTACCTGTGCTACCAACCCCAGCGCTGCAACACCAGCTCCTCATCATCCGCCCTCTCTTACCCCTCCTCCCATCTACACCCTGAAGTGTGCACTCATCAATGCATGTTCACTGCCGGCTCACGCATTTGATATTAATGACCAAATTATCAAAGACAATCTTGACCTATTAATAATCACTGAGACTTGGCTCAATGAAAGTTCTGGTCCTGCTCTATCTCTTGCCATCCCCACAGGTTACACAATACTTAGAAAAGACCATACGCACCAGAGAGGTTGTGGTGTCGCCCTCATTGCTAGGGAATCCCTCTCTATCAGGGAGGGTGAAGGTCAAATCAGTCACAGTTGCGTCTACCTCCCTCTCAAAATGTAGGTTTCTCACAACTGCAATTTTTCTATGCACATTATATATCGCCCCCCGCGGCCCATTGCCGACTTCCAGGAAAACCTTATCCTTTCATTGTCTGACAACATTAAAAGGACCTCCCAAGTCCTGCTCTTGGGCGATCTTAATTTAGGGCTTAACGACCCCAAGGATTCCCACGCTAATACCGTGAACAAAGCCCGGACCACTTTGGGCTTCTCCCAGATCATCCATCAACCCACACACATTAAAGGACGCACCCTAGATTGGATTGCTCAGCACAACTGCACCATACAAGTAATTGCCAACACGCCCATCCCATGGTCTGACCACCATTATATTCAATTCAACCTCTTCTCCAAAAAAGGCTCCACGAAGCCTACCACTCCATGCCCAGCTGCCTTTGCTAGAAGATCAAGGCAGCTCACTGCAGAAAACATTGCACCCCTCTTATCGGTTCCCGCACTCCAAGCCCCGTTCTCCGACAACCCTGACACTCTCGCAACCACCTACAAAGACATCATCACACATGCTGTCGACTCTTTAGCCCCCCTCACTCTCAAGAAAGCCAAAAAAAACAAACACTCTAATACCTGGTTCTCGAAGGACTTACTGGACGAATGAGCCAAAAAAAGGCTTGCACTCTCTGCCTGGAAAGCCAGCCCCTCGGAGGCCACCAGGAGTGCCTTTAGAGCCATGTCTAAATTCTACAAAACCAACATTATCCAAGCTAAAGCTGCCTCGTTTAACTCTAGGATCAACGATGCCAAATCAGGATCCAAAGAAATATTCACTATCTTCAGTGAGCTTGAGAAGCCTTCCACCCCTCCTCCCACTCTCCTCAAGGATGAGAACTGGTGGAACAACATTCAGTCAGCTATGCTGGACAAGCTGAATACCCTCCAAACCAAAATCCGAGGCCAACAAAAAGCCCTTAGCCTTCTCATAGCAGACTTGCATGACAACACGCCGGCAGTCTCTAATTCTAATCCGTCCACCCCGTTTGACTTCAAAGAAATGACAGAACTGGAAGTCATTGCCTTGCTCAAAACCATCAAACCCTCCAATTGTAAGGGAGATGCCTGCCCAGCACAACTCATTAAAGATTCTGCTCACCTCCTCGCCCCCGTCATAACTGCCTTTCTCAACTCCTCATTTAAAACTGGCCTTGTCCCCAGGGACATTACTACCGTCCCTTTCCTCCTAAAAATCCTGGACAAAGCAGCCTACCTGCAAGTCCAGAAATTTCTCGAAGACAACCGTCTCCTAGGCCTGCAGGAATCTGGCTTCCGCCCACGACATGGCACTGAAACGGCCCTTCTAGACCTTAAGAATCAAATGAACGATCATAGAGACTCAGGCAAACCTGCGCTCCTACTGCTCCTTGACTTATCAGCGGCCTTTGATTTGGTAGAGCATAACACCCTCTGCCGCCATCTTGCCACTGCAGCCAACTTCTCCCGCAAAGCCTGTGCCTGGATCACCTCCTTTCTCCAAGAAAGGGCTATGAAAGTCTTCTCAGACTCAGCTTCTGCCACCCCCAGCATCCTCAAATGTGGAGAACCGCAAGGCTCCTGCATTGCGCCCACCCTCTACAACCTCTTCACTAGTCCTCTATTCAGCATCCTGGACTCTGTGCATCTCGTACACCAACTACGCGGATGACACACAGGTGATTATTCCACTCACTGGCAACTACAAAGAGGACCTGATCACCCTCACCACCATATACTCCACAATCCAGTCATGGATGGTGGATAACTGGCTCTGCCTTAATAGTGAGAAAACGGAAATCCTCCTAATTGGCTCCCCAACTACTCTGGGCAATCTCGATCAGCAGTACCTGTCCTTTACTATTGACAACATCCCCATCAAGGTATCCAACAATGTTAAGACACTTGGTGTTTACCTTGACTCGGACCTGACCATGGAAAGACAGGTTAACGGCATGGCCTCCTCTTCCGCCTACTACTCCAAAGTTCTCAACGCAGCCAGGCCTTTCTTATCTCACCAGAACTGTCTTACTATCGCTAGGGCAATAATTGGATTAAGGTTGGATTACTGCAATGCCCTTTTCGTAGGGACCTCCTGCAAGAACCTTGCTAAACTCCAACTGGTGCAAAATAACTCCCTCAGAGTGGCCACGGGCACATCAAGGAAAGACCACATCTCTAAGATATGGAGACAGGCTCACTGGCTCCCAGTCAAAGAATGAATCATCTTTAAAACTCTCTCGCTTACACATAAATGCCTTCATGATCTGGCACCACCCTACCTTGCCCAAAGAATCATTAAGCACACCTCCACAAGGCCCCTCAGAAAGAGCTATGTCAACACTGTCATCACTCCCAAGTCGCTTAAAGTGCGCGCTGGGGGTCTAGCTTTCCCACACTTGCCGCTTCCCACTGGAACGCTCTTCCCTTTCACCTAAGGATTATCGAGTCCCACCAAGCTTTCCGTAAAGCCATCAAAACTGAGCTCTTTGTATAACTGTATTCCCTACTCTGTTGCCATGTTTTCTCTGATGTATTACTGATTGCGTGCCCACTTGATGTTGTTTTCTAGTTCACCTACCTTTTCTTGTATTAAGTCACTGATTATTATGCACTGGTACCTACTTGGTCACCTGTAACCTTCAATTACACTTTCATGTAAGATTTGATGTAACAGTGCCTCGATGCCCCTGGTCTGTAAGTGCGCTATACAAATGCAAATAAATAAAATAAATAAATACCGTCCTGGGGACCTGCGTTAACTCAGGCCCTGCGCCATTACCACCTGGTACAGCTGAGGGAGCTGTTTATTATTACTAAATTAGAACCCAGAATGTAATTATGAAATCCTGGAAAGTTAATCAAGATCCAGCACTTCTGAGAACTAATCACTGATGTAACCATGGATCCTACCGCCTCACAGAATTCCTCAGTCTGCCCTGATTCCTTTACTGCCCATGACCGCATTGGCCCATCGTTGGTCTCCCTTCACGCCACACTCATGCTTCGGCGTCTCCATATAGCTAGCCCCAGAACCCAACTCTTTCCTTAACCTCCAGAAAGAGGCACACATTTCTTCTAAAAGCTGCCCTCTGGCCAAGTCATTACCTCCTAGATCTGTTATTATGGCATCCCGGGAACTCCAATTTCTTCATCAATGCCGAGAGGCTTACCTCCAGCTCAGCCCATTTCGTCCCTGGCTTCCCAAAGCATCTCAAATCTGAGCCGTGAAACTTGGGTTTCTCCCTTTTTCTAGTGCGGGGGCGAAGGGGTGGTCCACTTTCCTGTCCATCTCACATAGGAATGAGAGTTAGCAAACCAAGGTATTGCTCCCAAGCCTGACATATGTTTTATAGTATTGAGATTTCCCTCACCCAGTCTTCTGCAAAACCTGCCCTGTCGCACCAGCTGCTGCCGGCATGGTGGCTGCTCCCAGTGCTTAAAGTGGGTCGGGGCCTGCCAGGTCGGGCCCCGGCAGTCCCCAAAAAGTGGGACTGAGCCGGGGCCCTGCCGGGGCCCCCGTCCTACCAACATTGGCGGGATGCATTATCCCGTTGCGGCCGCAGCCGCGACGGGATATGCCCTGCCATGAAGTCAGGCGAGCTGACAGAAGTGGCAGCCAGCCACAGGGACGCTGTGACTGGCTGCCACTTCCGTCAGTCATAGTAACTGCCTTTGGTGACCACTCGCGCGAGAGGTCACCAGAGGCAGTTACTGTCCCTTTGTTTCCCCAGGTCGCTGAGGCGTCTTTAACCCTCGGTGAACCTGGGGATTCCTCGACATATTTCGAGGTTTATAAAAGATGGCTTGGAAAGTACACATTTCAAGCCATCTTTTATAAAGCTTTGCCGACGGAGTCAAAGCTTTATAAAAGATGGCTTTGAAAGTACACAATTCAAGCCATCTTTTATAAACCCGAAATGTTTAAAAAAGATGGCCTGAAAACTAAGCAAACCGTAGGGTATACACACAAATATACATACATGTTATATATCTGTGTGCGTATCTTACTATGGTTTGTGTACTTTGCAAGCCCTCTTTTATAAACGTAGAAATATTTTACATATCTCTATGTTTAGAAAAGATGGCTTGCATAGTACACAAACCATAGTAAGGTGCGCACACAAATATATAACATTTATGTATATTTGTGTGTATACCCTACTATTTGCGTACTTTTTAGACCACGCACCTCCCACAAGCCACGCCCCCAAATGAAGGCCCCCACCCTCGATGTCTTACCCCACTTAAAGCCCTGGCTGCTCCTATCCTGAAAGAGTGTACCCTGAGGTGTGCTGGATTTCTTTCTTACTCGTGCCAGTGCCATCTTCAGCACAGAACCCCCTAAAGCATCCAGCTTTTTGTTGCCTGGCTCTAGCTCGCTGATTCCATATGAGCTAAAAAAAAAAAAAAAAGGCTATTGCGTTGGCTGTCCAAAATAGAAGCAGCTTGTATGCCCCAGTGCCTCGGTCAGCGTGACGAAATCAGGGACTAGTATTAGCTGTCTATTGTCCAGCTATGCTCCCTGTTGTCTGCTCGACCTTTCGGTCAGCTTTACTGGTCCCCACCACGCCGCAGTTTAGTGAAGTAAGACACTGCTGCTAGGCCGGATGCCACTTAAGCCTTACACTTTTTTGCTGTGTAAGCCTTCTGCACAAACAGCCTAACGCCCCCTTCTTCAATGCAGCCTGTTGGCTTAGTCAAGCTTTTAAAACAGTCGCACTGTGCCTTGTATCGCCTCCGCCACCTCACCAGAATGTCTAGCATGCCCTCGATATATCCTAAACCCATTTCGGGAAAATGGTCATGTCTTCTTGAGGAACCAGCGCCCTGAATCTTTGCCACTGGGAATGAGACAGCAATGTTATTCCTTAAGCCCGAGATATGCCTTGTCCTTAGTTTACCTCTGTGTTGCCCCTTATACATGTCAGCGCCAGAAATCCCAGCAAGGCTAGCACTGCAGGGCACAAAGCTGAACCACTGTTCACTACCTGGACGACTGCCTGGTAATGGCACCGCATCACAATCTTTTTTTTATTGCTTAGCCTATCCTTCTCAGATCTGGAAACTTGCTGCGATTGGGAAGAGTTCAAGAAATGAAATGTTCGTCCATGTCAAGGCTCCCTTCTGCCATTGTTCGGGCCAAGCACTAGCACACCATGGTCCGCCAAGGAAAGCCCCAAAGCCGCACCCCTGATGCATCGGTAAATGGCTCCAGGTGTCCAGTAGTTGCACGCCTCCCTCATTATGGAAACACCATTGAAGTGCTTTAAAAGGTCCTCCTATATGCCAGGTCTGCTTTCACTCTTGCCCTCAAACGAATGTGGTGATGTTTCTGTCCTCTTCAGCTCCAAGCATCTTGCAAACGCCCTGCCTGCTGTTATCTCTCCCCCTGCAAAATTGAGTTGGCCGATCAACTTCTGTCATTCTGCTAATGTTGCCTTTTCTTGGAGCCTCATTGCTGAGATGCCTCCGCGAAATTGCTCTACCAGGAAACTGAAATAAAAAAAAGACTGCTGCAAACAGGCCACTTCACATCCTGTCTGTGGCACACATGCGGAAAGTGTGCCTCGTTCCTTTTTAACAGCTTTGCCACACAGTTTCACTGCCTCCCAAGTCATCACAATGAAGAAACGTTTACGGAAGGCGAAACAAAGAACACAAAGTAAAAGAGGATGGGAGGAAGTAAAAGCAACGAAAGCACAAAGCAGAATGTCAAAAGGAAGAAAGAGGGAGATCTAGGAGTGACAGTCAAGGAGAACATGAAGGACTGGAGAGCAACAGAATGCACGAGTCGGAGAGAGCTCTTAGGAGGAATGGTGGCGGCGGTGCAGCGCAGCGGCCCCACGGAAGGTCAGATTTTAAAAGAAAGAACTAATTTTTGGGCAGCTGGGCCCATCACTTTCCATGTGATAGGCCGCAGCCACCACTTAAAATAAGTTATTTATTTTAAAACCTACCTTCAGTGGGGCGGGGCCCCGGCCAACGGCCCCACGGAAGGTCAGATTTTAAAAGAAAAAATGTACTTTTGGGCACAAGCCGCGGGCCACTGGCAGAGTCATCAGACCATTTGACTCTGCCCCTGGTCACGGCCCTGGTCATGGAATCAGTGGGTTGGGCCTGGCACTGCAGTCAGCAGCAGGTCACACAGACAGCCGGGCCTGGGTGGCGGCGCGGCCCCGGCTGGTTGTGTCCTGGGTCCTGACCCAGGAGTCCTGGGCCAGAACCCAGGAGTCAGGACACCACCAGCCGGGGACTGCAACGCTGCCCGGGCCCAGCCCAGACCTGGGCTTTGCCTGAATTACTTTGACTGTGACACTAGTCTTACGGTCCGAGTGACTTACCTGCTTTGGAGTCGGCTGCCAGCAGGGACTCTGTTTCCTGTCGGGGCCTCGGTGTTGGGGCACGCACACTGGCACTTAGTGGCACACAATTGAAAAAGCAAGGCCCAAGGAAGCAATTAGGCCGCACCACATGCAGTGCAGCAGGCTATCTCTCTCTCTCTCAGGACCAACGCCACGCCTAGGCACCTTCACAGTAACTTGTGAAATGAAGGTGGCGCTGGGCTGCCTCCTGTGGCAACAACAACACGTCACCATATCATTTCACTGGCTCAGAAGAACAGCCAATGAAAACTGCACATTCTTTGTTACTATACAGAATTTATCAAATACTGCATAGAAACAACAGAATGGTAGTTTTCATTGTCTGTTTGTAACAGTTTGTTATTTCATTGCTATTGCTGGTCCCAGGCCCAGCCAGCCATGGCCTGCAACCTGCAAGCAAAGCACGAGAGATCAAACCACAATGATTTATGATTGAAGCGAAGTGGAAGAACAAATGCAATTGCACGTGCGCTGGCTGCATCAATTAGTTCTGGTGCCCAAAAAAGATTGCTGGTGTCAGTTCATAACCAATCAATGTACTGGTTTTACCACAGTTCATTCCCTCATTGTTGCACTTATTCTGTATTTTCACCAAATTGACTTGTTTCAGGATATCACATAATTAAAGTTTCTTTCTTTTATCAGCTTGTCATATACAGTAGTTAGCCCATTGAAACCTGTGTTGGTATGCCACGGGACCCCCAGCACTCCTGGGCAGACTCTCTGCTGTTGGTTGGCTTCTCCGACATCGGGTGTGAGGCTGCAGCACTTGTCATTTTGCCCGGAAGTGTTCTCTGTCCTGCTGGTCCTCCCGCAGCTTCATGGACAGCTTCTCTCCCCTGGTCTGTCCGATGCATCTCTCTGCCTCTGTGACCCCGCCAACTCCTTCTCTGCTGAGGTTCGTTCTGCTGTGCTTCTGTGGGTCTCACCCGGCTTCTCCAGCTACTTCTCTGGTTCAGAGGGAAACTCCAGCTTTCCTCTGCAGATCTTTCTCACGCCAGTCTACTTTCCACCTGGCTTCCTGCCGTGCTTGCTCTGCATCCATCTCCCGCTTCTCTGGACTTCTCGGGCTTTTGCTCCCACACAACTACTCTCTCGTTCAGGTCCCTCCTCTGCTTCCAACACTGGCCTTTAAGTAGCCCGCCAGCTTGATCTGACATTCAACAACTAGACTGACAACAGACTGCAGAACTCACACTGCGCAGTCTTTTTTTCATCTTCCTCGTCCCTGTACCAAAGTGGTGTTCTTCAGTGCGGGAATTGCTAAAGAGCGGATGTACAGCTCTGGTGTGTCTCTTCCTCGACCCAAGACCTAACTGTTATTTACTGTGAGATCCTGTAGGTAAGAAATAGCGAAGGGATTGGTAATAACCTATAAAGGTCTGGGGATATTAGGTTCATTAGAAAAGGGAAATGGGGGATACCGTGTTTCATCCAAGGGTGCCACATCCCCACTCCCCAAGTCTCCTTCCCCCAGGTTATCCTGCCTCGCAGGGTCAGAGACCCATAGCGACGCTCTTTCCCTGGCCCCCTGGGAGGAGGATATTTTGGGCAAAGAAGTGAGGAGGCCCTCAGATTCCTCACAGTGTCCAGAGCAAAACGTTTATCACACGGTTTATAGTGAATATGTGAATATGTCGAATGCAAAAATGTCTAAAAAAAAATGTTGAAAAAAAAAACTTGAATGTGTTTTTTGTTTTTTTTTAATGGAGGTTCCCTCCCAACCCCCCGTTTTTTTTCTTTTATTTACAATTTATTTCTACTAGCTAAACCCCAAATAAACATGCAAAAAAAAAAAACACATTCGAATTTTTTTTTCGACATTTGTTTTTTTCCACATTTTTGCATTCGACCAAAGGTTTTCGACTTTTTAACTGGATACCGTATTACAGACCTACAGTCATAAACCCAACAGATCCATAGTTGGAGCAGGGCCAGAGAGTAGCGGCCGCCGGGTGGCACTCAGAATTCATAGATGCCCATGAGCTGAGATATGCATAGCGTGTCCTGCGACCAGATAAACATGGTTATTGAGGACCCCTCAGAGGAATCTCTGATGAGGGGTCCCTAATTCGGGTTTGTGAATAGGTACCTACTTAGTGTCAGGCGTGGTCATGAATAAAACATGTTTGGGTACTGAGAAGTTTGCAATCTCCAACCAGGACTATGTTTTGTTGGTCTTGTTGCTGTCACTTCCCGCTGGCTGTGTCCAGCAGTGGCATTTACTGGCATACTGCGATCACCTAGGCGGTGGAGCTAGAGGGAAGAATCAGACTGTTGTTTGAGGAAAACGAGGGGAAAGCATTTAAGGCAACCATAAAGGGTGAGTTCATCAGCTGACTCTCCTTTACTAATAAAAACAAAGAACATAACTATGGACGCTCTGACACAATGCTTGAAAAAAGTGAACCCTTATATGCTACCGCGCCCTCGCCTCAAGACAAATGTGGACTGCACACCGACCGCTGGGCCAGGGTTGGAACACACACTCAACAATCAGGCAGAAAAGGTGGTCTTTTTTACCTGGCAATTTTACAGGCAACAGGGAGATAGAGCGGGGAAGCAACTAGCAGATACGCTGCGAAACATGACCAATTAGTAGCTGAAAAAGAAGAAATAGTATCAAAGGGTGGAGGAGAAACCTAGGAGTAGGAGGAGTGGAGCATTGGAGGGACAGAAGACGGGTGGGAGGAGTCAGTAGGAGGGACTAAGAGTCAGAGCAGAAAGGAAGAGGTGAGAGTATCCTGAGATCCTAGCCCTAGCTTTTGTGAGGGTGTCATGAGCTCCTGCCCCGCTCTTTTGAGTGTATCCAACGCTTTGCATACCGCCCTCTGAATTTCCTGAGATCTCAGCATTTGCTTGTGAGGGTGTATTGAGCTCCTGCCCCTCCCCCCCCTCTTTTGAGTGTGTCCAATGCTTCTCATTCCTGCCTTTGTGCGTCATGAGCTTTTAGCCTCAATGATGGAGTGATTTGGCAGCGTTTATCTCACTGGTCCACAATGAGGTAATGTGCCTCCTTGTTAGCGCCTGTGCTTCAAGGTGCTTCTGGTCCACAGTTGTGGGAGGACTGGGAGGCCCACAGCAGCCCGGGTAGTATGGGAATCTAGCCCAGTTAAAAAGAATCTTTTAAAAAATACCCCCCTCCCGACACCACTAGGAAAAGGCATCTATGGACAGAAGCACTGCCACAAAAAATACTACTGTTGTGTCACCAGGTAATGAAGTGATGTTCTCTCTCAACCATTTCGCTCTGAAGTGTGCAGAGGCCATGGCTAACATTCAGATACATGCTAATAGTTTGTTTTAAATAGTGCTTCTTACCATGCTTTACGGCGCTATGGTTAATGCACATTTCTACCCAGAAAGAAAAGCTGGTTTGGAGCTTTCGGGTCAGATCACACAAAATGTGCACCAGTGCAAGTGCATATTTGCATGTTATTAGCACTAATGCAAAGTTTGGCCTAGTGCAAAAACCATTGGGGCCATATTAGAAAAGCTTTGGTCCATAACAAGTGCAATTTGTCATCGGCCCTCATTACGAGTTCGGCCGGTAGCCATGCCGCTATTGGCGGCATGGCTGCCGCCGAAATCGCATCCGTGTCCGGGTCCTCGGAATGAGGACTTACCGGGCCATTCCGAGTTCGGATGTCCCGGTAATTCCTCCCTCAAGGACCCGGACATGGTCCTTCCCCATTCCCATTTCAGCCCTCAAAGGGCTGAATGGGAATGGGAGAGGGAGCAAACAACGCGCCATAACGAGATGGCCCGTTGTTTGCTCCCTCTTCCCCTCGCGGGACCTGGTAAGCACGCCTGGTTTTCCCAGGCGTGCTTAACGTGTCCCGCGAGTGGACCTCGTAATGTGGCGGAACGGGTTGAACAGCGCCGTCACCTTTTACGGCGCCGTTTAACCCGTTCCGCCAGGGTCGTAATGAGGCCCATAGTATTACAACTAGGGCAATGTTTGCCCATGGCAAACAAACCTATTCTTTCAGGGAATTTTTGCACCAGGGCAAAGTTTGCCACAGTTCTAGTACGGAATGGTATAAGCACTAGGACAAACTTTGCACTGGTGCAAAAATGCATAGAAAGTATATGTGTTTGCAATAGTGCCACTGTTGTCGTAGTGCTAATTCCATGCAAAATTGCATTTGCCATGGTTCAAAGGTGTTTTAATATCACTGCAGTGTTTTTGCACCAGGGAAATTTGCACCAGGGAAGGTTTTGCCATTTTGTGGTATTATTGTGCAAAATTGCACTTGCACCATTGCGCATTTTCTGTAATCTGGTGCCTGGGCTATCTAAAGTGTTAACTCAGACCTCAGCAGCAAGAACCTAACCCAGTGAGCTATCTCTTCTGAAGGTGAAAGCTACATTTACATGGCCAGCCTTATGACTGCACTGATGACTGCAGGGGAAAGGCACTGCAGAAAGTCTCACAGCCCCCTTAGTTACGTTAATGCATGTTTTCTATTGCTCTGTCCCTGTTGAGGCAGCCATGGGCTTGACATGGAAGGGGAATGTGGTGATCAAATGCAGTGAGGCAGCCCTGGGCTTGACAGGGAAGGGGAATGTGGTGATCACATGCAGTGAGGCAGCCCTGGGCTTGAGAGGGAAGGGGAATGTGGTGATCACATGCAGTGTGGCAGCCCTGGGCTTGACAGGGAAGGGGAATGTGGTGATCACATGCAGTGAGGCAGCCCTGGGCTTGAGAGGGAAGGGGAATGTGGTGATCACATGCAGTGAGGCAGCCCTGGGCTTGACAAGGAAGGGGAATGTGGTGATCACATGCAGTGAGGCAGCCCTAAACCACCAAGGGACCAGCCCAGGCATCCTAGATGCTGCTGTCCCCCCAGCCGAATGCCCACCCTGTTTAATGGCCAGTCCGCCCATCACAGTAGCACAAAAGATAAAATAACTAACAAACCAATCATGCAAGCCTCTTGCCACACCAGTTTAGCTTTATTTGACTAAACAGGACGGCCTTTTCAGCTCTTTTTGTTCTGATGAAAAAGTTGTACTTCAATTTCACTTTATCCAACCTGAAGGAAATTCACGAGATTATCCACTGTCTGGGCAAGCTATCATGCAGGTGTGAAATAGATCTCCACGGAGATGGTCCCCCTTATTGGCAGAGGGGGAATTTCCAAGTCAGGGCCTCACCCCGTCTCTTGCAACACCCATCATTAGGCATTTATATTTGCTCTTCCTGGTCGCCTTGCACGCACCACTTGACCTCGCTCACAAAGACAAGCTTACCTTTCTCGCTTACCAAATATAACTCTAGTTTTTGTTTTTTCTTCAAACACTTCTCAAATTACAGCAACCCCATTGCCTCTACCATGATGTGTGAGATTGCGTTGTTCTTCCTGGATTCTTTGTTCAATACATTTTCAATGTCGGGTGTTTCACAACAAAATGTCACTGAAGACAGATGTGGTGCCCTCAGCCTGGAGGTGAGCAGGTGTAGTCCAAAAGTAACTGCTAAAAGTGATTGGTAGAAATGATTTTACCCTCTGGGATTTCCTCCAAGCATCATTCCCTTTTCTTGTGTTTTGTTTCTCTGGCATTACAGAAAACTTCCTGGAAGCCTGATCACAAATGTAGGGAAATCCTTTAAAAAGCTTCCGAAATGAACTGGTCTAATATTTTTTAAGCCAGCAGGATCGATGATACCAATGACTGCCTGAAATAGAACATGACATTCAAATCTTTGATTTTTTTAAATCTCATTTTTTCATTAAAAATGTATGCAAGTCTACTGTAGAGTTGACAAACGTTGTTGCAAACAAGTGAACAGATAGAGAAAACAACAGAGAAAACTGGAGGGAACAACAATATAAGAGGAACACAAGTCCACTGTCTAAAAATCATTTCATAGGAGATCTTCGTCACTTTATGACAAAAGATTTCAAAATCCCCCCCATAAGTGCATAGCTCTAATGATCCCACTGACACCTTGAATACTGTTCATCATGAAGTCATCCTTACTCAAATGAAGAGCCTGAAACCTGCCAAAGAATCGAACAACGCACTAATAGCCCCGACAACCTATTGGACTATTTCATCAATTTCATAATAACAATCCCCTTTGCGTTGGAGGGCGTACTGGGCTGGTTACGGCCCACCAGCCCGAGCCTAGGTAGGCCCGTGGGAAGCCAGACAAGGGGCTGATAGCTATTTCAACCCTATGGCTTCACCTGGGGAGCAAATAAAGTGCATGATTGTTTCACAGGAGAGGGGCTGCATGTGTCCTGCGTGTGCCCAAAATCTATACAAACAAGATACAGCTGGTTTTGGTTCCTCTCTCTCTCTCTACATCGTACATTGCTCCTGTTTGTCCTCCATAATCTTGGGAAGTTCCATTCTATTGCAGGACAATCATCAATTTCCAAGATCCTTGAACATGTAGTCACCAAACACCACCAGATTCAGGCTTGGGGCAGAAACCTTTGCAGCTCTCTTTAGTCCAGGTTCCATTCCAAGGTATTGCAATGACACTGCACTGGTGACTATATGGGATTGCCTTTTAAAAATGGTTGCAAGGCTTCACTAATAATGCTCATTCTTCCCAATTTGTTGGCAGCATTCCATACTGTGACCCACACTCACCTCTTAGAATCACTGTGAGTTGCGTCCATTAAAGCCTTGAGATAATGCCAAGACTTTGTGTTTGTAAGACGTCACATGGAGACTTGATCTCGCCTTGCACCCCTCTTTGTCCTGGTATCCCTTCAGGCTCTTCTTTCTCCCTCATATTCTCAAACCCCCTATAGGCTTGATCCGTGAACATCATGTACATTTCCACTAACAAGCCAATGAGACACAACAACACATGTTTTTCGGGATAGAAACATCCAATTTGTCCATGTGGTGATGGTTCGACACTGCCTGGAGCAATGTCTGTATCCTAAAAGCCTGGTGCTTTATGAAGCAATGCAAATATCCTGTTACTAGGGCTCTTAAAAACATAATGCCCCCTCACCTCGTCCCACTGTCATTGGATTTCCAGTCCCTTGCTTGGAATCATTTGAGATGCTGACTTCAGCATTAGCTCACAAATCAGAGCAGTTATAAAGACTTTCTTATTCCAACTGAGAAATTAAAATCGGAGGGTTTTAGCATAGCCGAAATATGTAAAATGATAACGCATTCAAGCACAAACAAAAATAAAATATATACCACAGCAACAAGTTAAACCGGGATAACAGAGCGGCCAAGAAAACACATCACGTGGGACATAAGGGTTATAGGTCAAATGTTCGAAAACAAAAGGCTCGAATGCCTTTTTTTTTACAGTAAATGGACCGAAAAAAAGGATCGATTTAAAAAAAAAAAAAATGTATGTGGTGGGTTCCCCCCCAGCCCCCCGTTTTCCTTTTATACAAAAGTTTTAAACTTTAAACAAAAAATATATATATAACTAAATAAATTAAAAAAAATCGATCCCTTTTTTCGGTCCTTTTACTGTCGATCAAAAGGTCATTCGATCCTTTTGATTCGAACATTTGACCGGACACCGGACATAAGTCCACTTAAGCCAGAAGCTGAGCAGAAACTGCCAAACTTGACAGGCCTTCACCCTGAAGACCTTGCCAAGAACAGCCAGGACACCAACCAAGTCCACTGGACTGGAAGTAGCAGACACAGGCCAGGCGTCCAACAAGTCCGGCCAATCCAGCTGTCAACAGGAAAGAGGGCAGCAAGGGAAGCCACCAATAGAGAGGCGACAGCAGGTCACAAAGTATATTTTGAAGGGCATACGAAGGCCCTCCAATGCCCTCCGAAACCAGGGAGGAGCCGAACAGTTAGTCCCCCTACCACACACAAGGGGGGCATGTCAGAGGGAAGCACTCAGGCAGCTTCTGAGGGAACATTGAGGGGAGCACAGGCCCTAAGGGGTTGACAGTTTGTCAGAGAGTGGAACGCATCCACCCGCCCACAAATGTTACCCCACAGAGTCTGCAATGATCCAAGGGGAAAGTTTCAAGAGAGAGTGTTCAGTACAGCACAGCATCTTCAGCTTGGGGGTGTGGGGGTAGGGTAGGGGTTCTGCACCGGTGACTCCCGACATGATGAAATATTGTGTGGGTCATACCATGCTGTCTGATGAAATATAGTGCAGGCCCAGTATCCAACGTGTCATCAGCACATCCCCCAATTGCTGATTCCCATTGGTCATGTGGTGATCACAGGAATGCACCCCTCCCTGGCCTTAAACTCCTGATGATCCCTGGTGGTAAAATGGGCACACGGGATTATTGTCATATTGAAGGGGAGAAGGGAGGGCAATCAAGTTCGGTAAATAGTCTCCCCACAGGAGAGAGTAGCTGCTGGAGAAAGACTGAGGGCCTCTGTGCCAGTGTGTAGAGCTAGTAACTAGCAGCAAGGGGGGTATCACGCAGAGTGCGTTACTGGGGTGATGACATCAAGGTGTGGCTTTAGGAACAGTGCAAACTTTCGCTGCAGATACTTCATTTGGCACAGTATGGGGTAGCAACTTGCACTGGTTATTCATACATACTGGCAGCGGAAAGAGAACTGGACTACACTTTTGAGTATAGAATTTTGCTTTCCCCATCGTTTCGTAGTATCTGTGGTAAGTTGCCCCCACCACATCCATTAAGGGTGCAGTCGGTCACTGATTCCCATTCTGCTACGCTGACCCGCTTTGATCTTCTCGGGTCATCTTATCGCACTACTCTGGGGCCTAGCTTTCAGCCAAGCCAGCCAACTGCTTTCTTCCAAAGTGCTCCCCAAGCTTCACCTCTCTCCATTTCGGGGATACTGGTGACTACTATGAGTTGCTTGTTTATGTGAAGTCTTTGGTTTTCTTGTCCTTCACCATTACTTCTGGGACGAGCGACAGGTGATAGACAGGAACCCTTCCCCTTATGACATTATTGGTCCATGAGGGTAACGGTAGTTGTAGCTTTTGGATCAATAATGTAGATAAGATCCGACAGTTAGATTTTACATTTGTGATGCAAAGTTTTTTTAAGTAAAAAATGGTGTCTTAGATTTCGATACATGTTATCTGTTGATGGCATGTTTGTGTTAAAGATGCTATTGAGTGGAGCTGAATATTTAAAAAAATACCTTTGAATGTATTTTGGTTAATAAATGGAACTGGCTTTTAAAATTATTTTGGTTAATAAATTAAATATTTGAGAATTATACACATACTAAAAATTGTTCTGTCGTGTATCTTTCTGTTTAAGTTTGTTGATCTTATGTTCTTCTGCTTAATTTGCAAAGGGATTTGTATTTACAGTTTCATCTTAGTTTTTTTGTGGTCATATCTGGGACTATAAAATAAAAATCTAGTGATGTCTCTTACTCCACAACAATATCGGTTGGTAACACTTAATTTGAGACAAATGTTCTGTTATGCCTTAGGAAGGCGTTCCTTCTTTGTTCATTGTAGACAAAGTCAAGAGTGTCTGGGTGGTATTTATTTATTTATTTATTACATTTATATAGCGCACAGGCAGCCCATGGGCATTGTGGCGCTGTTACTTGTAGATGCACTTAGTTACAATGAGTACAGGTTGTGCCTTGGGTTACAGTGAGGCAGGATCCTGTGTTCAGCGATAGGAGGTATCATACATCATAATACATCATACATGAGAGTTTGAACATATGGTGTTGGTTAGGTGAACAAGGAAGTTTTCATGGCTTTGCAGAAAGCAGTCAGTGAAGGTTCAGCTTGCAGAGAGGTGGGAAGGGTGTTCCAGTGAAAGGCAGCAAGGTAAGGGAAGCTGGCGCCCCCTGCTCTAGCTCTTTTTACCCTAGGTACAGAAAGCATATTGGCATATGTGTCCTAGTGGGTCTCATGGAGGAGACCGGGTGGACTCTCTAGGATGGGTACACTGGGGCCGAGAGGTGGATGCATTTGTGGGTGATACTTAGCGCTTTGAATATGATCCTTTCCTTTATGGGGAGCCAGTGGGATGCTTTTCTGGCAGCAGTGATGTGCTCTCTCTTGGCAATGCCTTGTGCAGCACGCAGGGCGCTGTTCGGGATTACTTGCAGCTTCTCGAGGTTTTTGTTGGAGGTCAATAGGAAAAGAACATTGCAGTAGTCTAGCCGCGAGCCAGTTATGGCTCTGGCTATGTTGGTGCATGAGTCTTTTGACAGATAAGGTCTTATTGCGTTGAGGAGTTTAGCATGGTAAGCAGCAGAGGAGGCAATTGTGTTTACTTGCCTGGTCATGGATAAATTGGAGTCTAGATAGACGCCTAATGTTTTTACCGTGTCTAGTACTGGAATTCTGATTGAGTCAATAGTAAAGTGGCTAAACTGGGCGTCAAGTTTCTTGAGGGTGTCAGGGGATCCTACGAGTAGGAGCTCAGTTTTATCAGAGTTAAGACAGAGGCCGTTGATAGCCATCCACATTTGGATTGTGTTATATAAGTTGTTGAGAGTCGCACAGTCAGTGTCATAGTCGCCTGTTAATGTAAGAAGGATCTGAGTGTTGTCGTATGACTCAATGAAGAGTTTTTGGTTGAGATTCAATCGTTTTAGCTAACATTGCCTTAATTCCCAGTTATTTCTTTAGGCTCTGGATCTCTTTTCTTGTGTTTTGATCAGTGCTACTGGATCCTCCTGCGGCCTCTCGGATAGGTCATACAACAAGGAGCCAGTGCCTGTCCCTCTCTCTCTCTCTCTTTCTCTCTCGCTCTCGCTCTCTTGCCTCTCCCTTTGTTGATCTCACCTTTGTGATGGGGAACAGTCAAGAAAAGGGGTGCATCCACATTGCTTGAGAACAACATTAAGTCTTCCTGATTATGTTAAAGGGACAAATTGACTTTGGTGAACTCGATGGGTTAGATGCCTTTTCCTTGCTATCAGTTGCTGATGTATACTTTTCACTTGTCGACCTTTCAGGGGTTGGGTAGAAGTTGAGCATGGATACTTCCCTACCCCCTCATCTCGAAGTTTGTCTCCCTTCCACCTTGTTTCTCATTGTGTACAGCATCAAATGAATTATCAGTTCACTCCTCTCAAAGATGGAGGCAAAGAAGTATAAATTCTTGGTTGAACCTTTAAACCTTTTCTATTTCATCGCATTCCCCTGCCTCCTTCCCTCAAACCCTTTTCCTATGTCATAGGAGTTTGGGGATTTAAGCCCCCACTGGTGTAACTAGATACAGTTGAGATTCTGTTGGCGTTGCTTGGGCTATCGCTGAATCAAAAATGCTACTAGTGCCTTTGGCGTCAATGCTTTCTGGGTTAATTGTTGATTTCTTAAGTGTCACACAATACTATCTCAATAGGATCAAAGAGGTTAGCAGGAGCATACGAGATGTTGTGCTCGACTATTGGTGTGTCGATAGAGCCAGGAGCAACTGGCGACGGTATGGGTGAGTTCTCTAGGTGGCATGTGGTGTTTCCCATGAGGTGTGTGTTTTCAGATGGGACACATGAGGTGCCAGGGGGATCTGTGTGTTGTGGTTGGATTTTAGCAGTTGGTTTGAGAAGTGTAGAGATTTGACTCAGTTGTGGTGGGCCGAGGTATTTCTTTTAGCCATATTATGTGTTGGTGAGTTGGTGACTGTGTGTTGAGTGAGGTGTTTGAAATGTGAGGTTGTTAGTGTGATGGATCTTTTTAGTAGATCTGCTGGATTATGATTTGTTGTCGTGTTTCATGTTGTTTTGTAAATTTGTTTCCGGTCATATCTCATTAGATTTGGGAGGAAAATGTGCAAGCTCTGGAAAGCTAGCCATGTTTGGTGATATTAGTTTGTTTTGACGGTTTGTTGTTGTGTTCCTTAAAGGGTGTTTTGGTCATTGTGTTCATTTTGTTGAAAAAGGTATTAAGTTGTGCATTCGTGGCAGTGTTGTGGTGGCCTGTCGTAATCCATTTCTTATCTTAGGGTTGGGAAGAGACTTCTATCCTGGTGTTTTGAATAGCCGGGTTTTCAACAGTTTTGGAAATTGTCAGATGATCTCTGTTGTTCATATTTCTTTTGGGATTGATTGCCACGGTTTCCTTATGAGTTTTCCTTACCTCTGAACTTGTTTTTATCATTGGGCCACGATTCTATAGGTTAGTCGCAACTTGATCTCAATGTCCTTCGTGGGTGGTATGAGGTGAATTTTGATTGGAGGATTTCTGCTCCCTGTCCATGCAAGGCACAGTGCTGTGAAATTGATTATTGTATTCAGTAGTAAGACATGAAAGATTATCAAAGCTGCGATGATGTGTTCTCTACTGTTTATTCTTAGTAGATGTCTTGCCAAAGTGTTTTGGAAGCGTTATCATTTTTTGGTGCGGTAGTCGGGCATTCCGAGGCAGAGGCTGTTTGCATAATCTATTCTTGTTAGTACCATTGAGATTGTGGTGAGGGTCTAGCACGGAAAGCTTAGGTCTGGAAGGATGCATCTCATTGAGTGCAGGTGATAGAAGCATTTTCACACTATTGTGTTGACCTGTGGTTCTTTTGCGAGTCCACGCTGCATGAGTATTCTCAGATTTGTATTACTGTTTTACTGTTGATGTTTCCGGTCGTATTCCCATTTCCGGGCCAAGGAAGTGAAGTCTGCGGTGCATTGTCGTTATGTGGGTTGTCAGCATTTCTGGGTTTTTGGGGTTTATTTGTAAACTGATGTTGGTCGTACAGAGCGTTATCTCGTTGAGGCACTTATGGATGGAGTTATTTGAGTTAGTTCTAGAATCATCTTGAGAATTGAAAATTAGATGAGTGGTGCCTGCATGGTTGTTTTATAATACTAGTCTGTGTATTTATATTAGATTTATTAGGGGTGCATGTACATGTTGAAGAGAAGGGATAAGAGACTTGATCTTTGTGGGACGCCACAGTTGGTGGTTCCGGTTGGTGAAGTGAAAGGAGGTAAATATATTGTTTTGGGTCTGTCTGTGAGGAAGGATTTCAACCAATGCAGTGCAGATTTGTGAAGGCTGGATTCTTGCGGTCTTTTCATTGAGGCTGTGTGGTTGATGGTGTCGTAAGCTGCTGATTTGTCAGTAGGATAATAGCTGATGGCATGTTCTTATCAGCATTCATCTTTCGGTCGTCCCATATGGAAAGGAGTGCTGATTCTGTGATTCTGTCCCTCCCCCTTATCTAAAACCTCCCTGGAAAAGATCTATTTGTCCATTTGATTCCACATGGCCAAGGATTTATTTGTATACATAGCTCTCCAGGATTTTGCCATTGCAAGGTAGCATCGGCTTGACATGGGCCTGTAATTAGTTGGATCATTCTTTAAAAGCAGTTAAATGTAGGCAACTTTGGAAACCTTTGGTACAGTTAATTTTTCCAGCAAAAGATGTATTAATGTTTGGAAGTAAAGGGCTAAGGCTGCTTCGGTGAGTAGGATTTTGTACACATCTCATTAGTATTGATCAAGCCTATTTTGCTTCTGAAATAGTCTGCAATGTTGTTGCATAGGTTTTGGGAAGATATGGTCATGCTGCTGAATGGGGCAGTTTTTTTTTCATTTATGATTTTGTGCAATTCCTTCTGTGGTATTGTCGCTGATTTAATAATTTCAGTCTAGTGAGATTTCTTGGCTTTTAACACGGCTGCTTTATATAGACAGAACTGCTGTTGGTTTTTTACTTTGTCGGATTGTATTGTAGTGTTTTGTCCATGGTTTCTTTAACTTCGGATGGTTTTCTTGAGTGCTCTCAGTTCCGGCGTGAACCATCTTGCTGCTCATTTTTTGGGATGGGCTGAAAGGTTTCAGGGGCATCAGATTATCTACAGAGTTTAATTCAGTACATTTTTGAAAATATCTGTCATTATTTGGTTCAGCTGATGGATGTCTGATTTGGGGTTTGCCATCTATTGCTCTAAATGTTCTAGATTAAGCTTTTTCTAGTTTCTTTTGGATGTGGCTCCTTAGTTTGTGTTTGTGGCTGGTGTGTGAGTTGAGATGTTTATAGTAAAAAGGATCATGTGGCAGTTGCTCCAGATGATCAGTAGGGAGGGGTGGTAGTGATAGGCCCACCCCTGCAGAAGATCCCACCCACTGTGTGTCCAGCCAGGTGGGTGGCTCAGTTGGCCATTTGTTTCATATGAAGGCTTGTCAGGTGAGCACAGATGGAATTTGATGATGTGTTGTTTTCTTTCTAAAACCAGATGTTAAAATCTCCCAGTCCGATGATATTGTTGTTTATTACTTCTAGGCTGGCTACCGCGTCTGTACATTTCACAGCAAAGTTTCGGTCTTAAATGGGCAGTCTGTATATGAGAAGGAAAAGTTTGCTAATTGGTCGCTGAGTTCGAAGATGACAAGGAGAGATTGGCAATCTTCAATGGCAGTTGACGGTAGAGATGAAGCGGTGATGTGATTTTTGTGAGCCATCACAAGGCCTTCAATGCTTGCTTGTGGAAGTTTAAAGTTGTTTGGGAGGATTTCATGAGCTATTACTTTGTAGTCACGAGACAGCATGTTTCTGTGAAGAAAATGTAATCTGCGCCACCTTCAGTTAGCGAATCACAGATGTCTGTTTAGCACCAAATCATGAGGTTGTTAGGGTGAGCCATGTGAAAACTGAAGTGAGCACCAAGCACAGTGTGCAATATGTGCTTACTGATTCAAGCATGCAACCCTTTTATCACTAACATATTTTCCAAATATAAAGCTTTGTTGTCATGCTTGGGTTCCATAAATGCTCTTCAGTATTATGCAAAACAGCCATGCACTATTATTTCTACTATTTGTCCCCTTCCCCTTTCTTATAGGAGTATTTTATAGAATTACAATACGAGTGTACCAGACTGTCCTTCGCTGTATGATAATATTCCATCAGAAAATCATTGATATGGTTATTCTAGGTTTTGATAATGTGCCTGGCTCAGTAAGGCAAGTGTAATGCTTGTATTCTGACTCAGACAGATCAATCAAATTCGATGATGGAGCAGGCACTAAGAAGGGCAGGGGTGTAACACTAGGAGGAGCCTTTTGAGAAATTGAAAAGGAGTCAGTAAGGTGGGACCTAACATTGAATGTATTTATTAATTTAAATGTTTAGCGCACATGGCACCATAAAATGTATCTAGGGGATAGAGTGATCTAGATTAAGAACGTGATATATCTTGGAATGACAGCGGTTAGGGATAGTAATGAAAGATCATCAGGATAAGGTGGACAGATAGGTTTTCTGAATCGGAACAGGGAAGCGGTAATAGTAATGGGTTATTTATAAAGTGCTTAATACCCAGAGGGTTCTAAGGGCAGACCCAGGATTCGAACCTGTGATGCTCTGCATCATGTTGCTTCCAAGACGCGTGTGTTGCCTCTGCACTATCCTCCCGAGCGGTGATGGGAAGACTGTTCCAGAGGCAGGCAGTGAGGCCAGAGGTAGAGGAGAGATAAGAGGGAGGAGGAGGAGAAGATGCAGAGGGGCTGGGGGGGGGGGGCAGGAGAGGTAGAGACTGCAGCAGGATTGGCCAAGAAGGTGGGTGGCAGAGTGTGGGTTGGCTCTGCCTGAGGGGAAGAGAGAGAGTGATGACAGGAGAGGAGAAAGTGATCACTCCAGGAGAGAGGAGTGGTGTGAGACTTAGAGAGGGGGAGGTCTGAGGAGATCAGAACATCCAGAGTGTGCCCTGAAGAGTGAGTCAGGCCAGAGGGAAGAATAGAAAGAGAGAGAGAGAGTCACAGAGGTTGTGAAAGAGTCCAGAGGAGGGACAGGAAGCATCCAGATGGATGTTGAAGTCCCTAAGGAGGAGGAGTTGAGTGGTTGAGGCCAGGAGGCAGGAGGAGAGGTCCGTCCACTCAAAGAGGAAGGAGGTGGCCTGATCAGGTGGCGGGTAGATAGTAGCCATGGTGAGAGAATGGCCAGGAGAGAGAGAAAGCCTGCAGCCAAGGCATTCGAAGGAGGAGTAGGCCTGCATAGGAATGAGAGAGGCAGGAACCCACTCCGGGAAGATCAAGGCTACACCCACACCGGAATGGATGGATCGGGGCGCAGAGAGGATCTTGTAGCCATCAGGGAGGAGAGTGTCAAAGCTTGTGACAGAACTGGCCGTGAACCATGTCTCAATGAGACCAAGGACATCAAGGTCAAGTTCTTCCAGGAGATGGCCGATGTCAGAGGAGTGTTTGACAGCTGAGCGAGAGTTGAGAGTGGCAATATGGAGAAGGTTGCCACCCTTCAAAGACTTCCGGGGAGGGGTACAAATCAGTGGTACTCCCTGCGGAAGTGTAGAAGGAGCCCAATGTAGGGCAGAAGATGAAGGAGAGAAGGGCAATATAGCCAGAGGCCCTGACAGAGGTTGCTTATGGGGTGGAGAATTTGTTGTTACTTTTAATTTCTTTCTATGCTTTGCTATTCTTAGTTAGCAACAATTGTAGCATCTTGTACTTGGTTGCTCTTTGTGTTTTTATTAATTTACTTATTTTATTTATTGAGCATTTTTATGGTGCCTATAAAGCAGAAAGTGTTTTCAGGTGCCACAAGACAAAAGGGGGGGCGCAAAGGAGAAAAATAACAATAACAGTCTTACTAGGCTTTCTGACATTCGGAGCGTGCAAACGCAGTAACTCGAAGTGCAGGGGGAGGGGGCTGATCGGGGAAAGGGAAGGGATAAGGAGAGGGGGTGAGGGAGAAGTGCCTGAGGGAGGGGAGGGGGCCCATGGGGCTGGGCAAGTGCTATGGGGAGCAAGGGGGAAAGTGCCTGGGGAAAACAAACAGGGGGGTCCATAGTTCTGTAGTGGGGGTAGACCGGCCTCAAGGCCAGACAGGGGAAAGGTGCCCATAGGCAAGTGCTGGTAAAGAGTACAGGGGAAGACTGGTTGAGAGAGGGCCTGGGCCTGGTAAGGCTCATAAGGGACACAGGCAACCAGTCGCAGTGTCAGGTGGAGACTAACAAGGTAAGGGGAGAGGGAGGGAGGTGGAGAAAATGAAGGTCTTGAGGAGATTATGGAATTTAAGGAGGTCCAGCACAAGTCAGAGATGGGCAGGGAGGCTGTTCCAGAGGAGAACTCCTGCTGAAGAAAGAGATCTAACCCCTCCCCCACTCTCTACTTGGAGAAGTGTCTGATCTGCAGAGTATTGGAGCTAGAGTACTGAAGTACTCTAGCAGGGACCAATTTTTGGAGAGTGATTTGGGTGTAGCGGGGTCCCGGGCCTCAGAAAGCCATGTGGATGATGCAGAGGGTGTTGAATTTGATCCTTGCATCCACTGCGAGCCAGTAGAGAGATTTTAGGGCTGGAGAGATGCGGTCCATGGGCTTGAGGCCAAGGATAAGTCTAGCAGCCCTATTCTGGATTAGTTGAAGAAGGCGGAAGGAGGAGAAAGAAAGTTTAAGGAAGAGGCTGTTGCAGTAGTCCAGCCTGGATACGACCAGAGCTTTGGAGACTGGGGGAAGGTGAGGAAAGGGAGAATGCCTCTGAGGCGGTGAAGCTGATAGTGGGCCTTCTTGGCAAGGTCAGAGATATGAGGTAGGAAGGCGAGAGAGGAGTCTAAAATGATGCCCAGGTTTTTGGCGTCATACGAGGGTGACGGGCAAGGGCCCGAGGAGGGCGGCCAGAGAGTAGAAGGGAAAGAAAGGGCAGACGTCCCAATGAGAAGGATCTCAGTCTTACTGGCATTAAGGTAGAGATCATTAGAAGCACACATGCTTGAATAGCAGTCCGACATTTAGAGAGGAAGAGGTGGAGGTAGAGGAAGGAAGCTTAAAGGAGAGTTGTGTATCATCAGTATAGCGCTGGAAATGAGGAGGGAAGGTGGAGATCAGGTGGGCAAGAGGGGAAAGGTCAATGTTGAAAAGCCACGCCAAGAGGATAGAGCCCTGAAGGATGTCGCAAGCAGAGAGTGAAGTAGAGGAGAAAAAAAGGCCCAATTGCACTTGGGAAGGCTGATTTGAAAGGAAAGAGGCCAATCAATCCAGTGCCCCTCCGTAATGCCAAGGTTATCACAGAGCCATTTTATGAGGGTGGAGTGATTGACCATGTCAAAGGCAAAGGACGGGTCGAGCAGGATGAGGATGGAAGGAGAGTAGGAATCGAGGTAAGAGGTCAAGTTCTCACAGGTGTTCAGGAGAGCAGTTTCCATGCCTCTGGCTGCTCTGAAGCCAGACTGGTGGTTGTGCAGACAACCAATAGATTCAGTATGGTGGATTAGTTGGGAGATGACCACCTTCTCTCAGAGTTTGCCCAAGAAGGGGGTAGTGAAGATAGGGTGATAGTTAGCAGGGCAGGAAGGGTCCGCAGATGGCTTTTTTAGGAGAGGGTACAAAAGGGAGTGCTATTCTAATAAACTCTGTGCTAAATAGTATCACATTACATAACTTAACTAAAACAATAAGTTAAATGATGAGGTGAAAGCAAGCAGGGATAAATGGGAGAATTTGAGAGCAGGGGCAGATACAGTACATTTTGTTTTTGTTGATGCAAGAGAGGCTGGGAAGATGGGAGAATTTGGGAACAGAGTTAGACACAGTATATGTGGCAAGACAGCCTGGGAGAGATGAGAGAATTTAAGAACATACTTAGATATAGCATTTGAGGCAAGTGAGCCAGGGGGAGATGAGAGAATTTGAGAACATATGTAGATACTCTATATGAGGCAAGAGAATCTGGAAAGATATGAGAATTTGAGAACAGAGGTAAATACACTACATGAGGCAAGAGAGGCTGGGAGTTATGGGAGAATTTGAGAACCGAGGTAGATACACTATACGAGGCAAGAGAAGCTGGAATGATAGGAGAATTTGAGAACCGAGGTAGATACACTATATGCAGCAGGAGAGGCTGGGAGAGATGGGAGAATTTGAGAACTGAGGTAGATATAGTATATGAGGTATGAGAGACTGTGAAGATAAAAGAATTTGAGAACAGAGGCGAATACAGCGTATGAGGCAAGAGAAGCTGGAAAGATAGAATTTGAGAACAGCAGTAATTACACTAAATGAGGCAAGAGAGGCTGGGAGAGATGGGAGAATTTGAGAACAGGGGTAGAAACAGTATATGAGACAAGACAGCCTGGGAGAGATGAGAGAATTTAAGAAAATACATAGATGCAGCATTTGAGGCAAGTGAGCCTGGGGAGATGAGAGAATGTGAGAACAGATGTAGATACTGTATATGAGGCAAGAGAAGCTGGAAAGATATGAGAATTTGAGAACAGAGGTAAATACACTATATGAGGCAAGAGAGGCTTGGAGTTTCGTGAGAATTTGAGAACCGAGGCATATACACTATACGAGGCAAGAGAAGCTGGAATGATAGGAGAATTTGAGAACCGAGGTAGATACACTATATGCAGCAGGAGAGCTTGGGAGAGATGGGAGCATTTGGGAACTGAGGTAGATATAGTATATGAGGCATGAGAGACTGGGTAGATAAAAGAATTTGAGAACAGAGGAGAATACAGTATACGAGGCTAGTGAAGCTGGAAAGATAGAATTTGAGAACAGCAGTAAATACACTATATGAGACAAGAGAGGCTGGGAGAGATGGGAGAATTTGAGAACAGGGGTAGAAACAGTATATGAGGCAAGACAGGCTGGGAGAGATGGGAGAATTTAAGAACATACGTAGATACAGCATATGAGGCAAGTGAGGGTGGGAGAGATGAGATAATTTGAGAACAGAAGTAGATAGAGTATATGAGGCAAGAGAAGCTGTAAATAGGAGAGTTTGAGAACAGATGTAGACACAGTATATGAAGCAAGAGAAGCTAAAAAGGATAATTTGAGAACAGAGGCATATACAGTATATGTGTCACACCACCCGCTCGCTCGCGGGCGCCACTTACCTGTCCTGGGGTCCCGGGTCCACGGCCGCAGCGGTCTCCTCCTTCATGGAGGCTGTACCCGCGGTGGCGTCTTTCCCCACGCCGACCCGCGGTCCGGATGGGCTCCGTGGGCGCCGCCATTTTGCGAGGATCTGCGCATGCGCAGATTGTCAGTATCCGACTTCCCGCGCATGCGCAGTGTCGGAACATGCGTTCCAAGCCTCGCTTTGATGCCGGGCTTTAAAGAGCACCGCATACACAGGGACAACGCGTCTCAACACGGTTGTTACTGTGTATGCGCTGCTGGAGCCCTGGTGTCCGTGCCTCAGCCTCTCCAGTTGCTTGCTCTGCCTTATCCTGCCTTGTTCAGCCTCTCCAGTTCCTTGCTCTGCCTTATCCTGCCTTGTCCAGCCTTTCCTCCTTGTCCTCTCCCTGCTCCTTAGTCCTCCTACCCCTTGCTTCCCAGTTCTACTTGGTCCTTGCCTACCTCCTGGTTTAGGGTAAGGGGATGTCCTGTCTGGGTTCCTGGTTTGCTTCCCTTCTGCTAGGATAGTAGGATTCCCCTGTCTGTTCTGTTTGACCTTTTAGACCTTCCTCCTTTACCTGTCTTGTGCCCTGCCGGTACCTGTGCCTTGCTGCCTTCTTGGATGTTCCGGAGTTCAGCTTCCACTATTATCGGTGTCTTCATTAAGCCTTCTCTGCCAGTGGAAACACTGTCCCGACGTCACGTAAATACGGAGAAGTGCCACCCGTGGCGTTGGGAGTTGGTTCAGTGCCATCCTGTCATATATCGTCAGGAGGGTGTTGGGCTAATTTCTCGCGCTACCCATTCATCGGCAATAGATACTCCGACAGACTGGCAACCTCAACTCCACGGTCTCCAGGAAGAAAAGGTAACCAGCAATCTCGTGAAGACTCGTTTAACAATATGAGGCAAGAGAAGATGGAAAGATAGGAGAATTTGAGAACAGAGGCAGATACAGTATATATGGCAAGAAAAGCTGGAAAGAGGAGAATTTGAGAACTGATGTAGATACAGTACATGAGGCAAGACAAGAGAAGCTGGAAAGATAGGAGAATTTGATAACAGGTGTAGATAAACTATATGAGGCAAGAGAGGCCGGGAGTGATGGAAGCACTTGATAACAGAGGTAGATACAGTATATGAAGCCAGAGAAGCTAGAAAGATAGGATAATTTGAGAACAGAGGCACATACAGTATATGAGGCAAGAGAAGATAGAAAGATAGGAGAATTTGAGAACAGAGGCAGATATAGTATATATGGCAAGAAAAGCGGGATAGAGGAGAATTTGAGAACAGATGTAGATACAGTACACGAGGCAAGACAAGAGAATCTGGAAAGATAGGACAATTTAATGACAGGTGTAGATACACTCTATGAGGCAAGAGAGGTTGGGGAGATGTGAGAACTTGAGAACAGAGGCAGATACAGTATATGAGGCAAGAGAAGCTGGAAAGATGGAATAATTTGAGAACAGAGGTAGATACAGTGTATGAGGCAAGAGAAGACGGAAAGATGGGAGCATTTGAGAACAAAGGTAGATACAGTAAAGGTGGCAAGAGAAGCTGAAAAGAGGAGAATTTGAGAACATATGTAGATGCAGTATTTGAGGTGAGAGAAGCTGGAAAGATAGAAGAATTTAATAACAGATGTAGAAACACTATATGAGGCAAGAGCGGCTGGGAGAGATGGGAGAACTTGAGAAAAGAGGTAGATACAGTATATGAGGCAAGAGAGGATGGTAGAGATTGGAGAATCTAAGAACAGAGGTAGATACATGTCGGTAAGTTGTGTCTCATAGGCATGTGAGTGGAAATGTACATGATGATCACAGATCGAACCTATAGGGCAGGGGTCCCCAACCTTTTGTGCGCAATAAGCAAAATTGGCATATCAAATGAAATGGTGAGCAACATCCATTTTTCGACAGAACATATCGGCACACAGTTGGCGGACAAATGATTGCAACACAAATTAGAAATGTGGACACTGGGGCTCGTTAGGAGTTTGGCCTCAACAGCACTGCTACTGCCACTTGTTCTGGCGGTATCGCTGCCGGATTCCAAGTGGTGGTTTGGTGGTGTTAGTCCCCACCGATGAAGTCCATAGGACTCCAGGGTGGATTTCGGCGGTGTTTGATAGAAACATAGTGTGGTGTAATTTACATTTGATTGGGTCTGTGATGAATCTGTGGATGTTGCCCCTCCTTCCCTCCTAGGGGGGAGACCATTTCCATGGGGCCTGGGTGGTACATCCTTGGTACAATAGTTCCCCTGGGTTTGGTGCACAGGGAGAGGATCACATGGGAGAAGAAACCCCTCATTGACTAGGGAGGACCCGCCCTTGAACGCGGTATCCCCGCCAATCACCAGACTCTAGTCCCCCCTCCCTTCCTATAACCCTAAGAACAACCCCTTCCCTAATAGGCTCATGGGTTGGTCACCCTGCCATTTCCCTAGAAAGTACTGGGACTATGAAGAGCACAACTGACCCAAGGGAGATCAAGGGATGAAATACTGAGATGAAGAAGAATAGGGAAGAGTTCCAATATATACTATTTACAACCACTGAGACAAAGAAGATTCATGGAGGAATGTAGAGTGCCCCGTGGAACCAACATGAGTATTCTAGACAATTTGGAATAAGTACTGGGATGAAGCGGAGGAGCGGAGACATGAAGAGTACTCCTAAAAACCACAATGAGCGGTCTAGTTGTTGCTGGCTGCTCATTGGTCAATGTAGAGTAGAAAAGTAAGAGAGACTCTGAGAGAACAAGTGGTCTAGTCCTCCATGGAGGAGCTGCAGGAGCCAGCATGGTGCAGGAAGGTGCAAGGAAGCACGTCAGGATGCCAAGCTGGGAGCTAGAAGGACCAGGGCCAGTCCAGAGTGGAAGGACCAGAAGGCGAGCTGGCAGAGAGAAGCTCCCGGTGTTCCTGAAGACTGGGACATGCGTGAAGGGATGACCACGCTGCCTAGGGAAAGATTGGCACTGCAGTGTTCCCGGGCGGACCAGAGCCCACTACAAGGCTCCCTAGAGGTAGGGGGAGTGCTCAGGCTGGCTTGGATGAAACTAAGAAGGAGCACTCAGCATCTTCATATTCACAGGACCTGGCAGGCACCTGAACCAGGTCTGTCCCGCAGCTAGAGAAACGTAAGTGGCACCAAACGAAAACATGAGTTCATCTCCTTGTGGCAGTACTTGGGAGGAAAGGGCTCCAAGTACCTGCACACAAAGGGGTGTCTGGGACCCACTACATGAGAACCACAAGAGTCCTCTTCCTGTTGATTGGGAGAAGAGGGCTCCCAGTTCCTGACCATAAAGAGGGGTCTGGGACCCAATCCCATGAGCAGAAGGAAAACCAGAGCATTTTACTATGGACCATATTTTACAGGGAAGTGAACCAAGTTGGCCCAAGCGGAAAGAGAGTTCTGGGACCTACAAGAGAAGGGACCAGGGCAAGGGAGTCGTTGCCCCTGGTAATTGAAAGGTTTGTGTAACAGAGAAATATCTAAGAACTTTATGGAACGTTTACATTTAGGAACCTTTGTTATTTGCAACTCTTTGATTGGATCTACAATCTATTCTTCTGAATTAAGACCTTTTGTTTTAGTTTAATCATGAGGGATGGACTTTGGACTTGTGACAGTAGACGGTTTACTTCAGAAAAAAAAAAACATCCTGACAGTTTCCTTAGTTTTTGTTGAGGTAGGGAAACCCCTCTGCTTTAGGGAAAGGCAGGAGTTTCCCCAATCCCCCAACCTTTTCCTTTTAATAAGTGTATGCCAATCAACATGAGCCCACTGTGTCTTGAGTCCTACTTCCACACCCTTGCACATCACTAATGGTTTATTAAGTTGAATCCAACGGTGATATCCAGACATCTCAGCATCTGTCCGATATACAAGGTTGAGGAATTATACTTTGTTTTCCACTACTGATGAAGGTGAAAAGCAGGGATGTCAGTTGGCCCCAATTTATTAATTCCTTTTGGGTGTTAATTCTAATACTTCTTTTAGGAAAGTTAATCCACCCTCTCTGACGGGTACATTTTGTATCATGCTTCCTTATGCAGAAGACAAAGCTATTTTGGACTTGCCCCCAGCAGATCTCCAACAGGGCCTGCTAAACACAAGTTACTATTTTGGGAACTATAGTTTGAAATTAAATATGATAAAAACAAAAATGATGGTGTTCAGGAAAAGGGTGAAACCTTGTAACTAGTTTTTAAATGAATGTACAGATGAGGGGGCAGCCTCATTTTTATTTGAGCCTGTTCTTCTCAAAGAGCAGTGCTTCTGTCAATCATTTTAAGAAGACAGCTGAAAAGGCATCAAGGATTAAAGGGCTTTTTACGTTGTTGTTTCAAGTTTGGGGCATTCTGATTGGACAAGATAAGGCAAAGGTTTGTTCCATGATATTTTATGGCAGCGAAATCTAGGGTGGTTCAAGCGGTCATATCCTGGAGGAGTTGCAAAATAAATTCCTGTGCCAAATAGCAGGCATCCCTGCAGATACACCTGGTAGCGTCTTATGAGCTGAATTAGGGGTGTCTAATTTGAAATTGTTGGCCCAGTTAAGATTTTTTACTTATTTTTTAAAGCACATCTGGAATGTTCTTCTAATCATAAAGTGAATTTCAGTGCAATTGTAGCCTTCCCTGGTAAAGAAAGCTACCAGAGGTTATGGGCGGTTGTAAGACGCTGTCCATTTGGATAGGGATGGGATATAACTAAATTTGGCTCATTAAGCCACCTCAAAATAGCTCCAAAAGCAAGAGCTTGTCAGATGGAAAAAGAGGTAGATGTTCAAAATATGCCTAGGCTGCCCTCTTTAGCCTTATATACAGACTTCGGTACACGTATAAGATTGCAAGGAGAAATCTGTGAAATAAGATCCCCAGGAGGCTGGTGGTACGTTTAAATGTACCCACTCCTCAATAAATTAAGGTGTGCTGGAGGAAGCACAAAATGTGTTTACAAAATAGGAGTCGAAGATTTGGTTATTTTTTTTATTAATTTGACATTTCTCTGTTTTGCATAAGCGTGGAATGCATGGGCTCTATGTTTTATAAAATTAATTGTAATGATCAGGGTGTTATGTATAGCATGTTTGAATATGTTAAAGTTGCTTTTTTATTTTGGGCTTGTTCTGTGTGAATTGTATGAAAAATATGATGCATGCTTTTAAATATTGCTAACTTAATGGAGAAATACAATTACATATTGAGTACTACAGGTTACTGCACGGTAGGCTTTAAAGAACACTTCATTGGAGCTTTGGAGGTTACCTTCTAAGAATTATTTGGGAATGTTATGGGAAATGGTGCATTTTAATGCTCCAGTGGGCTGTTACATTAGTAAACAACTAGGAATAAAAAGAATACCTTTCTTTTCTGTTTTCTCTGCCTAAAAGGGATTTTACACAAGACTTAGTAGCAAACATTCGTCAAACATTTGATGACCACTTGATAGAGGGGTGTGGTGGTGTTAACCAAAAGTATTTGGATGAATTAATTGGCTTGTTAGTATAAACGTATTAACAGTACCTTGATTGGATTTTTACATAGGGGAAATTAATTATGAAAAATGTGGCATGTATTTACCTTATGTGCCCATTATCCATGTGTCACATGGGCAGAGTATCAAACAATGACAATTTTTCCACTAGGACACTGTAATAATGAATATAGGTGACACCAAAATTAATATTGCAGATAGCTATGCATGGTGGCTGTGATGCTGGAAATGCATCGGAGGGAAAGGGCCTCCTTATCCTTGTCCTGTACTGTTTTTATTATGTGTTCTGTCATGTTTTCCGCGCAGGAGTTCATGTGGGACTCCTGGCGGTGCAGCTCTCTTTTGGTTTGGTGAACAGACCTATGGGATACCCTTATGGCACCCATGGGTGGAGGTACAACCCTGTGCCCCTAGTGTATGTTTTTGGGCACCTGTGTGTGTGTGGCCCACAGAGCAGGGTATGGGCTGGTGGCAGCTCCATGCTGAATTTGACAGTTGCTCTGAGTATCCTCCATTTTGGGGATGCCCAGCCCCTGCCATTGGAATCAGTTGATTCCTGATAGGAAACAAGATGGCCCCTGTGGCCTCTTGCTTTCTATTGCCTGTTACCTTGTTTTCCCAAAGTCCTGGGAAGCCCTGACTCTGTCCCTTCACCCTGACCGGCTATTGGGTGGAAGTTCCATATATGGTGGTGTTGTGAAGTCCAGGCCAGACTGGCGGGAGCCTTCCCAGTGACTGTATGTTGTGGGTACACCCTGTGGGTGGGACCTGGGTGAATGGAGTGTGTGACGAATACGCATTCTGTGTTGTGGGTGTCTAGTATCTGGTGTTTGACGCAATGACTGACACACCCTTGCCCGAAACTGGTATGAATGCAGTGTGGAGTGTTGAATGGCTGGGTACTTGTCCCAATACACATAATTTGTTGTGAGTGCCTGGAGAGAAGTAAATGGCCTGAATGCACTATGCACCTGATTGGCTGCCTGCCTCCATGAATGCCCTTCTGACCGATTGGTTGCCTGAGTGTGACCCAGTAGAATGAATGGGAAATCAATTACAATATCTGGGGGCTTCTCACTGCTAGAATTCGTGTTCAGAAGCTGAAGTCCACTACGAAGAGTAACTGGAGTAAACCTGAAGCTTAACCTTGAAGCCCTGCTGGAAAAGAAGTCTTGCTGCTGTGTCTCCAAGGACTGACCCAGAGAGGACCTGGTAAGGCGCCCTCTTCCCGAGCTACGAGGGACCATCGTGCACCAGCTGATCTCTGCCAAAGCTCCCTGGTAGACAAACCTACGACAGCCTGCTGACTGGAGACTGGGACTGCCACGGAATCCCAAAAGGAAGCGCCCAGACTGTTGTCCGCCACTGTTGATGACCGCCGTTGCCGACTGGAGCCTCCGTGCTCCTGTTTTGCCTAAGAACTTAATTTGATCCAAGGACGCTCTCGTCTGCATCGCTGCCCGCTTTATCCCGCTGGAGAAGGCCCGACCGGCGACGCGCCGAGGAGCATCCACCGGTGGGTTTCCCGCCACCTACAGACCACAGACGCCGACGACTCGATGACCTTGCTGGGCCACAGTTCTTATCTTTGTGGTCCAGAACTATCGTCACTGAGGTGCCCCGCACGCCTCTTCCTTGCAGGACACCAACGCTCCGTCGTCGAGCACCGCTAGGAACGAAGCTGCCACTTAGCCGCCGTAGTTCACCCTGTTATCCGTCGGATGTTCGACCCGTGACTCCTGCCTTAAAGGGAGGGCACTCAAGAAGGGCCGTCAATTTCCTGTCGACGAACACTACAATTCCAGGTACATTGGGGCTGTAGAACTATTGTAGAGGGAAATAAGACTCATAGAACAATATATGGACTGGGCTTGTGCTATAGCTTTATCTTACAGGTTGCCCAGGGGGTGGAGGCATCTCCACACAGAACTGTGCTTAACTGTAGAGGTCAATATTCTGCCTATTGTTTCAACCATCTTGATTTCCTTCCTATTTCTATTGCTGGTTTCCTTATTATTGATCTGTGTGACATTTTGACAGTATAGTTGATGCACTTTAATGAGATCTGATAATACTTGTGGTACCACGTTATAACTATATATATTTACCATTGTTGATTTTCTGAGCACAAAGTGAGTTATTGTGATGGTGTACATAACCTTGAATATTATATAAAGACTGTTTTAACCAATACAGTGTGTGGACATTCCTTTCTGGTGGCTTGGGGACTACACTGTACTTAAGAACCAGCATCACCTCCTGAGAAGCTAGGCCTTGATTGCTCGACCATAGCTACCAAATAGAGAATCTTGGTTGGGTTCCTCTGTGCCTCTCCTCTACCATACAGAGAGCAGAAGTACAGACATCCTCCTCCAGTCTTTACAGTAGCATCAAACACAAACCCCACTTGTACAAAATGCAGTGTATGCAAATGATTTAATAAAGGAAAGTTGGGTATGCCTGCCACCTACTTGTCCATTATGCTCATATTAGCTGTACCAAGGAACAGTGACTATTTTTGCCAGGACACAGACATGGTTCAATTATTTTACTCAATATGTTTGTCAGCTGGAGATGACAGGGTTTTAACTTTGACAATACTATAATCAGTGTGGAGATTTACAGAAAATTAATTTGCATGGTAGCAACAAACGCAAATCTTGCATGTATAAAAAGCCAGCTGGAACCATGGCAGGCTCATTGGCCAACATTATTGCACAGTCCTGGACTCTGTCCTGGCTATAGTGCTAATGAGGTCTCATTCCTTCAGCACCTCCTTCTAGGCCTCCACACCATGGCCAGAGCAACTGGTGAGCAACAATTTAGGGTGCAGCGAGCAACATGTTGCTCCCGAGCTACACGTTGGGGATCCCTGCCTTACAGGTCCGACCACGTCCAGCACATACCTTTTTCATCTGTCATTTTTCCAATTTGTCATCAAACTATGGGGATTTTCCCTACATAGCTGTTGCATGACCTGCGCAAATCACCCCTTCCTAAACTTGGAATTTTGTCTATTTTTCAGAAATGTATGCCTTTCTGTCTTCCCCTTCAGCTTTGCTACCCTCCTCTTCCATTCAGTCCACGAATGTCCTATTGGAAAAAAGGGCAAAATAGCCTACCTCTCACAAAACTGATGGTAACCTTATACAAATATGCTTTTTTGGTTTCCACTAAACCTGTTCCTGAAAGCCTGGAAAATGGCGAATTCAGCACAGCAAACCATTTGTTCCTAGCTCTTACAAGGAAAAAACACAGGCTTCTTTGGACATCATTTTATTGTAATTTTCTAAAAAAAACACAAAATCTGCTCCCTTTTTGGTTATTTTCTCTCACCCTCATACAGCAAACTCTGATTTCTTGGTGGCAATATGACTGCCTACATGTGGCAAGAAAAGGGGCCAAATTTGGCCGAGATATCACATGTAACAAAAATGTTACAAGGGATTGAATGGCGACGTACCGAAATCACCAAAAAAGAGCTTGGCACTGGGGGGGGCATTGGCAGTTAAGGGGTTAAAAACATTTCACTCAGCACCAGTCACGTGCCTTCTCCCATGAGGGACCGGCACCTAGAAAAATGTTTGAACCATGCTCCTAACGTGCCTGAACTATGGCCATCAATTTTGCATTAACCATGTAGGCCCATTTTTAATAAAAATGTGAACTGTGTTCCATGTGTGTGCTTCTCCAATCACAAAAATATGGGATGGCATTTGGTTAAACCACTGGCTCATATGACACACCCTTTTTACTTCTTACTTTGACCAAGGATATATTTGAGTTCCAGTTTCCTTCCTTTCATAAGAAAATCTTGTAACACCCGAAATAGAATCAAAATGCCAAATGGCTATTACGATCCATCCTCATGCTAATTCAGGTTTTACATAAATGGCCAGGCCTCCACTTGGTCTTCTTTGTTGAATTAACTATAGACCTCCAATCTGCCCTCCTCAATCGCCCATGTTTCTTTATTATTCCATGTCAGAATATTTAAATGGTCTGTTTGGATATTACACTGTGACATGGTAGTGTTTTGAGGTTTTGCCAAGGGAGGCATAGCTTGCCACTTATAATGTGTTCCTTTGTACTAGTGCAACTCACCAGACTCACATCTCCTAAATCCACATGTCGGTTCGCAACTCTTATTTGGGTCTCAGTGGCGTGGAATCTATCTAACTGCAAGGTAGAATTTGCCGGTGGTTGCTATGGCTAGCAGACCTTCTACAAGGAATTGATCTGCCATAAACAGTTTTGCTCTGTTAAGATATGTTTTATCTGATTTCTTGTTTACTTCTTTGTTTGCCATCATAGGACAAAACCTCGTTTTAGCTCTAGTCTAACTGCAGGCTCCCGTCCTTTGTGCCTTTGCTCCACTGGCTCCACCCTCTACTCCTTCACACTATTCGCTAGCTACCTGTATTAACTGAATTTCCTAATTGCTACCTGTAGTAACTGAATTTCCTTTCACGCTATTCGCTAGCTACCTGTATTAACTGAATTGTATTCTACGTTGTGTTCATGTTCTTCACCTAACCCTGATTTGCTATCAATTTCTCAAACTTTGATCTGTAATAATGTTACACTTCCCATATATTTCTATGCAGCCACTTTTAAATTAAATTATTTTGACTATTGCGCAGCCCAAGGAAAAAACAACCTTCACGTGAGGTCCTCCCTCAAAGGTTGTTCCTCCCTTTTAGAACTTTCAATTAGGCCTATTCATTATCCTTTGAGTGCCCTTAGGGAGCTTGGAAAAGGGGTCTGCCGCTCCCGTTACCATCTTGGCTGAGCAGGACGAATCTGAGGCATCATGGCACTAAAAGTCAACACCCGCAATAAATAATCCAACGAGGAAACCGAGCTGCGAAGTTAGATACAATGTTTATTTCCGTACAACTGTTCAGAAATGGATAGGGAAGCTGGCAGAATATCTCAGTTCAAACATGATAGTCCTTGTACACAACAATTCCAGCGTTGTACACAATGAGCCTCAGTAATATACATTTATTGGGGTACTTTAACAAAAAAGTTCCTAATGTTAGACACTCTGGCCTTGGTGGGCATGGATTTACAATAACGTCCAGGTTCAGTACAATTCTGCTTGGCCTACCAAGTTGCTACAGATCACCACTTTTAACATCTTCCATTACACATAATTCCTGATACAGCATCTTGTGCCCACGTGATCCTTGTGCCGGGGGGCCCCATTTCATGTATGTGTTCTTTGGCCATGGTTCTTATAGTGTCAGCTATAGAGAGCGTATTTGCTAGCATGAAACATATTAGCTCTTTTAGGTGAGTTCAAGTCGCACGAGTCACAGAGGTTGAACGGTGGCAATTCATCAGCTGTTTTGTAACAAGGACTTCCACTGCCATTGTGATCTAGAGACACATTCTCTGTGGCACGATTACAGGTCCAAACTGACCACAATAATGCCTCACGCTTAAGTGCGCCAAGCTTTCAAAGTATGCTTTAATTTATCATCCGTACGGGCTTGCCTTATCCTTTAGGCTTGGCAGTCCCAGAACTACTAAGAGTTTGCCCTGTTGGAAAAATGATGTATATGTCATCCTGGGTCAAAAGCTACCACACTCCAAGGATCTTCTTGATCACATCACAAGGCCACCATGCACCAGAATACTATTTGCTGTTATGTACCTATTGGCTTTGGCAACTGCCACTCTTGGATAATCCGTTTGATCTTAACACATTCTTGGAATGTGATGTGATAGGTGGCCCGGAGATCGAACCTGTGGTGCTCTTTGTCATCTTGCTTCCAAAGCGAGCACGTTTCCTGTGAGCTATCCTCCTGAAACTTCCTTCTGTCTGCCACCCTGATCTATGGTCCACTGTAACTGCATCTATTGCTCAGAGACAATTTGTGTTGCATTTCCACATAATTGTGGTTTCAATTAGTTTTGGTTGTTCTCTCTCCGTTATGCTCTGCGTGTCGTGTTCCAATAATGCACTTACTGTTATTGGCAAGTCTGAGGCAGTTTTCCCATAGGGGGCGCTATTGTGCCCCTGCTGTAATATTTAGGATGCTCTGGTTCCCAAAAGCTAACTTGGTAAAATAAATGTATGTCCATTTTGGAGTGACTGTCTTTCACTTGCTCCTTATTGGTAATATATCCTTTGCACTTTTGGTGTTCCTAATGCCCTGTAGAGCACTATACATGAAACAGGGCCAGCAACATGAAACATAAATGCACGGGTTCATATGCAGTCAGTGACATGCATTGCAGAGAAAGGGTGTGATGTTACAGCCTTCAATCTCCCTACAGAGTCCTCAGAAAATCCAGTCAATGTATAAAGGCAGGTCGGAAAGCTGATCCAGAATCCGGAATCAATACCATGGAAAGGGAGGGGTAAAGGGAACCCCCTCGTCCATGTCTGACCTGCTGCTTGGAGGGAGTCATGCTGTAAAGAAGGATCCAGAATCAATAGCATGGAAAGGGAGGAGTAAAGGGAACCCCGTCGTCAATGCTTGACCTGCTGCTTCGGGGGAGTCATGCTGGAGAGAAGGATCCAAAATCAATAGCAAGGAAAGGGGGGGGTAAAGGGAAGCCCATCATACTGCTCTGACCTGCTGCTTGGATGGAGTCATGCTGAAGAGAAGACTCCAGAATCAATAGCATGGAAAGGGAGGAGTAAAAGGAAGCCCCTCGTCTATGCCTGACCTGCTGCTTGGGGGGAGTCATGCTGGAGAGAAGGATCCAGAATCAATAGCATGGAAAGGGAGGGCAAAGAGAAGCCCCTCATCCTGCTCTGACCTGCTGCTTGGGGGGAGTCATGCTGGAGAGAAGGATCCAGAACCAATAGCATAAAAAGGGAGGGGTAAAGGGAAGCCCCTCATCCTGCTCTGACCTGCTGCTTGGGGGGAGTCATGCTGATGAGAAGGATCCAGAACCAATAGCATGGAAAGGGACAGGTAAAGGGAAGCCCTCATCCTGCCCTGACCTGCTGGTTGGGGGGAGATATGCTGGAGAGAAGGATCCAGAATAAATAGCATGGAAAGGCAAAGGTAAAGGGAAGTCCCTCGTCCTGCTCTGACCTGCTGCTTGGGGGGAGTCATGCTGATGAGAAGGATCCAGAACCAATAGCATGGAAAGGGACAGGTAAAGGGAAGCCCTCATCCTGCCCTGACCTGCTGGTTGGGGGGAGATATGCTGGAGAGAAGGATCCAGAATCAATAGCATGGAAAGGGAGGGGTAAAGGGAAGTCCCTCATTCATGTCTGACCTGCTGCTTGGGGGGAGTCATGTTGGAGCGAAGGATCCAGAATCAATAGCATGGAAAGGGAGGGGTAAGGGGAAGCCCCTCATCCTGCTCTGACCTGCTGCTGGGGGGGGGGGAGTCATGCTGTAGAGAAGGATCCAGAACCAATAGCATGGAAAGGGCGGGGTAAAGGGAAGCCCCTCGTCCATGCCTAACCTGCTGCTTGGGCGCAGTCATGCTGGAGAGAAGGATCCAGAATCAATAGCATGGAAAGGGAGGGGTAAAGGGAAGCCCCTCATCCTGCCCTGACCTGCTGCTTGGGGGGGAGTCATGCTGATGAGAAGGATCCAGAACCAATAGCATGTAAAGGAAGGGGTAAAGGGAAGCCCCTCATCCTGCTGCACCGGGGGAGTCATGCTGGAGAGAATTATACAGAATCAATAGCATGGAAAGGGAGGGGTAAAGGGAAGCCCCTCATCCTGCTCTGACCTGCTGCTTGGATGGAGTCATGCTGGAGAGAAGGATTCAGAATCAATAGCATGGAAAGGGAGAAGTAAAGGGAAGCCCCTCATACATGCCTAACCTGCTGCTTGGGGGGGGGGTTATGCTGGACAGAAGGATCCAGAATCAATAGCATGGAAAGGGAGGGGTAAAGGGAAGCCGCACATCCTGCGCTGACCTGCTGCTTGGGGGAAGTCACACTGGAGAGAAGGATCCAGAATCAATAGCATGGAAAGGGAGGGGTAAAGGGAAGCCCCTCATCCTGCTCTGACCTGCTGCTTGGGGGGAGGCATGCTGGAGAGATGGATCCAGAATCAATAGCATGGAAATGGGGGATAAAGCGAAGCCCCTCCTCCTGCTCTGACCTGCTGCTTCCAGGGAGTCATGCTGGAAAGAAGGATCCAGACTCAATAGCATGGAAAGGGAGAGCTAAAGGGAAGCCCCTTGTCCATGTCTGTCCTGCTGCTTGGGGGGGGAGTCATGCTGGAGAGAAGGATCCAGAATCAATAGCATGGAAAGGGAGGGGTAAAGGGAAGGCCCTCATCCTGCTCTGACCTGCTGCTTGGGGGGAGTCATGCTGGAGAGAAGGATCCAGAACCAATAGCATAGAAAGGGAGAGGTAAAGGGAAGCCCCTCATCCTGCTCTGACCTGCTTCTTGGGGGGAGTCATGCTGATGAGAAGGATCCAGAACCAATAGCATGGAAAGGGACGAGTAAAGGGAAGCCCTCATCCTGCCCTGACCTGCTGCTTGGGGAGAGTCATGCTGGAGAGAAGGATCCAGTATCAATAGCATGGAAAGGGAGGGGTAAAGGGAAGCCCCTCATCCTGCTCTGACCTGCTGCTTGGGGGGGAGTCATGCTGGAGAGAAGGATCCAGAACCAATAGCATGGAAAGGGTGGGGTAAAGGGAAGCCCCTCATCCATGCCTAACCTGCTGCTTGTGGGGAGTCATACTGGAGAGAAGGATCCAGAATCAATAGCATAGAAAGGGAGGGGTAAAGGGAAGCCCCTCATCCTGCCCTGACCTGCTGCTTGGGTGGGGGTTATGCTGGAGAGAAGGATCCAGAATCAATAGCATGAAAAGGGAGGGGTAAAGGAAAGCCCCTCATCCTGCGCTGACCTGCTGTTTGGGGGGAGTCACACTGGAGAGAAGGATCCAGAATCAATAGCATGGAAAGGGAGGGGTAAAGGGAAGCCCCTCATCTTGCTCTGACCTGCTGCTTGGGGGGAGTCATACTGGAGAGATGGATCCAGAATCAATAGCATAGAAATGGGGATAAATGGAAGCCCCTCCTCCTGCTCTGACCTGCTGTTTCCAGGGAGTCATGCTGGAGAGAAGGATCCAGAATCAATAGCATGGAAAAGGAGGGCTAAAGGGAAGTCCCTCGTCCATGTCTGTCCTGTTGCTTGGTGGGGTGTCATGCTGGAGAGAAGGATCCAGAATCAATAGCATGGAAAAGGAGGGGTAAAGGGAAGCCCCTCATTCTGCTCTGACCTGCTGCTTGGGGGGAGTCATGCCAGAGAGAAGGATCCAGAATCAATAGCATAGAAAGGGAGGGGTAAAGAGAATCCCCACTTCCTACCCTGACCTACTGCTAGGGGGGGGGTTATGCTGGAGAGAAGGATCCAGAATCAATAGCATGGAAAGGAAGGGGTAAAGGGAAGCACCTCATCCTGCGCTGACCTGCTGCTTGGGGGGAGTCACGCTGGAGAGAAGGATCCAGAATCAGTAGCATGGAAATGGAGGGGTAAAGGGAAGCCACTCATCCTGCTCTGACCTGCTGCTTGGGGGGGAGTCATGCTGGAGAGATGGATCCAGAATCAATAGCATGGAAATGGGGGATAAAGGGAAGCCTCTTCTCCTGCTCTGATCTGCTGCTTCCAGGGAGTCATGCTGGAGAGAAGGATCCAGAATCAATAGCATGGAAAGGGAGGGCTAAAGGGAAGCCCCTCATCTATGTCTGTCCTGCTGCTTGCGGGGGAGTCATGCTGGAGAGAAGGATCCAGAATCAATAGAATGGGAAGGGAGGGGTATAGGGAAGCCCCTCATCCTTCTCTGACCTGCAGCTTGGGGGGAGTCATGCTGGAGAGAAGGATCCAGAATCAATAGCATGGAAAGGGAGGGGTAAAGGGAAGACCCTCATCTATGTCTGTCCTGCTGCTTGGGGGGGAGTCATGCTGGTGAGAAGGATCCAGAATCAATAGCATGGAAAGGTAGGGGTAAAGGGAAGCCCCTCATCCTGCTCTGACCTTCTGCTTCCAGGGAGTCATGCTGGAGAGAAGGATCCAGAATCAATAGCATGGAAAGGGAGGGCTAAAGGGAAGCCCCTTGTCCATGTCTGTCCTGCTGCTTGGGGCGGAGTCATGCTGGAGAGAAGGATCCAGAATCAATAGCATGGAAAGGGAGGGCTAAAGGGAAGCCCCTCATCCTGCTCTGACCTGCTGCTTCGGGGGAGTCATGCTGGAGAGAAGGATCCAGAATCAATAGCATGGAAAGGGAGGGGTAAAGGGAAGCCCCTCATCCTGCTCTGACCTGCTGCTTGGGGGGAGTCATGCTGGAGAGAAGGATCCAGAATCAATAGCATGGAAAGGGAGGGGTAAAGGGAAGCCCCTCATTCTGCGCAGACCTGCTGATTGGGAGGAGTCTTGCTGGAGAGAAGGATCCAGAATCAATAGCATGGAAAGGGAGGGGTAGAGGGAAGCCCCTCATTCGGCTCTGACCTGCTGCTTGGGGGGAGATATGCTGGAGAGAAGGATCCAGAATCAATAGCATAGAAAGGGAGGGGTAAAGGGAAGCCCCACATCCTGCCCTGACCTACTGCTAGGGGGGGGGAGTTATGCTGGAGAGAAGGATCCAGAATCAATAGCATGGAAAGGGAGGGGTAAAGGGAAGCACCTCATCCTGCGCTGACCTGATGCTTGGGGGGAGTCACGCTGGAGAGAAGGATCCAGAATCAATAGCATGGAAAGGGAGGGGTAAAGGGAAGCCACTCATCCTGCTCTGACCTGCTGCTTGGGGGGGGGTCATGCTGGAGAGATGGATCCAGAATCAATAGCATGGAAATGGGGGATAAAGGGAAGCCCCTCCTCCTGCTCTGATCTGCTGCTTCCAGGGAGTCATGCTGGAGAGAAGGATCCAGAATCAATAGCATGGAAAGGGAGGGCTAAAGGGAAGCCCCTCATCTATGTATGTCCTGCTGCTTGCAGGGGAGTCATGCTGGAGAGAAGGATCCAGAATCAATAGAATGGAAAGGGAGGGGTATAGGGAAGCCCCTCATCCTTCTCTGACCTGCAGCTTGGGGGGAGTCATGCTGGAGAGAAGGATCCAGAATCAATAGCATGGAAAGGGAGGGGTAAAGGGAAGCCCCTCGTACATGTCTGTACTGCTGCTTGGGGGGAGTCATGCTGGAGAGAAGGATCCAGAATCAATAGCATGGAAAAGGAGGGCAAAGGGAAGCCCCTCATCCTGCTCTGACTTGCTGCTTGGGGGGAGTCATGCTGGAGAGAAGGATCCAGAACCAATAGCATAAAAAGGGAGGGGTAAAGGGAAGCCCCTCATCCTGCTCTGACCTGCTGCTTGGGGGGAGTCATGCTGATGAGAAGGATCCAGAACCAATAGCATGGAAAGGGACAGGTAAAGGGAAGCCCTCATCCTGCCCTGACCTGCTGTTTGGGGGGAGATAGGCTGGAGAGAAGGATCCAGAATCAATAGCATGGAAAGCCAAAGGTAAAGGGAAGTCCCTCGTCCATGTCTGACCTGCTGCTTGGGGGGGAGTCATGCTGGAGAGAAGGATCCAGAATCAATAGCATGGAAAGGGAGGGGTAAAGGGAAGTCCCTCATCCATGTCTGACCTGCTGCTTGGGGGGAAGTCATGTTGGAGAGAAGGATCCAGAATCAATAGCATGGAAAGGGAGGGGTAAAGGGAAGCCCCTCATCCTGCTCTGACCTGCTGCTTGGGGGGGGGAGTCATGCTGTAGAGAAGGATCCAGAACCAATAGCATGGAAAGGGCGGGGTAAAGGGAAGCCCCTCGTCCATGCCTAACCTGCTGCTTGGGCGCAGTCATGCTGGAGAGAAGGATCCAGAATCAATAGCCTGGAAAGGGAGGGGTAAAGGGAAGCCCCTCATCCTGCCCTGACCTGCTGCTTGGGGGGGAGTCATGCTGATGAGAAGGATCCAGAACCAATAGCATGGAAAGGAAGGGGTAAAGGGAAGCCCCTCATCCTGCTGCACCGGGGGAGTCATGCTGGAGAGAAGGATACAGAATCAATAGCATGGAAAGGGAGGGGTAAAGGGAAGCCCCTCATCCTGCTCTGACCTGCTGCTTGGATAGAGTCATGCTGGAGAGAAGGATTCAGAATCAATAGCATGGAAAGGGAGGAGTAAAGGGAAGCCCCTCGTACATGCCTAACCTGCTGCTTGGGGGGGGGGTTATGCTGGACAGAAGGATCCAGAATCAATAGCATGGAAAGGGAGGGGTAAAGGGAAGCCGCACATCCTGCGCTGACCTGCTGCTTGGAGGGAGTCACACTGGAGAGAAGGATCCAGAATCAATAGCATGGAAAGGGAGGGGTAAAGGGAAGCCCCTCATCCTGCTCTGACCTGCTGCTTGGGGGGAGGCATGCTGGAGAGATGGATCCAGAATCAATAGCATGGAAATGGGGGATAAAGCGAAGCCCCTCCTCCTGCTCTGACCTGCTGCTTCCAGGGAGTCATGCTGGAAAGAAGGATCCAGAATCAATAGCATGGAATGGGAGAGCTAAAGGGAAGCCCCTTGTCCATGTCTGTCCTGCTGCTTGGGGGGGAGTCATGCTGGAGAGAACGATCCAGAATCAATAGCATGGAAAGGGAGGGGTAAAGGGAAGCCCCTCATCCTGCTCTGACCTGCTGCTTGGGGGGAGTCATGCTGGAGAGAAGGATCCAGAACCAATAGCATAGAAAGGGAGGGGTAAAGGGAAGCCCCTCATCCTGCTCTGACCTGCTGCTTGGGGGGAGTCATGCTGATGAGAAGGATCCAGAACCAATAGCATGGAAAGGGACGAGTAAAGGGAAGCCCTCATCCTGCCCTGACCTGCTGCTTGGGGAGAGTCATGCTGGAGAGAAGGATCCAGTATCAATAGCATGGAAAGGCAGGGGTAAAGGGAAGTCCCTTGTCCATGTCTGACGTGATGCTTGGGGGGGGATCATGTTGGAGAGAAGGATCCAGAATCAATAGCATGGAAAGGGAGGGGTAAAGGGAAGCCCCTCATCCTGCTCTGACCTGCTGCTTGGGGGGGAGTCATGCTGGAGAGAAGGATCCAGAACCAATAGCATGGAAAGGGTGGGGTAAAGGGAAGCCCCTCGTCTATGCCTAACCTGCTGCTTGTGGGGAGTCATACTGGAGAGAAGGATCCAGAATCAATAGCATAGAAAGGGAGGGGTAAAGGGAAGCCCCTCATCCTGCCCTGACCTGCTGCTTGGGGGGGGTTATGCTGGAGAGAAGGATCCAGAATCAATAGCATGGAAAGGGAGGGGTAAAGGGAAGCCCCTCATCCTGCGCTGACCTGCTGCTTGGGGGGAGTCATGCTGGAGAGAAGGATCCAGAATCATTAGCATGGAAAGGGAGGGGAAAAGGGAAGCACCTCATCTTGCTCTGACCTGCTGCTTGGGGGGAGTCATACTGGAGAGATGGATCCAGAATCAATAGCATAGAAATGGGGATAAATGGAAGCCCCTCCTCCTGCTCTGACCTGCTGTTTCCAGGGAGTCATGCTGGAGAGAAGGATCCAGATTCAATAGCATGGAAAGGGAGGGGTAAACGGAAGCCCTCATTCTGCGCAGACCTGCTGCTTGGGGGGAGTCATGCTGATGAGAAGGATCCAGAACCAATAGCATGGAAAGGGTGGGGTAAAGGGAAACCCCTCGTCCATGCCTAACCTGCTGCTTGTGGGGAGTCATACTGGAGAGAAGGATCCAGAATCAATAGCATAGAAAGGGAGGGGTAAAGGGAAGCCCCTCATCCTGCCCTGACCTGCTGCTTGGGGGGGGGGGTTATGCTGGAGAGAAGGATCCAGAATCAATAGCATGGAAAAGGAGGGGTAAAGGGAAGACCCTCATCCATGTCTGACCTGCTGCTTGGGGGGAGTCATGTTGGAGCGAAGGATCCAGAATCAATAGCATGGAAAGGGAGGGGTAAAGGGAAGCCCCTCATCCTGCTCTGACCTGCTGCTTGGGGGGGAGTCATGCTGCAGAGAAGGATCCAGAACCAATAGCATGGAAAAGGTGGGGTAAAGGGAAGCCCCTCGTCCATGCCTAACCTGCTGCTTGGGCGCAGTCATGCTGGAGAGAAGGATCCAGAATCAATAGCATGGAAAGGGAGGGGTAAAGGGAAGCCCCTCATCCTTCCCTGACCTGCTGCTTGGGGGGGAGTCATGCTGATGAGAAGGATCCAGAACCAATAGCATGGAAAGGAAGGGTTAAAGGGAAGCCCCTCATCCTGCTGCACCGGGGGAGTCATGCTGGAGAGAAGGATACAGAATCAATAGCATGGAAAGGGAGGGGTAAAGGGAAGCCCCTCATCCTGCTCTGACCTGCTGCTTGGATGGAGTCATGCTGGAGAGAAGGATTCAGAATCAATAGCATGGAAAGGGAAGAGTAAAGGGAAGCCCCTCGTACATGCCTAACCTGCTGCTTGGGGGAGGGAGGGGGTTATGCTGGACAGAAGGATCCAGAATCAATAGCATGGAAAGGGAGGGGTAAAGGGAAGCCGCACATCCTGCGCTGACCTGCTGCTTGGGGGGAGTCACACTGGAGAGAAGGATCCAGAATCAATAGCATGGAAAGGGAGGGGTAAAGGGAAGCCCCTCATCCTGCTCTGACCTGCTGCTTGGGGGGAGGCATGCTGGAGAGATGGATCCAGAATCAATAGCATGGAAATGGGGGATAAAGCGAAGCCCCTCCTCCTGCTCTGACCTGCTGCTCCCAGGGAGTCATGCTGGAAAGAAGGATCCAGAATCAATAGCATGGAAAGGGAGAGCTAAAGGGAAGCCCCTTGTCCATGTCTGTCCTGCTGGCTGGGGGGGAGTCATGCTGGAGAGAAGGATCCAGAATCAATAGCATGGAAAGGGAGGGGTAAAGGGAAGCCCCTCATCCTGCTCTGACCTGCTGCTTGGGGGGAGTCATGCTGGAGAGAAGGATCCAGAACCAATAGCATAGAAAGGGAGGGGTAAAGGGAAGCCCCTCATCCTGCTCTGACCTGCTGCTTGGGGGGAGTCATGCTGATGAGAAGGATCCAGAACCAATAGCATGGAAAGGGACGAGTAAAGGGAAGCCCTCATCCTGCCCTGACCTGCTGCTTGGGGAGAGTCATGCTGGAGAGAAGGATCCAGTATCAATAGCATGGAAAGGCAGGGGTAAAGGGAAGTCCCTTGTCCATGTCTGACCTGATGCTTGGGGGGGGGGGTCATGTTGGAGAGAAGGATCCAGAATCAATAGCATGGAAAGGGAGGGGTAAAGGGAAGCCCCTCATCCTGCTCTGACCTGCTGCTTGGGGGGGAGTCATGCTGGAGAGAAGGATCCAGAACCAATAGCATGGAAAGGGTGGGGTAAAGGGAAGCCCCTCGTCCATGCCTAACCTGCTGCTTGTGGGGAGTCATACTGGAGAGAAGGATCCAGAATCAATAGCATAGAAAGGGAGGGGTAAAGGGAAGCCCCTCATCCTGCCCTGACCTGCTGCTTGGGGGGGGGGGTTATGCTGGAGAGAAGGATCCAGAATCAATAGCATGGAAAGGGAGGGGTAAAGGGAAGCCCCTCATCCTGCGCTGACCTGCTGCTTGGGGGGAGTCACGCTGGAGAGAAGGATCCAGAATCAATAGCATGGAAAGGGAGGGGTAAAGGGAAGCCCCTCATCTTGCTCTGTCCTGCTGCTTGGGGGGAGTCATACTGGAGAGATGGATCCAGAATCAATAGCATAGAAATGGGGATAAATGGAAGCCCCTCCTCCTGCTCTGACCTGCTGTTTCCAGTGAGTCATGCTGGAGAGAAGGATCCAGAATCAATAGCATGTAAATGGGGGATAAAGCGAAGCCCCTCCTCCTGCTCTGAACTGCTGCTTCCAGGGAGTCATGCTGGAAAGAAGGATCCAGAATCAATAGCATGGGAAGGGAGAGCTAAAGGGAAGCCCCTTGTCCATGTCTGTCCTGCTGCTTGGGGGGGAGTCATGCTGGAGAGATGGATCCAGAATCAATAGCATGGAAATGGGGGATAAAGCGAAGCCCCTCCTCCTGCTCTGACCTGCTGCTTCCAGGGAGTCATGCTGGAAAGAAGGATCCAGAATCAATAGCATGGAAAGGGAGAGCTAAAGGGAAGCCCCTTGTCCATGTCTGTCCTGCTGCTTGGGGGGGAGTCATGCTGGAGAGAAGGATCCAGAATCAATATCATGGAAAGGGGGGGTAACGGGAAGCCCCTCATCCTGCTCTGACCTGCTGCTTGGGGGGAGTCATGCTGGAGAGAAGGATCCAGAACCAATAGCATAGAAAGGGAGGTGTAAAGGGAAGCCCCTCATCCTGCTCTGACCTGCTGCTTGGGGAGAGTCATGCTGGAGAGAAGGATCCAGTATCAATAGCATGGAAAGGGAGGGGTAAAGGGAAGCCCCTCATCCTGCGCTGACCTGCTGCTTGGGGGGAGTCACGCTGGAGAGAAGGATCCAGAATCAATAGCATGGAAAGGGAGGGGTAAAGGGAAGCCCCTCATCTTGCTCTGTCCTGCTGCTTGGGGGGAGTCATACTGGAGAGATGGATCCAGAATCAATAGCATAGAAATGGGGATAAATGGAAGCCCCTCCTCCTGCTCTGACCTGCTGTTTCCAGTGAGTCATGCTGGAGAGAAGGATCCAGAATCAATAGCATGTAAATGGGGGATAAAGCAAAGCCCCTCCTCCTGCTCTGAACTGCTGCTTCCAGGGAGTCATGCTGGAAAGAAGGATCCAGAATCAATAGCATGGGAAGGGAGAGCTAAAGGGAAGCCCCTTGTCCATGTCTGTCCTGCTGCTTGGGGGGGAGTCATGCTGGAGAGATGGATCCAGAATCAATAGCATGGAAATGGGGGATAAAGCGAAGCCCCTCCTCCTGCTCTGACCTGCTGCTTCCAGGGAGTCATGCTGGAAAGAAGGATCCAGAATCAATAGCATGGAAAGGGAGAGCTAAAGGGAAGCCCCTTGTCCATGTCTGTCCTGCTGCTTGGGGGGGAGTCATGCTGGAGAGAAGGATCCAGAATCAATATCATGGAAAGGGGGGGTAACGGGAAGCCCCTCATCCTGCTCTGACCTGCTGCTTGGGGGGAGTCATGCTGGAGAGAAGGATCCAGAACCAATAGCATAGAAAGGGAGGTGTAAAGGGAAGCCCCTCATCCTGCTCTGACCTGCTGCTTGGGGGGAGTCTTGCTGATGAGAAGGATCCAGAATCAATAGCATGGAAAGGGACGAGTAAAGGGAAGCCCTCATCCTGCCCTGACCTGCTGCTTGGGGAGAGTCATGCTGGAGAGAAGGATCCAGTATCAATAGCATGGAAAGGCAGGGGTAAAGGGAAGTCCCTTGTCCATGTCTGACCTGATGCTTGGGGGGGGGTCATGTTGGAGAGAAGGATCCAGAATCAATAGCATGGAAAGGGAGGGGTAAAGGGAAGCCCCTCATCCTGCTCTGACCTGCTGCTTGGGGGGGAGTCATGCTGGAGAGAAGGATCCAGAACCAATAGCATGGAAAGGGTGGGGTAAAGGGAAGCCCCTCGTCCATGCCTAACCTGCTGCTTGTGGGGAGTCATACTGGAGAGAAGGATCCAGAATCAATAGCATGTAAAGGGAAGCCCCTCATCCTGCCCTGACCTGCTGCTTGGGGGGGAAGGGTTATGCTGGAGAGAAGGATCCAGAATCAATAGCATGGAAAGGGAGGGGTAAAGGGAAGCCCCTCATCCTGCGCTGACCTGCTGCTTGGGGGGAGTCACGCTGGAGAGAAGGATCGAGAATCAATAGCATGGAAAGGGAGGGGTAAAGGGAAGCCCCTCATCTTGCTCTGTCCTGCTGCTTGGGGGGGGAGTCATGCTGGAGAGATGGATCCAGAATCAATAGCATGGAAATGGGGGATAAAGCGAAGCCCCTCCTCCTGCTCTGACCTGCTGGTTCCAGGGAGTTATGCTGGAAAGAAGGATCCAGAATCAATAGCATGGAAAGGGAGAGCTAAAGGGAAGCCCCTTGTCCATGTCTGTCCTGCTGCTTGGGGGGGAGTCATGCTGGAGAGAAGGATCCAGAATCAATAGCATGGAAAGGGAGGGGTAAAGGGAAGCCCCTCATCCTGCTCTGACCTGCTGCTTGGGGGGAGTCATGCTGGAGAGAAGGATCCAGAACCAATAGCATAGAAAGGGAGGGGTAAAGGGAAGCCCCTCATCCTGCTCTGACCTGCTGCTTGGGGGGAGTCATGCTGATGAGAAGGATCCAGAACCAATAGCATGGAAAGGGACGAGTAAAGGGAAGCCCTCATCCTGCCCTGACCTGCTGCTTGGGGAGAGTCATGCTGGAGGGAAGGATCCAGTATCAATAGCATGGAAAGGCAGGGGTAAAGGGAAGTCCCTTGTCCATGTCTGACCTGATGCTGGGGGGGGAGGGGTCATGTTGGAGAGAAGGATCCAGAATCAATAGCATGGAAAGGGAGGGGTAAAGGGAAGCCCCTCATCCTGCGCTGACCTGCTGCTTGGGGGGAGTCACGCTGGAGAGAAGGATCCAGAATCAATAGCATGGAAAGGGAGGGGTAAAGGGAAGCCCCTCATCTTGCTCTGTCCTGCTGCTTGGGGGGAGTCATACTGGAGAGATGGATCCAGAATCAATAGCATAGAAATGGGGATAAATGGAAGCCCCTCCTCCTGCTCTGACCTGCTGTTTCCAGTGAGTCATGCTGGAGAGAAGGATCCAGAATCAATAGCATGTAAATGGGGGATAAAGCGAAGCCCCTCCTCCTGCTCTGAACTGCTGCTTCCAGGGAGTCATGCTGGAAAGAAGGATCCAGAATCAATAGCATGGGAAGGGAGAGCTAAAGGGAAGCCCCTTGTCCATGTCTGTCCTGCTGCTTGGGGGGGAGTCATGCTGGAGAGATGGATCCAGAATCAATAGCATGGAAATGGGGGATAAAGCGAAGCCCCTCCTCCTGCTCTGACCTGCTGCTTCCAGGGAGTCATGCTGGAAAGAAGGATCCAGAATCAATAGCATGGAAAGGGAGAGCTAAAGGGAAGCCCCTTGTCCATGTCTGTCCTGCTGCTTGGGTGGGAGTCATGCTGGAGAGATGGATCCAGAATCAATAGCATGGAAATGGGGGATAAAGCGAAGCCCCTCCTCCTGCTCTGACCTGCTGCTTCCAGGGAGTCATGCTGGAAAGAAGGATCCAGAATCAATAGCATGGAAAGGGAGAGCTAAAGGGAAGCCCCTTGTCCATGTCTGTCCTGCTGCTTGGGGGGGAGTCATGCTGGAGAGAAGGATCCAGAATCAATAGCATGGAAATGGGGGGTAAAGGGAAGCCCCTCATCCTGCTCTGACCTGCTGCTTGGGGGGAGTCATGCTGGAGAGAAGGATCCAGAACCAATAGCATAGAAAGGGAGGTGTAAAGGGAAGCCCCTCATCCTGCTCTGACCTGCTGCTTGGGGGGAGTCTTGCTGATGAGAAGGATCCAGAACCAATAGCATGGAAAGGGACGAGTAAAGGGAAGCCCTCATCCTGCCCTGACCTGCTGCTTGGGGAGAGTCATGCTGGAGAGAAGGATCCAGTATCAATAGCATGGAAAGGCAGGGGTAAAGGGAAGTCCCTTGTCCATGTCTGACCTGATGCATGGGGGGGGGTCATGTTGGAGAGAAGGATCCAGAATCAATAGCATGGAAAGGGAGGGGTAAAGGGAAGCCCCTCATCCTGCTCTGACCTGCTGCTTGGGGGGGAGTCATGCTGGAGAGAAGGATCCAGAACCAATAGCATGGAAAGGGTGGGGTAAAGGGAAGCCCCTCGGCCATTCCTAACCTGCTGCTTGTGGGGAGTCATACTGGAGAGAAGGATCCAGAATCAATAGCATGTAAAGGGAAGCCCCTCATCCTGCCCTGACCTGCTGCTTGGGGGGGAAGGGTTATGCTGGAGAGAAGGATCCAGAATCAATAGCATGGAAAGGGAGGGGTAAAGGGAAGCCCCTCATCCTGCGCTGACCTGCTGCTTGGGGGGAGTCACGCTGGAGAGAAGGATCCAGAATCAATAGCATGGAAAGGGAGGGGTAAAGGGAAGCCCCTCATCTTGCTCTGACCTGCTGCTTGGGGGGAGTCATACTGGAGAGATGGATCCAGAATCAATAGCATAGAAAGGGAGGGGTAAAGGGAAGCCCCTCATCCTGCTCTGACCTGCTGCTTGGGGGGAGTCATGCTGGAGAGAAGGATCCAGAACCAATAGCATGAAAAGGGTGGGGTAAAGGGAAGCCCCTCGTCCATGCCTAACCTGCTGCTTGTGGGGAGTCATACTGGAGAGAAGGATCCAGAATCAATAGCATAGAAAGGGAGGGGTAAAGGGAAGCCCCTCATCCTGCCCTACCTGCTGCTTGGGGGGGGGTTATGCTGGAGAGAAGGATCCAGAATCAATAGCATGGAAAGGGAGGGGTAAAGGGAAGCCCCTCATCCTGCGCTGACCTGCTGCTTGGGGGGAGTCATGCTGGAGAGAAGGATCCAGAATCAATAGCATGGAAAGGGAGGGGTAAAGGGAAGCCCCTCATCTTGCTCTGACCTGCTGCTTGGGGGGAGTCATACTGGAGAGATGGATCCAGAATCAATAGCATAGAAATGGGAATAAATGGAAGCCCCTCCTCCTGCTCTGACCTGCTGTTTCCAGGGAGTCATGCTGGAGAGAAGGATCCAGAATCAATAGCATGGAAATGGGGGATAAAGCGAAGCCCCTCCTCCTGCTCTGACCTGCTGCTTCCAGGGAGTCATGCTGGAAAGAAGGATCCAGAATCAATAGCATGGAAAGGGATAGCTAAAGGGAAGCCCCTTGTCCATGTCTGTCCTGCTGCTTGGGGGGGAGTCATGCTGGAGAGATGGATCCAGAATCAATAGCATGGAAATGGGGGATAAAGCGAAGCCCCTCCTCCTGCTCTGACCTGCTGCTTCCAGGGAGTTATGCTGGAAAGAAGGATCCAGAATCAATAGCATGGAAAGGGAGAGCTAAAGGGAAGTCCCTTGTCCATGTCTGTCCTGCTGCTTGGGGGGGAGTCATGCTGGAGAGAAGGATCCAGAATCAATAGAATGGAAAGGGAGGGGTAAAGGGAAGCCCCTCATCCTGCTCTGACCTGCTGCTTGGGGGGAGTCATGCTGGAGAGAAGGATCCAGAACCAATAGCATAGAAAGGGAGGGGTAAAGGGAAGCCCCTCATCCTGCTCTGACCTGCTGCTTGGGGGGAGTCATGCTGATGAGAAGGATCCAGAACCAATAGCATGGAAAGGGACGAGTAAAGGGAAGCCCTCATCCTGCCCTGACCTGCTGCTTGGGGAGAGTCATGCTGGAGGGAAGGATCCAGTATCAATAGCATGGAAAGGCAGGGGTAAAGGGAAGTCCCTTGTCCATGTCTGACCTGATGCTGGGGGGGGAGGGGTCATGTTGGAGAGAAGGATCCAGAATCAATAGCATGGAAAGGGAGGGGTAAAGGGAAGCCCCTCATCCTGCTCTGACCTGCTGCTTGGGGGGAGTCATGCTGGAGAGAAGGATCCAGAACCAATAGCATGGAAAGGGTGGGGTAAAGGGAAGCTCCTCGTCCATGCCTAACCTGCTGCTTGTGGGGAGTCATACTGGAGAGAAGGATCCAGAATCAATAGCATAGAAAGGGAGGGGTAAAGGGAAGCCCCTCATCCTGCCCTGACCTGCTGCTTGGGGGGGGGGTTATGCTGGAGAGAAGGATCCAGAATCAATAGCATGGAAAGGGAGGGGTAAAGGGAAGTCCCTCATCCTGCGCTGACCTGCAGCTTGGGGGGAGTCACGCTGGAGAGAAGGATCCAGAATCAATAGCATGGAAAGGGAGGGGTAAAGGGAAGCCCCTCATCTTGCTCTGACCTGCTGCTTGGGGGCAGTCATACTGGAGAGATGGATCCAGAATCAATAGCATAGAAATGGGAATAAATGGAAGCCCCTCCTCCTGCTCTGAACTGCTGTTTCCAGGGAGTCATGCTGGAGAGAAGGATCCAGAATCAATAGCATGGAAAGGGAGGGGTAAAGGGAAGCCCTCATTCTGCGCAGACCTGCTGCTTGGGAGGAGTCGTGCTGGAGAGAAGGATCCAGAATCAATAGCATGGAAAGGGAGGGGTAAAGGGAAGCCCCTCATTCTCCTCTGACCTGCTGCTTGGGGGGAGTCTTGCTGGAGAGAAGGATCCAGAATCAATAGCATAGAAAGGGAGGGGTAAAGAGAAGCCCCACATCCTAACCTAACCTACTGCTAGGGGGGGGGGTTATGCTGGAGAGAAGGATCCAGAATCAATAGCATGGAAAGGAAGGGGTAAAGGGAAGCACCTCATCCTGCGCTGACCTGCTGCTTGGGGGGAGTCACGCTGGAGAGAAGGATCCAGAATCAATAGCATGGAAATGGAGGGGTAAAGGGAAGCCACTCATCCTGCTCTGACCTGCTGCTTGCAGGGGAGTCATGCTGGAGAGATGGATCCAGAATCAATAGCATGGAAATGGGGGATAAAGGGAAGCCCCTCCTTCTGCTCTGATCTGCTGCTTCCAGGGAGTCATGCTGGAGAGAAGGATCCAGAATCAATAGCATGGAAAGGAAGGGGTAAAGGGAAGCACCTCATCCTGCGCTGACCTGCTGCTTGGGGGGAGTCAGGCTGGAGAGAAGGATCCAGAATCAATAGCATGGAAATGGAGGGGTAAAGGGAAGCCACTCATCCTGCTCTGACCTGCTGCTTGGGGGGGAGTCATGCTGGAGAGATGGATCCAGAATCAATAGCATGGAAATGGGGGATAAAGGGAAGCCCCTCCTCCTGCTCTGATCTGCTGCTTCCAGGGAGTCATGCTGGAGAGAAGGATCCAGAATCAATAGCATGGAAAGGGAGGGCTAAAGGGAAGCCCCTCATCTATGTCTGTCCTGCTGCTTGGGGGGGAGTCATGCTGGAGAGAAGGATCCAGAATCAATAGCATGGAAAGGTAGGGGTAAAGGGAAGCCCCTCATCCTGCTCTGACCTGCTGCTTGGGGGAGTCATGCTGGAGAGAAGGATCCAGAATCAATAGCATGAAAAGGGAGGGGTAAAGGAAAGCCCCTCGTACATGTCTGTACTGCTGCTTGGGGGGAGTCATGCTGGAGAGAAGGATCCAGAATCAATAGCATGGAAATGCAGGGGTAAAGGGAAGTCCCTCGTCCATGTCTGACCTGCTGCTTGGGGGGGAGGGGGTCATGCTGGAGAGAAGGATCCAGAATCAATAGAATGGAAAGGGAGGGGTAAAGGGAAGCCCCTCATCCTGCTCTGACCTGCTGCTTGGGGGGGAGTCATGCTGGAGAGAAGGATCCAGAACCAATAGCATGGAAAGGGTGGGGTAAAGAGAAGCCCCTCGTCCATGCCTAATCTGCTGCTTGGGGGGAGTCATGCTGGAGAGAAGAATCCAGAATCAATAGCATAGAAAGGGAGGGGTAAAAAGAAGCCCCTCATCCTGCCCTGACCTGCTGCTTGGGGGTTGAGGGGGTTATGCTGGAGAGAAGGATCCAGAATCAATAGAATGGAAAGGGAGGGGTAAGGGGAAGCCCCTCATCCTGCTCTGACCTGCTGCTTGGGGGGAGTCATGCTGGAGAGATGGATCCAGAATCAATAGCATAGAAATGGGGGATAAAGGGAAGCCCCTCCTCCTGCTCTGACCTTCTGCTTCCAGGGAGTCATGCTGGAGAGAAGGATCCAGAATCAATAGCATGGAAAGGGAGGGCTAAAGGGAAGCCCCTTGTCCATGTCTGTCCTGCTGCTTGGGGCGGAGTCATGCTGGAGAGAAGGATCCAGAATCAATAGCATGGAAAGGGAGGGCTAAAGGGAAGCCCCTCATCCTGCTCTGACCTGCTGCTTCGGGGGAGTCATGCTGGAGAGAAGGATCCAGAATCAATAGCATGGAAAGGGAGGGGTAAAGGGAAGCCCCTCATCCTGCTCTGACCTGCTGCTTGGGGGGAGTCATGCTGGAGAGAAGGATCCAGAATCAATAGCATGGAAAGGGAGGGGTAAAGGGAAGCCCTCATTCTGTGCAGACCTGCTGATTGGGAGGAGTCTTGCTGGAGAGAAGGATCCAGAATCAATAGCATAAAAAAAGGGAGGGGTAGAGGGAAGCCCCTCATTCGGCTCTGACCTGCTGCTTGGGGGGAGTTATGCTGGAGAGAAGGATCCAGAATCAATAGCATAGAAAGGGAGGGGTAAAGGGAAGCCCCACATCCTGCCCTGACCTACTGCTAGGGGGGGGGGGTTATGCTGGAGAGAAGGATCCAGAATCAATAGCATGGAAAGGGAGGGGTAAAGGGAAGCACCTCATCCTGCGCTGACCTGCTGCTTGGGGGGAGTCACGCTGGAGAGAAGGATCCAGAATCAATAGCATGGAAAGGGAGGGGTAAAGGGAAGCCACTCATCCTGCTCTGATCTGCTGCTTGGGGGGGGGAGTCATGCTGGAGAGATGGATCCAGAATCAATAGCATGGAAATGGAGGATAAAGGGAAGCCCCTCCTCCTGCTCTGATCTGCTGCTTCCAGGGAGTCATGCTGGAGAGAAGGATCCAGAATCAATAGCATGGAAAGGGAGGGCTAAAGGGAAGCCCCTCATCTATGTCTGTCCTGCTGCTTGCGGGGGAGTCATGCTGGAGAGAAGGATCCAGAATCAATAGAATGGAAAGGGAGGGGAAAAGGGAAGCCCCTCGTACTGCTCTGACCTGCTGCTTGGGGGGAGTCATGCTGGAGAGAAGGATCCAGAATCAATAGCATGGATAGGGAGGGGTAAAGGGAAGCCCCTCGTACATGTCTGTACTGCTGCTTGGGGGGAGTCATGCTGGAGAGGAGGATTCAGAATCAATAGCATGGAAAGGCAGGGGTAAAGGGAAGTCCCTCGTCCATGTCTGACCTGCTGCTTGGGGGGGGGGGGTCATGCTGGAGAGAAGGATCCAGAATCAATAGCATGGAAAGGGAGGGGTAAAGGAAAGCCCCTCATCCTGATCTGACCTGCTGCTTGGGGGGGAGTCATGCTGGAGAGAAGGATCCACAACCAATAGCATGGAAAGGGCGGGGTAAAGAGAAGCCCCTCGTCCATGCCTAATCTGCTGCTTGGGGGGAGTCATGCTGGAGAGAAGAATCCAGAATCTATAGCATAGAAAGGGAGGGGTAAAAAGAAGCCCCTCATCCTGCCCTGACCTGCTGCTTGGGTGGTGAGGGGGTTATGCTGGAGAGAAGGATCCAGAATCAATAGAATGGAAAGGGAGGGGTAAAGGGAAGCCCCTCATCCTGCTCTGACCTGCTACTTGGGGGGAGTCATGCTGGAGAGATGGATCCAGAATCAACAGCATGGAAATGGGGGTTAAAGGGAAGCCCCTCCTCCTGCTCTGACCTTCTGCTTCCAGGGAGTCATGCTGGAGAGAAGGATCCAAAATCAATAGCATGGAAAGGGAGGGCTGAAGGGAAGCCCCTTGTCCATGTCTGTCCTGCTGCTTGGGGGGAGTCATGCTGGAGAGAAGGATCCAGAATCAATAGCATGGAAAGGGAGGGGTAAAGGGAAGTCCCTCATCCTGCTCTGACCTGCTGCTTCGGGGGAGTCATGCTGGAGAGAAGGATCCAGAATCAATAGCATGGAAAGGGAGGGGTAAAGGGAAGCCCCTCATCCTGCTCTGACCTGCTGCTTGGGGGGAGTCATGCTGGAGAGAAGGATCCAGAATCAATAGCATAGAAAGGGAGGGGTAAAGGGAAGCCCCTCATCTTGCCCTGACATGCTGCTTGGGGGGCGAGGGGTTATGCTGGAGAGAAGGATCCTGAATCAATAGCATGGAAAGAGAGGGGTAAAGGGAAGCCCCTCATCCTGCGCTGACCTGCTGCTTGGGGGGAGTCACGCTGGAGAGATGGATCCAGAATCAATAGCATGGAAATGGGGGATAAAGGGAAGCCTCTCCTCATGCTCTGATCTGCTGCTTCTAGGGAGTCATGCTGGAGAGAAGGATCCAGAATCAATAGCATGGAAAGGGAGGGCTAAAGGGAAGGCCCTCGTCCATGTCTGTCCTGCTGCCTGGGGGGGAGTCATGCTGGAGAGAAGGATCCAGAATCAATAGCATGGAAAGGGAGGGGTAAAGGGAAGCCCCTCATCCTGCTCTGACCTGCTGCTTGGGGGGAGTCATGCTCGAGAGAAGGATCCAGAATCAATAGAATGGAAAGGGAGGGGTAAAGGGAAGACCCTCGTCCATGTCTGTACTGCTGCTTGGGGGGAGTCATGCTGGAGAGAAGGATCCAGAATCAATAGCATGGAAAGGCAGGTATAAAGGGAAGTCCCTCGTCCATGTCTGTACTGCTGCTTGGGGGGAGTCATGCTGGAGAGAAGGATCCAGAATCAATAGCATGGAAAGGCAGGGGTAAAGGGAATTCCCTCGTCCATGTCTGACCTGCTGCTTGGAGGGGGGAGTTGTGCTGGAGAGAAGGATCCAGAAACAATAGCATGGAAAGGGAGAGGTAAAGGGAAGCCCCTCATCCTGCCCTGACCTGCTGCTTGGGGGAGTCATGCTGGAGAGAAGGATCCAGAACCAATAGCATGGAAAGGGCGGGGTAAAGGGAAGCCCCTCATCCTGCCCTGACTTGCTGCTTGGGGGGAGTCATGCTGGAGAGACGGGATGCCACCTCTGCGGCCCGAGCCAAGGTAAGTCTTTAGCAATAGGTATATGTGCATGCGTGCTTGAGTGAATGTGTGTGTGCGTGTCTATGTAAGCGTTTCTTTAAGGGAGTGAGCATGTGTCGGTGAGTGACAGAGAGAGTGAGTCTGCGAGAGTGTGTTTGACTATGGGTTTTGTGTGTGTTTGTGTGTTTAGGTGTGTGTGTGTGACATGCATTTATGTCTGTGAATGTGTGAAGTGTCCATGGTGCGTGGCAGTCCCCCTGCACCGCCATGTATTTGGCAGGGGAATATCTCCCCGCCTTGCTCTATGGAAATGTACTTAACAGTGCTTTACTGCCCGTAATAATGTTAATTAGCACCCGGCATGGGGGAGCCAGCCAATCAGCTCCCTCCAACACTGAGCTTAAACATACAATCAAAGCCCAGCACAACCACCCCATGGATAGCCAAAACACAGTATGGTTACAGTGGCTGGCAGCTCTAGCCTTACGTTGGCCAAATCCATGAGTGTGGAATTATTCGGCAAAGCAAAGGCAAATGTGTTCTTAAAGTTACAGTCGTGGAATTGTTGGGCCAAACCCAGACAAGTCTGCTCGTATAGGGCATGGCAGTGCTGGCTTTAGGTTTATTGAGCAATGCCAACATGGTTAAGTGCATACAAAACTGGCATTATTGGGCAAAGCCAAGATAGGTGTGCTCTTACAATTACAGTATTTGAATTATTGGGCAAAGCCAAGAAAGGCTTGTCCCTACAGTGGCTGGCAGTACTAGCCTAAGGCCTGTTGGGCAACGCCATCATAGGGGCATTCTTAAAGTACTGGCTTCACTAGGCAAAGCCAAGACAAGCGTGTTCTTACAGTCAACACATTGGTATATATTGGGGCTCTTACATCCTGAAAAGTCTTTGGAAAATGCTCCTGTGCACTTTTGGAGACTTGGCATCTATTTGATTTTTTTGGTGTTACCCTACAGAACTAACTGCATACTGTGTGGCTTGTTACCCTTAAATGCTCTATTTAAACCCATTGTTGTAATCTTGAGGGGGGGGGTGCTTCTGAATCTCCCTTGGTTGTTTTGTGCTACTTCGCTACACTTGGTCACGCCCATTCATACCCAGGAATTATTTATGCCACCTCATTATATAAAATCAGCAGTTGCCACTATAGCAACTATTGTAGGCCCTCCATGCTTTGATACTGTGGTTACTAAAACGTTGTACACTATTGTCTTCAGTACTGGGTGTCTTCCATTTTAGCCAACACCTACATGGACTCACCTAGTTTTCAAAAAGTGGTTGACATCTGAACTGTTCGGCAAGTTACTGTGGTCCACAAATGCGCAATACATGCACTGCTTGAGTAAAAATCTAATTCATATTTCAATTAAGCATCTTACTAATGTAACCCCTCGTCCTGTGGGGATAAAACGCAAATATAGCTCAAATAGACATCTTATTACCCAGGTACATTTCTTTTTACCCGAATTGGTGAGGGAAGCAGGTGGGAGATTTCCATGCAGAGGCGAATGGATCATGTATAAACAACCCTCCTTGTATGCAGACATCAGTCCATTACCAATACTTCAGCTTGAAAATTGAACGCTCTGTGTAGCTGCGAACGCACAGCACGGCGGGGCACTCTGCTTACACTCGAGTGTGCCTAGGCCCTCATCCCCCCTGTCATGGCAAAGGAACCTGGTGAAATACAGGCAATTGGTGAGGAGGAGAGGAGTACGGGGGTGCAGCTATAACAGAGCAGAAAGGGGTTGTCTGGTAAGGAGGTTCTGAGGAAAGGATGGATTGCGAGGAATTGAAGGACGCCTGTAATAAAATGTGGGCCAGGGGGTGAGAGTGAATTTCCCAAAACAGGGCTAAAAATGCCTTAAGGGGGGACTGGCGAAGCCTGTTATGGAGTGTGGCCAAGGAATGTAGCAGAGGCAACTATGGTGTGCGTGGACTGGGGCGATTATCAATAATTGAGTTGGAGTGGGGAAATGGAATGGAGCGGAGGGTGGATGCCTAGAATAGGGAGCAAGAGTACAGAGCCTGTGTCTGCAACCTGCGATTCTTCAGGTGCGCTGGACTGTGACTCGAATGATCCCTCACCATTGACTACGCTGGTTAGGGCAGATGGGAGTTGTAGTCCAAAAGATTTGGAGAGGCAAATACTGTAGACCCCTGGTATAGAGGGTTCAAGAAGGACCCCAAAATCATGAAAATGCCACCCTTTGAAAAATCTATATGACAGACATTAATGTTGAGAGACTAGAAAGGTGTGTTAGATGGGTGTCGATCTGAGCATAATTGACGAACAGTGGTTGTCAACCAGGTACATATATTACATTCTTTCTCCAGAATTCCGCTCAGTGTGCCATGCGGTGTAATAAGTAGGGTGCAAATAACTAGAGATGAATAGACAGGCAACCTGTCAATGTTGTGCTTATCGCTCAAAGTCCCATCATTAGATGTACCTTTACCTTCGGACTTTCTTGCCGTAGTCCTAGAACTCTCTAGGAATTCTAACGCAGGTTTACAATTTGTGCTGAATGGGAATGGGCTGAGTCCTTTCCAGTGTGCAAAGTCGTCCACCAAGGATGTGCCTCTGCACCTATTTTGTTCAATGTATACACCATCTCCCATGCAATTACATTAGAAGGAGTAGAGGATGGGCCTTGTGTAGGCAAGCCTGGTTCTCAGTTACGCTGATGATGCTGTACTAGTAGCTGGAACTCCATTGGTCTTACAGGGACTCAAGGATGCTTATCTGGGGCAGGTGGCTGATAAAGGTTGTACTGTAAATACAAGGAAATCTAAAATTAGGGTTGTCTCCAGGGAGCTGACCACGTGCAGAGCATTCTACGCGAGGCCTCAGATCCTGAACCACAGCAACAGTTTGACTATTTAGGAATCAGATTCTGTTCAAAGTGATCTTGGAGGGAGCATGGCAAATGGTTGACTCAGGTCAACGGATTAATTTTCACTTTTTCTAAGAAATATGAAAGGACGATCACTGGAGCATTTTGTAACTGTCTATCAAGTAAATAATAGTACCCACTGGGGCGTATGGAGCACCTGTGTGGGGCTATAGTGTCCGTAAGCAGCTCCTGCAGGATCAAAATCCCACAGGATCAAAATCTCTTCATCTGCAAAACCTTGGGGGTTTCCGTGATCTGCATCCCTGTTCCACCGCCAATAGGCATGGACTCACAAGCTAGCACTTTTCTCGAAATCTGTGGTAAAATGATACCTACCTATAGCACCACTGGGAGAACTGAATAATGATCTCCTTTGGATCCGTGATAGGAGACACTTGGCCAGATACTCAAAAAACATGTGCAACGCAATGAGATGCACAGTAACGCAGATATGCACCAGCGTCATCCCACATCTAATTCTGCTGCATGTATCCAAGGAAACAACAAAAAACGCACCTAGTGCAGCATTGTGCAAGAAGTAACACAAGTAATGGAGCAAATATCAATGCATCTCACACGCTGTGCACACTATAGGCACATCTGTTTGATGGGCACAATGGAAGCGCAAATGCATCAACGCGTATGATCGTGTGTCAAAAAAAGGGGGTATTGCGTCAGATTCATCAAAAACACGGGCAACTACCATCAAAAACAATGTATCACCAGGAAGCTGCGTACAAACACCAATGAAAGCTAGGAGAACCTTGTGAAGGAGTACTCGCCCATAGAAATGCAAAATCTGCAGATGGTACAAAAAAATGAGGGCAGGAAAGAGGGTGAGAAGGTCCGTCGTGCTAAGAACGTCAGCTAGGATACGTTGCATGTGATTGTGAATCATATGGCGGACCATGAAAAGAGCCTTAGCAACCAGCACAGGCGAGGCGCCAGGCTTGCTGTCAATAACGCCCTAATGGGTGAGCGCGCACCAAAAATGTCAACACCCTCGGTAAGCACCGCCAAAGAAACAAATAGTGTGGCGATATGAGGAGACGTACCAACGAAAGGGTGGCAGATCTCTGCAGCCATGCCAATGTCTCTGGGAGACGCCCATTGAGTGGGACCCTCCTCACGCCGGTGGAGGAGAAAGTAGCTGGTATCCTGGAGATAGTATCATTGGAGGCCATTGGTGGGCCAGACACTTCCACACCAACAACAGGCAAGGGACCCAACATTACAGTGATGTGCCCATGTGCAAGTGGGTGTGCTGCTGACGGGCAACGTGCACAGGAGTGGGGAGCGAGGCTGAGCAGTCAACGTAGGTGGACCACATAGTGTCTAGCTTCCCCTTCATCGCCTCTAGACAATGGAACGCCTTGCCACCCGCACTGAGGAATAAACCCTCTCATGCTGCCTTCCGCAAAGCCCTGAAAACGAGGCTATTCACCTAAACCACACACACACACACCAGCACCACTGCTAGTTCTTACCTGAGGGTACATTTTGATACGTTATTAGTAGTAGCCGGTTCACCTGTAACCCTTGAACCACCTACATCGCCATGTTCTAATTGCTCATTGCACTGTAACCAGGACCGCTTGTACATGTATTTGCCGGTACCAGGTTCCACTGTAACCCTTACGAACCTTGGACTGTTTACTGCTGTTCATTCCCCTGCAACTAAGAAAGCTTCCTTGTAACAGCGTGGCGATGCCTAAGGGCTGCTTTGTGCGCTTTATAAATGTAAAAAATAAAATAAAATAAAAATAGTGTAGCATGGAATTCACCCGTAGACCGCTGTGCTGCCCCAACCCTCATCGTCACCAAAAATGAGGATACATAACCAACCACGATGACATGTACTCATGTGCACCATAAAGCTTGAAGCAACATCCTATGTAATGGCACATGGACATCAATCAGTCCCAACAGTGCATTGCAAACGGAAGTGTAAAGGTGGCATGGAGTAGCATCACAAAACATAGCCTGCCACACCGAACCTGTAAAAGTGTCACATTCTTAAAGCATGGCAGCGCGTATCAAAGATAGTATTGGTATGATAACACAGGCACTTAGCAAAAACATGGCGTAGCACACCATACATGACACATGTTTATTATATTTTACTATTCTATTTGAACAACTATCTTTTCATTTAAAAAAAAAAAGCAAGAAACCATTGCTGCTGGTACTTTTTTTCAGTGGGCAAATGCTTGGTATTTCGGTGCTGGACTGTCATTGTGGACGGAAGCTGAGGGCTAAAAAGCTATAGCATTCCCTCCAGAGTAGGCACCATCTCATTAAGGAGGTTATTGAGCCTTTATCATTCTTAGTAAAGGGGTTCTCATAATGTTGTCATAGTATAAATTAGCAAACTATGCGAAACAGACCACGGCATGACCTCTGGGTATAATGGAGACATCTAATGATCGATTAAGTAGGAGCAATGGAAACCGGCAATTATATCAAAAGGGCGTCTACTGGAAACTGGCAATGATGATCCAACTAGGCATAATATGACTTGGCACTGATGTGCTTGCTTATTTCAAATATACATACATAAAAAAAGAGAACAATCATTAGTCATGAGAATATCTGATGCTTCTGAGCATAAGGGCCTTTGGATTACATGCATGCAATGGATGGCGATGCAGAATAACTCTGACACCAAATAACAAATCCCACTCAGAAAGATGGCAAAGTTTTGCTGTTTTATTAACAATTATCTCAAACAGGGAGTTACAACAAACTTCAAGGGACGTTCGATCGAGCTCTCCGCAAATCTCATAAAAACACATTTATATACTAAAAATTTGCCATACGGCCTGCAGTCTATTCACTACGTATAGCCAGCTTCTCTGATCACTTAGTCTACTTGCGTTACAGCAGTTGAACCGTTATTGAACAGCTTGCATTTTCTGCATTGCGTCACACACATGCAATCTTCTTTTCGCACATGAACGTTTTCTCGATTCTTCACTTCGTCATTGGTTTCAATAAGGTCCATGCATTCTCTTCAGCCAGTATTCTTAGGGCATCACGCTTATCTCTAGTGACGTCACCAGCTCCTCTTTCGCTCTTTTTCATATTCCTTTAGGTAGTTCCTCCCTTAGATTGTCGTCTCTTCGGGAATACATTTGGTAGGGCTTTCTCAGAGGGTATCTTCTTTCGAATATTCATCGTGGCATGGTCACAACTGCTGGTTGAAGCATAGCACCATCTCAGGATTCCAACATACAGGAGCTAGGGGGCGGGAATTCCTGCAGAGACATGCAGCTGCTCCTCTAGGCTTCATACTAACATTATGACTCATTTTTAAAGATACGCCTCTTTCTCCTGTCCCAACTGGAGATAAACCATTAATGCCTCTGTTCCATTTGGGGCTTCCGTGTATTTTAAATCCACACTGAAGTAATATTACATACTGTGGTCTAATGATTACATGGTTCATTGCCAACCACAGCATTTTTTTACATTCCTACACCCCACCAAAACTGTATAACAAAAGGTATGTCACAGAAAGCTTTGGGTTGGATTTTGGTCTGCCATCTTCCTGCTGCCACAATATATGATCTTCTTTCGACACATGCTCCAGCGCAGGCGCTTGATGCTCGCTGTTTCCATTTGCTATGGCCCTTTCAGAAGATTTATATAATGTAAATACCAAAATTGGTTCCTAATAATAGGGGCCATGATTGTTGGGGGACCTGAACGGGTGCAAGTTGTTTCTTTTCTACTGTAGACTAAGACCGCTTAAAGTGTTCAAGGAAAGTAGGTACAATCCCCTTTACCTCATCAGACCTTTGGATCAGCATTGCCTTGATACCCACTGCATAAATATGTGTGCACTAAATATGAACAAAATATTGGTGGCTCCATTCAGCTGTTGGTCACAAAGCTGTTTTTGTGCAGTGTCAGCATTAGCGCTCTTAAGTGGAATGTCTCCCCTGTATCAAAGGAAACAAACAGAATCACCTGGTGGCTTTTGTACCAATTTACTTTCACATATTTCTGCTAATATTATGCACTCGCAGGGGGGCATGTAACATTGTCTGCGCCTGTGACTGAGGCCTTTCCAACACTTTTACAAAGATGTCCTCTCGCTACTATGGTAAGTCAGAAGGAGGCGGAAAAATGGGTGGCATTTCTACCTGAGGTTTTATGCAAATAATAAAACAAAGACCTATCTATCCCTACCAAACTGGGGTTTTCCCTACTTAATAGAATCTAACTGGGGTGCTCGTTGTCAGTGGGGTTGTCCAAATCAAAATAGTCTGCCTCTGTCCAGAAACGACTCTACTCTAGCCCTGCCACTAATTATCAACTAACAAAACAAAAAGAGGTTCCAGGATAATGACTCCCTTCCCCTGGAAAGGCCTTTTGAGATAGTTCCTTGTAGCGTAGTTAATCAATTCCTTTCATTCTTCAAGGGGACCCTTCCACCTTCTCTCAGGTATCCCTTGTCTTGACTTATTTACAGTACCTTGTTTCCCTACTCGAGACTATTGACCTTTATTCCTCTAGTTTTTCTTTACATCAATATCTCTCTCTCTTGTACTTGTTTCACAGTCCCTCAATCCCCAGAGACCATCTGTTTTCTTTTATCACTTTGTTTTATTGCAAGTACTTCCCTTTTTGGGAGCCACCATGCAGGTTCTTTTGTTTTTCTTTGTTATTGCCTTGGTCTTCCCAATTACTGAGACAAGTGTTACTAGTCTTTTGACTTTCTTCCCTATCTTGACTATTTTTATAACCACTGGGACGAGTATGATGAGTCCCTTTGCATTCGTTATACTCTTTGCTGTTTTCACACTTACTGGGACGAGTATGATGAGTCTCTCGGTATTCGTTATACTCTTTATGATAGGTTATTTCTAACAATATCATAGGTTATTTATAATGCGCTTAATACCCAGAGGTTTCAAAGCGCGGACCCGTGGATGGAACCTGTGTTGCTCCGTGTTGTCTTGCTTCCAAGGCGAGCATGTTGCCGCTGAGCTAGCCTTCCAAAAAGAGAGTTGTAAACAAGCTCATTACAATTTCTTTCCACGATATGTTTTGCTGCTTTTACTGTAACTGAGACGTAGGCGGAAAAATGAGTGAGTCTGATGAGTCTCCCTGCATTCTTTATACTCTTTACTACTATTGCAGATACTGGGATGAGAATGATGACCCTTTCAGTATTCATGAGACTCTCTGCTGTTTAGCGTCTGCCCTCTGCCCATCCTGCATCTCTCGCCATTCCCTTACCTCTAGCTTGTCGGGTTGGCGTCACTGGTTCTTCCTGCGAGGTTGGGATCACACCGTCTCGAGGAATGCTTCCAGCATCTTCCTTTCCTTCTCTGCTTCGGTCTCTGCGACTCCGCAGAGTATCTTCCTGGATGGTCTCTGTGTCATTGTCAGACCATTAGGTCCACCTCCATGAGGTCATACCACCACCTGGCAAAGCTTGCCCCTCACACGAGTCCGCTCCCTGCCGGCACCCTCACTGATTTCTTTCTTCGTGCTCCACAGCCTCCCCACGAGGACTTCCCAGAATGCCCTGGTTTGAAGTTCCCAGGATTCACCTTCTCGACGAACACGACTCCCTAATGGAAGTCCTTCTTTGGTTTTAATGCATCTTGGCTAGGCCCTCCCCTTCGGGGGATCGTTTTCCTTCTTCTCTTTCTCTGGAGTATTCTTTCTTACTCCATAGTTCCCACTCTTCACAGTATTCCCTATTTGCCATAGAGGAGCAATCAGCATTACTCCTCCACTCTTCTTCTTCTCAGTGGATTTGTGTTGGTTCCTAATATTGGAAGTGGTATCAGAATAGCATACAGTGGTCTCCTCGGGTTGTGTCTTCTGGGGCAGTGATGGTCTGAGGGATTCATAGGAAAGTGTGGCAGGGAGTTCCTTCATGGAATGGGAGTCCTTGTCCCCATGAGGGGAGTTCTTCCTGTGAGGTCCCACTGACTGGCACCCCTAGGGGGAATGTGGCATAGCAGGCTCATCTCCCTAGCCTCACAGGGAAGTGCTCTCCTCTGGGGAGAAGTGACGAAGTCCTGTGAATCATCAGAATACCTGCGGCAACACATGAGTTCTCAGTACAATGGCTAGTTGGCATTTCTTGGTCTTGATAGTCGGCTCGACAGCTTCCATCTCCAGTGACAACAGTACCACCATCTCATGGAAGCTCACAAAGTGATTGAATCCCTCACTGCTCTACTGAATGAACATTCTGCTATTCTCAGCCCCCATTGTGCCTGGTGTACAAGAATCTGGACGTATTCCTAGTTCCCAAAAGGCATTTTCAAACCTTAAATAATCCTATTGAACTGTTGCCTCTTCAACCACAGACTGTTCAATTAGATTGGTAAGCATCTTTAATGGTAGTCAGCGAAGCAGCATAAAGATAATTCATTAGGCAGGACACAAAACCAACGATTGAGCAGTATACAGCGAAGCAACCCCGCTTCCTTGGTTTACAGGGTTTTTATACAGTAATGCACACAGGTTCTTCTAGGGAAGGGGTGGTCCATGTATTGTACAGTGGCAACAGTATACAATATAACAATATTTCAGCTCAAACTACATGATTCTCATAATACAAACTACAAGCATTGGTAGTGTTCTCACACCTTGGTGAGTAAACTTTGCAACAAGCAGTAGACATTCTTGGATACATTTTTTTGTAAATCAGTGGTTTCTACTACAACTTCGGTTCTCGCACAGCTCAAGTAGTGCTTGTCCATCTAATGTTGCTAATTCTACTTGCTGGTGCCACCTAGTTTCGTGAGGCGGTAATCTAAAACATGCCTGCTTGTGCCAAACAGGGACTACATCAGAAGTGGGTAATGTAGAAGCGAGTCGCAAATCGCAGTGTGCCTAGAATCACATTTCAGTTAAGAAATCCACACAACGACATAGGCCAATGCAGTTATGGGTGGTAACGCTCAGATTACATAGCAGCCGCGGATGGCTGAGATAACACAAGAGAAAGACATAGAAGTACATGAACTGTGACCCAATTCAATTTCTGGCACCACACTCTGGCCAACCCATTTCCTCTGTTATGACAATGTCTTTGGTAAAGTGTAATGCGGTTGGCAATGGGGAGGGGAGTCAGAGCTCTGACTAGCTTGTGAAAACATTCAGCAGTGTGGGGGCTTAGACTTCCTTACGGCATATTACCTATAATAGTCCATACATTACATTATTCCCCAATGTGAATTGAGAACAATGGAAGAGGCCTACGGGTTGCATATAGATGGCACACACTGAAGTTGATTGTTCCGCTTTCCCTATATGTATCTTGTTTGAGAACACATTGTTGGACTTCATAGCCAGCCTCATGTCTGGGAATCACAGTATATTGTGCAATTCTTAGGTGTGTTTCTCTTGAGAAGACTACGAAACTAAAATCTGCTAATCCACCCTTGTATCGTCTATCATGACTTTATGTCGCGCTTGAGTACATGGCGATTAGGTCCCGGGATGAGGCATGTTTGTTCTCATAGAATTCAATACAGGATCCATCTCTTCTGTTCCATCAGCACAATTGTAAACCCTAAATATCAAATGATCATAATGTGTTCTTTTCAAATTGACATTGGGCATTCCATTACTCTGGTGGCCACCCCGCAGTCCAATGTGATCATTCTCACTGTTTGCCTGCGAGAAAGCATTTTATGGTTCTGACTACTCAACCTTTGGCTTATTTTTCAGGAAGGGGCCTGTTCCTTGATGTCTTACCGTAAACATCAGACTGGGTTCAAAGCACATCTTCTGCTATAAGTGGTCATCCAACAGGATAGTCCAAACAATGCCAAACAGAGCTCAATTTATTTGCAGAGTCTGATCAATTACAATGTTCTGCCTCTGAATTATCCTCCCAGAATAAGCGGCGACACTGCAAGCTTACGCACCTCTTGGCCCTCGCTAGCGATACTATGGCGAGATGAAGGCCAGATCAGAGAACCGCCTTATCCCTCTTGCGATTTCAGTATTTGTGCCATTAAATTGAAGAAACTGAGAATTCTGGGAGGATGGCGGCAACAAATATCTTTACATGTGGCGTCCGACTCACTTTGGTTTAATGATGTGCAAGGACAGGGAAGAGAAAATGAATGAATTGAGCCCTCCAATCGGAGAAACATACATGCCATCGTGCTAGCATGAGATTGCAGACACTGTACATATCAGTCAGAGAATTGACCAAAAACACAAATCTTTACATGCTGATGCCCACTCAGTTTTAAAGTCTGTTTTTATGATTGGTTGAGGACACGGCATCGAAAGTGAAAGCATTGAGTTCTCTGCGGTGGGCGATACACATGCGCCACTTTGTCAATGTGGCATCTCACATGCTGTGCATGTTCATCTGTGGATAAGCAATTGGAGTTGTCCAAGTGCTGCCCTTCAGCAGCTTCCGAATGGATGCTAAGAGACTGAAAGATGTACAAGTGATGGGGACTCCATTGCCGGCTTACAAACTCTCAACAGAACATTACTGACATGATGAGTGCAGAAAGAGGCAAGGGCTGTGGCGGGAGAAGATGCAGCATGGATCTTCCAATCCCGTTGCAACGAGGGCTGAAAGACTACAAGATGGAACCCTCTCTGATCACATTCACTCAGGTTATGACCCCATTCACCATAGAAAACAACCAAATTGCACAATAGGCAATACCCGCGCCCGAAGCATAATCCCCCTCCACTCAACGTCATGGCATTTGACTTCCCCCTCATCATGGTATTAACAAATTACGAGGTATAGAATGCTTCTCACTTACTTGTAATTATTAATGGCGCTTCCTCGGCTCTACAGGCAGCATCCATGAATGACATCTATGGGGTGCTGCTAGAAGAATCAATTGTTACCTCTGAAGATACCCTTGCCATCCCAGGACCGCCCTTGCAACGCCTGGCTCAGAGAGAGAAAAGGTAGACTCAAATCGAAAGCAATCAAGGACTTGATTAGTGCCCATTTTCCTTTCCGATTGTGCAAGACACTGTCCTTCCAGCATCCAGTCAGCAGCTACATAGGGAATGTTAAGGGGTTTGGGGAGGGACACGTTGGGGAACTCCCCTCCCCCCCAACCTCCCAGTGCACCTTGTGCCACCAGGGAATTGCTAGTGTGATGAAAAGGGGAAGAGACGCTGGTGATGTAGGACATGCTACGGACATGTGTCAAGATAAATGCGGCCGTAGCATGCACTATGGTAGGGGAGCAGACGACATACGTGATGGTGCCTATACCATGTATATGAACCATTAGTACCCGGCGAGGGCGCAATCAGAATGAATATTTCAATGACCGTACATTATATGCAGCGAAGTAGTTGAGAAATGGGGGAGTGCCGCTTTAAGATGAAGATTTGGTGCATTCACACACTGGGTGATGTCATTACGTTCTCCTGGCATAGCAGGACATGATTTTTTTTTGTAGAACACGTTTCACTTGAAATATGGAAGTACAGTAGCCATACATTAAATGCCATATAGGGCAAGGAATTTATGAAACATCTCAGCATCCAGTTAGGATATTTGCATCACAGATTCGTGACGTGGACGTTCACGTGACTTCACCACATCGCACGTTGGGTGACGTATCACGTGAGCAGCACCAGTAGTATATCAGGAGCGCAGGGAGTGAAGGCTGGTTTTCCAGCTGTTCCTGCCCCGTGGCTCGGGAGATTAATATTTATAAGGAGAGGATACCTTGAGTAGCAGTTTACCTGGGAATATTATTGCACATGACAAGGTACTGAAAGCCACTTTTTAGTTCTTTCTTTACAGGGATCAGTGAGCCTTAGAAGGGATTTTTAATCTCAGACAGCAACCACACTGGTTAATACATCATCAACACACAGTGGGTAAGATAAGAGTTTTGGATACTATACACTTTTGAGGATAGTTGCTATGAAACTTTTAAATACAGATAGAAGTTTCTACACTTTATTTTTAGATGACTTTCTATGGCAGCTTGAACCAATAGTGAGTTTAACCTGAAGATAAAGGTTGGTGGAGATGATTCTTCGGATTAGCAGAGAGCAATTGATTACAATCAGTAGTATAGTTACATCCACTTTTTTTTATTACCATAGGAAGACAGCACATAACCACCTGAAGAAGGAGTTATTAATTCCGAAACGTGTAGTGCCCGCAAGAGGAGCTATTGAAGATACATCAGACAGATGACAGTCACCTACTCTTGAATTATAGAGACTGTCAACGTTGTGATAACCAGGCTCTAGCGAGCCTTCATTGTTGGATTGTTTAATATAGTCTCAGAGATTGACATGAAAACTATTGTCGAAAAGAAGTGAATTATTTGTTGATTCATTATTTATATGGGAAAAATGTGATGTATTAGAGCTGAACACTAGAAGTTCTTAAGGATTCCAGTACATTACAAAGGATATAACATTCCAGTACATATTGTATTCATATTATTAATTATAAGGGTTATCCTTACAAGAGTGCTTTTGAGCATCTCTGTGTATTTCAAGGAGCTCTTCGTTACATTCCATTTTGTTCCTCTAGCCAAGGACATACCCGGGACACCAGAAGTATTTTGGAACTTATTAAATTGTTGCAGTAATTATTTCATTAATTGAGTAGTGCATCCCTACACCTTTTCTTTTCTTTTCTTTCATTATTTCCAGGGATGTTATCAGCTGTGTGATGTCACTTCTGCTACCATTGGTACTTTGACTTTCTAGGAAACATCACCTGGTTTGGAGGCACGTGGCAATTTAGATACTTATAGATTAGCTGTAACTGAGCATCTCTTCCTCCGAGAAATTAGAGATCAAAATCTCACTGATTTGAATATTAGAGGAATTAATACAAAGCTGGATCTTTCCTATTCAAAGACATTTGCTCTGCAATGGGAGGAAGCAACAATGTTTACTTCTCAATCACTGCAGAACATTCCGCCTTATGTTGCCACCAGTCCACTCTTTGTGAATTATTTAAAATCCTGCTAGACCTGCAGGTTAGTTTGCCTACTCGACCTAAGAGAAATGCACTCCACCCATGGAAATGGGTCACAACATGTTTGCCAGCACTTTCTGTAAAATGGTGCATGTCACCATAAGCCAATTTCTCATTTAGTGCACTGCTGCCACTCAGAGATCAGCCACGCACAATGAAACTTTTATGTGAAAATTAGTGCAAAGTGTGTTTGCACTAAACATCAAAAGTTTCAAACATCCCAGAATTTCATTGTAATCGCCAGCAAGAAAATCTACACTATCATGTACGTGGTCAAGCGGATTTTGCCAGGCCTGCAATTCCCTCTTTTGATGTACCTAAGTTGACTGTGTACAGATTCCTTTTTTTTTTTTGGATTGGTTATTTATAATGTGCCTATAAAACAAGCGGTGTTTCAAGGCGCAACAAGACAAAAGAGGGAGGGGGGAAACAGGGATGAAAAACAAAAAAACGGTCCTACTACACCTTGTGTCAGTCGGATCATGCAAGTGCAGTAACAAGAAGCGCGGGGGAAATAGGATGGTTACTGCACCCAGCTGATAAAGTGTATGTAGATTCTCCTTTTCCTCCTAGGATAGAATGAGACTCATGCTTTTTTTCTTAATTAGTGAATTCTTGAATTATATTACTCTTATATTTTGATCAATCTTGTGTTCCAGATCAAACTTAAATTTCATGTATTTTTGCATTCAAAATAATGTCATATATCCTCATGGATCATGTATTCCAAATCATATATTCCATATCAAACTTGAATTCCAATAGTTTACAATTGAAAGAGTTTGTGTATCCTCATAGAACATGTATGCCCTTGTAGGCCATGTTAAACTCGAATTCTTTAAGTTTTGAATTAGTAAATATTTGTAGCCCTCTACACGTGCTTCACTGCATATGTGATGTGAGTCATCAGGAGGTTTTCCTGGCAATACAATTTCTATGTTGACTTTGTCTGAGATATAAAATTAAATAAATTAAGAAAAAAGAGAAAATACTCAATTCAAAATCAAACCGCTAAATTATAGTTGGATGCATGGTGCATGGCTCATATCTAATTATTTTTGACTGTATGTTGTACTGATCAAATTACATTCATTTTAGCGTCACAATGAGCTTAATTGAGTGTTTTGGTGAGTTTTCATAAGTTATCTGGTGACATTGTCTGAAAGAATAATGAATAGCTCTATATGTTTCCTTGTTTGTTTGGTTTTTTATAAAGAACAATAACTAACACAATATGGAGGCATGCAGCTTATAAATGCTGGCTTCTCCCTTACTTTGGTGATATCTCTTTCATAGGCTATGCAGCTTGGGCTTGGAATAAATACAAATGTACTAATCTTAGCATTTGTTTATTAATATTTCAAAGAAAAACAATATGTCCCATATTGAAAGGCAAACATATCGCTATTGCAATGCTAAAATTCAAATTTCTCAAACATATTTACGGGTAGTGCATTAAACGATCGGATATTGCGCATAAATTGGGTCAGCATTGAAGCCACAGTGAGTGCTGCAGCTGGGCCACCTCTAGGGAAAAGGAAAGAGTCCTCAACACCAGTGTTCACATAAACCATCTTTCGATTGTTAGATCTATTGCTTTTATTCAGGAAACACTAGAAACCTTCACCGGAGTATCCAATGTCTTCTTATGAATAGGCAGCCAACCCTATATGTTGTAATAGTAGCAAATGTATCTGCAGTATAGGTAAGGTTGACCCCCAATGTACACAAGGTAGCAGTCGTAGTAGTAGCAGTACCGATAGAGAGCTCTGGACGCTGCAAAGAAATAGAATAAAAATATAGTGTTAAACAATAGCAACATAAACCAGAGAATCATCTACATAGATATAGTGGCAGTGCTCCATATTTCCTATCCCTGGGAATACCCTTGCTATGACATAATTACACTGAATGGGGTTCCATACCAAGAAGCCTCCACTTAAAAGGAATTTGATGGTTGTGAGTTGTGAGTGCTTCAGGCAGGTTCTCTCTCCCTATATTGCCTATCTAACATGATCATGCATGTTTTCTAGCTGTCTTTATGGCAGGAGGATAGGCCTTTGAATGGATACCATACCTTTGTATAAACTCTGGCTTTTTGTTTCTTTTTGGCCCTCCAGTTTATTGTTTCTTTTTTGATTGTCGGTTTATTCTTTCTTTTTGGCTCGCCTGTTCCTTTTTGCCTCATCATTTTGTTTCTTTTTGGCTGGCCAGTTTATTGTTTCTTTTTGGTTCTCCTGTTCCTTTTTGGCTCATAATTTTGTTACTGTTTGGCTTGTCAGTTTATTGCTTCGTTTGGCTTGTCAGTTTAAGTTCTGCAAACTTATTTTCTTTAGAAGCTTCCTGGATGTTGACGTGTTACGAACTGAAGAATGGTTTGCTATCAGCAGGCACCCTGAGAACGTTTGCATCGCAGATGATTTTGACTCAAAGTTACAAAGTCTGGTAAAAGTTGTCTTCTTAGCTGTAAGTCGGTAAGTAAAATCGTGACTTTAAGTGGAAGAGAATTCCTCAAGAATGTAGCAATGCCAGAGAACGAACAAGCATGTTTTTGAGGAATTCCAAAGACAATGTGGTCTAATGCCAGAAAAACTTGGTACTGTCTGAAGTGGGTCATTCACTTGCTAGCAATGGTAGGTTACGATACCTGGCCTCCTATGGATGTATTTGAAGGGTGGGCCTCAGATTTTAAGGAATGGTTCAGCTTTTCTATGGAGTTATTGGACGGCGTGCACGGTGGTGATAAATTGATCGGGCTTGCAGGAACCCACAAATACACTGAATGCCTCATTGGTACAGCTTTGAGCTCGACCAAAGACCACTTAGGTATTGTATTCAACTGGAGTTTTCATCACCCAGTGGCAAAGTCGCTCCTCAGTAAAGATGATCATGATTTTGCGTAGCAGGTTTAATGGATCATGTGAGATGAGGAAAATATGTTAAACTTGCACCTTCATTTTCAGTTACGAATCAACTTCAAATACTAGGGAATGTCACAGGGGATCCAGCTTCAGTGAGGTAGGATTCATTGCAAGCTCAGGGAGGCACTGTTACATAGGTACGAAGCTTCCGTACATGGTTCTAGAACTGTTGGCCTTAATGCTTGCTGGTGGTATCAGAAGAAGTCACTTTGTGGAGTACAGAGCAGATTTAGCGCAAAGGACCACATGGTCTGGGGATCCA